>NC_063255.1:35771969-36473120 GCF_020740725.1 Corvus hawaiiensis | reverse complement strand
TAAAATTACCTTTTAACAGCCGGAGATTCTGATCAGGATGCCCTACTCCCTCCTTTCCCCCCAGTTTATGGTAAAGAGGAAAATGAGGTTGCTACTCCCTGGATAGAATGCAGTCAGCATGCCCAGCTTCCTACATGCAACACAGGCTAAAGAGGGATTAAATGGAGGGTGGAGTGGAGTGGAGACACCACAGCCACACCCTGTTGAAATCCTTCTAGAGAAGAGAACTCAGTTGTACTTTTATCTGATAAGCTGCAGAGCAGCTGTCAACCAAGAGAGATAAAAGTGGATGTCTTTCTGTTGAACCAGCAGCTGGGATGAAGCCACTCTCCTCAGATTTGATACTGATGTGTATCTCCATCTCAAGGTTAGCTCAGCTATAATACTGACATTACTTGCCTCCAAGATACAACCACTCTTCACTGAGTATGATGTTTGACACTCACGCTTCACCTAAATATAAGAAATATATGCATAAATGTATGTTTAGAATGTGGAGAAGTTAGGGAAGACTCCATCATAACTTCTGGGATTAATCAATGGGCTGAACCTGTCTTCTCCACAGGAACACCTATTGGGTAAGAACCATAGTCTATGTGTTCTAAGCGATTATCCTGAGATAGTTTTTTTTAGGGATAGAACATGTTTGTATATTGCTTTAAATATATCTTTGCAATCAGATACTATCACTGGAAATCCTCGAACCTCAACCTTTCACAATTTTATTAATAAAGAGTGTTATTCTCTGAATTGTCAGTATGAGTCCTTCAAGAGCATTAGCAGTTGCTGGCAGTGGGTAACATACTCAAATAAAATTGTGGAGTCCCAGAGGGAGTCTTTCTGTTGACCAGTGATCCTGAACAAGTTAGTCAAACTGCCCTCTGTTATATTCAACTGCTCAGTATAGAGTCCCTGTAATGGGATTCTGACAGACTGATCAGGCACAGGGGTCTCAGTTTTCCTGAAGCATGGGCAAACTAATCAAACAAAAAAGGTTTGAGGAAGTTTTCCCCTTTCACATGACAATCTTCTTTCCAGAAAATAGAATTTAATGTTAATGCAGAAAACAAGATCCCAACACAAGCTCCATCTTTCAAGTCAGTCTTCAACTACTGTATATTGAAATAGTTTAAGATAATGACAATTTCATTCTTAAAAGATAGCATAATAGTGACAACTCTTCATTCTTCAAACTCTTGTGTCTTTAAATGAAGTTGCTTTTTTTTTTTTTTTCCTGGAAAGGATCTATAGAATGAAACCAAACAAAGGAATTTAAATAATACATATTTTCAGTATAATTCTAGTGGGATTATTTTTAAAATTAAGGGACTACAAAGCCCCTTTATTCCTATAGTCTGGCAATTTCTAAAGTCTCAGCCTACTAACCCTTTTTACCTCTTAGTCTGCAAGATGAAATCTACCTGTCTTGCTGAGGCTGCTTCCTTTATTTCATATTTCTTCCTTTATTTCTGCATCAAGTCTGCAGAGAAATAAATGGGGTGGCCAGTTGGATATGCCAGACTGTTTTGGTTAAATAAGCAAAATGTGGTGGTTAAAACCAGTCTGCAACACTGTGCTGCATGGCTGCAGCCACAGAATCCAGGAACCATGGCTACGAACAGGCACAAGGAAACAGCTACACCAGGAAAACAGTATAGCTTTCTTATAACCTTGATAAACAGCATAGTGCAGAATTGATGAATTAGTGAAGACGTCTGAAAGCTCTTTTTCCTGTGGACTAAATAACATGCTACAAATCAGAAGACTAAGTTATAAATAAATCTATCATCTTCTACTGTCTCCAGACAATGAAAGAAACCTGCATTTCCTTCAGAATGGGATCATTTATTTTGAAATAGGTAGTTCAGATCCAAGATACTGGAATTGCAGTGCAGTGCTTTATTTGAATTGAAAAGACGGCTGACAATGGGGAAAGAAACTATAAGCAAGGCATAGTAACTCTAGCAAAAATATTGCCACACTTATAATAATACAGTTTTAATCAAATATTGATTTCATATTATAAACCAATTTGTATCATGCTGCCTCATGATAATATAAAAATAGATGTAATTAATTTCAGATGAAATTAAAATAATTGTTGACAGAAATAAGATGACATTTATAGGCTAAACAGAGGAAACTTTTCTCATTAATGTCTCTTACTAGAGCCTCTTAATATGTGAGACTGCAAAACAGTTTCTTAAATAATACTTAGACCATTTTCAGTATTGTTAAAATTCTTCTTTTTATAAAACCTGCATACCCTTCAAGCTTCTCAGGGTTTCCTATACAGCCTTATATCAACTGTCAGAGCTAGGCAGAATTCAGTTATCTAGATATGCATGATACCAATGACTTGTGGGACCTAAAACCAGAGAGAGCAAAGGAAACACTGGTAGGTCCAACACCACAGTCTGTAATTTCTAACTTTTTTTACATGTAATTTATGCCAGATTCTTCACTTGGACAACCAAGAACTGGATTCCTGTGTTTTTTCTTTTTCATCCACTTCGTAATTCCAGAATTTCAGAGTTTATATAGAAAGAAAAGTCTCTAAGAAATGTGGATAAAAAGTTCCTAGTGGTTACATATATGGATTTTACTGTTTACTTACCAGAACTCTGTTAAGACTTTTTTGACTCTGATGTTTCTGTATCTATTGGATGCAAATTTTGTAGGCAAGCTAACATTACTCACTATGCTACTTTTATCCTTTTTTTTGGTATTCATATTTATGACTATAAGTAATATTTAACATATTTTATTCTATCCCACAGGGTAAGAAGAAAGTAAAGATAAAATAAGAATTGTTAAAAATGTATTGTCTCACAGTGCATAATTTTTTGCCTTTAATGGAATCACTGAAAAATTAAGGCTGTATTTTTGTGGCAAGAATTTGCAGAATAATGTGAACCATTTATTAAAAAAAGAGGAAATTTTTCTTTGCTACCAACTAGTCTTAAGAATCTTGCATTCATGAATCTTCTTTGTGGTAGGTGAGGATTAAAGCAAAAGTAACTGTCTCACAGTGAGTTGTGGCAGAAGGAAGAATAGAACTGATTTTCCCAGGCAGATCCTTTGTAATGCTACTCATGCTACTTAAATGAACCTTCCCTTCCCTTTCCCCTTCCCCTTCCCTTTCCCCTTCCCCTTCTCCTCCCACTTCCCCTCCTCCTCCCCCTCCCCCTCCCACTTCCCTTTCCCCTCCCACTCCCCTTCCCCTTCCCCACCTCCTATCCCCTTTCCCCTTTCCTCTTCCCTCTTTTTCTTCCTGTCCCCCCACCTTTTTTAACAAAAGGAAAAAACCCACATGAGCAAAACCTGAGTTTCACCCACAGTTACTTCTTTTCTGGGTACCAGCCTGTCAGTGGTCTGCAGATTAATAATCAGTTGCAACTGAATTGAATAGAAATTCTAGTGGATGATCTAATAATAAGTGGCATAGAAAGTCACATGAGGAAATTAATAGCTTTGTCACCAGAACAGCACTGGAATAATACGTGATATCTAAGGCCCAGGGCAATCCAATTAGGGATGAAGAAAGAACAGCATATCAAATAACTGATCACTAAATGAGAATGATCCGTTTTGTATACTAAATGAGGAAAGAGTCTATGAAGAAGGAAAAATATGGCTTTGTTAGTTTAATAGTGCAGCGCAACATATACTCACAGTGTTTTTGAATCAACCTTATATGTCTAACAGTTGCTATATGACAAAGTGTCCCTATTAAGATTTGAGTTTTTATGTAGAATAAATACCTTTTTATTTGTTTGAAATGCCATTTGTGAGAATCATGGCACCTGAAATTTTGATTTGTATTTGGGGTGGGTGGTTTTACTTGGCAAGCTTTGAGTTTTGGATTTATATGTGAAAGACTGAGAGGGAAATGGGCAGGGGCAGCAGGGGATTCCAGCAAGTGTAGCAACTTCTTTGCTACAAGTGATTCCAGCTCTTGTGATTCAGCTCTTTTTGAAATCACCCAAGGCGAGCTTGTGGACAGAGAGACAGGAGGCTCGTTTGGTTATTCCACAGATGTAGCTTTTATTGTCCAGCAGCCTCTGTGAAGGGGAGGCCAGGGACAAAGGCTGCCTAGTCATGGGCAGAAACGGGGCTTTTTATGGGAAAGGCAGGGAGTGGGGTAGAAACCAACTAGCCAACTGGGTACAGGCTGTTACCGTAGAAACGAGTCATGCTGGGGGTGGTTCACTTTGTCACCATGACCCAAAGGAAGGTTGCTTATCTCTGGGGAAAGTCTTTTTGCCCTCAGGCCTCTCTCCTCCAAGGGAGTGCAGAGGGCTCTTGTGCCAAGGGCTCACAGCCCTCCACAGGCAGGAAAACTATTTATTTACACCCCTCCTTTTTTTCAGTGTGTTAGTCGTATACTGCCAAATTCTGTTAGAGCAATCGCATGCCTGGCCTGATGTAACAAGACAGTAAGAAGCAATGCAAAGAATAGTAAACAAGTATATTCAAATATTCCCACCCTACCCCTTTCAGATCATTTCAAGTCCCCAGTAGGTAAATCTTAGCAGACAGTTTGATCTCTTCATGGGAGTAGTTCACGATGCTTGTTAGGACTAACTGCTATAAGAAATCCACAGTCGTGTACTGTACTTTTGTGATTTTTTTTCTATGAATTTAATTTCAGAATACAGAAGCATAGGTATCTTGGAACATGTAAACATCAAAATTATCTCCAAAGCTTAGACCTTGCCAAGTGGTATCCTACCTGCCTGTTGCTACCTGATATCTAATGAGTGTGAGGAGATTTTCTTCTATGTGTTTCATTGCATTTTTTTAATATATCTGAATTAAATGTAATGGTTGCTCCTCTTTGGTCAGTAAACAAAGCTTTAAACCTGTAAAAGAGTGGGAAAAAAGAGTTACTTCCATTGTAATTCCTGTTTGGGATAGGACACATAATTAGAATGGCTTCATTTTATCCACAGCTGCAGGCTCTGGACTGAATTGAAATATTTTGTATAAAGAGTACAAAACACAGATACAGGAGTCTTTGATATTATGGTTTTAAATGAAAAATGAAAATATAAACTGCCTTCAGGATTTTAAGTGTTTCTTAAAGGACTTCAAGGTCAGATATTTTTTGTTGAAATCAGTAGGATTTTCAGATGCTAGTTTATCTTTCAAGAATCCATTTATCAAGTGTTTTATAAAACACTATCATCTCTCCTGTTGATATAGTTTAAATGGTTAAGATGACTTGAAGTCCTTAAAGGAATTGTATCTCATAGTTTAGCAACTCAAGACTGCTTAATTTACTAAGACTAGCTGCTGTGAATGGTCAACATAGTCTAAATCAGGCTACATTCCTCAAATACGGTTAGCCTTTTTCACCTGGTTCATAACAGATATTGAGCATAACTTTTGTCATCTAGTTATGAGCACAATAACCTGAAAGTGTTGCAGTGGGGATACTGCAACATGCATATATCAAACCAGGAGTCCCGTGGAAAGGAAATATATACGGACAGACAGATTCTTGCTAGATGTTTCAGAGATGTTTATTTCTCCAGCCGCATGGCCGGAGCTCTGCTGAGGAACTGCTACAGTCACGGGACCAAGGGTCCTTCTGCCTGCGCAGGGGACACAAACCAACCAATGGGAACGAGGCTGAGCAGGGGCAGGGAAACCCCGTGTCTGTGCCCTCAGGGCCCCTCTGCCAGGGCTACACGGCAGGGGAGGGACCCCAACACCTCACCCGTTCTATTTTAATAAAAGGAGAATGAAAACAACTGGATAAACATAACAAGAACAGTTTCAAGACAAAACAAGCCACCCTCCTGAGTCTTTAAATGTCCAAACAGATTCTGTGGAACATCTTAGGGCTGACAGAAGGGAGACAGAACTCTCCGGGCATGCTTTGTGGGGAAACTGAGGCAGGAGAGGGTTTAACTTCTTCCCTCCCCCTTTTCATCCCCCACTTGGCATTGGAAAGGGATTTTTGGGGAAACAATTGGCAAAAGCATGGTTTTGTGAGGGAAACCATGGATGAAAAAACGGATTGGGAATACACTGGGGGTAATAGGATATAGGATAAAAGGGAAAGGTGGGATTAGGAAAGGGAGACTGTAAGGAGGGCTTACAATGGAGATATTGTCTAACATGACTACGATTTTTTGCATATATACTGCCTTTTACAGGAACACCATCAGGCCCAGTGACCTTTGATGCTTGTAACCCTTTTCTACCTTATACAATTTTGAATTCCACTACCTCTCCATCTCCCAAGCTTGGGATGCATTTTTCAGGGTTATTCTTTTTAATAGCAGTTCTATGCATGAATATGTCTTGCTGGTTGTCACACCTTGTTATAAAACCATAATTTTGCTTAACATTATACCATTTTACTATCCCTAAGATCTTAGCTACTATGATTTTTTCCTTTTTTCGAGTGGCTGCTGTTTTCTGTCTCGCTGCGTCTTTGCTGTCTCTTTCGGTCGCTCCCGTGTTGGAATTGTCGGGGCTGCTGGTGCCTGCGCGCTCTTCCCGGGGTCGCGTTCGGGGCTGCGCGGGCCGGGCCGGGCCGCGCCGCTCAGTTCTCCGCACGTCGCCTCCTCTGGTCACAGCTTCACTGCCGCTGCCAGGCGCTGTACCCACGTCTCGGCCGGGCCCCCAAGCGACGACTCCCCCGCGCCCTGCTCCAGCGCACGTTTCGGTTCGGCGCGGCTCCGCTCCACCGCCACCGCCGCCAGCCGCCGCCCGCGCGCTGCCCCTCTCGGTCGGGCGTTCACGGGGCTCACTCCACCACGCACTGCGCGGGGCCGTGCGGGCACCGCCGGGTCCCGCTGCTCCTCGCTCCGCCACCGACACTGCTGCTCACTTGGCTCTGCCCGTGCGCGGGAACTGCCTCGCTGCTGCTCGCAGAGCGCTCGGTGCACGTGGCCTGGGCTGCACGGTCCCTGCGCCAGGCTTCCCTTCGCCAAGACACAGCTGACATTGCTCAACAGTCCGGTAATTAAATAATATTCACGAAAATATTCTTCCATCGGCATATATTTTGACTCAGAAATTAACTGTGTCCAAACGGTTTTCCAAAAGCCCTTGGTAAGAATTAAATCCCAAGAAACATAGAAAAAGTTCTTAAACAACCATGCCAGGAAGTGTTTCAGTTCTTTTTGAGCTTGAATCAAGCTAAAATTTACAAATCGTTGTTCAAGAATCATTTTAAGATAAATGTCCATATGCGGCTCTGAGAGCCAAGAGTCTTCCCACGGTTCCTCCATAGTTTAGATATGGAATAGCAAAACAAAACCAAGAAGAGGAATCCAAAGTTTCCAGGGTTTACTCACACAAATCAGTCGCTTAGGGATCGGGGATCATTCTGCTTGCAATTCACCACCATTTGTTGCAGTGGGGATACTG
Source organism: Corvus hawaiiensis (assembly GCF_020740725.1). Lineage (NCBI taxonomy): Eukaryota > Metazoa > Chordata > Aves > Passeriformes > Corvidae > Corvus > Corvus hawaiiensis. The sequence goes on along the minus strand of NC_063255.1, from coordinate 36,465,731 downwards.
CAACACGCATATATCAAACCATGCGTCCTGTGGAAAGGAAATATATACGGACAGACAGATTCTTGCTAGCTGTTTCAGAGATGTTTATTTCTCCAGCCGCATGGCCGGAGCTCTGCTGAGGAACTGTTCCAGTCACAGGACCAAGGGTCCTTCTGCCCGCGCAGGGAACACAAACCAACCAATGGGAACGAGGCTGAGCAGGGGCAGGGAAACCCCGTGTCTGTGCCCTCAGGGCCCCTCTCCCAGGGCTACATGGCAGGGGGAGGAGACCCCAACAGAAAGATAGTTGAAAGATCTCGACCACAGCTTCTGCATGGCTCCTGGGGAAGAATCTGCTTTTGCTCCAGTATTTGCAAGCCTGCATTTGCAATTCTGACTACTGGTTTCTGACAATTTTCTACTCTTTCTTTTCTACTGTTCTAATTTTTTTTTGTTTGTACTTGTTTATTATCTGTTTGTACTGTTGCTCTGTTTGTTTAAAAAAAGCTGTCTGAGTGCAACCCCAGATCTGTTACCATGTCAGCCTCACACTCCATTCAAAGAGCAGAGTTGGCCTATTGCTGGATTTTTTTCAGCTCTGAGGGATAAGCTACCTACATATTTCTGCAGTTATTTTTTTAAAGACTGTATGTATTTTTGCCCTTGTCTTTTGATAGATACCCTCTAAAGCATTTTCAACAGTTTCCTTCATTTCATAGTTGTTGCTGGTGAGAAAAGGATTCCTTTCTCCAGATCAAAACATTTGTCTGGACCCTGTTGCCCTCCATGCCATCAAACATCTGCTGTATCTTTTTGTAACTGCCTTGTGGTGTGAAGTGTTAAATGGCAGCCTGTGAAAAGAGTGCACAGCAGATAAATGTATGATCTGTTTTCCTGGAATTCTGGCAAGTGCCCTGTCAATGTACACAAAGACATTTTTTTATTTCCTCAGATATGTCTCCCTTACTCAATCTTTAACATTTTTCTAGTTTGAGTAGTGACAAGTTCAGTAACTATAGTTAGATAATCATTCTTCTATGCCTTTATATAAAGAATTGTGTTGCATGCATTAAAGAAAATGTCTGTGAAATTTTTAAAACATTTGTCTTTGGATTTCTTTTTTTGCCTTTCTTGCATTTCCTTCAATGTACTCCAACGGTATTTTGTGGTTGCTATTCTGGAATGAAGGCATCGTAAACATCTAGGTATGTCTTAGTCTCTGCTGATTAAAAATTAGAACACTTTGTATTTGAGTTATGGATTCCATGGTGAAATGCAAGTACTGTCTTGACACCTTGAATTACCTTTTCACTATGAGGTGTTTGATGTCCTATCCTTGAAGATGTGAAAGGTGACTGTGTGGGTATTATGTTAAAATATTTTGTGTGGCATTGCAATGCAGACTACTATGACTTCCCATATGTGACAGAATTTGAAGTGCTGTAATTTCATTAAACCAGAGATTTAACATAATTTTGGGTTACCTGAGAAGCATAATTTTCCCATACTTTTATATTAATTTCTACCTATGTAAAATCCCTACTTTTCTCTTTACCCCTGTCAATGTGCAAATTCAAATTTCTCCCCCCGCAAAAAGAAAAAAAATCAAGATATGAACTATTTCTTTCTCATGAATAAGATCATGAGATCATAAGCTTAAATACATCAATAGCTAATTTATTTTCTTTTTTTTTTAATTTTTTTTTTCACTTAGGATTGTTCATAATAATATATTAGAAACAGTGGTTTGTAGCTATATTCTTTAATTTTACCTTTTTAATCTTTTTGCTCAAGTTGACAAAGGCTTTGATACCTAAAAACCCAGATGCATTTGGCTCTGTATGATCACCACTAGCCTGTATCAACTTTTGGGCTCATAGTTTTGCTTTATTAAGAAGAAATCTGGATAGTGTTTGAGTAGAGTTTTTATTTTAGGAAATTACATAGAAGAAAAACTGTAAACTTCTATGACTTTGCTCTTTAAGGTTGTACTTTGTAGGCCAAACAATGGGGTGTGAGTTTGAGGGTAGGGGCTGAGGTAGGAATATTTGCAACTCAGGGACTAACAAACACCTAAATAAGAAATGCAGGATCAGATGCATAATAATCAATATGTGAAAGGCAGCTAGTGCTACTCTTTTCCTTACTGATACACACTAAAATTTTCATTACTCATTGGTGGTTAGGACAAGAAACTGCTATTTTAGATTTTAATTTAGTGCTTCTTCAGGCATCAGTTGATTCTGTTCTTAGCAGATTATTTTGCTTTTTTTTCAGAATGATGAGAATAACTCTGGATAAAATGCATAAGATATATAATGCATATTTGTCTTGAATTGTCAGTTTTGTTTTGCCCATTGTCAGTTGTATTTGAAGTTACATTATGTGTTTGATCATATAATTCATTGAAGCATGTTTGGTTTTTAATGTCTGCGGGTTAGCAATGTCTTATGAGGAAAACTGTTATGAATTTTTATATTGCACAATGAATAATGAGCTTTTTTCAGATGAAATAAAATTGTCTGAGTGCATTCAAAACCCATATAAAACTCAGTTGTTTATTTATGAAGTCTTCTGAAGATTAATCCAGAACCAAAGACTTAATTCAAGGTATAATATATAATGGCAAAGGAATGTGTAAGGAAATAAGTGACACTAGATAGGTAAATAAATGAAAAAGAAAGCCTGGGTCCAAGTTCTGGTTTTGGACAATATGCTATTATCCTATCATCACTTTTCATGGAGAAGAAATATCACAATTCTTTCTGCTGGCACATACTTGAATTCTTATGGTTGATCAGACTTGACACTCTGGTTTTATGCCTTTTTTCATATTCTAAGGAAAACAAGAGTTTTCAAGAAGCTCTAGTTGAGCATCTGCAAAATCAAATATTCCATGTGAAGGTCATGTGAAAACATGTTTAAGCATGATGTAGGAAGCCGAACACATCATTTAATGCATCTTTTCTTAGTTATCAGTCTGTCTGTCTGTCTGTCCATCTGTCTCTCTCCAATTATTTGCTATGAAACACATTGGTATTTGCCAATATGTGAAACAAAACCAAAGGATTTGGGTTCATATACTTAGATGGTAAAGACGGTCTTCCCATAGTCCTCTTAGTAGGCCTTTCCCAGGTGTTAAAGGTCAAAACAATGTGGAAATTTTATGTTCAAAACCACATTCAACCAGACTGAGATGGGAAGACATGGTTTTCTAAGGCTATCTGGAATGCCAGATGCATACACAGCAGTGCCTCTGACTTCACCAGCTTCTGAGAACAGAAATTCTGGTAATAGGTTATCTTCTGAGGAATGATTTCACCTTCATAAACTTATTGAGTCTAATATGGGTAAAATGTAATGGCTTGTTATATGCAGAAAATTAAGTAAGAAATTTTTAATTCCTTTCTGAACTTGTCTTTAATGAAACATGGTAACTCTAGAAAATGTCATTTTGAACTGCCCATTAGTACCACTGAGGGGAGGTTGTCAGTGAATAAAATTTTTTGGACACACATTCACGAAATATATACAAAAGCTTAAGCAAGCATTTTTTTGGTGTGTGAAATTAAGTAGCATGACTCTAATGTAGCTTTATTTTCAAAGTAGGTGAGCATTAAGGTATCATTTCAGAACTCAAACACACATAAATGGCATTCTGATTTAAGCAGGTAGAACTAAACTTGGCCTTCATTTTACAGTATTTCTCTGATCCTTGTTTTTTTTTTTTCTTGAATATTGGACCTTTTCCTAGAGCTTCTGATGTGACTGAAATGCACAGAGACATGAGGCTGTTGGTTGATGGTTTACATCTGGTGGCACTCACTGATATTAGCTGATGTCAGTGAAGCCCTCTCAGGAATAAGTTGGCCTTTACTTGGTCACTGAGAGATTATAACCTAACAATAAAAATTTTAAAAAGAAAGTGTCGCAATGACCGCCACTGACCACTGCCCAGGCTAGCTCCTGCAGTGTGCGACAGGAGTGGGGAGCAGCTGGAGGCTCTTGGCTTTAAAGCTGCTCCTCAGGAGTTCAGCTCTGCCCAAGGGAGCTGAAGCTCCAGGCACAGTGGCTGTCAGCAGTCCAGACGAGGGAGAGGATAAAAAGTAGCAAGGAGGCTTGCCACACGGGATAATCCAAGTTTATTGGAGGCAACTCTCAAGAGACAAGCCAGGAGCAGCTCCAGGGAACCCCTTATAAAGGGAGGTGTTACAATGGGGATGGCTTAACTGGGGACCAATAGAAATCTCTAAGGGAGGGATAGGGACGAGGATAGACATTTCCTTGGGCCAATAGCCTCAAGGAGAGGAGGGAAAGGGATCACATGCCCCAATGGGGCATTGAGGTTTAGAGGATTTCCAAAGGGGGAGGTATCTAGAGGGGTAGGGTCTCGGGGGATTGATGGGGACCATATAAGGGTAGATTGGGAGGTTTCAGATGATGGACACTGGACCTTCGGGAACAACAGGAGGGGTTTGGGTGATTGGTAGGGAAAGAGCCAGAACAAGGGGAGGAGAACAACCATGTAGGGAGCACCGGGGGAGAGGCTTGGGTCTGGGGGAAACCAACTGAGAATAGGAGTGGGCAAGGTAGGGATGAACCATTGGGGTACAGATAACTTATATAAAAATACAATAAAGGTATTGCATCACCACAAGAAAGATTATTTAAAAAAAAAAGCTTATATCTTTTTCATATAGAAGAATTTGTTGGATTTATTTACTGAGCTTCAAGGCTTTCATTCACAGAAAGAACAAATTCAGCGGGACATGAAAGAAAAACTTCCAGTGTGACAGGAGGTTATATTTCAAATATAAAGGCTCTTCTCTATACAGAAACTCTCCTCAAACTTCCAATAGAAGGCCTAAAAAAATAAGAGGAGCAGTCATAGCCTGCAAAGCTCCCAATGTCACAAAGATTGTATAAGTTGACTGCCTCCCAGTTAATCCCTCCGTATTGTTCCTGGGATGAAATTTTCTCTATATTTCTATGTGACATGCAGCTGTTGATTTACCCTAGTAAACCTAAGAAAAAAATTATCTGTAGTATCTGCACTGGAGATGTTCACTGCATATCCTCTTATTTTGCCTTGAACTCCCTTTGTCACCAATAGATTTTCTCACATAATAGAACAAGCAAAGCCTGTCCAACTAGAAAGCAATATGAGATGAGAGATCTCAATGTTGAATGTACTACATTTTTTTTGTCATTCTGAAATACCTGAAATGCATGAGTGAGTAATGCCTTATGCAAAGCAGATCCAATAACTTTTTGAACCTCAGCAACACTACAGAAATCACAAACTTTATCTCTTCCAAAAGAAAGCAGGAAGCATTGTATATTGGTTTATCTGGTGTAACTAACGCAATGTTAAAAGTCTAAAATACAATGTTATCCACCAGAACTGCCAGTTAGTTTATAAAGGTTGACTTCTTCATGCAATAAACTGTAATTTTTTTTTAACTGAATCCTTGAAAAAAGTTTGAGGAAAAGACTTAGAAGTAATCTCTCTCTTTTTTTTTTCTTTCTTCCTTTTTTTTTCATTTTCTTCTTTTTTTTTTTTAATTTCAAATAATTTTTACTGCGTTTCCTTCTGCTCCAACAGATTGATTATTCTATTTCTACAGAATGATAATTGCTGTGAATTCAGTAAACTACTCCGACTTTCCTTTGAAATCAGTCTGTGAGTGAAACAGAAGTATTTTAGGGAGGGTTTCTGAAGGAAGAAAAACTGCTTCAAAGAACATCACAAGTAAATGAACAAGAAAATGGTGTAAGATGATAAAGAAAAAAAACTGGCTGATGAAGGAAGTGTAAGTAGATAATAGAAGAACACAAGGATCTTAAAATGTTTAGTCATGGAAGAAATGCTAATTTGATTTAAGAAATGTATGTGTTGGGAAGAAAGTGATACTGAAGTTAAATTAAATCTTCACTTGGGAAAGATTTGTAATGGAATTACTATTGCCCTCTGTATTGAAATTTCCTGATATTTTGATCAGAATTTTAGGGAACAGAGAGGACATATCTCACATAAAAACTAGTTCACTGAGTGTTCTCAAAAAGGAGCTGTTTCTAGTGCGGTCAGTAACAACTGCTGTGTCTACTGGAGTTCCTTAATATTAATTTTTGGTGCAGTAAGACAGACTGGGTGCTATCCTTTGGTAAGCTGCTGTAGTGTAACAGTGTGCCTCAATATTGTTAAGTACAAGACTCACCTAGGAACAGTAAAAAAAGGTGGTGAACTATATCTGTGAACATTGCATCTAGTCCTTGCTTCTTGTGTTCTCAAAGTGAAGAGAAATGAAGAAAATGTCTTCAGTCTGAAACAAGCCTTAACACACAAACTTTCATGAGCTCTTCAAACCTAGCATCTTGTGTCAAAAGTTATAATGTGACCACTGCAGCGGTTATGTTTTCTGGGCCAGAGAGGGAAGATGTTATGATGCAGGATGAGTTTCACTAATGCTGTAGCTTAAGAACTTGGATCCGAGGTCCTACACAGAAGGTAGAGAAATCTAATTGTAAAATACTCACAGAATCACAGAATCTGCTGAGTTGGAAGGGACCCACAAGGATCATTGAGTCCAGCTCCCAGCACAGCACCATCCCGAAGAGTCACACCATGTGCCTGAGAGCATTGTCCAAATGTTTCTTGAACTCTGTCAGGCTGGTGCTGTGACCACTTCCCTGGGGAGCCTGTTCCAGTGCCTGACCATCCTCTGGGTGAAGAACATTTTCCTAATATCCAACCAAAACCCCCCTTGACACAACTTCAGGCTATTCCCTTGAGACCTGTCACTGGTCACAGAGAAAAGATCAGTGTCTGTCCCTCCCCTTCCCCTCACGAGGAAATTGTAACTGCAATGAAGTCTGTCCTCAGTATTCTCTTCTCCAGGCTCAACAGACCAAGTGACCTCAGCCATTCCTCATACAGCTTCCGCTGAAGGCTCTGGAATTTCAATACTAAATTAGCTTATCAAAGAAAGATATGAAGTTAACATTACTTGTGGCTTTTTAGTTCTGAATTTATTAAAAATCATATTTTACCAAAATAAAATTCTTCAAATCACATAACTCCATTTTTTCCCCATCCTGCCACCCTCTATCTCTAATTTCTCTTTCTACATAAAGAGTAGGGGTGGCAAAAATCAATCACAGATCCTTTTTGTGTCAAGGTCACTGTGCGGAGATGTGTGCATAGAGGTTTACTTTGAGAAACCTTTCATAACCTATCCCTGAAGTCATTGTTTCCTCACTTCTTTACGTGGAAATATTTTTTTACTTTTCTTTTGGTCATTATGTTTTGTCAGTTTGTGTTGTGTTCCACTATGGGGAACTGTGGGGAGTTCTTTTGAAATGGAAGCTCTAGGATGAAATTAAGTCAAACGAGACAAATATTATATCTGAGAACCGTTTATTGGTAACGAAGAAGGTGTTGCCCTACTAAAGAAGAGTAGAAAAGAGAGAAAAGGAGGAAGGAAAACGAAAAAAGGTGGGGGGAGAGAAAAAGGGGAGACAGAGAGAAAAGGTCAGGGAGTGCCATCAATGTCCAAGCAGCAGGAGGTGTGTGCATGGTGCCTGCTGGGGAGCCCCAGAGAGGTGCGGCCCCACAGCTGCAGCTCCCGCGGCAACGGGTGGCCGGACACGGGGTGAGTGGGGATCGGGCAGGAGGCGCAGAACCCTGGACAGGGACACGGCAGGGATCGCAACAGTGGGCTGGGTCAGCAAAGCAAGGTTAGAGGCAGGCAGGAACACAGGGATGAAGCAGGCAGGGTGTCGGATAGGAACAACAGGGCATCAGGACAGGTAGCAGGAGGCTCGGAGGTCAGCTGGTGTCCAGCCAAACGCCCAGCAAGAGGGAGGATGAGTGAGCGTGGGCAAAAAGAGCAAAAGCAGGCTAGAGACAGAGCAAAAAGAAGAGCAAAAGGCCAAAAAGACAAGACCTCAGAGCTTGTGATGCAATTACTTTTATATCCCCTGGCTCCTCCCAAGGTCTGCCTGCTGACAGGAGACCATTGGCCCAGTCCAACCTTCCATTGCAGTCCACTGGTGGAGACCTTTTGCCATCTGATTGGAGAACCTCTCTGGAGGGTACAGTGTTCTTGGTGGTCTTCTGCTGACTGCCTATCCCATGTGAGACATGAAGTGCTTGCCAGGCAAACTCTCCCCAGAGACAAGGCTTACTCCCATCTTCTCCTAGTTGCCTCCTGCAAGTGGCACATGTGCAACCACTTCCCCACATGCCTCTGACAAACAGTGTTGAGACAGAAATCAAAATTAAATTGGCTCCTTACAGCTTGTTACTGAGATAATGGTGTCATGCAATGAGTCTGCCAACTTCCTCTTCTGGGCAGTCAACAGCTGTGAAATCTGGTAAAATATTCAAGATAGCGTATGCTGTATGAATGATATTGTCTTGAGATTCAAATATTTATTTACTTCTGTTGTGATTTTCCTTGCAGTTACATCATCCTTACTGGTGAGCATACCCTACTTCTGTGTTCTTAAGGGCAATATGCTCTCAAAGTAGGTCCACCCCTGAGTTTTGACACACTGAACAGTGAACAATGTCAAAAGTGACCCATTGAACAGTGTCCTACAAAAACCTGAGCCTGAACATGAGGCTTTCAGATAAAACTTTAATTGCTCTGAAAAGTGATGACAGATTTTAAACAAAGAAAGTTAGTTAAGAAGGTGGAAAGGTGAAATTCTTTTACTGATCTGTGGGCCTAAAGCCACAGTAAGTGTGACCCACATAGAACACAGTATGGCAGATAAAACACCTGTTTATTTCTAATTACACTGGTGAGGTTTTTTTGTTGTTTTGGGTTTTGTTTGGTGGGGGGTTTTTTTGTTTGTTTGTTTGTTTTTACAATTTGTTAATGTTGTATAAATAGGAAATCCTTGCAGGACTAAGAAAACCGATTTTGAATATCAGCCTGTAATATAATCTTAATGTAGAATGAGGATGTACAATTGTAAAAGTATCAAAGGGGGTTAACTGAAGGAACATTAACCCTTCCTTGATAAATACCTATAAAATTTTAGAACTCTCACTGCATAAGCGCATAACATCTCTCAGCCATAGGTCAGAACACCTCATCAGATTGAAGATGAGTAGGTAAAGGATGGTCAATGACTGTAAGAAATTTTAAATTTAATTTCAAGTATATCTATGTATCTATCTGGCAGCCAAAGTCTTTGAGATTTGTGTCCACAAAGGCTACTGTCTTCTACTGTGCTCTTTCTGCTTGTGTATCCATAAACTTGAAAATGTCGGAATATTTGTCTTTTACTTGAACTAGTCACAAAATAGGGTTTCTTTTCTTCAAAGCATTATAGTAGGGAGAAAAGTGTAAAACTTCAGGAGAAGCAGTTCTTACCAGGAAGATGTTGATCATGAGCAATTACCTGAACTACAAATACTTGCCATGTGAATCTGCCTTTTCAAAAGGATTTTTGTTTATTCATTATCAGACATATATATAAATGTTGTAACACTTACTACTCTTAGTACTAAAAATATGTGGTAGATCATTCTGAAGCTGGGAACTGCTGTGAATTGACTTATTACGTAGTTTGAAAGTAGGCTAAGCTGACTTTTCTCTTTATTGGACTGATAATTTTGAGATAGATTCTAAACGCTGTTTGGAAAAATACACAGTGTGTTCTCCATTATGTCCTCTTATTAAAAGTTTCAGAAGATAATGCCTGAAGAAATAATCTGATTCAAGGGTAATCTAGACTAAGACTGTCTCTTTTCAAATTATTTCCTCAAAGTAATTTTATTGTTATGTCTTTTGCACCTTACCAGCCACCTAAAGCATAAATTTTAGCTGCTGTTAAGAGTGACTCAGAGAGTTTTTAAACTTGATTTGAAGAGTCACTAGTAATTCATTTGTGGATGAAGTTTCTACCTAACAGAAGTGCTGACTTTCTCCTTCACCTTCCCAGAGCTTCCCTTTTCAGAAATAGCATCTTCTTTCATTTAACTCTTGCTGTTCTCTTATCTGAAACACACAGCTCAAGCTTTTATGAACACAGCTAAATTTACATTCTAGAACCTATTCACTGTAAATTAGCATAGCTTTCAGTGACTGGATGAAGATCATGCTTTTTCTACCTCAGCTGACAACAGGAATATATTCTCACAACTATAATTTGTTCTTTTCTATAGAAAAACTGCAATATGACTTTTATATCAGAATATTAAAGCCTGTGCCTGAAGTAAATACAGAAGATGAAGTCTGTATTTAAATTTCAGTCCTACAGCTGTCACCTTGTCAGTAACAGTCTTAATCACTATTTTTTATGACAATTTATCATCATGCTTTTGTGAAACTTCTCGCAGTAATTTTTTTCTATTTTTGCATTCAGGCTCTACATACCCACTTTTAACACTCTGCACTCTTCCATGACCCTTCTTCAAGTTTCACTTCATTCAGAGGGTTAAGGGGCAGGTAGTTACTTTCTGCCCTTTTACTTTCTGTCCACTTTTCATAGAATTTTAGACTGAAAGAATCATAGTATCAAAACCATAGAATGGTTTGTGGTGGAAAGGACACTAGAGAGAATCTTATTTCAACCCCCTGCCAAGGGCAGGGACATCTTTCACTAGACCAGGTTGCTCAGAGCTCCATCCAACCTACCACTGAACACTTCCAGGGATGGGACATCCACAACTTCTCGTGGCAACCTGTTCTGGTACCTCACCACCTTCACAGTAAAGAATTTCTTCCTAACAACTAATGTCATTCCACACTCTTTCAGTTTAAAGCCGTTCCCCCTTCTCTATCACTACATGCTCTTGTAAAAAACACCTCTCCAGCTCTCTTGCCAGAGCCCTTTAGGTACTGGAAGGTGCTATATGGACTCCCTGGAGCCTTCTCTTCCCTAGACTGAACAGCCCCAGCTCTGTCACCCTCTCTTTCTCACATGAGAGATTCTTCAGGCCTCAGATCATCTTTGTGACCCTCCTCTGGAGTCACTCCAAAAGTTCCACGTCTTTGTTGTGCTGGGGCCCCAGAGCTGAACGCAGTACTCCAGGAGGGGTCTTAAGAGAGCAGAGTAGTGTGTGAGAACCTGTGAATTTTCCTTGATACTTTCTGCTCTCAAGAGCAGTGCTTTTCAGGGTTTTCTCAATAGGTCAACAACAGAGTGTGCCCAAGATGGTTCTTCTTTTGAAGGAACTAAACTATCCACAAATCATATGACTGTAAGTGCAGGTTTCACATATGATGGGAAGAAGATTTTCTGTTTTCAGTTGAGAATGTGCCTCGTGAAGCAGAGGCTCTGCATACTATGTGTTCATTCTGGTATGGAATGGCATGGTCATGTGAAATTTGGGAAGCCACGGCTAGGTGAGAGGGGCCTGTAAACCCTTTCTCCTTCCTCGTATTCAGTTTATCAGTAGAATTTACTATTTAATTGTACATGTTTTGTGCAGGATCACAATCTATTGATAAAGACTTTCAGTGCTTTTGGGAAACTTGGCCCCTTCAACCATAGGACTGGTTGAAAGGTGGGGAGATTAAATGAGTTACAATATGTAGCTAAATAAAGGTTGTTTCATATAGAGTTTGTTGTTGTGTCTGACACTGCAGTGGAAAATGACAGACTGGCCTTATATGGGCTTTGGTTTTTTTCCTTTTTTTTAAATGGCTGTAAATTTGATGAGATTTGGTTTTGTTTGTGCTTGGTTTTTTGGCTTTTTGGGGGTTTTGTTTGCTTTGCTTTCTCTCCATGTAGTGCTTGCATTTATCTGACATGACTTTTTTCAACATAAAAATTGAAAAATATGTGTGTAGCTTTCAGAAATGTATTGCTCAAATTATCCACTCTGTTTTCATTCATGTGCAGCTAACAATGCTTCTCTTATATAATTGATACTTAGATAGAGATTTGTAATTTGTTTAATTTCTTGTGTCCTACAGGATATATTTTCACTTCTGCTTGGTTATTCATGCAGCAGCTTGAACTATGGGAAAAATAATCCTGCACTTCTGTATAATTATTATAAAATTAGAACCTATAAAGAATATTTAGCAGGAAAACGGGCCACTTTCCCTCCAGCTATTATGATGTGCTCACAAAGCTTTTTCAAAAACTGCATTATCACTGAACTAGTTAATTAATTTTATTTTATAACACAGCCAGCAATAATTTTTTTCCTCCCATTGTTTAGACATTCCACTTTTTACAAAGATACAGAGCTTCTAAAAACTCAGCTAGCCAAAGTATGTAAAAATACAGCTAAGGATGAAAGCTACTCTGGGATAAAAATCTCTTTTGTAGCAATTTTTGCTTTCTGTGGTAGTATTTTTCTCTTTTCCATTCATATCATCAAAGCCCAAGTTAATAGAACTAATTGAAAAATCAGCTACTGATCACATCTCAGATGAATGTTATCATAAAAATATTTTAAAGCACTTTAATTAACCCCTTGAACTCCAGGGAAATATGCAAATTAATTTGCTTATTTCCCTGAGCTCTTTTTGGAGCTATTTAATTAACATGTTTCTACAAATTCTCCGTTTTAATAGTAGCTCTACTGTTTGGGTACAAGCAGAACTAGCTCTGAATGCGGAACTAAAACTGGTGGTTTTTTTCCTTTCTTTGATGATTGAATTTAATCTTCAGATTTGGCACTACAAAAATATACAGATGATAATTAATTTTTTTATGTAACTTTTTGGCACAATTTTTAATAACATTTATGAAGAGAACATTCTGAAGGAGTTCCATTGTTTTAGAATTAGATCCTCTAAACACAAAGTGACCTCTGCCATACTCTCATAGATGCTTTTTGTGGTTGGATTGAAATTTGAGTCTGTGGGAGCTATGGTCATCAGAAAATCAGGATGAAACATGGTGTAAAATAAGGCAGCAGTTTGTTTCCCAGATATTGAACACTTTCCAGTTTAGACATTACAAACAAGCATGAGACAGAGTGTTGGCTGAATACCAAATAAGTGCTTTCATAAATAAATCACTTCACAAATTTTGCTGGTATCTATTGAATAATTCATGTGACAAATAGAAGATGGTCAGCAATAGTGCTCCTTGAATACAAAGAACGTCCCTGTTAATTGAATTTTTTAAATGAAAAATTAGTAATTTTCACTGACTTTTATATTCAACAATTGTTTCTCAATTAGGTTTACAAAATAGCAGTCAGAGGGCTTCACATTGCTGGTAGAAAGATATGTCATTTGAGGACAACTTAAATTTTCTTTTGCACTCTTTCCCTAATGGTCTGTACCACTTTTGTCCTGTTCAGCTCCAGTGCTAAGTCCTGAAAAAAGCTTCTCTGCTTGGTGTACTAGAATCACCATGTGCCTTGTCACCGGCCCAGCAATTCTTCTACTTTCACGTTGCTGGCAACCTTTCAGGTTCATATTACTCTGAATTAATACACAGGCACTTATTCATATAAAACAGTTAACTTGTATCTGAACATTGTATACTGTCCTCTTTCACCCATGGAATGAAAAAAAACCCAAACACAAAAATTCCTAATATTCGATTCTATAGTTAGGCACTGTACCTGGTTATTATAACAGCAGAATTATAAAAGTGATTCCAATGAACTTGAAGAAGAACTCAAGCTCTGGATTTGTTATTGCCAACTATTTGGCTGTGTAGGATGTATTTTTGCTACTCAAAAACTTAAATGACAAAACCTTTAGATTAAGCACACTAGTTAAATTTTAAAATATTTCAATTTTTTTTAAATTTAAGAAGATAAAGAGGATAAACTTAGAGCTTGTCAGTGTGTCTAGCAACTGCTAATATGTACTGCGATATCTTCAGTTAGAACTGTGCCATACATATGTTGCTCCCATTTAGCTCTGTGATTTAGGTCAAAGTATAAGACCTTCCTCACAGTCCGTAAAAATGAAAAGATAATTTAATTACCAGAGATCTGATGGCATAAACATTGTGTTGTCTTCTTTTATTTACTGAATATTCAATAGAATATCTGGATAACTTCCAAAATGTTTCTATAGAAGTTAGCAGTACAGGGGTTTAAGGAACAGCTGTAGCACTGTTCTGAAACTGAATTCTAGGCAGCCTCTTTGTATTCAAAGTTTTTTAATAAAAATTTGATTACACGTGGACATAACTGATAGAAAGGATACAGCCCTAAAAAATCTGAACATGACCACATTAAGATTTGCACACAGGCTTCTTTTCAGCTATTGTCAACAGTCTGTCTGTATCCATTGTGTGTTTATGCAGGTGTGTAATGGGTACAGATTTACGGCCTTCTTTTTACCATGTGAGTGCAGTGGGATAGTTCCACATTAAACAGATGATCTTGGAACATATGGCTGAAGAGGAAGGAGTTATTGAATGTCACATGATTGAAATAAATATATTTCTTTAAATTAGGATCATTTAAAATATCATTCAATAGTGGTTATTTTCACTATAGCAGGTGCATCCTGACTTTGTAGAAAATGGTATCCCTGTAGAAAGGAAGAGTATGCCATGTTTAGGATAGGAAACAGATGTAAAAACTGAAGTGAATACTCCATTCATTCAGTCAGGCTTTCAAAAGAACAAATTATTTCTTGGTTTATGGCCAGTAGCACTGATTGGGCTGCAATATTTCTGCTATAAAAATCTCCTGTCTTGTTGTAAGAGCTGTAAGAGAAAAGAAACTACCATGATATTTGATAAATTTTCTAATGGTAGGAAATCAAATTTTCTCCTGTATTTCTTAGATATGTAAGGCAGCAGTAACAAACTATTACCCCTATCTAGAGTTTTGTTCCTTTTAGTATTTTATGTTCAGTTGTAATAATGGTAAAGAAACATGAGCCAAAGATGAAGGGGTATAATAAATAGTGAAAGAAAGATTGCTGCATGAACTCAGAAATTGCCTGATGGGTTTGTTTAGATGCTTGTCTTTAGGGTATTCTTAAAAAGTGCAATAAATCCCTTTTATCTGTATAGTACATATTTTAATATTAGTTTTCATTTTAGCATAGGTTCTGTGTAGTATATTTAAGGAAGCACTTTTTCTTTCTGAAAACTCAATGAGGCTCAAGCTGTCATCTCTAAATATTTCAAATTTTACAAGTCATGTTGAATCTGCACTTTTGCAGATTTCAAGATGCTTTTGAAATACTATGACTCCTTGGACTTTCTATCAGACATTCCACTCATGAATGATTCTTTTCAGAGAAATAATCTCATTAACATTCCCAAGACTTAATCAAGGCATTAAGCTTGAAAAACATGCACTTCTGACAGATGCACATTCATCCAGTTTCAACTTTCATCTGTTGAAGGAGGTTAAAATTTCTATTCTGAAATCTTCTGTTGAGTTAACATTATTCCTAAAGACAGTTTTGTGTTTGTGCTTCCACAGCTTTTATTGTGTAAAGTAAGCTAGGTGGCTCTGTTGGCAAAGTTTATTTCCTAGACTGAGTCATTCTCTTGACGCTTTGGATTCTGTAACATCTTTCAACTCTCTTCTTGAACTGTATCTGCTTCTGGAATATTGTTACAGTTCTACTGAGTGCACTGATCGGTACAGATTTCCATTATTGACTTGATCATGTTCCACAACATGAATGGAACTCTTAGCTTATGTAGGTTAGCTTAAATTGTATTAGATGAATGGCAAACTGAAGGAGGGCATTTTCTTATTAGGTATTAGAAAGAAATTCTTTACCGTGAGGGTGCTGAGGCACTGGAAAAGGTTGAGCAGGGAAGCTGTGGATTCCCAATTTCTGGTGATGTTCAAGACCAGGCTGTATGGGGCTCTGAGTTACCTGGGCTAGTGAAAGGTATCCCTGCCCATAGCAAGGGTTTGGAACTAGATGATTTTTAAGGTCACTTCCAACCCTAACCATTACATGATTCTATGATTCCGGAACTTGTTTACTAAATGATGTAGATTGTTCTCTTTGCTGCATACAAGCCTCTTCACAATCTGCTAGTTTCTTTATGACTTTTCTTCCTGATCATCAGTTGCTGCAGCACACCTTCATCACACACTTTCTCTACAAAAATTCCTAGTCTTTTTAACACCTTTAGGCTCTGTCTATGACCTCGTTTTCATCCAAATTTTTGGCTAACATGTTGCTTTTAATCTTGCAGTCAGAATCATGATAAAACACAACAACTAGTAGCTAAAGCTGGAAAAATTCTGTTGTAAATAAGAGATTCTTTTGATGGTCATAACTAACTACTAGAAACAGCTATTTAGGGACGTTTAGGAGCCTTTTACCTGCTCCCAAACTGAAAGTCTTATTAAACACTTGCAATCTTATGGAGCTATTAGTGTTTTTAAATATACAAATGAAGTAATAGCTTTCTAAAGCTTAATGAAATCAGAGGGCTTTAATGGGTTTTTAATTTAAGCTCCTTTTTTTCACTTAATTTCACAATATGCTGCTTATTTTTAGTTCAAAAGTGAAGCTGTGAAGATACTGATCTCATAAACTCTTCAGAATATTTTTTATCTTGTAACTAGTACTAGCAAAAATTGATATTTGAACTTTTCTTTAGAAATTTGCATTTAGGTACCAATCCCTGTCCTTCAGTTCTTTATTTCAAGCTTCTATTACAATATTCATCCTTCTCTTTAGCCAAAAAAACCTCCACTGGAGTACTGCTTTCAGTCAGCAGGACAATGGAGAAAACTGAAGGGAGTGATAGTAATGCTGACCCTCCACTAGAAAACTGTCTGCTGCTTTGTCTCACCTCAAGAGAATTGTGCCTTTTCCCTCTGATGACAAAGGTTGCACTAAAGTATAACTTAATTTTCTTATTTTTCAAGAACCTTACAACTCAAAAAAATACAATTTTATTAAGCTATATCCTATGTAATTTCAAAGTATCTCTTCATAATTTCTCAGTGATTTTTCTTTCTAAAGGAATATAAAAATAATCACTTTGGAACAAACTGAACAAATAGGTGAGACATAAAAGCTCCAAAAGTTACATTTTAGTTAACTGGAGCATTCCTTAGCTTTTCATATTAGCTTTTTAATGTGATTTAGTTTTTATGCTCTTCAAAATAAGATCCTAGTGAATAATGGGTAACAACATTCAAGTCACCATAAAAGAAAACGACAGAATGACTTCATAAAAATGCCAGCAAATGCAAGCTAAGAGCATTTCCAATTTAGCTGCCAAGTTTCTAAGCACTCATCCAAAATAACTTTGTGATTTTACTTCCAAAGCTATTATCTGAACCTAAATAAGTAGCTGTCAATAACTATCAGCTATTATGCTGACCTTTTTCTGTCTAAGGCAAAATCAGAACAGGTCTGTTGAAAGCTATACCTGGTTTCCAGTACAGAAGATCCCATTAGCTGTTAATTCTTTACTCATCTCTGAGGTCGGTGTTCTTGTCACTGCCTTTACAGCAGTCCTGCAGCACTTTAATAGTGATATGCTCAATTGCTGTGGAGTTCTACTTATGCTTAGAAGAAAATTATCAATGAAAGCAGGCATGAGAATAAAGGCAAACATACTTTTTCCCTAAATGGATTCCTTGTTTTACCTTGAAAAAAATAGGTCTTAGATACATTTTATAAGTCCATAAGTCCATATGTTTTACAAGCAGATATATAATGAGTCACGTTAAGTTATGTCACTCATACCCCAATGTCATGTTTTATTATGTAATGCAAAAAGGCTCACAAAACTTACTCAACTTTCACAAACTGGGAAATAAGATTGGTGCTGTTTGAGCAGACTGAATTTCTCAGGAGGAAAAAATGTTCATTTCAAAGAAGTAAGAACCGCTGTGATTACAAAATAAGCACCAATTAATTATAATGAAATTTCATTAAGCTCCACTCAGGTTTTCATTCTCTCTCATGTCTTTAAGGATTGATCTTTAGGAAAGACTTAAAATCACATTTCTGAGGTAAGTTGCTTCTTATTTAATTGTATATGATGAAGTTCAAAAAACCCCAAACCCACAAACAAAACAGCTACATTATTTAATCTAAAAATCTAAAACTGTTTGATTTTCAATTAAGATGTAACTGGTAATCCTGAAGTTACAGTTCCCTATACACTTATGTTTTCTAATTCACCTATTATCAGGCTGTATGCAGATGAATAACGAAGGGACGGGTCTCACAAGAGTGACATTTTCGTACTGGGGAGATTGTGACATCTCAGAATCAAGTTTTGTGTTCTCTTTCTTTTCATGTCTTCAGTTCTTACTTTCTCATGCACTGACATCTGTGTTTGTTATGCTACATTCGACCATGAGGCAGATCTTGAAGCTTTCGGTCATTTTTAACTACTATTATCAACAGATGCAGCAGCACACCAGATTTTCAATCATCCTCAATCCTTCTGTAAAACTTCTCAGCTCTCTATTGTCCATAATTCAGGATAGTCAGGAGTAAAAGTATTCTCCGTAATTTTTTGCACTGTCTTCTGACCTTTGTGACTTCCCAAAATTATTTATTAAAAGGTGACGTGCTCAAGATTACACATACAAAGTCCAAGCAAATATCTCTGAGGAGGGCAAAGACTGTAGAACAACTCTTCTTGAGGTTTTGGAACTAGCATGAAGGGCATAATTGATGCCAAATACTCTTCATCTATAATCATATAGGTATGTTGTAATAGCACCAGGGCACATTTATTTCATAATACTTGAAGGGTTTGTGAAATTGATTGTCTACTTCAAAAAACAACTCACTGTTCAGTGGCAATAAAAAAGCATACTGGAAGCATAAGAAAAAGTATAACACTATTACAGCACAAGTGACCTGTTGGCACTGTTCAGTTTTTCAGATTTGCTTTATCTGTACATTCCAAATCATGTTAGTTTTGCTTTTTCAGAAGAAACCCTGTTGGCTAAATATTTTTGCCTTGCCTTGCTTCTTTCCTTCTCCTTTCCCTTCCCCCGACATAGTGAGAAAATATTCTTGAGGAAAATTGCACACGGGCATTCAAATCTTTATTTTTAGCTGAGGTTTGTAGTAGAGCAAGTTTCCATGTAGTCTGTGATCCCTATGTATGCACATGTATGTGTGAGCATAAATTTTAAATAAAGTTATAATTAGAATGAATAAAAACTGTACCATATTTATTTCCCAAAGTTAGAAAACTGCACAATCATGGATGCTTACAATATTTTGGTGAAGGTAAAAAAAAAAATTGAAAGATAATGTAAATAATTCCTTCCTTATTTCATTTTAATCCACGTGCTTGGGATTTTTACAGGTGCCTGACACTGTTTAGGAGAGCTCTAATAAACTATTGCTTCAACTTTTTGATAACAGTTGTCATTTTAACATTTATTTTGAGTGTCAGAAAAGAGTTTTGTCTTCATGCAGTTAAATGACACAGGAAGTTAAGATTGTGACAAATTCAGGGAAAGCAAAGACTTTAAGGACATAATAAATTTTAATGCATCACTTACAATTTGTCATTGATGTCAAACACCTTGCTAATACCAGCACATCATCTTGTACACGAACTTGTCTGATGTCATGAAAGATTCAGATTTTGTATAGACAAAAGCTCTGTTATATCAGTAGTCACAATATTTCTTCTTGGGATATTTTTCCTCTCCTGAATGTTCTCCATGAGAGCTTTTAATGCCAAAACTTAACTATGTAAATAATCAACCTGAAATATTTAATGTATTTTTATAAAACACTTATATTTTTGAATTGTCTTGGACATTTATAAAAAAGTAAAGCATGTAAGACAAAACTATTTTTTGAAATGCCATACTTTATTTGATCTCAGGTCAGTCATAGTAATCAGAGCAGTAATTTTTACCAGCTTGAAAGTTATGCTTAGTACATAAGCCCAATATTGCCTTCAATTTTTCTTCAAATCTTTGCCTAGTACCAACAGCATGTTGTGTTAGGTATTTGGTAAAAAAAACTGATGTGAATTCTAACCTTACCATAGAGAAAATGGTGCAACACTCTTAGTAGGCTAGAGGCTTTTATACTGAAATATTGGAAAAGTTTTTTGGCGGTCTGCAGTAAGCTAGCTGAAAATGTCTTTTGTATTGTTTTACTTGTGTAGTGGTTTGATCTTGGCTGCATCAGGCACCCACCAAGCCGCTCTATCACTCCCCTTCCCAGCAGGACAGAGGAGAGAGAATAAGATGGAAAACAACCAGTAGGTTGAGATAAGGCACTTTATTATAGGAAAAATAAAAACCAAGCCAAAGTTTGTGCTCGCATAAGGAGAAGGAAGAGTCAGTCTCTACTTCCCATCAGCGAGCGATGTTCAGACACTTCCTGGGAAGCAGGGCTTCAGCACACATTTGCTCTGGAAGGAAAACATTGTAGAACAACAAATGTTCCTCCTCCTTCCCTTACCTTTCATATCTAGGCTGATGCCACATGGTGTGGAATATCCCTTTGGTTAATTGGGGTCAGCTGGCCTGGTTGTATCCTCTCCCAGGATCTTCTTCCCTGCCAGCCCCTTGATGTGGAGGGAATGTTAGAGGGACAGCACTGCTCTGCAGTAGCCAAAACACTGGTGTGTTATCAGCACCCTTCCAGCTACCAATGCAAAGCACAGCATCATGGGGGCTGCTAAGGGGAAATGAACTCTACCTCAGCCAGACCCAATACAGTTTGTATCAAAGATATTTCATTTTACATAGGCAGAAATTATCCATTAAATGTTTTCCTTGTTATTTTCTCTTTGTAAGCAGTTTCTGTAATAATCACAGGGACCATTAGTACAATACATTAATGTCATGAGTGGAAAAGGAAGTGGTCTAAGAAGTAATCTTGCCTCAGACTGCGGTCTACACTATAAAAAAAACTTGCAAATGCATATGCTAACCAGTTAATGTGAAATATGACCCCTGAAACTTGTAACATACACTAGGGAGCTGTAAAAATAAATATTAATTGTGATCATTAGTAACAAAAAAGTGAATTAATAAAGTGATTCAAGAATTTTATCAACCCTCTCTCCTATCAGCAATTTTAGTATGACGATACTAACATAAGAGTTTACTTCCAGTGGAACATCTACTTTCTTAGCAAATTTTCTTAAGTATCTTTCTCATGCTCAAGGCATATGTTGTTGTGAAGACTGTCCTATCTGATGAATAAGCAGTAAGCTGATTCTCTAGTTTTACAAACAGTTTTAGCACACTTTCTGACAGCAGGCAATACATGTACTATAAATACAGATGTATCACTGGTTATTATGGTAACAAGTTTCATGTAAATGCCTAGCTGGATAGAGACTGAAAGAAAACTATTAAGTCTCACATGGGTTTTAATTGTGTCATAAAGCTTCAGAAAAAAATCAAGAGTGGAAGAGTGTAACACTAGCCATAGTAGTAGTTACTACACAGTGGAAAAATGCCGATACTTAGATACACATTCATGGGTAGTGAGACAGTTACTGCTAAGTTTTGTCAACAAAATCCCCACCAGTGCAATCCATCAAAAGACTGAAGAAAAAGTCTCTATATAGGTATATAAGTCAGATAAAAGCCTGAGAGATGATGAAGCCTAGCCAGTCAGTTCAAAAATTCTTCTGTCATTTAAAATTATTCTTTCCAATGTATTCCAATATTTTTTTCTGTGTAATGGTATATAAAGGACTGGATGGCAGCATGTTAATAATTTCACATGTGTTCTACTAAAAACTCTGCATGATTATGACAGAAAAAAAAAAGCCAGTATGGTTAATTATTATGTTTGAATTGTTCACAGTGCACCCCCATATGCTTTTTTGCTGTAAAAGAAAACATTATGCATAAAACTCCATATATTAATTTGCATATTTATGAATTCAAACCGAATAATTTCACAAACTATAGGCAAAATAGAGTCAACATTTGTCTCTTCCACATGGTGGTGGAGGTGCTTATGCTGGATTTGCATGCATTCCTTTTTCTTTGAACACTTGTGTTTGTTTTCTATTCCTGTGTCCAACAGAATGTTTTGATGGGGCAATAGTCCTCATGTAAACACTTCTGCCAGTGATGTTGGAGGAAGGTGGGCCAGCTATGAACTAGAATTAGCTGTTTTTGTTTTAGGAGTGGACATCCCTTCTACAGCTTAAGTCAGAATAATATACTTTGCATTATGAGGTTTAAGAGAAATCTTACTCACTAATCATATGAATGATTCTAAAATTTTACTAATTTATTCATTGCCATTCCTTCTACACATATGCATCTCTGTAGCTAGCACATACTGAGATACAACAGGAGTCATCACTTTTCATTTCAGATGTAAGGTAGCTCACATTATTATTTACATATTCAAATGATGGCCTAAGATTTTTGGTATTTTTCACGTGTCACAGTAATGTTCTTAGTGGAGAGATTTTGACTTATCTTATACTTTTACTTTCCTGCTATCAGAACTTATTTTACTTTGGAGGTTTGAACCTGTGCTGTGAGATTACAGATTCTTTTGCAAGAAGAGGTAGGAAGAGGTATAATAGAACATTTTGGTACTCAAAAATGAGGAATGTGCATCTGACACAGAGAAGTGAAGTATTTCTATTAGGTCACAACCTTTTCAATCTATGTCTCTTGCTTCCAATGTGGTATATTAAGATTTTTCATAAGTGTTTTACATATCTACGTAAAATGGAAAAGAAGTTCTTAAGTGGTTGTCATGGTTTAATCCCAGCCAGCAGCCAAGGACCACGCAGTTACTCTCTCAGTCCCACACCAGCCCGACTGGGGAGAGAATTGGAAGGGTGAAAGCCAGAAAACTCATGGGTTAAGACAATTTTATAGAGAAAACAAAAGCCACATACAAAAGAAAGGCAAACCAAGGAATTAATTCAGCACTTCCCATGTGCAGGCAAGGTGTTCAGCCATCTCCAGGAGAGCAGGGCCCCATCATACACAATGGTTACTTTGGAAGACAAATATTATCACTCCAAATGTCCCTCCCTTCTTCCTTCTTCCCAACACCTTTATATCCTGAGCCTGATGTCATCTGGTCTGGAATATCCCTTTGGTGAATCGGGGTCACCTGTCCTGGCTGTGTCCCATTCCAACCTTCCATGCACCCCCAGTCTCCTTGACATCATGCCAATACGAAAAGCAGAAAAGCCTTGGTGCTGTGCAAGCCCTGCACAAAAATAACAAAAACGTCTCTATATTATCAACCCCATGCTCAGCAGAAATCCAAAACACAGCCCTATACCAGCCACTGTGAAGAAAATTAACTCTACCCCAGACGAAACCAGCACAGTGGTCCTTTAGATTTCATCAGTTCACAAAAGGCACCACACAGAACAGGCTTAGTGAAAGTTTTTGATCAGTCGTCCTCAGAAAAAAAAACGTTCTGCTTCAAAATCGATGATATCAGTTGTTGATATATTAAAACTCAAAAAAAAGGAAGTAAAAAAATATTTCTTTTTTCCTCTGACTTGGATTAATCTGATGCAAGATGAATGAAATAGCTAGATAGATCTTGATTTGGGATTCTGAACATTCTAGCTTTTCAAAATTTAAAAATAAATAATAATAACAGTTTTGCAGATAGTAGTTAGACGTTAAATTACAGTGCTATAGAAATGAACATCAGAGCTCTCATTGACTGCACATTGGCTGAATTTCACACAGTGAATTTAAAATTATTTAGGACAGCATTAATGTTAAAAAATAACCCATAGTCTTTTGCAAATGCAGTAGATCTTTGACAGATAAATCAAACTCAAGTACTTTGGCTCCTTTATTACAGCACATCTGTTAGTGAAACAAAAAGTCTGTACCACATAATATATTCAACTAGTAACAATCTTTGGATGTTTTACTTACAGTTTAACTACTGTCTTTCCACTAGCTTCTTTCATGGTTATTAAGCTGTGCTATATATCTTGCATTCTCTTCTCCTTCTCAGCTAAATTATACAAGGAGCTGATCTTTGGAAGGCCACAAATAATCAATAAACATTATCAAGAGACTCATGCTTGTTCTTCTTCTCTAAATCAGGAAACTGACAGAAAAACATAGAGCACAGGTGAAGCTGTCATCTTAATCAGTGGCATCCCACATCTTAGCTGTGTTTGCCACACTCCAATGTAGTACAATGCTTGCTTTGTAAAACTGAGAGTAGTGCCGAAAGTGGAATTCTTAGTATTCCTTTTGACCTCTAGGTTTTACCACATAGTGAAGAGTCCGATTTGAAATCTATCAAGGGGGAGACTGTTTTCTCCTATGTGAAATACAATGGTTAAGTTAAGCATTAAGATCTGGGGGGAAGTTGCCTGACTTTATATTGAAGCAGATGATTATTTTTCATTAGTGGTCAAACTAGTTCCCATTGCAACTTCTGTATTACACAACCTTTCATCAGAAAAAAAGGTAAACATAAAGTCAGTCTCATTTTACTGTTAATCTAATACAAAAATAAGTAAATAAATAAATAAAATCCATTTTCCTTTGTTGCTGTAACAAACCAAGATGACCATGACCTGATTTCTCAATATTCAGGGCAGATGATCAGGGCAATTCTAGTATCTACAGCAGCAAATCTTTAGGCTCATATTGATTACAGTTAGGTTTACATATAGTCTAATAGGCCTTTGTAAAAAGAGGCAAATTTGCCACTGGCTGACAAAGGAAAAATTGAGATTATGTACATGATCATCGTTGAACAAAACTTGGTGACACTGCTTGTGTCTAAAAATTTTTTGCCAGAAGTTATCATTTTAGAAAGAAGAAAGGGCATATATGAAGAGGAATTTCACCAGACCAATAAAAATAAAAATAATTTTAGACCAATTAAATGCATGAGAACCAGTTTCTTGCGGACATTCCTCCCTTCCTCCCTTCCTTCTCTCCCTTCCTCCCTTCCTCCCTTCCTTCTCTCCCTTCCTCCCTTCCTCCCTTCCTTCTCTCCCTTCCTCCCTTCCTCCCTTCCTTCTCTCCCTTCCTCCCTTCCTCCCTTCCTTCTCTCCCTTCCTCCCTTCCTCCCTTCCTTCCTCCCTTCCTTCCCTCCCTTCCTTCCCTCCCTTCCTTCCCTCCCTTCCTTCCCTCCTTTCCTTCCCTCCCTTCCTTCCTTCCCTTCCTTCCTTCCTTCCTTCCTTCCTTCCTTCCTTCCTTCCTTCCTTCCTTCCTTCCTTCCTTCCTTCCTTCCTTCCTTCCTTCCCTTCCTTCCTTCCCTCCCTTCCTTCCTTCCCTTCCTTCCTTCCCTCCTTCCTTCCTTCCTTCCTTCCTTCCTTCCTTCCTTCCTTCCTTCCTTCCTTCCCTCCCTTCCTTCCCTCCCTTCCTTCCTTCCCTTCCTTCCTTCCCTCCTTCCTTCCTTCCTTCCCTCCCTCCCTCCTTCCTTCCTTCCTTCCTTCCTTCCTTCCTTCCCTCCTTCCTTCCTTCCTTCCCTCCCTCCCTCCTTCCTTCCTTCCTTCCTTCCTTCCTTCCTTCCTTCCTTCCTTCCTCCCTCCCTCCCTCCATCCCTCCATCCCTCCATCCCTCCATCCCTCCTTCCCTCCATCCCTCCTTCCTTCCACTCCTCCCTCACTTTCTCTCTCCTTCTCTTTCTCCTCTCTCTTTCTCCACTCTCTTTCTCTCTCTCTCTTCCTGTCTTTCTCTTTAATTAGTCTCTTTCTTTCTCACTTCCTTTTAATCTTCTACCTTTATTCAAAACACTCTGCCGTGTGCTTACATAATAAATCAGGAACTAACATACCTATTTCCATGCCAAGTGTGTTATTTACTAATAAAACTTCTTTTATTAGTCTGGTTTTACAGACCCTCTGGCTTTTGTCCTTTCTTTCAACCACAAGCATTTGCAAATCTTGGGTGCTCTCTTTCCCTTAAGGGTAGTGCGTTACACACACTGCAGGCATCCTGTTACGCTTTGTTTTTTCAGTTACTCTTGTTTGTGAAATGTTTGAGAGTTTCACATGCAAGACATTGCTCAAAGATTGTCCTTGAGGATCACCAGGTTCTTCCATTTCCTGGCCATCCTTAATGGTCAAAATGGAATACAATCCCTACAGATAGTACAGGAGATAGAAATAGCTTTGCCACCACATTAGCCTGTTTCTCAGGGAGCTAGTATTTCTGATCATTATTACTTCAATACTACTCTCATAAGGAATCTCTTTGTTAAACATAAAGCCTCTTCAGGGCTGCCACAGGAAATCACTAAAACAGTACATTGGTCCTATTCTAGAAAGAGCACTGTAACACCAGAGGAAATATTTAAAGGAAGTTAAAGCTGCTGCAAGAGACTCTGCTTTCTGGAATTTCTCACAAAATTTAGAATCAGCTTACATTTTTAACGGGTGTGCTGCCCAACCCTAACCATGCATGATGCCTCAAATGACTAAAGAACAAAAAGAGATAGAAAAAAACAGAAAAAAACCACTCTAGAGACAGGCACAGTCGCACCCAAAGAGCAAAAGTAAATTAAAATTTAAAAACTATTGAAAAGGTGAAGCAGTTTCTCACATTTAGTGTGTAGTAGCTAGCTAGCAATGCTCTATTTGTGCAAAGTAGACCAAATTCAAAGAATTGAAAATGTGTTTGGCAATCCCAGTAGAACATTCATTTGTCTGCAGCATAAACCCACAATTTTGTACAATTTAGTATGTCTAGCAAGCATCTTGGCTCAGGAGCAGCCTAGAAATAAACTAGACAGTTGGTATTACAGAACAGGATTGAAGCGCATTAGCAGAGCTGTGTGGGAGTTGTGTATAAAGCATCTGCTTGCATTTTGACTTGCTCAAACCAATGCCATTTACCTTTGCTAAACTGGCCACAAAATTCCTGCATAACAACTGGAGCAAGGGAGGTGAAAGAAGGAAAAGTGCCTTGTATATGAACTTCCAAATGCAGAACAGTATTTTGCAGCCAGCAAAAATTAATGGCTACTTTTTGTCTACTCTGAGCCAAAAATTCATAACATTCATAACCATAAAGATGCCCAAGGAAAAAGAGTTTTACAAACAAGTGGGAACCTTATCAAACATCGGCAAACTCAGAAACTTGCAACGAAAATCTATTCTGTTGTTATTAACTCCTCTTCCCTAGACAGGGTGGTAACAGTACTTCACAAACTGCTTCAGTGCCGGTCCCTTCCACATGGCACAGTCCTTCAAGAGCAGAGTTCTCCAGTTTGGGTCCCTCACCATGCTGGTCTTCAAACTGCCTCACCATGGTCCAGGGGCTGGAGGGGTGTAGCGATTGAGGCACAGACCCACACCAGCAGGGAATTTGAATTGTTTATTCAAAGAAACGAGCTGGTTTTATACACTTTTTCAAGGCACAGTATTTGCTTACATGGCAATTCTCACTATGTGACCTATCCCATGTTGCCACATCAGCAACACACTTCCTCCTATGGGATGATCACTCGCTGTTCATCTGTCCCTCAGCTCCCGGCAGGCTCCTTCCTCTGTGTAGGGCTCTGCCGTGTGACACCTCCTTCCCCCAGGGTCTGGTGGAGACAAGCCTCTCTGTGCTGCCCTGTGCTTCTTTGTGCCACCTTGTGCCTGTGCAGGCACGTTCCACAGCTTGCAACCCAATTCTATCTTATCTCTCCCCACAGAGGGGAACCTCTGCTCCAGAACCTGGAGCACCTCCTCCCACTCCTTCTTCACTGGTGTCTGCAGGACTGTTGCTCATATATATTCCTCTCTTCTGGATACTGTTCCCCAGCAGGGCCTTTTTTTTTCCTCTTCTTAACCACATAGTCCCACAGATGCTACCACCATTGCTGATGACCTGAGCTGTGACTGTTATCAGGTCAGTCTGAGTCAGGAGTTACCTGGCGGTGTCTCTGTTAGACACAGCAGAAACTTCTGGCATCTTCTCACAGAAGCCATCCAAGTAGCCTCTCTGCTTCCAAAACTTTGTCATGTATGCAGAACCAATACAGCACTTCAACAATTAATAGAGTCAGACTGTATGACTTTATAATCAATACCAGATGAAAACAGCACACTAGAAGTAAAACTGAAGTTGCTCTGAGGAGGCAACTTTTTTTACTTACAAATTCAGTGAACACTGATCGACTGTGTTATTTTTAAAAAGATCAATATTGTTATTGGAGAAGAGAGAAAGACAAAATAGTTATCCATTTGAACAAGTCAATAAAAGTAGAAATGCTTAAAAAATGCCTCAAGAGGAATAATTACATTGAGAGGATTTCATTGGTGTGGAGATTATCTTGAAGTAAATTTCAGCATCAGAAGTCAATAACTACCCAGACTGTTTTGTCCTTATTTTGCCATTTTTCCACTAGAGACATATTTCTGTGGTAAAGACAGGATAAGGTAAATAACTAAAATCTGCCACAGTATTTTGAATAGGAAAACTAATTCTAATTGCTTTTTTTTTATGGTGGTGGTATTTGCTTATGTTATACCCTGCTTTGACAGTCAACAGAAGGGATGAATTGTCATGTCAACAAAACGCTCTTGTTCTGTCCTGTATTCAGCCATGAAATATGTTGTTCAATATCACCTATTAAATATTGAGTGCACGTTTATAGTGTTCAGACAGTTTCAAAACCTGAGAAGACTCAGTCCTACAACAAAACAGAGTTAAGAGAATTGGTCTCCTACTTGATTTTTCGTTTGATAAAAACCTGTTGGGTTAACTTTCATATCTAATACTTGGCTTTATTTTAAGTGGTTTTTTTGTATTAGGAAGGATTAGAATACTTCATAGCTTTTAGTTTGTGTCTTACAAAAAATATAATAGGAATTGGGATAGACAAAAACAATAAAGGAAATTACGGCTGAAGGAAAGCAAGATTTTTTTTCTTATCAGCAAACTGGATATTGTGGTGGTTTACTGTATATATCTAAATGATATCTTTTGTTCGGTCCTGTTTTTTGGTCTCAAAGTCTTTGGCTACTTGTATCACAACATATATTCATAATAAAGGCAGAAAGAGTATATATTTAAAAAAACAGTGAGATACTCTGAAATTTTAGTATTGCGCTGCCTTATGATTAGAAATACATTTAATAAGCATGCATGTTTATAATGCTATAAACTATACTGTATACTACGCTACTATACTACATCACTACTATACAACTATTTCTAAACTACTTAAAGAAATCTTTCATCCATGGATTTGGAAGCTGCCATATGTTCCTGAAACAATGAAAAGTTGTTTCTTTACCCAGGGGTGGAACTGCTTTTAAATGCAAAAACGAGACTAGAGTTTTTAAGAACTAGAAGTCGGTACATTCAATACAAACAGATGAGAATTATGTGTTTATTTGTCCATAAAAGATACTTAAGTGAGTTTAAGTGGCTTCATATACTAGGATGAGTTTTTCTATGAGTCAGCAAGACTAACAGTAACAATGTAGCTTCTTTTGTAGATGTTGACCAAAATAATAACTATTTTTGAGACAACACTTAAAAATAAATGCATCCCTTCCCGCACTAAGAAAATAGTGTTGATACTGGTATTTAACATCATTTCACTAATCTGACTAAACTAAAAGTTGTGTGTCTTTTTGTTAATCTGTGGGAATTTTCATACTTTTCAAGACCCACAGTCTGATATTCGAAGTACTCCAAAAAGTCCTTGGAATAATGTGAGATTCTGTAGACTGGAGCCTGCCAGTAAGAGGATGTTTACTCCCCCTGCACCCATACATTAGATTTTACTAAAAGCATTTAAGTTTTAGAAAATTATTGTTAAATGTTCAATTATTTCCATGCCAAGTTTATTTCATTCCAAATTCAGGTGTACATGTCTCAGTTCTTATTTTTAAAGACATTAATATCGGCGGAATTCAAATATAACTAGTTTGGGCTAAATGCCCAATAATAATTATCCTGCCCTTACTTTTCTATAGATGGGGATATTCAGTCTCTGAATGATGCACCTCAACTCAGCACTGATGCCTGTAGCTTGAAAACATGCTCCAGCAAATGTCCTCTGAAGATTTTCACACTCTTCTCATTTAGTATCTTTTTTTAGCAGCTCACTAGTGTCAAGATCACCTTTTTTCTTTAAAATCTATTCTTTGCCCACAGTGACAACTTATTTTTATGGAGCTGAAGGGCAAAAAGATAAGTAATCAGACTATCTTTGCAGATACAGTTTTAAAGGAAAGACACTACAAAATTATTTTTTAACAATTGCTGCTGCAAAACCTAGAAACCACGTGATATATATGTGGTCCTCTTTTATACCAAATCTCTAAAGAGAAATTCTTAAAATGATTCAGTTGATATAGGTGTCTTAAAACCTACCATATTTACCTGTGTGAATTCGAGGATGACCCCTAAATAGACAAGGAAGTATCTCATAGAAGCAGATGAGTTGTTTTCTCCCTAAGAAACAGAGCGTTCTGTACCAAAATTTAATTTACCAAGGAAGTATTTGGAGAATTATCACACCAATCCATCTATACATCTTCTCTGATTGATAGAAGGACAGTCAATTAGAAAAGGGTAATTCATAGCATCCTTCACCAATTCTTTGTCTAAATTATCCCTTGGAGTATTTACCTTCCCTCTTTTTCTGTAACCTGTAAAGGCAGTTAGAGAGGAGAGGGCAAAAATGTTGTCTACGTTGACTAAATCTATTGCCTGCTGGATGGCAGGACAGTAAGTTAAAACTCTTCCTTTTCTCTCCCCATTCCTAATTGCTATCATCTGTTTGCACATACCCTTGCCCAGCTTGTTTTGTATCACTCAAATACAGCTGCATGAAATCTGGTAGCTTATTTTTAGCTAGTACCTTCCAGAATGCAGATGATGTTTTTTTAGAGAGGTGAAGGATCCACTACTGCTTATTTCAGGGTTTAATCGTTTTCACTGTTCAAAATCTATTTCTTGGTTTCATTCCAGTTTCTGCCTCTGGGTTTTTTTATGTCTTTCTCTGCCTGGAAAAATTGCAAAGTACTTAAGCAATTGGCTTTTTCTCTCTGTGAAAGTACTTATAAACTGCAGTCAAGTCACTTCTCAGGTTTTTCTCTCAAATGTAGAGTGTGAACTCTTTATGTATCTCTGTGATAAACATTACTTCTGCCTCTTGGAAGTGACTCTTTTTTGCACTTTGCCCAATTCCATATGTCAAATTTTAAAATGTGAGTGTACAAACCCTACATACTTGTTTTGATAATGCTTAATTTGTACGCAACAGAAAAGGTCACTTATCTTTTTTAACTTACTCTGTAGAAGCAGATGATAAGGTCACAAATCAGGGTCAAAGGGAGGTTTAAAATCAGTTATTCAATTTCTGTGATCCCTTAATGTGTATTATTTCTTTACTATACCAGCTTAAGCACTTATGTATGCTAAATTTCACAGAATATCTTGTTTCCAGTATTTTGATGGAGGGAAGTACACCCCAAAACAGATCATCACCAGTTTTCTCTTACAGATCCCCATTTATAAGACCAGTACCTTAAAAACAAATGGTGAATTATTGCTTGGAAAAACTAACAAAGATAAAAAAAATCCACGTTATAAGAAATTTAACCACAAATTGTACTTTATGCAGAATATACAGCTCTTTCTGTCTTATGTACAAGGGGCTCTATTCTTGTTAAAAACAAAAAAGTCACATTTTATTCCAGCAAAATAAAGCAGAACTAGAGTTAACTTACAGCTAATGTAATTTGGCTAACATTTTTATGATATCAGTTGCTGTCAATTATATATTCTCACAGTGTAGTTGAAACAATTTGGATAGAATAAATTACTAGTTATTCTGAAACTATTTCCTCATAGCATAGTACTCTAAATGTGCTATAATTGCCTCTGATATCTCTCTGACAGGTTTTGGTATTTCATACTCATTGAATGAACAAAGCATGTACTCTATCCAGCAGGGTGCATTAAGAATAAAATGAAATCTGGCACTGACATGCCACTTCCATTGATATTCATGAAGGAAAATGTAGTTTAGCAGCTCAGTCCAAGACTCCTCAAAGTGAATGGGAAGAGTCACACCAACATCTATGACAGCTGAATCACAGAGGCCCAGCAGAGGCAAGCTACCTATGACACATGAAAATGAGACGGCAAGCCCAGCACCCATACTGGATGAAAAATAACAAGACTGTTCTTAATCGTGTTAATCTGTCTTGCAGTAAATATCTAATGGCCTTCTGCTTAAGTTCAAATAAATAACCAAGTCCTCTAATAAATTATTCAGCCATTTCTCTGCTGCCTGTTATGTACCAGACACATTTCTTTGACTGTCAGCACACATACCCCATTAGCATTCTTGTAGCAACTTTTTATTTTTGGATGAGAACAAAGTCCATTTCATTTCTCCTTTTATTTTTTCTTTTTATGAATTTATTTTTTTTTATTGCTGTGGTAACATCCAATGTCACTGAAACCGAAATAGCAACAGAAGTTTATGCTACCAAATGAATGGGATTTTAATGAATGTTTCTGACATATAAAATGATACCAAGTACCAGAAATAATTTCTTTTTACCTTTTGGACTGCATATTTACACTAAATTTTATGGATTTTGGAACAGTTTAAATTTTGGAAGAAATATATTTCAAACCTCAAAGGTGTTTTGAGTGTCTCAGTTGTCTTTATTTCTGTATGTGTCTTTATTTCATGGTTTCCAACAAGAGTTTGCATCAAGAATTTTCAATATTTAGACAGGTATCTATTCTACTTCTTGGGCATGACTCCTATAAACGCACTGGGACACACCTTGCAAGCTACTTCCAAGACTGTAACATATTAATTCATAAGAATTTCTCCAGTGCTTTCCCTAAATTATTACTCAAGTTATTACTTTAATGGAATTGACAGAATTAAAGAATGGCCTGTGTTGAAAAGCACCTTAGAGACTATCTAGTTCCAACCCCCCTGCCATGGACAGGGACACCTTCCACTACATCAGGTTACTCAAAGCCCCATCCAACTTGGCCTTGAAGACTGGCAGGATTGGAGCATCCATAACTTCTCTGGGCAACCTTTTCCAGTGCCTCACCACTCTCATAGTAAAGAAATTCTTCCTAATATCTAATCTAAACCTGCCCTCTAAACCTGTCCTATCACTACATGGTCTTTTAAGTAGTGTCTCTCTGTCTTTCTTGTAGGCTCCCTTCAGGTACCAGAAGGCTGCAGTTAGGTACACCCTGATGCTCTTTTTCAGGCTGAACAGTCCCAATTCTCTCAGATGTTCCTCACAGGAAAGGTGCTTCATCCCTCTAAATTCATCTTGATGGCCTTCATCTAGACTCTCTCCAACAGGTCCATGTCCTTCCTGTGATGGATCCCAGAGCTGGATTCAGCCGGATTATCTGTAGAGTAAAAGTTGCATGTGCACTTAGGTTATGAATCCAGGTCCAGTTATTTGGTTTAATTTCCCTACATGTAATGAAAATTTTCCATTTAATTTAATTTAACTGAGACTTGATTTAATCTTCCTGAATAGCACTAATTCTCTTCCTCATTTTTATGAGGAATTTGTTGCCTTTGATCTACTTCAAGTTGGCGTGAATTTCCTGACCTCTTACTGTCAAGAAGCACAGCTTACACCTGTCATTTCAGTGAGTGACTCTTGTCGAAAAGCTTCATACGGGTAACAAAGCAGTTTTAGGCTTGCCAGAAGTGTAGTATTTTCAACTGTGTTTATAAAGTAAACACTTTTGAGATAATCTAGGATGCTTCAATATGTGACCATCTGGTTGTAAAATTAGGGAAAAAAGCTTCAACATTGCTTAGTATAATCCATTTTCCAAAACTGCTAACATTTTTATTGCCATTTAAAGCTAGGGATAATAAAATTGACACAATTATTCTAGTGCAAATTTTTAGAAACTGGGGAAAAATATGCTTTTTCTATAAATACAAATATCTTCTTTAAATCAGGGTTCATTTCTTCATACTGCATGGAACTTACAAACCAGCCAATTAACCTATCTTTGCCTCTACTTACACACCAATTTTTGATAAGTGTAATCACTATACAAGTTATTAAATAGAGTAATCACTATACAAGTTATTAAATAGGTAATTAATCATGAAACAAACTATTCTATTGGCAAGATCAATTCATACTTCATACTCTTTTGAAGATCTGAATACAGGGTTTAATTTCTTTCCTTGCTTTTCCCTGCATATTGCAGAGTACTAGTTTTAGAGATGGTATAATGCTTTCTATTAATAATATATGTGTAATTCCTCTGAGATAAATATCTACTAAAGTAAAATGTCTTTATGAAATCCTACTGACAGTCAGTTTGAAGGCAAGTTCTTAGGAAATAGTTCAGAAACTTTGTTTTCAAAACCTTTAGCAATACATTTCCTTAGTGTTAGGTTATTGACTGATACTAGAAAATAAATTACTCCAAAGCAATCTTTTTCCTAGACAATGTTGGTTTTGTAAAATCAGAATGGTCTACAGCAAGGCCCATTTAGTTTTGACAAAAGATATAATTCTTTGCCAAGACAAGAAAGGCCATTTAAGTTATTCTAACCTGTAATATTCTCCACTACCCAAGCATTGCAAATCAGTTAAATACATCTAGATTCACATTTTTCATTAAATCTCCCCTCTTCTCAAATGGCAGAGAACTTGCATGATCTCAAAGGAGATACCTTACAGCTCATACATCATAGTATTTGTATTTCCTCCACCAACCATAGTAGACAGAAGTCAAAACTAGTTTCAGAGCCTCAGTAATTCAGCCAAGCAAATTAACAACTTGCAAAAATGCAGTTCACATACAATCAACTTGAAATCAAGTTATGTTAATCATTTTAAACCAAATTTTAGGTTAGAAACAGGTCTGAGTGAAATTATTATTGAAAGTTTTGTTCTCAGAAGAACCTTTTTATATAAACCAAAAGTAAGTCTACTTATCCTTAAGGAATATACATTCTGAATTTATTTCAGTTCAAACAGATGCCCAAAAATCTTCAGGAAGAATAATATTAGTTATAACTTCATAACCCTTGGCGTGTTTTAGATGCTTTGGAAAAGGAAACATGTATTTTGTGTTACAAAATGTGTTGTGTTGGAACTCTGGGTTTAGAGAATTTAGGTTTCTGGGATATTATATATACATGTGTAACAATATGGAGGATTTTGGGTGGGGATTAGCTCTTCTTGTCCTTCTTCTTCACAAATCTGAGTGTTCTTTTATTGGGTTAAAAAACCCACACTGCAGACCATGAATAGATAGTTATTGGATTATAAATAAAAACAAGTTTTATAATTGGGTGATTTGGACCTTAAACAGACTTGAAAGTTAGAACTCGGAGCCATTTTCCACTGTGTTACCTTGGAGGCACATCCCGTGCAGCTGTGCTATAGATAAGAAAATAATAAACGTCTAAGTCTGAAGAACAATCTAGCGTCCTCTGCCTTTCAATCCAAACTGAGTAAAAGAACCCACGATTCAGAGAGACAAAAATGAAAACACAGAGAAAACTAATAATTGGTGACCCGTGTGAGGACTCAGAGTTTGAACCTCCCTGAAGAAAACGAGAAAAGAAGAAAAAGCAGCTTCGAGCTGGGAAAAGGAAGAAGACTATTCCCCGGGGAAAAAAGAAAAAAAAAAGAAAAAAAAAAAAAAAAAAAGAGAAACAGGATCTCGGACCCTAGAGGCTGGTGAAAGGAACCAGGACCGTACTTCTGAACAGTTACGGAGCAGAGGGAACTGAGGAAAACTTCTGACGTCACTGTCAGGTATGGACTTTATGCTTCAGGATTAATCCTAGAGTCATAATGGGAAATGTTATGTCAAAATCGCAGAGAGATGCTTTTAGTAAGTTAATAAACAGCCTCCCGTGGAAATGGTCCAGCTGCTAAGCTTCTTCCTAATTGCAGAGTGGTATATGAAGTAATTGCATGCAAAAGTCAGATGGAACAGCGCAGCGAGACGCCTGCAGCTCCTCACAGCGACGCGGCTTGTGCGCAGCCTCTGCTGCCTGCACGAGAGGGAGAGGGGGCCCCGCCTGCTTCCCTCTCAGGCGGCGGGAGCTAAAACTCAAACGGAACAGAAGGCTATTTGTAACAGATCACGAGCTGCCCAAAATGCTAAACACCCAGAGCAGCAGATACGGCAAAAGCGAAGCAGATAACGGAGGGGGTGCAGGGAAGCCCGGGTTCGTCCCTGGTCGATTCGCGAACCGTGGCACAGACCGACCCAGGGCTGGAGCAGTTAAAACAACAAAAGCCGTCCCAGACACGCCAGAGAAAACTAATTGTGTTGTGCGGGGCATGAGCAAGGAATATGTTCTGTCATGCATTCTGAAATCCAGAAACATGTTTGCCATTCTGTCTCATACATGTAATTTCCTTCAGTTTAAGGTTTTCCTGCACACAAACACAGTGACCTGTCATTTATTTCTCCATGCAGAAGTAAATAACCTACAGAGAACATAACATGCAGAGTAGCCACAGTGTGAAAATTGAGCAGCAAATATAGGGGAAAACCAGGCTCAGTGCCACATATATGCAGAGAAGCCACACACAGAGAGGAAATACGTGACACCAAAGAGCAGAAATATCTCCTTGAAAAATGTGGCTCAGCTGACTAAAACCTGTCCCTTAAAAACCTGCTATAACCATGGGAGCTCTAAGGTTGTACTTTAATGTTCTGTGTATCTATTACAGTGTTATTTTACAACTGTGAAGTAGATTTTTAGAGCAAATATATAACATTCTGCTAAGGCTTTTAACCTTAGCCTGTTCCAGCTATACCTTTGCACCCCAGAATTCACCAAATTGTCCAGATTTCATCTACCTCTATGGAAGGATTTTAAAAATAAGCCTTTCAGCTTTATCCCTTGAAAAATGGAAAAATATTTGGAAAAAATATTAAAAAGAATCTCTGGATTTTCTCACCCACTTAAAAAAAAAAAAAAAGGAATGATAACTTTTATTCTTTACTATGTTTTCCAAATTTTTCAGTTCTGACACAGAGTTCTTACAAAAACTGTTGCCTTGTCAAGACCCTAGGACAAAGACAAGAGAAGTGTACACTATATAACACTGTTTCCCATTAATGTGCTGTTTTGTGGGCAATCTGCATTCCCTCTGCTTAAAAAGGCAAAACCATCACACTCAGCCTGTGAGAGTTCTAGAATCTGCAAAAGATAAATAATGAAATCAGGAAAGACAATTGTTGAGGAAACGTTAGCAGATGTATTTTTGTTAGTCTTCAGCAGGCCTAGGCTTTTGCTTTATTCATGTCATAAAACATAGCATAGACCTCCTTTACAGCATAGCACTGATCACTGTGTTGATTGTCAACATATGAGGTATTATTTCATGTCTATCCTACAGTTTTGACAGGGATACCTGAGAAAACCAATGACAAAATACAAGCTGTGCCTGAGAGACTACCATTTGGAATGGGCAATAGTTTGTCTGAAGCAGAGGTTATCAATAACCATTTCCATTTCCCAACGCAACAGTTTCCCTACAATACTATGATTCAGGCTGTCATGAGAAGGTTAATTTAAACCAAAAGCAGTTACAAAGGCAAAAATATCAAAAAACCCACAAGTGTTAGTCTTTAGTAGCACGTCCCAAGAGAATGAGAAAGAAGAATAACAAACAATAAAACTAGTGCAAATTCAGTTGGCTGAACCATATTTGATTTGCATTGAACCTGGCAGCAGCAAAGGCAGGTAAGAAAGCTTTCTTCTTCCCCCTTAAAACCCTTCTTTAAAAGTCTACACCGAGTGTGATACAGCCTGAGGCTAAATACCAGCATGTAGAGAAATAGATGACAGCTCTGTTCATTTCAGTTTTTCAAACTTCATCTCAAAGCTCTCATTCAGTATGTGTTGAAAGCAGAAAAAACCACAGCAACTATAATTCTAAGACTTGCAGGAAAGCATGCATACATAATGTGCAAGCCTTCAGCATTTTCTATGTATTGTTCTGGTTTGATGTGCTCACAGAACTTGAATTGAAGGGGAAAGCATATGTACATTTCAGCCCATAAACAGACAAGAAAAGGAGCGTCATGCACCTCATCCAAAGTAGTAAGGCAAAACAGTCTTTTCCAATCACTGTTGGCAGATACGTGTATATGCAGGAATGCATGCAGACTCATACTGTCAGTGAAATTAAAACTGACAAATGATAACTTTGCACTGTATGATGTTTTGCAAATTTGATAAACCCACAGCAGGACCTAGAAACTCTTAATCTTTGCATTTAACTTTAAATAAGTAATTGCCTTTTATTAAACTATGAGAAGCAGGGACTTAAATTTCAGCTAAAACCTTGACATTTCATGTTGATCTTTGTTCCAAACTACCAATGTAAAAATCCAATGCGAGTGTCAGTTACAAATAGCTGCAATACAGATAGGAACCTGGGAATGTCCTCTAGATACAGGTTATGGTATACTTACTGGACTGGTTCACAGTTCAGAATACATATACCTTAAATAACACAATAAATGTTTACCAAATCCAAATCTAAATTTAAGGTTTGGAAACAGTTTGTAAATGTTTGCAATGACAGTATTCTTCACATTTCTTTTAATTACAGTATTCTTCAAATTTATTTTTTAAAAAATTGACTGTTCACAGAGCTTCCATATATGATTCATGTTCCTGTTCTCAGGTATGTTTGGAAGAAAGGACACATCCTTTTATTGGCTGCCATTTCTGCAGGATTCATGAAAAGGCCTTTTACTTAATAAACTTAGAAGTAAGGGCATCCATTGCCCCTTTGAGAAATTCTTTCAAAAATGGAAATCTTTTCGAATGCTTATAATGCACGAGTCCAGTTAAAGAAGAGGTGACTGCTATCTCACAGGTTAGATTGTTAACAATAGCTTCCTTTATTAAGAAGTAAACTACCATCTAGCTCTGGGTTTGGGGTTTTGAGACCAATATTGGGCAATGCTTAGGAGCTGTTAAAGACATCCTGATTATTCTCTTTGAACCATATTTGTAGTACTTTTATATTACCGCACTCCTACGCCCTAGGGTATATCACCGTGTCCCGCAGCTGTAGGGAGGAGGAGAGAAGATCCAGCAGGCAGGAATTGTGCAGCAGATTGATTTATTTAATTATTTTACAAACTCTTTTATAGACTTTTTTCTTCATAGTCTAATTGGACAAAGGATCAGCCACCCTCTGGGGTGATTGGCTAAAATCCTAAAACATCCATTGTCAAAATATTTTTCTACTGTACCATAAACAAGACTTTTCAAGGTTGCAGGTGGTTGTTCAGATGTGTGGTTGTTTACATAACTCTGCTACCTCTTCTGTAAGAGAGAAAAGTCTCTCACAGGCTTAGAAAACAGCAAGAAAATCCTTGCTAGCAGCATTTTTGTATCCACACTTTTATAGTTATTAATACAAAATAGGGACAGCAGTGAAAACTTCTAAGGCCTCTAGGTGAAGCACAAGAGCATAAGAAAACATTTTTAACTCTTGGGCGATATCTGGAGCTTTAGATTATAATGTTTTTGACATTTCCTTCTCAGTTCATCATATTCTAACTTTGTATATGGTATTTCTTTTACCTTCATTTGATCTTTCTTAGTCTTCATAGATATTCTGCATTCTTGTGCTTGCACCTACTTGCTACCACACTGAAAGTAAGTTCTCAATGTGAAGAGGCCAGCACAAAGCACTGCACTCTTGGGGTTCCTCCCCCCTGGCATGGGGTCCTGGGAGAGGGGCACTGGGAGGGAGGCATGGGGTTTCCCTAGCCCCTGGTCAGCCTCCTTCCCCATTGGTTGTTTTGTGTTCCCCTGCCCAGCAAGGACCCTCTGGTCCCATGATTGCCACAGTTCTTCAGAAGTCACCGGCCATGCGGCTGAAAATAAACATCTCTCTGAAATATCTACCAAGAATTGGTCCTTATATTTCTTTTCCACGGGCCTCACTGAATATACGTGTTGTAGGAACCCCCACTACAACACTGCATTGGTTTTTTGATCAGTGTTGATTTTTTTCTTAACGATGGGTACTCTCAGCTGTCTTGTTTATTATATTTTGTTTGCAACTGAACCACTCTCTGAGAACGCATATCTGGCCTGGTCATCAAAGGTTTTAAGGGTGCAGCAATTTATGCTTTTTACTTAATAATTCACCTGATGCTTAAGAGGTCAATGTAAATTACCAAAGGCCTGTAATTTAAACATTTGCTGGCTTTCTGCTTCACAAGTTTGATGGACATCTTAATGGTATGACTAAGATTGTTGAGGAACATAACAATCACCCTTTATAAAGAGCTCACAGCTGCAAACACTCTCACAATAAGCTTCAAATTACAGTTGTGTTGTCTGAAACTAGATTTGTATTTTCTGTCAGATATACTTAATACCTGCAGAATGCTTCTGCTGCATGTGTCATTAACTTCACCTGAAATGTAACGATCCATCCCTTGTAAAATTACGTCAAATGGGCTGACACTTTTCTGAAATGAACTCCTGATATTGCAAAGGCTGTGCTTTATTGAAGCTTTTCTTTAGGTTTTCTACTGAGAAATCTGTGAGAAACTGTTGACAGTTTCACATGAAATTATTTGCACAGACAATGACAAATTCTTGATTAAACAATCTGGCAACGAATTTTCATTAAATTGAAAAGCTATTAAATTATATAGACTTACTTTACTTTAGCACTCAGGCTGCAATCTACATTTAATAGTTGCTAAGCATTCTTCTGATGTCTAAACTATTTCTAGACAGAAACAAAATGGATTTTGTAATAAAAGTAGAATTAAAGAAAATAAAGTAATAGGAATCTATTAATTTTTATTCACTTTATTTTGTACCATCTGTATGCTAAGGACTTTGTAAATGGTATAGTAAACAAGTGCACATATGGACAGGAATATATGCCAAAAAAATTCTCCAACAAACTGAGAAGTTAAAGTAAAACGATAGGTAGATAGATATCTTTTTTCTATTAACAGATGACTTCTATTACTGGCGTGTTTACTGGTTTTTTGGGATTTGGGATGTTTGTTTTTAAATTAATATAATCCTTTATTTCATCCACTTAGTAAGGTTTTAATTTTGTCCCAAGACTTCAAAGAGACCAGAAAGCAATACAAAAACCCCTGCCACTTTTGGAAAGGACTTGTAAAGACTGTTAGCTGCATTAGTAATTATATTTTACCATGCTTTGCAAGTTATGAATTATAGGGATAGGCACTTTATCTGTACTCTGCTAGCACTACCTTCTGGAGTGTCTAACTGATCCTAGCATTATTCAGCATACATATGATGGGAAGCTTTTCCTTACTCTCAATACACAGTGCAGCCAGGTTTAAATAGCACAGAAAATTATTCCCACCTCAAATAAGAACTGAAGACAGCAAGGCATTAGCAATTTC
Organism: Corvus hawaiiensis; assembly: GCF_020740725.1. Taxonomy (NCBI): domain Eukaryota; kingdom Metazoa; phylum Chordata; class Aves; order Passeriformes; family Corvidae; genus Corvus; species Corvus hawaiiensis. Next base: position 36,424,522 of record NC_063255.1, on the reverse strand, counting down.
AGGGTGTTGTTGGAGTAACATCCACAGGTCATGCCCAAATGAGGTGACAAAACTGCCTTTCTGTCTAACGTCATCCTGTGCTGAGGTTTCTGTTAAGGGATGAAGAACCTCAGTGCAAAGGGCTGGACCATGGGGGTGGTCAGAGTGTCTGATCACTACTGCTTGAAAGTCAAAATGCCCATGCCCTAAAGTCTTGCTGGCCTTAGAATCTTGTATCAGTACTATCAAATACGCAAATCAATATTCAAGAAGTATCTACTTCTTGTGAGGGGTATATCAATTTGTCCTCTGATATCTGGGTTGGAAAATAATAAGTCTTGCAGGTAACATTCAAGCTAAACCTACTGGAAGCTGCTTTAACTCAGGCAAAGACATATATCGAGTCCCTGCCTACCTCAGAGCACAAGAGATCTGAGGTAATAGGAGATTTTCCCTCCTTTATTTTGCTGAGAGCTCTATGGAGCATTTTCAGCCAACCCTGAAAGCTTCTTCAAGTTTCACCAGTAGAAACATGCTTTTGCCTTCTTAGATGTGGGGTGCATGCTGGTAGCAATAGAAATAAAAAGTAAAATAAAAATTCCTTCTGTTTTCTATTTTTTTTTATATGACTAACTGCTGAAACATGGAGTGGAAAACTGGGACTGCATGGGTGAGAGCCCTGTCCCTGATCCTTCCTACGTCAATACCTCTTGTGCCAGAGCATGAGTTCAGCCTCCAGGCAAATCATTTACATCTGTGAAAGACACTTGTACCTGAAGTCAAAACACTCATGGCAATTCCTGAGGAGATATAAATAAGTTCAAGGGGCATCTACAGAGCAATAACAGTGTGTTTAGGCTCAAAGAAATATTGATAGCTGCAGACTCTTTCCGAGTCCCACGAGGCAGTACTCAGGCCCTCAATCCACTCCACGGAGCTATCACAGTAGCACTAAGCAGTGTTGCTGTGAAGGCAGTTAGCCATAAAATCAATATTTTCTACTACCAGAAAAAATCTTGCCCATCTTTCGCTTGTGCAGCTGCTCTTTCTCCTGCTGATTTGCAAGCAGGGAACAGGTATGTTGAAGCAAGTCCTGGCAAACCTCGACCCAATCTTCAGCTTGTTATACAGAGGCACTAAGGCAGAAGAACTAGGAAGTTATTTTTCAGCCAGTGAAGGACAGGCACATGAATTTTCTCTTTCTCTCTCTTACATGTCAGAAAAAAAATGGGAAACCAACAAGTTTGATGCATTTCCTTTGTGATTTAGTAAATCTCCAGGTTGTTCCTGAGGCAATACTGTGATGTACTATTTTTCCTTCAAGGGAAAGGGAAACTCACAGCAGAGCCCCCCTGCTTAAATGACATTTCAGAAACACTTTTTTCAGTTAGCATAGCTCCCAGCAGAAAATACCAGCTTCCTATTTCAAGAGAAATACCCGAATGAATTTGGTCTAAGAAATACATTTTAAACTGTGTAAGTCAAGCCCAGGAGAAATAAAGAGGGGAAAACACATAGCATGATCAGTAAGTTTGTGTTCTAGTATAACCACAAACTACAACATTTATTCAGTGCTGGTGGCAACATCAGTGCAGCTGGCATGAGACAGGTTGCTGAATCTCTGCTAGTAAAGCTGCGTCAGTCCTGTTCATATATATGTTACTCAAGAATTTATTGTCCTCAGGAAACTACAGCAAAATACAATCCAGAAATTATGAGGGAAAAGGACAACATTTAAAGAGCAAATGTCGAATATTGAGACACACATATTGTTGTGTATGTTGGAAAGAAAAAAATAACTGATTTTTCTCACAATTATCATCTGGTTGCAAAGAAAACAAGAAGAAACTCATATGTTGTTGATTTAGAAGACAAGATAAAGATGACTGCATATTTGGGTTCTCAGTAGAACTCAGGTGAATGGCTGGCAGAGGCAAAAGTTAAAAAGAAAGGAGTTATGAAAATGCTTGACTCTATTACCTTATTAGGTCTCCTTCACCTTGCATAGTTAAATGTTTTGCCCTTGAGTCTTAATGTGTCATTGGGCAGCATTTTTTTTTTTTCCTGCTGTTTTCTGTAAGCCTCCTCCAATCTGGCTGTCTGGTTACAACTCTGTATGTATATTTTTCTAAGCAGAAAATTCCTTCATGCTAACACACCATGTCATAGGGTTGACACAAAGCACATAGGAGAGGTTAGCAAGATGGGTTCTATTTGTTGAAGTTAAATTGTTCATGCTCCAATGTACCAACAAGTCTCAGTAGCAGGCCGTAAAAAGTTCTTTCAGATGACACTCAGTATATTTTGCCAAGAAATTACAGTTGAAACATATTAAACAGCTGCCCCATATCCAATGTTTCTCTCATTCTATTAATTTGAAGTGTTATTTCCTCCATCAGAGCAATTATAAATAACACTTGGCAGCAAAGTGCCCCATATTTCTATTTGCCATGACCTATTGATATACCATGCGATGTTAAGCTTTTACTCACCCAGTTTTTCTGCCTAGAGCTCTTGAGCTGATATCCTAGCAGACAGCTTTGCTTTACAAAAGCAAAAAAAGGGTTTCAGGAACAGCAATATTTCCATAAGATGGAATAAGAAATCTAAAAAGCTGAAGTATATTTTATGTTGTGACATACAATTTTTTATCAGTCAACAGGATCATGACACTGAGAAAAATTTGTAAGAAGTTTAGCTTTTGGGCATTTTTAGATACTATTTAATATCTCAGCAACTCTCTGGGCAAATTAGAATACAGCCTTTCTTAAATCACCATGAAAAAACTTTAAATGTTACAAGAGATGGTATGGTCTTGGCCTACCTGTCAACCTATGTCTTGATTACAGTGAATTTTATCATTCTCAATTTCATTTTAATGCCAAAGCAGAACTTTAATTACCCAAATAAAAAGGTGAATGAGGGAAGAAAGGACAAGAATGTGAGTGGCTAATAAAATAATTGGGATAAAAAAGGTATGGGTTAATTAGGGATTTAACTTCCATGAGTTAAAAAGCACTGCTTAAACACTCATATAGAAAGCCCAATCTGTATCTCACTGAGGTCTACAGACGAAAAATCCTCTTCAGCTTTAAAGGACTTTGGATCAGCCCCATAAATGTTAATTTTGCTTTACATAAGTCTGTGGACTAAGGCTTTCCTTCCTTTCAGGGGAAAGCTGATCCACTAACAGTGTCTGGCAGCTTTGAGATAGTGTGGGTTTTTGCGTGCGCCTGCTTGCCCCAGGCCAGTTCTATATTTATACACCTTCTCCTGAAATGCCTCACTGTCTCATAGGAATTACCAAAAGGAGGCACAGCATGCCTCCACCCTCAATTATGAAAAGCTTCTTTTTCTAAATGGCATTTATCATCCTTTATAACAGTCTTTCATCTGGCCAAGCACACATAGTGCTTTATAGGAGACAAAGTCTAGGCAGTAATGTGGGCACTCAGGAGGTAGCAGAGCATCAGAAATCTAAATATCTCTCTGAGAAGATCTCTGTAGTATCCCCAGTTCAAACCATTTCCTAAAAACCTAGCACAGAAATGATCTGATACAGAAAGAATTTGATCTTTTCATGTCATGCTTGAAAAAAAGCCTGAAAGAATAAAATCTAGTAATCTAATTATCTCTCAATAAACATGGGTTGTCATCACATTGTCTTTCTTCTCCTAAAATCCTTACTTCTCTAGAGGGTGATAGGACTTTTCCAAGAGAGAAAAACCAGAAGAGAACACAAATTTGATTAAAATGTGGTTCACAGATATCCAAGCAGACCTGGGATTATTATTTTTCACTTTATTTAAATTTCTCCCCCTTTCCCACAAAAGTATAAACACAAAACATGGAGGACTGTCCCTGTTTGAAGGTACACCTACAGGCACACACACACACACACACAAATCCATCGATCGATCGATCTCAGATGTTTCCTTGTATACCTCTATCTACCCAATCCTAGCTATTTCTTCCCATAAGCTTCACTCCAATTTTCTTCTGTCCTTGTGCTCCTCCACAGGATTCACTCCTCAGGTGAAGAGAAAATAAGCAAGTTCTAAGCCTTGGCTCATCCTTCTCTTTGCTAAAATTTACATCATAAAATCCTCATGGAGTGTTTAAACAGGCTCAGACAGTCACAGCTCAATTTTCAACTGAAAGAAATGAATATTTTTCCCAGATCTCATCTTCTACAGAGGTGTTTAATAACCTAACTCTAACCTGTAGTGAAAAGTAAGGAAGCATTGCCTTTTTCTCAAATTCTTTAATTAATCCCCTCTTAATCTAACCAGCTGCTGGTTCCTCTTTGTCTGTTCTTCAAAAAAACAAACTTTCTCTAGAATCAACTTTCTTCTTAACAAAAGCATAATGTCTTTCCCTTCAATTTTCCTTTTGACTACTCCAGTAAAGATCTAAAATCCTGAGTACGCTGACAACTGCAGGGGAGTCACTTTTGCAAATGCCTGTACACCTGATGCAAAGAGTGGTTTGTATGTGCAGTTTAACTTAACTTGTTTTCCACTCTTCAGAACAACCTTTTTCATACCTGTAGGTAGTCTTCAAGCAATAGTCATTCAAATATACCATGTCAGCAAGCAAGTTTTGCTTTTGATTTTGTATTTTACTGTAATTATATGACACTCATCTATTCTCATAGTGCAGTACTTGATGAGGGCTGCTTAAAGCTCTGCATTTCCATTTCCACAATTTTTTTTTACTTTCGCTGTCAACTAGAATACAGAGATTAAAAAGTTCAAACCACATATCATCAAGCTTCTAAAAATGAAAATCTTCAGTACATTTATTTTAGCTACATATACTGATCTTTTTAATGTTGCATCTTACTAAGCAAGATCTCATCTTTGACCTTACTGTATTTTTCTTTCCTAAAGTACCAATAACAACACAAATAGGTAGTGGTCATCACAATGAATATTCTGACTAGCTGCCACATGTAGAGTCAAGGAAAAGAAAAACTTTCCCTCAACATCATAGTTCCTTGACCCTAACTAATACCTTTAAATTTTAAAAGAAATCAATCATGGTAAGTTTAGAATCTCATTCTGTGCACTTCAGCACAGCTGTCTGGGTATGCTTCCTGTACCAGTCTGCCTCCCCCAGTGTGGTGAGCTATTGACCAGAGCAGACTCTCTCTCAGCTGATCAGATTTCCTTCCTTGTATGCCAAAAATACTCTGAGCCTCCTGAATCCCTTTCTAGCATAACTGATGGAACCCAGGCAGAATTAGAGTTACTTCAAAATGAAATGTATCTTATACCTTTTTAAACTACATGAAAACATGACACAGAGAGACTTGTAATCAGATTCAGGGAAAAGTGGAGAAGTCAAACTCATGATTCACCCATTTGAATTTCTCAACATGGGTAATAAATGAGGCATTTCTGGAGCAACTGAATAATTTGTACATTTTCACAGTAGATCAGACTCATATAGCAGAAGCTGGTTTTGTAATTTTGACACATTGAGGGAAATTCAGTGACTTAGTGTTCAGTGATTTTCATTTCCACCTTGATGGCATCCTGTTGGAATACAGGCTGGCAAATCTTGTAAAATAAGCCATCTAGAAACACTTGCTACCTAAAGAATTTTACTGTCTCACACTATCAGTGATTCTTTAGTTATATTTCTTGTGCAAACCTGAGTCTCACAGTAAGCTACAAAGGAATTTTTATACAGTTTTAAAAGCTCACATTAACTTTGTACCTAAAGTCACTTTAATCACTGATATATCCTTATGCCAGTAAAGGAGAGAATGAAAGAAGTTAACACTTTCATTTTCTAAGTAGAAGAACACCATAACCTTTAAATTAGAATAATAAATATCAGTATTAATTTATACGGACTGTTACCCAAGGAAGGATAATGCAAATACATTGATAATATAATAAAAGAGGTTAATAGCTTTGCTTCCTTCTGCACACAAAAACCAAGAGGATGTGACTGAACAAATTACTTATACCTTAAGCTGGAAAAGAAGTTCCTTTATATGTTTCAAGACAAAAAAATAAGAAAGTGTGACTTAAAAATAAACAAACGAACAGAACACAAACATTTTCTTCCCTGGTGGATGTTTAAAAGGAGATTGTTGAGTAACAAAGTCACTGGAAGGATTTGCATTGATATGAGCTGCAGAGAAGATCCTGAATATTAAAGAGGAACCGGAACAGCAAGAGTTCATAACATGGCTGACTGACAGAATTTCTTTATGTCTGTTCAGAGGTAAGTTCAAACATAATGCCTTTAGGAAGAGAACTCTCCACTGTGTGACCTGTTTCACAGAATGGCATCAGAAAGCAGTTAATTCATTCGGAAGGGTAGGTATTAATCTACTTTAGGAAATAAAAATGAGCTGTTGAAAGCATAGTATAGTCAGGTTGATTTTCTTCTCTTACCTGTTTTTCATTTTTTTGAGATCTTATGTTTTACCACAGCAATCATTCTCCACCAGTTTCAAATCTGAAGTGTAGATATTTAGTCATTGCATATACTTTTCTCTTCCTAACTGGCCTTAGACAAAACTAGCTGTTGTGAGGGTTCTTCTCAGGCCCTCCTCCAGAAAACTAGGCTGCATAACAACATGAGGTCAACTTGGAACCTACACATACCAGTGTTTATTAATGATGCACCTGAAACCATTTGAGAGGGTATTTGCCCAAAGCATGGCAACTGAAGTGGCCAAAAATCAGCATATTAAGTGGTCGTGGAAAAACTACAAAGAGCCTTTTGCAGTAAAAGAGTGAGCCTAAAGAGAGGTCTAGGAGAAGCATGAGGGCAGCAGTGGCAGCAGGGATGGTGCTGCAGGAGCAGATGCCATCAGAGCTCAGTTTGACACCACACAAGTCACCCAGGGGTGTCCTGGCCTCTGCCCTCCCAGGGGTGCCATGAGCAGCCTCTCCTCCTGTCTGCCTGGTCCAGGTGCTGGGCAGGAAGAAGGACCCGTGCTGGGGTGCTGGCTGGGAGCTCTCAGGGCAGCTCCACCCCAGGGGGGTCTGCAGCCGGGGATCTCAGGAGGGGCGAGCCTCCATCACCTGGGGGCTTCTCCAGAGGGGCTGCAGGGTATTGCACTTCCTGGGATTAGTGACAGAGGGGTGCTCAGAGACTGGGGATGTTTATCAGCATTTTCTGAAGGGGTCACAATGTATGGTTTATGATTTGCATCACTGACACTGATATCTCTATAGCTCATCGATTGCCAGTTAATTACATGTCATTAATAAATCAATAAACCACTTCAATCCCGATTCAGTTTAACAACATCAAATTAAAATCTTTCCACTGTGAAAGCTCATCATTTAGGGACAAGAAATTGATTCCCTAATGTTTTATAATGTTACATTTTCAGATGTATTGTAGAGATTTATTCCAGAAGAACAGAGTCTTTATAGCCAACAAAGTTTTGCTCAGTTTATACCACTGCAATTCAGAACATGGTGCCAGATGCCTGTGGCTTTGAAACTTCTAATGAATGTTACCTTCAATACTTTGGAAAGGGGCTCAACTAACTCTATAATGAGAGTATCAGAGTTAAAGCAACAGGTATGACAGTAGAGAGATTTCTCTTGCTGGCTTTTATTCACTTTTGGCCAGATCCTTTGCCAATTTTTTCCCCTTTTTTTTCTTTTACTGTGTCTATCTAATTTTAGAAACAGAAAGTGAAGTACGCGTTTAAGCAGATTGTGTTTGCCCTTTTCAGAATTTTTTCCTTCATTTCCATGAACTCTCCAGATTACATAGCTCTTGATCTTTTGCAGTCACTTGAACAGCAGGTGGGAAAACCAGCTAATCTTAGAGACGTATTTTAGAAACTGCACACAGATAAATATGTTCTTTAGACATGATTATTTTATATAATTAAAGCAATGCTACATAAGAGGTCTTAATAAAAAATAATGTCATAAAAATCCCCACTTGCATATACATACAGAGGGAGGGGGTTTAGCTAAAAAATGCGAGAGGAAAAATATTTTATTGAAAGGACAAAAGTTTATTAATTAAATCCTACATATTCTCAGGATTTCTACAACAAAGTTACTGTCTCACTTTATACATAGCAAACTATATGATGAAATCTCAATTAGCAGACGTGCCCAAGTGTCTCTGTTCTGTCACATAAGAATATTTTAATGTTTTTTGTATTAAAACATTTGAATCATACTTGAAGTTAAGCCTAGGGGTCTATTATGAAATCATTTTTCTGGGAGAATAAGTGGGTCTGATTCCAGATATTTAATTTTTTTTAAAATCCATTTTATAAATCATTTGTTTTCAGTCCTATGGTTTTTTCTTTCGTGAAGGAATGCAGTGAATAGTTTATATATTGTGAGCCTGGATAGTTTCTGAATCACAGAAAATGCAGACATCATAAAAACTGACAGAAAGCAATTTGAAAAAATAATTGGCTCGAACCAGACTGAAATATCCCTCAGGAACAGTCATGTCCCTCGCCTTAGGGCTCATGTAAATATGAGGGGGGCATTCATTAAGTGTCTCTCAAGAACAGGACTGAAAGTTTTCTTCATATGTTTGTGTTTCATGTAGGTACAGGTACACAGGTACAGGCAAACACCAGCATGGTAACACCCAGAGCTGAAAGCCACATGGCTGTTTTGTTCCAGATAAATGCACACTAGCTCCTTTAATGAAGCCACATGTCTTCCACAAAAAAAGCCAACTGGTACATAATTTGTCATGCACAAATGGTACCAACTTGCAGGATGTTCTCTTGGTATGTCATATTCAACATGCACCCATCCAAGCACAGGTAGACATGCCCCTTTATTTAAAACAAGTAAACAAATTAATAACTAAATTTAAAAGTTAGTCTGATACATCATTGTGCTGAGTTGTGGTTTTGGGTCTTGGTTTGGATTTTGTTATTTTTTATTTTAATGCTTTCTCGATTAAAGAAAAAAAAAATTTAAAAGTTGATTCTCAGTCCTCAGCCTCTCAAAGCATAGTGAAAGAAATCCTTACAGCTTGCATGTTAAGTCTGATGCAAGGTTCACCTATGTGTATACAAATAGGGATGTTCTTCAGCAATTCCAGAAACATCCCTTTCTCACTAGTACTGTAGAAGTATGATATAAGGAAAATACAGATTCCCTGCAATTAAACTAAATTTAAATGTACTGAATGCATAACTAGCAGCCATCAATAAGCTACACTGATGAATCTAAACAGAACCAAAATTTCAGGCTGCAGCTCTGCCTGGGAAATCAGATACAAAATGTAATAGCCAGAGTTTCTTAAGAAATCTTATGTCAATATTAGTGTACAAACATGGGGAATCTGAAGTATTCTGTTAAATTCTGAGGATTGACCAGGAATGTGAATGTGACAGTTGACCCTGATGTTCAAAGTATATTGCAATAAGCTGAATTTGCCCAAGCGTTCCATTTTAGCCCCATGCCAATGCACCACTTCTGTTACAGTCTGAAAGAAGAGTTATAGAGCAAGCAAAGAATCATCTGCTGACAAAAATGACAAAAAGAAATAAGACATTTAACAAATTATCTACACATTTTCAAATTCTTACAGACATTAAATCTTAAATTCAATCTCATTTTAGTGTATTTTCATGCAATTATGCTATAAAATACTCTCTCCACTAGTGCTACATCATATTGTGGTTTTAAAAGATGAAGCCCTGGTTTGATAGTGTTTCAAGAACTGAATATGCAGAAAAATACTTGGCTAAAGAAAGACAATATGTTGTTATATGTCAAACATTAAAGTATTTTTTGCTTTCTTCCCTGCTGTATCACTGGTATCAGATACCATTTCTTATGTCCCATCCACTTGAAACTCTACAGAACCTTGTTAGCCTACACTCTTTCTTTTGAAGTAGGAGACTTTTTATTTGTGGATACCATTAAAACACTGAAGTGTAAATAAGTGACTTCTGTCTCAGAAAGCATTTTGAAAATTTTTTCTGAGATATTTTCATGGAAATGATGAATCCCTTTCGTCCCCAGACTGTGAGAATATGTACCTTCAGAACCAGAACATGTCAAACACCTCTGAAGGGCTGGGACTCACTTCAGAAATCTGGTGAGGGATTCTGGCATTTCAAACTGCTTTCCTCCAGTTGAACAGTTTTTCTAATCATAAAATTAAAACAAAACTTTGCAAAGTCTGCAAAATTGCTGGTTTTGATAAAAACACATTTTTGAGAGATTTTTTGAGACGTACAATAAATAATGATCATAATTTATTTTAAACACTGCCATTTTATTAGTATATCAGTAAGTATGGGAAATTTATGAGTTCTGAGAAGGCCAGTTATTTAATGGCATTTCTAGCTAGCTAAATACTGTATAAAAAGTTGTCTCTTCTCTATTATAAAAATGTGCAGCTAGGTTCTAGAAAATCAAACAGTGGACAAAATTTTAAAGTTGCAAAAAAAAAATTGAGACATTACGTAGACACTAACCTCCATGAGTACTTGGAATTTCTTTGTTTGTTTGTTTGTTTGTTTCTTGTTAATAAGAAGATTGACTGGAAAAGGAAGACAACTGTAAGGAACAATTTGGTGACAGCTTTGAGGCCACCTGGTGCAGGTATGCCTGGCACATACTACGAGATGATACACCAGGAGCTAAAAGATGTTGTGTATACCCATAGTCCAAATACATTGCTGAAAGTGTTAAGTATCTGTAGGCTCAGCAGAACTATAATAACCATCTGGTCTCCCTTTTTCTTTTCTTTTCTTTTTTTTTTTTTTTTATATCAAGCAGCCTGCAATTTCTCCTACAAGAGCTCTTTTCTGTTGTTATGGAGAGATGCTTCTTGTCTCGCACTCCAGTGTGGCTGTAATTGCATTCCAGCAGTATTGAGAGCAATGGGCACAAGGGTATGTACATTTCTCTATTTATTTGTTTAGCTGTTTCTACCAAAGTCACATTTCTACCACTTTGTTAAAGGTCAGGTTTCAATACAAGGGCTCTACTATCCTACGGTCCATCACAGTAAATAATAAAGCAGATAAACAAGTCAAAATGCCTGCAATATAAATGTACAAACATTGATTTCCATTTTCTTGTCCTAAACACACACCTTCTTGTGATCCTTTGCTGCATTCTTTCATTATACATGTTCTGTTATGTCAACCTTCTGACCAGCAACACAGTAAAAAATCCAAAGTTTTCAGTTAGTCAGTTACTCTACATAATTTTAATGTCTCTATTTTAAAATACATTTTTTCAAGTAAGCTGTACACTAATGTTTTCAACAATTTAGGCTGAAGCTCTCCTTTAAAAGAAATTATTTTAGACTGAGTGATTTTTCTCTACTAAATATGTTTACCATCATAAACTTTACTCGGCCTAGAATGAAAGAATAATCAGATGCCGACATTTCATTTCCTAGGTTATTTTACCATGTTCCCTGTTGTAGTTGTCTAAATACTGCTATAAAGATTATGCACAGCAGTGTAAGTAAGCAAGCCCTTCTGGCCTTGCTTACTTACAGAGTCAAACAAGAAAACATACATATACTAGCTACACTGATGTGGTGACTATGTCAGCAGACAAGAAAAGGGCTACAGATATCATTTATCTGGACTTCTGTAAAGCCTTTGTCACAATTCCCCACAACAGCCTTCTCTCTAAACTGGGGAGAGGTGAATTTGATGGGTATACTGATGGAAAAGGAATTGGTTGTACAGTTGTGTCCAGAGAGTAGTGTCAATGGCTAAGAGTCCCAATGGACATCAATGACAAGTGGTGTCCCTCAGGGGCCTGTACTGGAACCAGTGTTACTCAATATCTCCAGAAATGACACAGACATCAGGATCAAGTGCACCCTCAACAGCTCTTCAGAAAACACCAAGCTGAGTGATGCAGTTGACACATCTGAAGGATGGGATGCCATCCAGAGGGACGTGGAAAGCTTGACAAACAGGTCTATGGGAATCTCATGGGGTTTAATAAGACCAAGTTCAAGGTGCTGCACCTGGGTCAGAACAACCTCCAGTACCAACACAGTCCGGGACATGAGCAGATGGAGAGCAGCCCTGGGGAGAAGGACTTGGGGGTGCTGGTGGGTGAGAGGCTGGACATGACCCAGCCATGGGCACTCACAGCCCAGAGAGCCAAACGTGTCCTGGGCTGCATCCAAAGCAGCGTGGGCAGCAGGGGAGGGAGGGGATTCTGCCCCTCTGCTCTGCTCTGGTGAGACCCCACCTGGAACACTGCATCCAGCTCTGGGGTCCCAGCACAGGAAGGACAGGGACCTGTAGGAGTGAGTCCAGAGGAGGGCAACCAAGTTGATTAGAGGGATGGAGCACCTCTCCTATGAGGAAAGTCTGAGACAATTGGGATTGGTCATCCTTTAAGAGAAGATTTTGGGGTGACCTAATTGTGGCCTTCCAGTACCTGAAGGGAGCCTACAAGAAAGATGCAGAGAAAGATGCAGGCTCACAAGAGCCTGTAGTGACAGGACAAGAGGGAATGGATCCAAACAGAAAAATAATAGGTTTAGGTTAGAGATCAGAAAGCAATTCTTTACTGTGAGAGTGGCGAGGCAATGGAAGTGGTTGCCTGGAAAAGCTGTGGATGCCCTGTCCCTGGAAATGTTCCAGGTCAGGCTTGGGGGCACTGAGAAACCTGCTCTAGTAAAAGATGTCTGTGTCCATGGCACTGAGATTGGAACTAGATGATCTTTAAAGTCCCTTGAAACCCAAACCATGCCATGATTCTGTGATTCTCCCTATCCCAATCCCTGGGAAAAGTTCTCTTTGCCTAAAGACATAGTAAGCATTCCTGTCTTCTGAAAGGTCAGAATTCAACTTCTGACCACACAGAAACAAATGTGCAATCTTGGATTTTTGTTTTTGCAAATACACAGAAGTTTTTCTGAGTCATACAGTATTACATACTGAAGAATTTGCTTCTGAGTTTTGAAAACCTATACTTTGTCAACTTGTACAAAAGGTAATATAAGAAAAGGCACATAAATCAGCTCCTTTTCTTGTTGAAACTCCATTCTAAGAAATACAAAGTCTCTACATATTTCAAAAAAAATGCTTAGATAGAGACTCTTGTGCCATCTCAACTTTTAGAGAAGCATATACCTACCATGTTAGATCATGCTCAAGGAAAGAGGAAATTCTTGTTGTGCAAAACCAAGGTATATCTCTCATTTTAGACAGCAAAACTAACTGTTTGTCAGAGGGACTGACATTCAGATGTGATAAGTAGTTTTTGTACAGCATAGACATCCAGTGTCTACCAGCCACTGAGGAGACAAAATGTTATATGAGTATCATACAAGCATCTACTGAATTTCAAAATCAGAGAGGATTAATTAAGAAAAACAACAAATAAACAAATAAAGAAACAAACAAATACCCCCCTCCAAAAAAACCCCACATGCCTAACATTTTCAATGTGTTTGAAAAAATATTCGAAGACAGTCTTTCCTATAATGTTTCAACATCTCCCTTTTAATCAGAAAAAGTATCTTTACAAATCTTTTTTGAAATGGAAAGGAACTGAGCTACTAATTCTGGAGGCCCATAAATATTCTAACTGAATTTTAGAATTGCCTAACCCAAAACAAAGACCAGTATGATGGGGGTTTAGGAAAAAGGCAATTGTTTCTTTAAATATATTTTATCTTCCACACTGGTATATTAATTCTGTCCCTTGCTTAGTAATGACCCACAGATTTTTTTAATAATAAACTCATATGTGGACTATTCCAAACAATGGAGAAAAGAAGCACAAACATTTTTAAACATTCCGAAAACAAGCCCAAGACTTCTTGCTCTTCATTTTCTCTACTTCTGCTAATCCAGGTTTTGCAGAGAACTAAATATTACCTGTAGATTTACTTGACCTTTGGAACAATAGGTCTCTTAAGTTCTTCAGTTGTAGCAGGCATCTCAGTGTGAGGGAAAAAAGGTCATACTTGCAACATTACTGAGAACTAAATGGATATAATTATGTAATTTACAGACCTGGTATGCAGATTTTACTTCATGCCAGCCAAACCTAGATCCAGTTGAACTCCTAACAGTGTTCAGAAAACATGATTAAATATCTGATTTTCCTTTCTCAAGTACCTCAGAAATGTTGGTTTCTATGAAAACTATAAATTTTGTAAGACTGCATAAAACAGAACAATGCTGATTCTGCTGGCCACGAGGAAAAAAAATAATTCTTTAATGTAGGCTCTTCCTTTAAGATACAGTTTATTATCCATGGGAAAAAGATGACAGGATAATAGTCCGCATAGTAGGAATGCCTATTTGCACTCCAAACATACACTAGAAGACCACTAGACAGCTTGTCTCCAATAATAACCAAGGCTTTTGTTAAGTATCTGCTATTCACTTCCAAAGTAGTTCTGATCCATGAATTAAGCCTATGGGTCTTAAAAAGACAAGTCATTATGTGACAAGTAGGAAAAACTTTAGAAGATAGTGTTGCTATTTCAGGGTGAAAGTACTCACTGTAATCAGTTCATTACTCTTTCAGTTTGTCAGAATAAAAGGTTTTTCAGCTAGCACTTGGATTTATTCATACAACTGAAGAAAAAAAATTAATGTAAGCTTAGTCTCTTCTCTCTTATAGATTGTTTCAAGCACTTCCAAGAAAACTGAAGTAGTCCTAGCTTTCCCTCTCGCCTTTGCCATTCCATGTTTAGCTTCTCTTTGGGAAAAAAAATAAATAAGCCATTGGTTTAAGAATATTACTTCAAAATATGAAAAAAAGGCAGTAAAATTTTTGTCAGCAGAGATAGCAACTTTTGCGTAGATGCATTAACCCACTGAGTCTTAACAACCTGGGAACATCCTAACCTCCCCCTGTGGATGTTGGCAAGTTACGTTCTGACTGACTTTGCACAGCTCTAGGACAGCAACAAAATTATGTTTTTATGTATCTATATATTTCAGAAATTGTTTTGCTCATATGGCAGTCCATACACTGTAATTAACAAATGAGACTGAAAAAGAGGAAACCCAGACTCCTTGATGGTATATGATTTTGTGGTTTCATGAATTAGTGTGTTTTATTTATTTGTTTTGATTAATTTTCATCAAAACATTGTTAACTCAGATAGTCTGAACAGGATGTGACTCAGTGTACCTGAGAAAAAATGTTAATTGTGTTTTGGTTTAATTACTTAGAACTTCTATATTTTTAGTGGTATTTTGAGATACCATTGAGCTCCCTAAGACCTTGTTATAAACAAAACATTGCATTTTAAGTATATATTAAAAGCCAAAAAATTAAAGAAGGGAAATTTAAAATTTCCTTTTTTAGAAGAGAGTAACTGCTGTTGAAGTCAGCAACTTACTGATCTTTGAATGAAACAGAAGGTTGCTGGAATATTACTAACTCTGCAGCTGTACTGCTTCAAAGGTCATTCCATTTGCTTTCAGCTGCACCTAGCGCTTAAGCAAAAGAGCATGAGAAAACAATAATGAAGGTCTAAATGACCCAAAAGCAAGTTAATTTTGAAGTTTGCTACAGCTGAGCCCATTGTCAGAGATCACAGAATCACAGAATGAGTTAAGCTGGAAAAGACCTCTGAGATCATAGGGTCTAACCTTTGACCAAACACCACCTTGTCAGCTAGACAATGGTACTAAGTGCCCCATCCAGTCTTTCCTTAAACACCTTCAGAGATTGTGATTCCACCACATCCCTGGGCAGCCTGTTCCAATGCCCACTCACCCTTTCTGAGAAAAAATATTCCCAAAGTCCAACCTGAACCTCCCCTGGTGCAGGTTTAGACTGTATCCTTTTGTCTTGTCATTGGTTGCCTGTGAGAAGAGACTGACCCTCACCTGGCTACACTGTTCTTTCAGGTGGTTATACAGTGATGAGGTCTCCCCTGAGCCTCCTTTTCTCTGGGCTAAACAACCCCAACTTCCTCAGCTGCTCCTCATAAGACTTACCCCCTAGACTCTTCCCCAGTTCTCTCTCCCTTCTCTGGACACGCTCCAGCACCTCAATGTCTTTCTTGTAGTGAGGGGCCTAGAACTGGATGCAGCACTCAAGGAGCGGCCTCACCAGTGCTTAGTACAGAGAGACAATCACTGCCCTGGTCTTGCTGGCCACACTATTGCTGATACAGGATGACATTGGCCTTCCAGACCACCTGGGCACACCTGGCTCTTGTTCAGCTGCTGTTGACCAGAATCGCCTGATCCTTTTCCACAAAAAAACTTTCCTGCCACTCTGCTCCCAGCCTGTAAAGCTGCTTGGGGTTGTTGCGACCCAGGAGCAGGACCTGGCACTTGGCTTTGTTGAACCTCATCTAATTGGTCTCAGCCCATCAATCCAGCCTGTCCAGATCCCTCTGCAGAGCCTTCCTACCCTCCAGAAGATCAACACTCCTGACCAACATGATGTCATCTGCAAACTGACTGAGGGGGCACTTCAACCTTTCTGAATAAAATTCAAACTGAACAAATAAAATACCCATCCAGTTTATACCACTGCTCGGGCTGGTTAGTGATACTTTATGTATACCAACATTCTTGTGATTCCAATTTTTATTATTGCATATAGTGCAAAAGGGATTAATATTATAAAGGATACCACACTAACTGATGCCACAATAAATGCAAATGTACTTGGGCAGCTGCCAGTACCAGCAAGCATCATTCAGGACAAAAGACTATCAAATGAACACAAGGTGAAGGGTTTATGTTTTCAATATATTTCAAAATCAATTACAGGGAGCTAATTATTATACGGTGCTTTGAGGTTTGTTCTTGAAAAATGCAAATTCCTCTTAGGACCTAATAAGTAACAAATAGTACAATACCTACTTTAGGTACACAGTGTAGGAGCATTAGCAAGGCAGACTGCAATAAAATCAGGATCTTGACTTTTATTAGCTATTTTAATGCAAGGAAAATATAGAGAGTATTTAAGGTTCTGCTAATGCAGTAACACTTTATTGTTTTTATTATTGATGATGACAGTGATGACATTAACATGATGACCTCTTTACCCAGTGAGGCTGTATTTTTGCTACTGTCACTACAATAAATAAATCATTGTTTAAAGCCAAAAATGGATCTTGAGCACAAATTTTTCTGCCAGTTCTAACCTCTTGATAAGTACATACACATGTGAAGTACAAGTTTTAAAAAATATATTTTAATCATAGATATATTTGTGTTCATGTTCTATGTTTTTTTGTTATTCATAATCTAGAGGATAATATCCATCAGGTAGCTGAGAACTTAAAAGAACAATTTTAGCAGCAATTAAGTATCTAGAAGCAAGATAATCCTCAAAGTTTTTTCAGCTAAGTTGAACAGTCTCCTTCTTTTCAACATTGAAATCTCCGCAGCACATTTATCCAATCTGTAAGTCTGCATGTCTCACAGGTGAGGACAGTTCTGAATTTATTTCACACTCAAGAATCATCCTTATTCATAAATGAGATGTGAGGCTCAAATCTGCATTTGCTGAACCCTTGACATGTCAGGGACAAACCCCTTACCAGCTATGTCTTCCTTTAGAAACAGATCAGTGAAAGGGTGGCAATGGAAAGTGTTGATGATGCTCAATTTCTAATAGTGAGGAGCACTGCATTTAAAGGTAATATAAAATCACTTGCAAAACAGTGTCAGCGTACAAACACATAATTTTCGTCTTTTGCTGAAAGCCAGGTCCCTCTTTCACAGAAAGTCCCCCTTTTGCACTTTGAGCACAGTTCCTTATCTTCAGCAAGTGATGCGGAGAGCATCTGGGGCTATTGCACTCTCTCTCTAGAGAGGCTTTAAATCCCATATCTGGAAAATAACTAATTTCCTGAGCTCTGTAATGCAAGCCTATCATATAATAGAAAAGAACATATCCCCTCTTTTCAGACCATTGGGTTTTTGAATGCAAGTTTGAACATGAAAAGGATTTCAGGTTCTTGATGTGGAATAGATAAAGATCTATAACACTCCCTTGCTCCACACTTTTCCTGTTGGCTGTCTTCAGTCAGAAAAATGCCAACAGCTCTGGATTTGCTTAGCAGGTTATTTCAAAATCCATTGGAGTATGCCTA
The DNA here is from genome assembly GCF_020740725.1 of Corvus hawaiiensis. Taxonomy (NCBI): domain Eukaryota; kingdom Metazoa; phylum Chordata; class Aves; order Passeriformes; family Corvidae; genus Corvus; species Corvus hawaiiensis. The sequence continues at coordinate 36,406,498 of NC_063255.1, read as the reverse complement.
ATACACTTGGCATTTTTCTACAGAGAGCTTTAGTGCTTCACTGCAGACCTTCATGATAGGAACTTCAAAGTTCAGCTCTTCTACATCTGCTGTTTCTGCAACTTACTGTGCAAATTGCTTAAGATTACATGGGAAATATGAAGCTCAAGTGGATATTTAAACACTGATTCTCAAACCAGTCCTTTAACCATAAGCCAGTTCTACCCACGTAAAGATACAGATTGAAAAATACAAAGATGGAACTAGTCTACATCAGTCAGTTTTTGCTTTGAGCACAGGTAGAAAACAATTATATTTTCCATGTAGCTATCACTCACATACCTAGAAATAATAGCATACAAAACAAAAGTCTTAAAACACTGCAATGATTCTTTTTAATGATAAGTAAATAAAAATATCTCTAGTTTCATAAACTGATACTAGGGACCAGGATTTAGCATGTAGAGTCCCCACATGTCAGCTGGAGTTGAACAGGCACAAGAGAAAAAAGAGTAATTAAAGGCTACTGACTGATGAGATATAACAATGCTTCCTGCACTGTAGACCAGGGAGCACAATCAGCAATCTGTGGAGCCAGTTCTGCCATACCAAGGAGGCATCTGTCAATCTCCAAACAGAGATGTTACGCAGCAATAGTCAGGTCACAGTTCTGTCCTACATCCCAGAGCATTTCTTCAATTAGCTAAACAACATAAGTCAGGCACAAGCACTGTACTAAAAGCTTCATGGCTGCATCCTTACTTGCTTCAGTTGAGCTTGCTTCAGTGCTTGTTCTGACAGATGCAGAGCTCAACATTTAAAATGAGAATCAGACAGGAGGTTCAGGACGAAAAAAATATTTTCAGTTGCCCAGCATTTACTATCAGACAAGCTGGAAGAACACACCTTGCACCTCTACTCCACAGAACATGCTAGTTGGAGCCCAAGTCACTGCTCCTTCCTCTTCATAGCCAAGTCTAAGAGCCAAATACGTGGTATCACCTCAGAAGGGTCCATCAGTTCTGTACAGGGAGTGAGCAAGGAAGCAGGCAGTACACAAAGAAACACCTCTTACAAGCCTGGAAGACTACACGGAGGCCCCTTGCACTCCAGGACTGCACAGTTCATCAGTGAGTGAGAGGACTGCCATCAAGTTTCCAGGGAAGCAGGAATGGAAGTGAGTAAAAATTTACCTGCCCCAAGTCCTCCCACATATTTTCTGACTCACAGGTCAGCCCAACACCCATACAGACACACCAGCGTGTTTTGCAGCTCCCTACCTCAACAATATCTCTTTATGGCAAGAAGAATGGAAAACACCTCTTCCTCTGACTATGGCAGCAAAATTTTAATTTCACCACTCACTTTTCTGATGCAAGATGTGATCAAGTGTTTGCAAAGCATTCTACTCATATACTTCACCATTTAAATTGCACAGAAACTGAAAGCAAATTTGCCGAATGAGATGGCAACCTGATAGCAGTTGGAGATTCACTGCTATTTTGAGGATACAAAACAAGATCCCATTTCTCAATACATCAGAAATTTTCCAATATTTGGATTTACAGTTGTCAGCGATTGAGGCACGGACCCAGACCGGCAGGGAATCTGAATCATTTATTCAAAGGAGTTAGTTAGTTTTATACACTTTTCTAAGGCACAGTATTTCCTTATAGGGTGTTGCCACATCAGCAACACACTTTCTCAGTGTCCTCCTATGGATGATCACTCGCTGTTCACCCATCCATCAGCTCCCGGCAGGCTCCTCTCCGTAGGGCTCTGCCCTGTGACACCTCCTCCCCCAGGGTCTGGAGGAGACAAGTCTCTCTGTGCCACCATGTGCTCCTTTGTGCTGCCATCTGCCTCTGCAGGCAGGTTTTACAGCTCACAACCCAATTCTACCTTATAATTCCCCATAATTCCCCCTTTTCTCTTTTATACAAGTAAGAATAAGACAGTGATTAAACAGATAGAACTTTGAGAAACAACTTAAAGTTGTCTTAAACTTTTACCATCACTCAGACTCTGCAGTGGCTGGGAGGTCCTGTTTCACAGTGAGGACTTAGAAAGTCTTTCTTAGGCAAGACTTTCAAGTTTATTTTGAAAGAGGGTCCAGCTTTTCTAAGATCAAATTAGCAAGTCCAAGTGACTTGATTACACTTTTAGAGCAGAAACACCTGAGTCTGATGGTATAATTCCCTAGTCAGCCAGGGTTAGGGCTTGGCCAGAGCCTTAAGCTTTGACTGGGAGGGTTTCTCTAAAATACTTACAAAATTGCCTAAAAATTCTATTAATATCTTGTGACCATTCTGAATGCAATTAAAAAATTAAGAACATATAAACTTCTTTGCAGTCTTTCACAGGGGGCACAACCCACCCTGCACCCCCCATTTTCTGTTCTAACAATATGTAACACGAACATCTTTCAACTTAATAAATTCAGGAAAATGAGGAACATAACATGCAGTTTTCTTACTATACACAGTAAAATAATACATCTAATACAACAACAAGTGCGCCCTGAGTAAAAATAAGCAAGGTAATATCATCAAATGCTTAAATACTTCACCGTTTTACAGAATATACATAAAACCAGGCCTTGGAAAATTACAATTATAATAACATTAACTCTCTAAGTGGTTTCAAAAGGTTTCAAAAAGTAACAAGCCTAATTCTTGCTTAAAAAAATAGCTTACAAATTATAATTATTATCCATCACAAAAAGAAAACAGAACAATGCAGGGGGGTCACAAGGTGGTGTGGTAAAAAAGCAATCTTTGAGATAGGGTCTAGAATTGTGGCAACATTTTGAATAATGAAAACAGAAGAGTTCTATGGACCAGCTGCAGGAACAACATACTTAGTCCGCAGCCACTTCTGCACAAGCTGGTGCAAATGCTGCAGCCCCCCCTCCCCCAAGGAAGGGGCCATCGGTCCACTCAGTCCTTTTCTTCAGCACAGGATCAGCTTCCGAGGGTCCACAGGGAACAGGAGCCTGGCTGTAAAGGGTCCAGGGGCCGGCAGAGGTCTGCCAGCCCGTCTCCTTACTTCTCATATGCAGAGAGCCACTCACGGCCCCTGCCATGTGCTGAGCAGAGCCATGGCCCCGCCAGCTCCCAGCGCCGCTGATCTCGCCCGCCCATGGCATGGGGGCGGCCGCCAGGTGCGGCCACAGCTCTGCCATGTGCTCACCACCGCTTTCTAGCTCCACCATGTGCTCACCAGGGCAGTGCTCTCGCTAGCGCCACACCACCGTAGCCCCGCATGCTCGCCCACTGCTGCTGCACTCTCGCAGAGGGCAAACAGAGAGGAAACATGCTACCAGGACAGAACCCGCCGGCTCCAGCCACTCGCCAAGACCTGGCTCCAGCTCATGCCGCATGGCGCAGGGCAGCGCGAGCTCTTCTACGATACCATCTGGTTCCCCTCCAGGGTCAAATGGGTCAAGGGACGAGGGGCCATTTTCTGGTTCTCTTCTTACAAACCCAACAGACTTACGGTCGCTCGCTGCCGGTGCAGAAGGGCTCGGCACAGCTGCTGCAGTGACACAAGTGGCTTTCTTTGTCTGGTCTCTGGGTGCCACATGTGCCATGAGCTCCTTACACACAGCCCTCCACGGACACAAAAGCTCTGTCAGCACTGTGTCACCACATGTAACTCGGTCCCACAATGCATCTAAAGCGTCCCATGTCTGAGGATCAAAAATACTGATACTCTCTAAAGTTGAGTCACAGTTCTTTGTCCAGAACAAGAGTCTATTCAAATCTGTAGACTGAACTTTCCTGCTGTGTTTCTTTAAAATCCATTTTAACATCTCTGTGGTGTTCTGTTCTGGGGATACACCATCCTCCATCATTCTCTGTAGCTCACCTACAACTTGCAGGGATTAATCGCTGGCCAGCTTTCCTGCTACTTTCAGCATCACTTCAAATCCCATGGGCTCACTGATGGACGCACAGTTAGGTGTATAATAAATTCCTCACACAGGGACACCGTTTGTCAGTGATTGAATCATGGACCCAGACCAGCAGGGAATCTGAATCGTTTATTCAAAGGAATTAGCTGGTTTTATACACTTTTCTAAGGCACAGTATTTCCTTATAGGGTGTGACCTATCCCGTGTTACCACATCAGCAACACACTTCTTTCTATGGGGTGGTCACTCACTGTCCACCCGTCCATCAGCTCCCGGCAGGCTCCTCTCCGTAGGGCTCTGCCCTGTGACACCTCCTCCCCCAGGGTCCGGAGGAGACAAACCTCTGTGTGCCACCATGTGCTCCTTTGTGCTGCCATCTGCCTCTGCAGGCAGGTTTTACAGCTCACAACCCAATTCTACCTTATTTCTCCCCATAACAGTTACTTAACAGCAAGAAGATGGTGTCTGTTTTTAATGGGAGTTCATCTTTGAAATATTACAAAAAAGGAAAGTGAATCTAATAGCCCAGTTGACCCTAACTTTAGGTCTGAACTTTGAAACCTACATTTAAAGATTTGCTTTTAGGCCCATTTACCTGAGTGTTGTTTTTCCCTTAAAACAAGTGATAAACATGTGTACATGTATGTCTTGGTCCAGAATGTATATATCTCTATAAATACCTACCTAGAGTGAGAGTCACTGAAGGTTTTAGGGCACGGAGGGTTGCACATGGGTGTTTGTGCCTGCATGAAAGGCCCATGTTTGAGGCCCAGTGTTGGGAACAAGTGATGGGCTGCAAAAGAATCCATGTCTGACTATTCCTCCAGAGAACATCAGAGATCTGATTTGTGTTGATTATTTCTTCCATTTTTCTCCTTGCCATACAGTAAAACTTTCACCTGTTCTCACCACTATCTCTGATCTTTGGATTTCACCGGTTATCTTGTTGGTTGATAGAAAGATGTGACAGCCCAACCTTCACAGGTTTCTTGGTCACTCTTGAAGTTCCATCCTGCAGATAGGATCTCTGGAAGAGTGTTCTTTGAAAAGATATCCAAAGAAGGTCAGCCTACTAGAGAACATTATTTAAGATTAAAATAGTTGTGAATACATTTCTCTGTGCTGCAGTACTCTTCACTAGATAAGTGGCCAAAGCAAAGAACCATCTTTTCTTTGCTGATGTTTGAAATTCACAGAGGAAGCAAGTAGATAGATAAAGGTAATCTTCACCTTTCAGGGAAAAGAAAAAGTACTTTAAGAAGCATTTTTTTGAGAAAAAGAGTTTAAAAGTTTTTCATTATTCTATGTGCACAGGTGTTCTTTGATTAAATCTGTTTTTAAATTCATAGTTTATGTTGGTTCCACCTGGATCAAAGGTTAATAACTATCAGGATCTTGCTCTTACATCACTTAGGACTCCGCATACATATGCAAAGATAGAAAGGTCACTTCTTAAGTTGATGCTTTCTTCTTAGCATTAGGATATCAGAGTCTCTCATCTGTATGGGCACAGCATTCGCCCTATTAATTAACATGGTTAAGGATGACTTGTCAAGGTGGTTACAAGCTCCCTATCTCATTACTTAGCAGCCCCATTCTCTAAAGGATAATAATTATCTCCTATTTACTATACGTTTTACAACTATTGAACATGGCTTTCAAAAAGACATTTAAAAAGAGCATTATTTTCAGCTTATGTCTTGTAAACAAGTGATGAAAAAAAATTCTGAAACTGCTTACCATGTTGAAGTCCAAAAAACCAATTATTGTCAGATCTGATCTGACATGTAGTAACTTACCATGTCAGCAGCAAATCATGTGGAATTGGTTTATATCCATGTATAATTACGTACCTGCCAAGTTCAGGATAAATTTCATATATTCATTTTCTACAAGGCAACCACCCTTCTTATTAGCTCCTGATAGTTTATTCCCTGCAGTCTGCCCTTAAGGGTACTATGTAAACAGTCCTTTTTTTGTTGTTGTTAGGTTTTGGGGTTTTTTGTTCCCACTAATTCAAATCCAAACACACTGTCTTTTGTAGACATACAGTAGGAAAATATGGAAATGGTATAAATGATATCCAACATTTGATTTATACATCTAGCCCCACAGACTTTCTTATGGGTGCAAATGGCAGTGAAGCAAAAAGGAGAGTAGTGGTTAATGGCTGAAAGCCCAGATGGAGTTTCTTAGGGGTTCATATGGGGACCCATAGTGTTTAATATCTTGATTGATGAGCTAGAGAGACAGCAGGATTTAGTGCACACTCAGGAAGTTTGCAGAAGATACCAAGCTGAGTGGTGTGATTGACATGTCTCAGGGGTGGAATGCCATCCAGAGGGACATGGAAAAGCTTGAGACTTAGGTCTATGGGAACCTCATGAGGTTTTGCAAGATCAAGTGCAAGGTGCTGCACCTGGCCTATGGCAACCGTTGGTACCAACACAGGCTGGGGGATGAACAGATGGAGAGCAGCCCTGGGGAGAAGGACTTGGGGGTGCTGGTGGGTGAGAGGCTGGACATGACCCAGCCATGGGCACTCACAGCCCAGAACCCTGGGCTGCATCCAAAGGAGTGTCACGGGCGAGATGATTCTCCTCCTCTGCTCCACTCTGGTGAGATCTCTACAGGAGTGTTGCATCCAGCCCTGGTGCCCTCAACATAAGGAAGGACATGAACTTCTTGGAGTGAGTCCAGAGGAGGCCATGAAGAGAATTCAAGGGGGAGCTTGGAGAAGAGAATTCTCTGGGGAGATCTTACAGCAGCCTTCCAGTACCTAAAGGAGGCCTGTAAGAAAAATGGGGACAGACATTTCAGTAGTGTCTGTAGCAATACAACAAAGGGTATTGAGTGGATTGAGCCTAGATATAAGGAAGAAATGTTTTATTTTGTGTATGGTAAAACAGTGGAACAGCCTACCCAGAGAGGTGGTAGATTTCTGTCCTTGGAAACATTCAAGGTCATATTGGACAGGGCTCTGAGCAACTTGGTCTGGTTGAACACTTCCCTGCTCATTGTAGGGGAGCTTGGACTACATGACCCTTAAAGGTCCCTTCCAACCCAAGCTATTCTATGATTCTAGCATTCTATCATTCTGTGACAGTGCCTGAAAAATTAATTTTCTGATATTAACTGTATTCTCCTGTACTTTCTTTACACCCAGACATGACCACCATGTTCTATTCAAAAAATATTTAAGCATTCACCTTGGACAGAACTCATACAAGTGTTCCTCACATCACACCATCTCTCTGAAACTGGCTAATTTCTACACATAAAGGTATGGTACACAGTACTCTGGCTGACATGACACGATAATTTCTTCTGTGACAAGACCAAGGAAGTTCTTGGCAAAGATTCCAATTACAAATGTCACCTTTACCCTATTTTATTATCCAAATAAGAATTGAAGCGAAAAGCATTTCCCTTAATCTTTCTGGAAACATTTTGCTTCTAAAAATGAAAATTTAACAGGGTCCTTGTTGTCTGAAAAAACCCACAACATTGGAATAAAAGCAATTATGTAATTCTATATCTATCTAATTATGAGCTCCATTTTGCTCAAAAACTGCACATCTGTATAACATTAGTCAAAGAAAGCAGAAGAAATTAACTTATGAAAAATTATTTTTACATGTTTTGACCAGAAAAAGGTATCAGGTAAAATTGACAAGGTCTCATTTCAATTATTTTCTACTCTCACCCCTGATTAGGACTCTGGAATGAACTTTCTAACTCTAAAATAACTCTTGGCACTGTAACTAGGAGGTTCTTCCCATGCCCTTCTTTGCAGCAGTCTGCTTGCATTATCCACTTCTTCTCACAAACTGAATGTCAAGCCTCCAAAAGACCTTCATCCATCAATGTCCTTGCTTTCTAGGTTTCACAAGCTCCTGAAGTTAAGGAAAATATTCCCTGCAGGTACTGGGAGTAGTTCACCAGCACTGCAAGAACAAGAATGTAAGCAGCAATGAGTTTCTCTGCTGGGAAGAAGTCTGCAAGAGTGATGTTTTATTCCTTTAAACAGGAAAATACACTTTCCTCATGTATTATATGTGTAGATTTCTACACTTTTTTTTCAGTAAAATCTTTCCGAGAGGTCACTTCACACACAAAGATGCAAGAGTAGAAAAAACCTGAATGCAGAATAGGTTCTGAGTTGCAGCATAGTAATTTGAAGTTAGTGATCCTTTGCCTGTAACAACTTTGAATTGGAAATCTCTGGCTACAGACATCTCTTTAACATCATAGAGGCTGTTTTCAGAGCCAATATGCAGGTCTGCAGAAGTCATTGAGTCGTTCAGCACTGTTCATATCATTGCTAAGTATGTTTCAGGTCTTCCACAAAATATTGGTTATTCATTTGGCCATAAATATGTATACACACACACGCACACGCACACACACACACATTTTAATACCTGTCCAACTTAAATTGCCGGATCTTTGAGATATATTTTCACTGTTGACAGTGATTTCCTTAGTAATGCTTCATCACTGAATGATACAAAGGGAGATTTATAACATCTTTGGGTGTTTTTTATTTTATTGTTTTATTGTAATAAGATGAATTGAACAAAATCTTCACAAGTGTCCTGAAACAGCTTCTCTGTGGGTCCTAGTTTTTCTGGGGAAATTTTTACAACCCTGGACTTGGATTCATAAACATGACATGAGTACTGACAGAAGCCTTGGCTGCATTGACCAAGAGGTATAAAGAGGACATGCAGAAAAATTGTGACATTGGATTTATGGAGAGCAACTTGTTCAGGTTAGATGAGATGCTGGCAGTGCCTGCCCTACAGTTAATTTGTGAAGGGAATGATGACAGATGGTTTATTTTAAAGACCAGCTCTTCAAAACAAAAGAAGCACAGTAGCGTTCCTTTTTGATGACCTGTATTTCTTACGTTTCTTACAGTTCACCTTTATTTTAAGGAAGTAGTGGTTTCATGTCTCTAACTTCAAATGAAAGTTTTATTACATGAGCTACACATTATCACTCTCTAACAGTTTTAAAGTACTATTTAGTATGATTACATTGTCAGAATTAAAAGGTAATGCTAGTACAGATTTTGTTGTTGCATAAAGATTCTGTTATTCTTTATTGGAACTCAAACTTACTTTTATCTTTTCCCAAGTTTTCTATGTGTCAGTTCCAGAAATTGAAGAGTTGGGATTCTTGCCAAATTCAAAACAGCCCAAACATGCACCACAGACTGTTTATGTAGTCCGCCTTGGTTCTGAGGAGTCAATAGGCACCCCCCATTTATCTCTGCAAAAATATTAATTATCTAAGAATCAGCTAAACTGAAATGGAGAATTTTCTTATTTTGAGAGACACCAACACCAATTATAAACAAACACTTCAACCTGTGAAAAACTGTATCGGGGACATAATGCTAGACAAGGACCAAAGAGAGCAACTCAAATGAACTTATATCTGCAGAATATTGAAAAGGAGACAAAAATTCTTTATAGCGTAAGAAATATTCACCCTACAATTTCCTTAGTCTGTATACTAAAGATACTTAATTGGATTTATAATCCCACTTTTGTGCAAAATGGTGGGCATAAAGCCTAGGAATAGGGGCCTGTTTATTTTAAAAAAACCCAACCCAAACCAAAAGAATAACACCAAAACCCAAAAAAAACCAGAAACATTTCCTCAAATAATTACTTTTAGAAAAATCTGGCCATAACAGTTCTACTTTCAATGTTTGTGCCATCTATCTGCCTCTTGTTTTCCCTTTCAGAGACTTGCTATTATTGATGATTTGGTGTATTACTCTTTATTGCCTAAAACCCAAAATAGTTCAAGAACTGAAATCTAAAGCTGCATGAAATATGACTGCTTCAAACCCCTGAGGTTATAATATCATGAGAGATTCATTTGAAAACAAAGACTAGCAAATACTAGAACTTGCCCCAGGATAAAGTAACATTTGCTACCAATTAGTAGACTTTGTTTGAAACATTTGCATAATTTTGCTTACAAGCCAAACTGTGGGTTCCTATAAGATGATGCAAGAGGACTCTTTTTCCCTCTAGGGCAATTCAGTATCCTGTATAAAGGCTTAGAGCTATCTTCAGCAAAACGGCTAAGTCTCCAGTTGCCTCCCAAAAATATGTGGAAGGACAGCAACTCCACTGGTTTGTCTTCTGTTTGGGTGCTTCCCCATGCCTACATAGAGAGACTGTGCCATTTCCAGTGCTGTACAGTCTTACTTTCTGTTGCCATGTGGCCACTTAAGAGTTCTGTGATTTTATTAAGTCAGATAGATGCAAAAGTGCAGAAAAAAAAAAAAAAAGAGTAAGTTAGAATCATCCTGACATAGTAAATACAATCCCTACAAAGAATGAAAGGGCAAAAGCACTAGGTCATATTTCCAGACCCAGAAGTCCATCATGTTGGCATAGATCTACCAACAGGATCTTAGGTGATGTTTTGACTGAGTCAAAGAAGAAAAATCTTTATACAGAATCAAGTGTCTGCCAAAAAAAGTAACACAGACTTCAGACAATAAGGAGCTGGAAGAATCAGGATCAGAATCACAGATTTGTTTAGGTTGGAAAAGACCTTTAAGCTCATTAAGTCCAACCATTAACCCAGCACTGCCAAGTGCCCCACTAAACTATGTCCCTAGATGCTGCATCTACACATCTTTTAAATTCCTCTTGGGGTGGTGACAGAAGCACTTCCCTGGGCAGCCTGTTCCAGTGCTTAGATACATTCAGATGTTTTACATAAAAATTGTAACCTTATCCATCCCTTTTTTGCCTTGTTTATGGCACAACGTAACAAATGCAAATGAGAGAAAACATGTGGAAACTGCATATAAAGATAGAAAAAGTATTGTAAGCATTATATCACATAGATTTTTTTTTAAAGCAAACCCTTTAGCATCTCATGCAAAACAATTTGTATAGATTCTCAGTTCCTAAGTGCTGTAGAACCAATAACAACTACTCTTTCCTAATTAGCTCTGCTCTTCCCACCATTAGAGCTATTTTTTAATTCTTATTAAGTATTAAATATAGAAAAAAAAAAGGCACACTGCTTGTTAAACTCTGGCAACCACTAGGCATCTTCTTCATATTTCCTGCCATAATACTCTGAAGTTTGTCAGGCTGAGCCAGGATTGGCTGCTCACAGATACACTTCAAGAGATTTTTTGATATGAGACATTACAGCAATTTCTTCAAACTGTTAAAATGGATTTTGCTAGCCCTTTGTATTATGCCATTACATTTAGCCATGTCATTATTCTATTCATAATATTATGATAAGTTACCACAAATGGAATTCCAAACAAAAATATAGTGGGATTGTTTTTTCCCTTAGCTTTCTGTCCATCCCATACATTTATACACCAAAATAGCAGCTTTACAGAAGACAGCAGGTTTGACTTTATCCAGACCCCATTTCACCTGAAATGCTGCTATGACTAATGCAGGTTTTATTCTCATCCTACCCTGCCGAAATGCCAGTGACAAGATTTGCTGCTGCCTGAGGTCTGTGCCTGAACTAAAGCTCTTGATCCGTGGAAATTAAACTTGCAGTAAGGAGAACATATTCAAACCAATCTGGTAAACACAGAGGTTAGCAGGAGTTGTGATGAATTCCCAGACAGTGGCCTGAAGAGGGGGGTTGAAGGAGTCAAGGTATTCCTAACACAAGTGTTCTAGAAGGCTGCACCCTGCCCAGCTGTACAGTCAAGCCAGGACTGCTGGGTGGGAGGTGGCACTTCACCATAAGCATAGGTCAGGTTTTAAGAAAACAGTGATTCAGATCATGGTACACTGTGACTCCCCCTAAAGTTGTCTACAGTCTTGCAGGCACAACTAATTCTACCACAGCTGGGTGGTGAAAGAGTTTACCAAGAGAGAGGTCAGAGGAGAGAGAGATAGTTGTTTTCAGCACTACCATACTTCTTCAAGTGCTAGTCATATTTACCACTTCCAAGCTACTAAAATCCACATTTAAAAGAATGTATAGCCTAAATGTTATTGTGTTGGCAAACAGCAAATAAATACAGTATTTAAATCTTTTTTCAAGCAGCCTACAATGCATGTCACCTCAAGAAAAAAAGGGATTAACCTCAGCATTTAAATATAGTGACTAGCAGTTGCCACAACCAGATATGTATCTAATTTTGTCACTGCAGGCTGTACACACACTGGTATTTTTGCATCCTAACAATCTAATTTTATACAATGGCAGCTGAGAATAGATTTTCAGAATGGTAAATATTCCTGCATGTCTAATTCGCATGCAAAATTTTCACGGAACCATGTACAAGTATAGTAAATAGGCATACAAATTTGAGTATAACTATACATTTATGTAATTCCGGCAAGAAGAGTGTCGTAATTATATAAACCTTTTTGTAACAATCACTAGTGTTGCAAGAAGCACAACATGAAATATATAAAAAACTGTCTTCTTTTTTTTTTCTCCATGATCAAATTGCTTTTTTTTGTACTCCCATCTAGCAGGATGAAAACATGCTCTTTGTTCAAAACAGGTTGCTTATTCAATGTATCCTGTTTTCTACCTATGTTGTATGCCTATGCAATTCAGAAGTTTCTTTGTCTGAAAAGAGGATTATACATTCTAAACTTATTAGGACCAGTCAGGAAATAATTTGCACAACCCATGATGATTCTTACAGGTTTCAAAACCCAGAGAAGTGGTTAAGGACAGCACTGTTTTATTTGAATCAAAATATTTTGCCAATAGTGAAGTTCATATACATGTTAGTATAGACTGTCGAATTTAGAAGCTGATTTTGTCTGGTGTTTTTCTTTTCAGAACTTTGTTGTCTTATTAATTAATTCAAAAGTTTCTATGATTTTAATTTCTATTTTTATAAAATAAACTCAACTGAACCAATAAAAATGCTTACATCTAGTTTCCGCTCTCCATCTTTTACATTTTAATGCAATTTAATGTGTTTTAATGGCTAGGTCAGGATAGATACAGATGCTAAAAATAGGAGACAACCAAATATAAAGAGCTTTCAGTCCCACTTTTATGCAGCATTATGTGAATAATGTTCCCTTAGCTTCTAATCTTTAGACATTATTTCAAATCAGTCCATTCTCATCATTCTTTTTTCAAATCTGAATGAAGCAGTCAATTTGGCTTAAAAAATAACCAAAACACCCGAATAGAAAGCGCTTGAAAAATGGTACTTTTAAATCTTTAATCTTACAAAAGAAATGGGGGCCTGTTATTTTTTCGGTTGTTTTTTTCACTTGAGGATGATGGAAAGAATGAAAATGCAAATTTTACCAAATATCTTTCAAAAAAATCCCCCATTCTCCTTTCATCTGAAGCCCAACAAAATATACTTTGTAAAATTAAAGAGCCAAAAACTAAAATGAAGAGTATAGCTTCCACATATTATGTATTTCTATGCACCATTTTAGGGCTTTTTTCCTGGTTAAAAATTAATGTCCTGGAATTTGTTTTTTACCCTCCATGGTCAATTCAGTGCATATTTCATATGCAAGCAAGGATAGTATCTTCCAGTATACATACAAAGCAGGAGACGCAGATTCAATTCCATTCTCTGCTGCTTAATAAAGGTCATATATCCTCATAAAATTGTCAGGCTGTAGGGTATTGTGCGCAGGACAGAGAAAGATCTTGGCTGTCTAAACAATTGGACCAAAGCAGAGAGCATCTTTAAGGAATTGCCCTACACCATTCCAATTGCACTGGGTAATTAGAGCATGAATTTGAAGATGCCCTATTTTATTTCATGCTTTTAAAACATTAGATTCTTCCTCATGACTAAGCCTGATGTGTTAAATGCTGCACCTCATCACCGTTATTAGCCATGCCTAAAACATTGTAAGATGAAGCAGAACTTTGTCTGTGGACTGAGTTACTGTGGGTTGTGGTTTCAAACCTCTGTACTGGGTCTGGCTGGAATACAGTAATGACATTAATTTTATTCAGAGCAGTCCATATAATGCTGTGTTTGGTATTTGTGGCTTAAACAATGCTGGTAACAGAGCAGTGTTTTCCTGTCCCTGTAAAGAGCTCTCAAATTGCCAGATCTATCTCTCCTCGCTTGCCCACTGAACTCAAGAAGCTGGGGGTGGGCAAGAGGCTGCGAGGGAACACAGCCAACCCCAAGTGACTAAGAATATATTCCACACCATTTGACATTGTGCTCACCAGTAAAATCTGAGGAAAAGGAGGAGAAAGGCACAACATTCAGAAGTACAGCATCTATCTTCCCAAGTAATAGTTGCATATGTTGAGGCCCTTCTTTCCAAGGAATGTCTGGACATCTGGCCAATGATGGGAAGTGGTGGATGAATTTCTCTTTTTGCTTTGGTTGCACTTGCAGCATTTACTTTTCCTATTTATCTGTCATTCTCTTGGTCCATGAGATTTTTTCACCTTTGTTGTATTTTTCCCTCCATCTTCTAGGAAAAGGGAGTGAGGAAGAGGCTGAGTGGGTGTCTGGACACTGTCTGGAGCCAATCCACCAGAGTACCAGGACCAAGCTGGGCTCATGTGTAGCTATTCCAGACATGTTAAGATGCAGAAATGTACTCCAGTTAACTTTAAGCATGGATTTAATGACCTTAGAATTCAGCAGCTGGACAAAGACTTTGACATTCTTTGTTTTGGATTTAAGATACAATTTAAACACCACATTGCAACTCTCAGAACTCACATTTCTTTTTGGAGCTAGTTTTAGCAGCGTGATTCTTGCATATTTGTCCTACAATGTACAGACCTCAGGACATTTAACAGTGAAAGAGAGGACAGCACCACAGTGAGGGTGGTGAAACACCAGAACACGTGGCCTAGAGAGGTGGTAGATGCCCCATCGCTGTAAACATTCGAGCTTAGGTTGGACCAGGCTCTGAGCAGCCAGATCTAGTTGAAGTTGTCCCTAATCATTGCGGGGGTGTTGACCTTTAAAGGTTTCTTCTAACCCAAACCACTCTGATTCTACAAGGTCAGCCTTATGTTTTGAATGACTAAGCAGGGCCTGTGAAGAAGCATGAAATATTCGAGCTTTGTGCTTCGCTCAGCTTTCCTTCATCAGAGGTGGAAGGATTCTGTCCTGATTTATATTTGAACAAAATATAATACCTACTGATTTGAAACATTGATGGACAGGTGGAAACTTGATAGAGTCAGTTATTCAAGCTGATAAAAAAGAAAAAACATTATGATAAAAAGAAAGAAGTTAAAGGTGACATAGAAAGAGAAGCCTTGTAAAAAGAAAAGTACCTATTTTATACTGTTTTTTCTCCCATTTGCCTCTTTTCTCCTGTAAGTTCTCTGTTTTCATTCTTAGCTTTGAGCTAATTTTCCCAAAAACTCATATATGTTTAGGTTTTTGTCTTCCTTTTTTTTTTTTTAAACTGGGAGATTCCACTTGCTTGGCACTGGTTTTTGGTTGTACCCCATCATCAGAATCTGTACAAGTTACCTCTCTGTGTGCTTTCTTATGGTCTTCATTTTTTGACTTTCAAAGATCTATTCCTTTTCTTTTATATGATGCTGTTATATCTTGCAAAGCATTTCATAGCCCCTGGGTGGTCAAGATTAACTACAGTAAAAGGGCTCTGTGTCTCTTTCATGTATGATTTTTATTTGTTTCTTTCCTTGGTGAGGAAATCTACCACCATTCCATGCTGAGAACTGCAAGAACATAATCTGTGTTCCTGGAGCCCAACAAATTTTTTAACAATTATTGGTATAAAGGGGCTGTATCATATTACCATTTATAGATATGCAACTTACAGCTCTCAGAAGTAATTAAGTAATGACAAATCATACATATCTACCCTAGTACTTGCCCAAAGGTTAAGTAGCTTTCATGATGCCATTGTGCCATCATTTTCCTTTATTTCAATTGTCAGTTCTGAGCATCTTGGTAACATACAACCTTGCATGCAGGAGAACTTTACTGATCATTACAAGTATGTGTGTAAGGACCAGAATTTCTTTAATTATTTAATTAAAAATTAAAAGCTTCTTTTTAATAATCTCTGTCTATTACAAAAAATTAGTCTTGTTCATGCCTCTCTACAAGTAACTAATTTAGTATCATAATAGATTTTAATCTGCTGCTTTTTCAGTTTTCAATCAAGGGCGATAGAAAAGCAAATCTTGAGATATATATTTGAATAAGCTCTCTTTATCTTAACATACATATATGTTTAAGTTTTTCTTTCATGTTTGCTATATCATATCCTGTAATGAAGGAATGCAGACCCTGGAAAGATCCAAGTGCAGTATTGTATAAGTGATTGAAAGGTCAAGTGGAACTATTTCCTCCTCTTCAGAAAACAGCAGTCTGGGAAGTTTATATCAGAAAGCTTCTAAGATTTTCCATTTTACATGGTTATTATCACAGGTCATTATGCTGTGAAAGTGGGGCCTGTGTACCATGTGAAGTGACAGCTGCTGTGTAAACTGTAACCGTTGTTTTTCAGTAACTAGGGGGTTTTTTTAACTCCAGCACTCCTTAAAACTCTCACATATCAAACCAAATTTAATTTCAAATACTTAGGAAATGTAAATCTTGGAAGCTTTTTGAAACAATAAATAGTGATTTCCTCTCCCCACCCCCCCCCCCCCCCCCGCCACTCCATATGTAGGAAACTAAAATTTTTAACTACCAGAAAGGAAAATAGTGATTTTTTTTGTTCTTCATGGTAAATTTTCCCTCTAAATACTCTGCATGAATTTTTTTCCTCACAAAATATACTTCTACAAAATTTATGGAGAAAGATAAAGTTTCACATAATCATAGTTCAAATCCATTTTGATTTTATCTGTATTTTTCCAAGTTTCATTCCTGTTATTGCTTTGTGTATGGCAACATTTTTTCCTATTTGTAGGTGGGAAGTTATATGCTTTAATTTTTTTTACTTTACTTTGTCAGAGATTTATAACTATTATTTGAAATAAGTACCTCCTTTTGTGCCTAATGTCTACTTGCTGTCAGAAAAAGAACAGAGGACATGCATCTTATCCCAATTCTGATCTGGGAATTGACTCCAAATGGAAGGTTGCTGTGAAGAGTTGTCTAATGGCAGGGAAAACTTCTCAGCTGTATCTAAAAACTGGTGTGTTGTTTTTTTCTGTTGGAAAATTATTCCTAGATAAGGGTTAACTAGCTTTACAGACATGTCTTGGTCATCTAAGTGGAAAAATGAACTCGTATAGATCCTTTGGATCCTCCTGTTAATACCCAAATTCTTATTGGTCTACTGCTCACCCAGTGCTTATTCTTGTATCTCAGTAACAAAATGGTCTGCCTACATGTTAATAAATGGATTCATGTCTGTACTCTACTCAGTAGCATTCAGTGAAAACTAAATAAATCAAATCAGAATATTAAATTAAATTAAAAATAGGTTTTATAAATACCAAGCACTAAGATATGGTTTACATTAAAAATATTGTGTAATATATTTATATACTTTTGTAATATATGCATACAAATCTAAGGCAAAACTCTGGCTTGTTCTGCATGTCATACTTTCCTATCACAGTATTACCTGTCAACATCCATATGTTGAAGCAGAATACATCTATGATCATATAATGTTGTATCAGCACATGCCAGCTTTAGACAAGCTCTAAGAATATACCACAATCATGCTGGAGTTAGGAAAATGCCCTTTTATTTGATTTCATAGCTAGTTGTCAAGACACCATAGTATTGAGATCCTAAGTGTAGTGGTTTGGTTCAAAATATTCATTACTATTTACCTTCTGTGAGATAAGAATTAGGTGAAATGCAAAGCAGGCACCAAACTTGAAAGAATATAAAGGAGTTTATTAACAGACCTAAAAGAAGAAAAAAAATCATACCACACCATCAGAACACTTCTCCACCCCCCCCCCTTTCCCTTCTCCCACTGACAGTGTAAAAAGACAACCCTTGAGATGTTCAGTCTGTTTATCACTTCCATAATAACCTTGTTCAGTCCATTTAGGAAGAGGAGCCTCTCTTGCCCATGCTATGAACACATTATCACAATGAGACAGCCGCCCGGGTTGGTTCTCTGCTCGCATGTGAGTCCCTTCCCATGACTTGCAGCTTTTCCCACAACTGCTTTCGAGGGTCCACTCTTGAAATTACTGGGGTATAATTTTAAGGTTGAGCTGTTCAGAAACAAAAGTTGTCTTCACCTATCTCTGGGAGCATTTCATCTCTAAGAACAGAGGTCCTTCTCCTTCCCTGGGAGCAAAGGGTCTTCCTCATCTTCATCTCTAGGACTATCTCTGGGAGCATCTCTAGGAACTGAGGTTTTCTCAGTTTGGAGAAAAAGTTTGGTTTTCCATTTGGAGCAAGACTCCTCATCGCTTCCGTCTCTCCCTGTTCAAACTTCTCATTAAATTACAGCTGCTTCAGCATCTGCCTATCTCAGCACAGGTGCTTTTGCTCACAAGTACAAGTTGAACGCTCCACCCCTCATTCCTTCATGAAATTACAACGGGTACTCTGATACATCATAGCTTTACAACAGAATTTCAGCTTTAAGCATCTCCTCTTTCTCTTCCCTCAGGTTTTCAGCTCTTCACAGCACTAAAAGGGTTAATCTCACCTGGGCCTTGCAGCTGGAATGTCGCTTATCGCTGTTGGTCCCATGATCTTTTGCTGGACAGCAGGGCAGCTTCAGCTGAATCTTGGCCGCACTGGAGAGGGGGGGAGCTGAGCCGCTCTGGCTGCCCACAGCAGGGCTGTGGGGGGGTTCCACGGCTGGAACAGGGCCCATCGGCTCCAGGATGGCTGTGGCCCGGCCTGGCCTGGCCCGAGCAAGGCCTGGGCCGGGCCTGCCGGCCCCCGCACGGGGCCCGCAGCCACCTGTCCCAGCATGGGAAACGAGAGAGGGCTCTGCCTGGGGTGTGTCTATTCTTAAGTGTGGATCACAGAGGCGGTCACGATTTTAAGTGGCTTAAAGAATTGTCCATATTCAAACTGGCCAGCTGATAGGTTCTGTTAGGTCACAGAGGAAGCTGTAAGCACCTCTTTGCAAGAACATCACTTCCGAGACTATGCTTGCTAACCCATGACACTAATACAGTAAATTCTTTTTATCTGTCTTATGTTATATAATTCTTTTGCTTTCACAATCCTAATACTAAATTTCTTCCCTGCCTTTCTACCCAGCCACAGTTGCTACTACACGGCCCTCGTTGTCCAATTTATCAGCATAAACTGAAGAACATGTAAATATGCAGAGAATTATAGCAAAATTTAAGCCAGCTTTACATTTCCAGGGAATAAAAATTTTGCACATGTGTCATTTTGAATAGAAGCACAGTTACCACCATCTTGGATAACACACTGAGAATTTACTGAAAAGTTGTAAAGCTAAAATGACAAGCTGTTACAGCTGATAATCTTCACTACTCAAGATGTCTCAGACTATCCATCAACAGGACAAAGATAAAATGGAGTGTGCAATCAAAAAGATAGGAAATACTGAGTTTCATCATGTTACAGGAGAAATTGCAGCAAATTCTCCACAGCACAATCCAAACCTTTTAGTCTTGTAATGGGTTAAACAATTTTTAGTACTTAGACACCATAAAAATTTCAGCAACAGTCTGGCAACATATTCTTTGTGGTATACTTGTCCAAGTAACATTTAAAAAACATTTTCAGCACTGTGGTACCAAATCTGTGTTATGCACTGTTCCCTTTTATTCCCTATGTCCATTGAGAATGTAAACTTTTTCGCTGTTTCCAGAAAACGCCTGAACAATGAACAATATTTGGAATGTAATTATGTTTGTGACTTGGTCTCAGTGGAAAATCAGTTGTAATGGCTTTTAAACAAAAAAAATACTTCTAAAACTGGGAAGGGGTATGCATGTGGGAGCAAATGATCTACCAAGTTCTTATTGGAAATGAAAACAGCAAGTTAGTTTATTTCTGTATTTGAGTTTTCTGGGACTGTACTGATATGCACAGCCAAGAGGAGAGCTAAAGCTATTTGCAACTGGTTTATGCTTGCAGCCTGAAAATGAGTATGTGTGGTAAAGCGGAAGAAAAAGGAAGACAGGATGTTCCTTCTCACAGTCTGTCTCTTGCTAAACAGAAACATACCCCTATCAACCCCTAACCAAAGGACCATAGGAAAAGTTCACTCTTCTGAGAGGTAAAGTTGAACAGCAGATAAGAAGAAGGCAGAAGCACACACCTTCAGTTTCCATACTCTCAATTTCCACACTGACTAAGATAAATTACTAGGAACAAAAGATAAAGCAGGCTACCCTGGAGGGCACTGATACAGAAGTAACAAATACTGCACTGGGAATTCAAGAGTAGATGAACTGATTACTGCTTCTAGGATAAAATTATCCTAGATTAGAAAGGGATAAATTCTCATTTGAGGACAGTTATCTCAGTTTAAAGAGTGGTACCAGTATTTGCTTATCAATTACTTTCTGGACCTAGAAGATGATATATTCAAATATGATATATTTGAATACATCATGTATTCAAGATCTGATGCAGCCTGAAGTTTTAGGTTTCTCTTGGCCAAACCATCATGTTTTAGAGCATGTCTCCAGTGTAATTCCTTCAGTTCATGCAGATGTACCTCGTCTAGCTGTGATGCACACTGTTCAGCACACAACAAAAAAAATCTGCCTCAAAATACGGGTAACAATCCTGGAGATGAGGTCACCTAGAGCTACAGGGAAATGCTGTATTTAGCAATAACCAAACTAGTTCAGAGTTCTCTGGGGTAAACCTGCAGTCACTGCAACAATATGTGAGGCTCCTCATCCACAAATGGACCAACAATATTGACAGAGAAGTGGTATATTCTTGAGGAATTGCAAAGTTAGCCTGCACTTTGAACATGCTTGCAAATGCTAAACATTGTTATAATTCTCCCACAGGCATAATGAAGTCTGAGGAATGATCATCTTTCTCTGACGAAGTGAAGTCTTCCACTGCCCTCACTGTAAGTCAGTATGTAAGTTACAAAGAGATTTTGGGGGCTGATGTTCAAAGATACAGAAAAATTCCTTTGAAATTACCCCTCTTTCATCCAAACAGCACTTTTTAATCTATTTTTGTTTTGTAACATAGCCTCACCTTTCAAGAAATTTTCTTTGTTCATTCTGCTCTAACTCAATAGGTAAAAAACATCTCTGAAAGCACTTCCACCTGAAGGTTTGCTCCTCTAATGTAACTTGCACCAACTGTCACCATAGTGATTCCTCTAGGACTGTAACACATTAAAAAAAGAAAGAAAAAGAATCTGCTGTCAAACACTGCTAGCTCTCACATCTTGAACATCTCATGACGTCTCCATGAGATAATGCAACTTCTTGCTGGGAAATCAAAAGCACAGCTGTACATTTCACACATACACACAGGCACCAGGATCCAGAGACAGTGCCACTTTACCATCCTGAACATCGCAGCAAGGCTGGTGCTCTCCAGAATAGTTTTTCTATAAGATGTTCTATAAGATTAATTTTAAAGTCCACTATCTTTAACCTCGTCCCTCATTTGTACTGAATAACCTGAGGGACTCTAAATGAATGTGGCAACATTGTATGCACTAAAGTAGCAGTCTGAGGAATAAATTTTGCTGTTTGTACAAGAATCAAACCAAACAAATGGAACTGTTTATGCTGCACTTTTCTTTAAGCTGGAACAGGTGCATAACATGAGTCCTAAGAGCACATCCATAATTAACGAGACTAGAGTTGTCTTTTAATCGTGATCTTTTGACATAGCAACATTTTAATTGGAAACCAGCAAAGAGAAGACCAGACCAGAATCACCTAGTTAGTGAAGCTGTACAAGGGACAAATTGACTAAGTCCTAATTTTCTGTCTAACAGGCCTAATTAACATCCAGCTTAGATTTGGGGTTTAATGCATATTTATGACTCTGCTATGTCGTACTAGAAACACTTTTTGTAAACCATGGAAGATGCACACTTTTCCTTAAATGGATGATAATGATAAGCAGTGCATTCTCTTCCAATTTATCAATAACTTTTAAACATACCTTGTGGTTAACTGCAGAACAAAAAAGGGTTTGAACTACTACAAAGAACAACAGAGAAAAGACACTTTGCAATTTCTTTTTCAATCTGAGAAAGTTAAGGAGGTGCAGATTTATATCACTAAATGTAAAAATTAGGCCAGAATTGAAACATGACTTTTAGAATCAATTGTTCTGTGAAGATATAAGTATGGTTTTACTGTCTCCAAAAGCCTTTAATATACCCTTCACCAACAGTTTTCAAAGTCTACAACCAGGGTAAAAGATCAAAAACAGATCTATACAGAAAAGCTCCCAGGTATAAAAAATTATGCTTCTTCTCTTGAAATGCTGCACCATGGCAATTATATTCAAGGTAATCTTTATGGAAATTTGGTTAGAGTTAACCTAGAGATGTTTTGAGATTGAAAACAACATAATTCTCTGATACACGGGGACTTTGTGAAGATCCATATTTCTCTGAAAATTTAAATGTCTGGTACTTTAAACTGAGACTGCTCAGGTTGTTCATGACTGAAAAACAAAAACATAAGACCTGATTCCTTGTACAGAATTAGATGGCTTTCTAAATATAAAGTTGCCAATGGGGGGGGGGGGGGGGGGGAAAGGTTATTTTTAAAAATTATCCCATGCATAAATGGCATATATTATCATTTGATTTAAAATATATATATATTTATCCTAGCAGATCCCAGGCCTGCAGCTTAAAATCACACAGACAACTGTGAAGTAAGCAGTTATTTAGGATTCTGGAAATGCTACTAATCCACAAATTAAAATTGCAGTTTGACTCAAAATAAATCCAACACTAAGTACCTCCTACATATGACCATGTCCCTATGCTACCTCTCAGATGTTTTACATTCCTAATCTTTCTTCCAGTTGTCTATCAAATTCTCTGTGCCCTGTTGCAAATTAACTTTTTAAAAGACAGTTACCTTTTAAATTAGAAGTGCCACAATTTTACAGGAAAACAATTTTCTTTTCTTGCAAGAGACTTTATACATACATGGCATGGACATGTGCTGTTCAAGATACTCTCAAATTTCAATGATATAGAAGTTAAGAGATATGGGTAACATACTGGTGAAGAATGGTTTAGCTATGACAGGATTAGCTGGTTTAGCTATGACAATGTGGTATGAATTTGCCAAGGAAACAAACATTTACTTTTGCCTTTTCTGTGTTTATCATCTTCACTGCTACGTACAAAAATAAGCGATATACAAAAATTATTACTATAATGTTATTGTACTTACCTGAATGAAAAGAAGTGTCACACTAACATGGTGACTCCAGCATCATTCAAGGCTTACTTAGTAGTCAAAGAAAGTCTTACGTTAATACAATGTTTAATGTGAGATGATGAGTTCAAGTGACTTATGACACCTCTTTTTTCTGACTTGAAAAGCAGTAATAATGGCACTTGATTTGTAATTCTTTTTGTAAGGCACGCAGCAAAGTGATGCTAAATAGTGAATAAATCAAAATTAAATACTGCCAAATTCGGTATCTGGAATAGGTGAAGTTCTTGAACCAAAATTCATTTATCTGAATGAAGATAGCGGGCAGAGACAACACCTCTAGGCATCACCCCACTAGGAATGTCACACCAGGCATTGCTGCCTCTTAAACTTCTTTCATTCATGACATGCTTACCAAAATGTAGAAGTGTCCTGACAGTTTTTCATTAAGCTGTACACCATGCTCAATGTAGCTCAATGCTATATTCATTACTAACGCACATCTACTGCTCATGGAGTGTCACAGAATCCCACACCACCAAGAGGAAGTGAAAACATGTATTAGGCAAACTCTGTCCATGCAAAAAAACAAATTGGAGGTCACAACTTCAAAACCGTCCCATCAGTCCACAAAGGGATTTAACAAGCTCAGTCTCTCCTGAAATTTTCAGAAGTAACAGAAAGTATTTTGGACTATATATGTAATTCTAAAACTATTGTAAAACAGAGTGATGAATGAGGAGATATACTCACCGCTTTTTACTGGCTAGGCTCGTAGTTCAATGCCTTAGAAAGCCTTGGGCGGCCTAGAGAGGTAGTACGGGCAATCCAGCATTTCAGTAGCTCTGAAAGCAGCAAGTATTAGCTGCAAAACTGATATCAGATCCAGCAGAAGCAAAGAGGGAGAAATATAGCTTTCAGCTTGCCTAATTCCTGCAATTGGAAGCTTTCAAACAGAAACAGAGACAAGATGTTCACAGAAAGGGTGCAAAGCCAAAGAGGGCAGGCCCCCCCTTGGTCCTCTCTTTTATTCGGAGAAGGGGAAAGGGGAGGACTGGGGGTGACCCGGGGTGACCGGCCAATCAGACACTGCTAAAGAGTTTGAGTTACATTTGGTTTTGCCCGCGCTTGGAACAAAGGAGTTCAGAACACATGGCAGAGGCAAGTGTCTTGGGGAGGGGGAAGGGAAGCTCGGAACAGGCAGCAACAGATGAATACTTTCTATTCAAAGTTACAAGTAAGACTTTATATTCAAACTGAGTCCAAAACCAAGGTGTGATTCCATAACAATTTAAGCACCTTACAAGGAACATTTGAGCACCAAAGCAGGAGGAATTGCCACTGTCTTAGTTTACAAAAGCAGTGCTTTGTTTTTATATTTGCCTTTTTCCACTATTATGCTTTGCTCAGATGGCTGAAAATTCCCCCTGCTCCTCTGGCTTCTACAAATATTGCCTTCAGCTTCCATCCCCTTCTTTAAGTTGAAGCAGTTTTCAGGCTATTCAGGAAATTCTCTCTTGAATAGTTCTGATAAGATTCTCTATTTCTCTAATATAGTCTACCCCAGATCAAATATATTCATTTATACAGTTGAAAGTCCTGCTTTCTAGTTCTTCTCATGCTCTCTGTCTAGAATCAAGGTTAGTCCAGCATGGTATATGAAGTTATAAACTGAGTTTGTGCCTCACTGCTTTCAATGTCAGTATCTGAAGCTAGGGTTTTTGAAGGAAGGCTTCAAGAAGGAGGATTTAAAAACAATAAATAAATAAATTACTCTTGCAGTGGAATAAATTCACTAGATAATAATCATATAGTTTTAGAATAGGCAACCTGTCACAGCTTTAAGAGAAAAAAATAACAAAATCTAGGTTATTACAAGGGTAAGTAAGTTATGATTTATTTTGTGAAAGCATATACAAAATGGCAAATATTGCATTTATCTGCCTGTATATTTTGTTTGCTCACCTCTAATCAGTATCCATAAATAATGTATTTACAATAACAAATGCCTCTTAAAATCTTTATTTTCAATATTTCTTAATGATTGTCACATTCTGCAGTTCAGTCAGGTCTGTCATGATCACAAGCTACAATATGCCTCCTTAGTGTGCCCTGTGTCATTTTATGAATTATTACTATTCTCCATCTACTCCAAAACCTCTCCTTTCCAAATTATTTTCTCTCTAATTTTATGAATCCATTACACTTCTATTTGCTCTATTTACCCTGTCTTCAATTATAAACGATTTTACAACCAAAGTCTCTGTGAAATGCTGTATAGTTTCATAACATAATAACTTACTGTATATTTTTGCATGTATTAGTCAGAATTCTAACTAAAAATGATTAGTGATTTTGATCTCTTCACAAGACAGGTCTGACCCAGACAATGAAAAAATATTTCCTAGAATTAATACATGGAATTTGAATGTTTAATGCTGTTGTACATGTGACACTCTGGTATTTATGCGCAGGAAACTGGTGGGAGAAAAATTCTGCAACATGGTGTGATTATCTCTACTTACCAAACCTGAAAGATTAATCTGAAAAGCTACACAGCAGGAAAAGACAGATGTGAAACTGTAATCAGCATTTTCTAAAAGACTACATAAATTTTCAAAAAACACCTTACTCTTTTTTAGGCTGAGATTAATTTTTTTAGACTGACAACCTCAACAAGTAAAAGAGACTGAATAAAATGTTATATTTTAAACATAATGTGTATAATTTAAAGATAACTATACCTGAAACAGGTGTGCAAGACTAACGGTTACATGACTGCAATCTGGTCAATAGTACTTTTATTAATTCTTTCAAGAAACACTGTAAACATAATGTCAGAGTTTAAATTTTTGCACACATCCTTTGTGTAACTGTGAAATCTAACGCATACATGCACAGCTCTATCACTTGCACAACTGGCATGGCTCAAAGCTGTATGTCCTGGTTTTGGCTGGAACAAAGTTAATTTTCTTCCTAGTAGCTGGTACAGTGCTGTTTGGATTCAGTATGAGAATAATGTTGATAACACACTGATGTTTTGGTTGTTGCAAAGTAGTGCTTACCGTAATCCAAAGGCTTTGCAGGTGCACAAGAAGCTGAGAGGGAGCATAGCCAGGACAGCTGGCCCAAACTGGCCAAAGGGGTGTTTCATACCATGGAATATTATGCCCAGTTTATAAACTGGGGGCAGTTGGCTGGGAAGTGCCAATTGCTGCTGGTCTGGCCCCTCGGTCAGTAGGTGGTTAACAATTGTATTGTGCATCAGTTGTCTTTCCTAGGTTTTATTCTCTTTGTCTGTTGACTTTCTTTGCACCCTGATATTGTTATTAATGTTGTCACTATTATTAAATTTTATTTTAATTTCATTTCATCTTATCTCAGCCCATAGGTTTGGGTTTTTTTTTCCTGTTTCTCCGTCCCAACCCACTGTGTGGTTGGGGGCAGTTAAGTGAGCATCTACGTGGTTCTTAGTTATTGGCTGTGGTTATACCATAATAGTGTGTTTTAAGCTGGCAGGGAAAAAAATCAACAGCTTCTTCCTAACCATGCAGTGCCTTGCTTTGGATACTAAATACTTTGTCACTCTCTGATTGCATGGGTGCTACGTCGTATTTGTAGGGCCCCGTTCTTAGACTCTTTGATTCCAGCATAATCAAGTAAAAACCCACTGCCTTTTTAAAATACTCAAGTATGTATAAGCCTCTATTTTCTAGCCTTTCTGTCATAGAATCAATATTTCACCCATTTTAATATGCCTTTATCCAGGCAGAAACAAAATAAGTGGCTTTAAATGAAGGACATCTCATACTATAGTACATCCTAACTCCTGGTGACAGCTCAGGGTCAGTATTCAGTACTAGGTTATAGAGAAATGCTGATTAATAAGCCTTTGCAAGACTGCTTTTAGGTACCTTAGTACAATGACAAATGCCCAGGTTCTAGAACAAATGGTTTAAGACAACTTTGGTTGTCTTAAATGGTTTACAGCAACTCCAGACTGCATTTTCAAAAGCAGAATAAAATTTCCAAATAAGTGAAAGCCTGTTATTGTCTTTAGGACTTCAGACTTCCATACAGCATGCCAGGGTTTTCAACTCACTAGATTTATTCTGCTAAAGGAACTGGAAAGAGTTTGTTTCACACTGCCACAAAAAACAGTGTTTACACAGGACACTGCTGTTAACACACAGAAGTCTACATGGAATATGTAAAACAAAAAATCTTCATAAGCTATATGCAGGGAAATTAATGTAATTCACTAGGCTTCAAAATACAAGTCTATATAACTTACATTAAACTGACTAAAAACTAAAAATATATTAAATATATGAAATCAAATATACTAATTTCTATAAAAAGAGAACTTTTCTTAAGCTTACAGGAAACCTTTTAAAAAATCTTTACACATGAATTCTAAAGTCCTTCCCAATCCTTTTGTTTCTGCTGGCAAAGGCAAGTCCAATGCGATGTGAACATGTAAAGGAAGTCAGGTGCCTTTTGTCATTATGAAAGTACAACAGCACCATTCCGAAATGCAGCACCCTTAAACAGGGAAAGGCCTTGTTTAAAAGCAGTCACCTTGAAGAGGGTCAGTATTCCTGGAAACAAAGAGATCATCTCAAGAAACATGAAGAAATCCTCCTTTAAGGCTAGGTGCTTAAATTATGTTTATTTATCTGTCATCTTAGTAAGACATAGCATAAATCTCAGTTCAAGTACCACACACTTACAGGTTTCTTCTTACACAGTGATAATATATGAGCACGTATTAATTAATCAACACACCTAGTGAATTCCAGATTTAACCAACTACACTGCTCCTTTCATGTTTCTCCGGTACAAATGTTCTTGGCATTTATTTCAGTAGAAAGGAACAGAGTGGACTTACTCCATACAAAGTGCTTACCTACTGTCTTAAAATAGATGCATCAAAAAACCCCCACAATTTTTAAAAAATAAAATATATATTGGTATGCAATAGCAAAATTATGTATGCTTTCATTGCAGATGAAATAATTGTCTTAAAACTGAAGGAAAGATATTCAAGTCAAATCACAATGTTTCATTTCATCTTAATGGCCAAGAGTGTATTTATTATTTTAAAATAAAATTGATGTACATTTCACAAGGATAACTTCTTTTTAGTAAGAAAAATGCCAATATTTAAGTTGGAAATTTTCTACATAAAAAAATTTTAAGAGGTCAGAATTTGGGGAAAAAGGGTGAGCATTCAGATGAGACTGTCTGATGAATAGGAAATGCAGTTGCAAAATATTCTAGCTAACCAGAATCTACATTTTTCACCCTTTCCAAGAAAATTCAATTTTCTACTGCAGCATAACAAAACTAAGATACCAGCCTTTAACTTCTGCCAGTAATAATCTATTCCTGTTATTTCCTGCTCACCCATTGCACAGCTGAGTTTTCGATTTCCACATCTCCATCTGTGACCTTCTAGGCATTCCCACAAAGATGACATCAAGCTTGGAGACCTGCATTGTGAGAAATAAATGGGATGTATCAAGCTGTTGCTGCGGTCTGCTGAGAGAATCTCAATCTCCTTCTCTTATAATACCCAACCAGGTTCTTGAGCTGGGAAAAGGAAAGATCCTTTGATTGCCCAAAGAAATCCAGAAAAACAAAGAAACTTCTCGAAAAATTTTGTGCTGATGCATCAGATGTCAACCACTCTTGACAGGAGATGGGATCTCAGTTTTCTTTCCTCTATTGCAGAACACAATGCAAATGTTAAATAGTTCCTTGCATATTCCTGAAAGAATGGCCATGTTAGAATGCTCTTTTGGCTTTTTGCTCTCACTGTTTTTTGTTCTGGGTTTTACCTAGATGTCTCAATCAAGCCAATGAACCAGAAAAGATTTTTCTGTGCATTCCACTACATTTCAAAGTTTGTTTATTCCTTCATATTATTTTGTCTTTGAAGACACAGAAATCCACTAGGACTAAACAGCAGATGTAATAGATGTCCTGCAATTACAAGAAATTAACAGTTTCTTCTTATTTCTTTCTCACCTGAAAGTAATAAAAATAGAGTTTTACTCACTGAATGTCTGTTTTTTCTGTGGTGGTCTGAGGAACAGAGCATTTATTTCCTAACAGCACTGAGAATTTTTAATAGTATTTTTCATGTGATTTTCTCCTATTGGCAGATGCTACCATTTGCTTTATGATATGCCTGCAAGTCTACAGAGCTGGCCCATTATTTTCCAAATAATCAGTCCACCCATCTTTACATTTTTACACTTTGGGAGTTCCAAGATCAAAAAATATACATAGCTTTCACAGTTTCATTCTGAGCCTGCATACTCTCTACAAAATGCTAGAAAGACTGAATGTAACACACTTGAATTAGCTCATGGGTTAGAAAACTGTCTTTTTTCAGACCTTTCACATTCTGCCCAATGTTTAAGAAAATGCTGAAGGAAAAAGATGAAGCCTGAAACTATTCAAGAGCCTTTTTTCAGCATACTGCAAACATACTTTGTCCCTACAGATATTCAGGGTTTGTCCATACACTCAACACCATCAATCTAGAAACAGAATTAAATAGGCAGGTATGTTCAGAAATGCCATACGCTCTAGATTTGAAGGGATTATTTCAAGAGTTATCCAAACAAGGAAAGGACTCTTTTATTTTCTAATGAACTGTCTTGCACAACATTGGTTTTCTTATAAACAAAGACATTGGTACCCGGTGCTGCAGGGGGACCTATGCAGTGGTGCTTGCTAGAAGAGTTTGTACAGAGGTAAGCAAGCAATAGCTTTGGTAAGTTCTTCAAAACCATTTAAGGTAAGGATTCTCTATAACTACATTCTCTTCCATACAATTGTTGTCAGTAGCTCAAATTAGGCTAAAATGGAGCAATTTGCCACCTTAACTAGTGATCTGCTCAGCCAGCTTCATCTGGAAATTGAGTTTGTAAAAAGTAGTTCACAGAGTATGACTCAAGAGAGAGCTGCTGACACTTAATTTTTAGACCTGTTCTCATTCACTTTCTTGAGATGTACTTTTGAAAACATTGTCAAGTATTTCTCATTTGCCCGTGCACTTCTGTAATTTAAAAGAACAAAGTTGTTATACTCATCTACAGTAATTTTTTTTACACTTTTTTGTGAGGAAAATCAATTCTGTTGACTTGTAGAAGTTGTGTGGAAAGAAAAATCTATTATACTCAATGAAGAAAAATTATTGGATTAAATTAATTTTCTTTAAGTGTCAAACTGATTTTCATCTTGCACACAACACATGCACTGCAAAGCCAATTTTATTGTTAAAAACTGCAAAACCAAATTAATTGCTAAAATTCTAGAATAGCAATCTGTAGTCTGTTACTCAAGGCATTTGAAACATTTTCTCATGACCCTCTCCTTATAATGGACCATCCATCCAAGTCAGTGTGGTGAATTTGGTTTAACAGACTAACAGTAACTTTCACAATATGCTGCAGATCTCAGTAACCTAAGGCATATAACACTTCTTCTTTGACAGCATCCATATAAACGAATTATTAGTAATTATGCTGATGTTTTGCATTTTCCATTTCAATGACAGATATTTTGTCATAGAATCATGATATAATTGGTGTATTCCAGGAGAGAAGACAAAAGGAAAATATTCGCTTGCATTGCTTGTCAGCTACAAAACCAACTGGGATTTAAACATTTTAAGCTTATTAAAATAAATCTGTCATCTAAACCAGCCAAATACATGAAAACCATATAATTTTACTTTCCACAGTGGACTTGATCTTAACCTAAATTATTTGGGTTGCATGGACCTTTTTGGGAATCTGCTACTCAAATTACATGTGAGTCTTGAGCACCACATAAGGAGTGCCTCACTGACACATTATTTTATTGATCATGAAGTCAAACAACTGAGTCCATCTGTGCAGCACATACTGTTTTTACTTCTTCAGGGTTCCTAAGATTCATAAGCTAATCTGTTTCATCTTTGCAAGTGACTTTAAAAAGTTAAAGACTGTCTCATATATCAGACAAGTAAATAAATAGTGAAGGAATAAGAAGAAGCACTTCAGATTTCTAGACTAAACCCATTAACGTTCTACAGGATGAAAAATGGGAAAGTCACAAACTAACACTTCAGAAATATGTAATGATAGGCAAGCCCCAAAATACATCTTTTTTTGTAGGTAAGCATCTATGTTTGGTCCAAAATATAAAGACTTTAAAAGAAAATGCCCTTAGCTTCAAGAAAGATGCTAGTCTTTCTTATGCTTGTGTCTTGCTTTCAATGCAACTTTCTTTTATAAAATATAAATGGCCTTTACAATCTTTTCTTCGTTTAAGTGAAGGAAAAACCAAAAAAGCAAGCCTTGCTGGCCAGCTAATGTTATAGTATCTTAATTTTCCTTCAACAAGGAAACTGAAAAAAACTGCTGTCATGGTTTAAGCCCAGCCAGCAGCCAAGCCCCATACAGCCACTCACTCACTCCCTGACCAGCAGGATCAGGGAGAGAACTGGAATGGTAAAAGCCAGAAAGCTCATGGGCTCAGATAAAGATGATTTTCTAGGGAAAGCAAAAGCCATGCAAACATGCAAAGCAAAACACGGAATTAATTCACTGCTTCCCATGGGCAGGCAGGTATTCAGCCATCTCCAGGAAAGCAGGGCCCCATCACACGTAACAGTGACTTGGGAAGACAAATGCTACCACTACAAATGTCCCCCCCTTCCTCCTTCTTCCCCCCACTTTATGTAGTGAACATGATAGTCTGAAATATTCCCTTGCTCAGTCTATGTCACCTGTCCTGGCTGTGTCTCCTCCCATCCTCCCATGCACCCCTGACCTCCTTGCCATAGTGACAGTGCAAAAAGCAGAAAAGGCCCTGGCTCTGCGTAAGTCCTGATCAGAAAAAACAAAACCATCTCTATATTAATCAACCCTGTGTTCAGCACAAATCCAAAACAAAGCCCATACCAGCCACTGTGAAGAAAATTAACTGCACCCAACTGAAACCAGTAAAATGCCCCATGTTCTATATAAGAGGTTTAAACAAAACTTAAGGTATATTAGAAGAAAAAGATATATTTGGGAGGTGTCATTGCAATCATACTTCGTTGTTTTTAAATTACAATATGATACAGATGCTGGTACTGTTTGGAGATTAAGCAAGAACTTTTTTTTAAGATGGTGGTGATATTCATAAAAAAGAATGAGCGCTAATGACATTAAATTTGTTATTTAAAATGGAAGACAAAAAGCTACAATGATCTGTGCTGTCAGCCTTTCTATCAGGACATTATGTTCCTGTGAATATGTGATTCCCAGGCTGCTTAATGAAAAATATCAGGTGAGTATTTGCTGAAAATTCTAATTAGGTTTATACAATGACCAAAGAACAATACAGGAACCTAGTAACAACATGACAATTACAGTTTCTCCTGGAAAGTGTCTGCAACCAGCTAAAGAGCAAGCTGTATAAAGCAGATGAAAGGAAAATATGGGCTAAATTTAAAAATAAGTGTGCAGTGTATTGACAGTAAATTGATTCTGGTAATCATACCTGATAAGCCAAATAAAAACCTGTTGTTGACTTTCTTTGAGTCCTTAGACAATGTACTTTGGTAAAACTGATATCTGAACTAATATAATGATCTTTGCTTTAATATGCCTTCTGTTCAAGAGGCCTCTTATTTCTCTTCCAAAGACCTCAGAGGTCATACAATGAAAATGTTACGGGGGTGTGGGTGGGGGAAACAAACAAAGCAAAAACAAACAAACAAAAAAACCTACAAAACCCCACAAAAATACTCCCAGTGGTTCAGGGAGTTTAATAAGCTTTTATACTATTTATAAGCTTAAACCTCATTTATAAAAGAGCTGTAGGAACAATGAAAGAGCTGAAGAACAAAGAGACCATTATGCTGTTTCCTAAATATGTGCAGTTGTATTTTTATTAAAATGTTCTTTAGGTGTTTTTAGACTTCAAACCTGCATCGCCAAGTCAAATATATTAGATTTCACAGAGCTTTTGGATAAAGACATTTTTTCTTTGCCACCTCCTAAAAATATTTATTCTTTTCATAAAATCAAGCATACAAATAAGCTTCTTCCTGTGATTCTGCACCTCAGTATATACAGTAGCACTCCAGATTTATGTGCAGAAAACTGAGCATGTCACAAGCATTGAGTCTTCTTTGTGTCATATGTACTACAGCCTGTGGCTGAAGCCTGATGGACTCTGATCAAAACAGATTTTGTTTCATGCTGTAGGAAGGACTCTCCAACATCATATAACATCCCCTCCACACACAAAATCCCATTCACTGCAGAAAAGTTTGAAATCAGGGTCTTTTATGCAGTCCCCAAATAACATTGCTATTGACCGCAATAAATTAACACTTGTGACCTGAAACAAACAATATAGTAGCTAATTGAGTTAGCAGGGAGCACTTTGACATTTCTTTGCTTATTGGCAGAATTTGTAAAAAAGTGAAATACGATCTTTTTCCCCTGTTAATGTGTAATGAATAAGGAAGAAGAAAATTAAGGGAAGATCTCCAAGGAAGCTTTTGGTGGCACACAACAGGGATCAGAGCAGACATTGCTGGAGTACCAGACAGGGTGTGAATGCACATGCCAATGCACGAAAATTCAAAATTCAGTGTTATCATGATACAAGCTGAAGATCATTAGCAGATGGTATATCTAATTAACACAACAGAACAAGAGAGAAGTGTTGAAATGGGGCTTTTTAGCACTGTAAAAAAATTTCTAACAGTAATTATTCTCCCTTGTTCCACAGAAGAGACTGAGATTCAATTCTTAAAAGTATAGTGAAAACTATAGAAAATACAAAAATCTACATCACAAAGTATCTATGACATTAGAAGATCACTACTCTAAATTACCAATTAAAAAAAAAGACATCTCAAAACTGAAGGCCACAAAAAAGCTTGTTCCTTTCTCCAGCTTAAAAAATTCCACATGCAGAAACTTGGAGAGGTATTTTTAAGAAGGTACATTCTATTCACCATGCACAATGTAAATGTCAAGCCAGTACCTTGAATTTCATCCAGAAACTCACAAATAGGTTTTGAAGGTCACAAAAGTCTAGCATTATGCGCTTCATATTGGGTTTTTGGCTTAAAACTATGACAGAGCAGTCACTGACTTTGAGGGCCTCCATTGCAACCCAAATGCAGAAGATTAATCAATTAATATGAGTATGAACTCGGAATGAACTATAGCAGGAAAAAGGAAGGCAGTACTGATGGGCTGGTCAATCCAGTCTGAATAACAGATGTATTCAGATCTGTGTTTTTAAAAATTGTTGCTGTCTGTAAACAGATGGAGTGCTTTAACAGCACCACA
Organism: Corvus hawaiiensis; assembly: GCF_020740725.1. NCBI lineage: Eukaryota > Metazoa > Chordata > Aves > Passeriformes > Corvidae > Corvus > Corvus hawaiiensis. Next base: position 36,371,965 of record NC_063255.1, on the reverse strand, counting down.
GGCTCTTTCTGGGAATTGAGGTGACATGAATACATAGTCAGAGGATCCTGTCTTTCCCCCTAATATTTTTTATATAGGCACATGACATAAATGGGAAGAATTCCATGTAATGGAATTTATTTCACATTCTCATGAGAAAATACTGAGCTGAGCTTTCTGATGCAGAGCCTGCAAAGTAGTCTGTGTCTTTATCATCATAAAACAATTTATCTTGTATCTGCTTCACATGAGACTGAGCTACAAAATCACTCAGGATAAGCAGGGAAGGCTGTGGTAAATGGTCAGGTTTTCACAGTATTGCTTTAAGGTGGTGAATTGATGAAGTTGGTTGAGGAAATCAAGAGCTGAGTCTCTTGCTTACCTTGCACCTTGCTTAAGCAAAGCCTAACAACTGAACATTGAAGCAGAGGTCTCATGGCCTGATGTTATTTCAGCGAGGCACAGAAAAACACCTCACCCCTGTACCAGCCAATTTCCACACTCTTTTTAACACAAGAAAACAACCCTTGTTATAAATCTGGTTCATTAACGAGATATGGTTGGGCACAAAGACCCTCTGAAGAAGGTCAGGCAACCTTTACTGCAATCTCAGTATGTGGAGGAGGACCAAAGTGTTTATTGCACCACTTCTGCCAATTATAAATCCTGACTAAAAGTAAGTGACACCCTCATTAAGCCCCATTAATAGATTAACTTATCTTCCTTTGGGATGCAAACGAAGCAGAACATGTGTTGTGCAATGCATGTATGACCAAAGCCGCCAAACACCACCTATAATATGTGATTTATATATTATATAAAACTATAAATTATATAAAAGGGAGGCTTCAGTGCAGAAAATGCTGAAGGAGGAAAACATCTCTGGAGAGGGGAAATAATCTCTGCCTTCTTGGCATCCATCTATGAACTGTGTCTCTCCTCGTCTCCTGAAGGGATGCCCTTAGGTGAGCTTTACACCTCCAACTGCATTGTAGCACACCTCAGAATATTCATTTTCATATATACACCACTATTAGAATATCTCTTATGGCACCTTCTGATGTGACACATACTAACACTCTGTATTTAGTGCATTTATCACTGGCAATCCTGAACATGCTCTTCTGTTGCTTCAATAAACCTCATTACTGTGAATCTGGATTGTGCACAGAGTGCAACCAGACCTATAGTGCTGGACTGGTAAACTGCACCTGTGCTTCAACTTTTTTGAGCTCGACCAGACTTACAGTGCTAAATTTACTACAGTCAGAAATTAAATCCAGTTACACCCAGACCATCTGATCTTTGAGTACAAGCTGGGAGGGAAGGTATATTTTCTGCTAAATTCCCATACCCTTGAGGAAACAAAGGGCTCTACAATTCCTTTATTGAGTAGAACTGTACATAATTCTGTACACAGAATAGCTGCACAGAAGCTACAATATTAAATCCTCCATTAGATACAGGTTGCAAGAATTATTGCAAGAATGAGCCCCTGCAAGAGGAAGATTGCTCTACGTGCTTTAAGAGTGGGCCAATAAAAGATTCACTTTAATCTCCCACCACACTGATCCCTCTGAAATAGCCAGCCCTCTGTCTTAGAAGAGTACCAGGCATTACCAAAAAGAAGGGCGTATGCCCACAAGATGTTGCTGGTAGGAGGTTCTGAGTATTGGCAATCGTGTGTTCTCACTTGAAGCTTCAGCTTCCATCAAGTCAGTTCCAGTTATGTCACTTGCTTCTCTCTGTAGATGTATGGCAAGCAGGCAATGAGAAGGCAGGTACCTTTTAAGGCACTATGGTTTTTTTGCACTGTACTTTGTATTTTACAAGGTATAAAAATAAAAAATATCCACATCAGATAGATAGACAGTGAGATCAATACAACTTCAGCTGAGTGGTATGATTGACACACCTGAAGGGCAGGTTGCCATCCAGAGGGACCTGGACAAGCTCAAGAAGTGGGGCCATAGGAATAACATAAGGTTTGACAAGACCAAGTGCAAGGAGTTGCACCCGGACCAAGGCAATCCTTTATATTAATACAGGCTGGGGGATGAACAGATGGAGAGCAGCCCTGTGAGAAGGACTTGGGGGTGCTGGTGGGTGAGAGGCTGGACGTGACCCAGCCATGGGCACTCACAGCCCAGAGAGCCAAACGTGCCCTGGGCTGCATCCAAAGCAGCGTGGGCAGCAGGGGAGGGAGGGGATTCTGCCCCTCTGCTCTGCTCTGGTGAGACCCCACCAGGAACACTGCATCCAGCTCTGGGGTCCCTGCACAGGAAGGACAGGGACCTGTAGGAGTGAGTCCAGAGGAGGGCATTTTCTTGCAAATGATTTTCATTCTAATTAAAACAACCTTTCTTGAAAAAACCTCTATAGCTCATCATATCGTTAATAACAATATTAGTATTATATTGACAAACTTTTTTAAAGCAGTGAACCTTAGCCTGGCCAAATGTTCCAGTTTCTGTAAGTGAAATTCTTTAGTAATGCATGCAGCACAACGGGGCTTTTTAAAAGACCTTATGATTACTGAAAAAACCGTCCCTATAATTTGCTTTCTCTTTACTACTAGTAGAAAAGGGGCAACACTCCTTGGTACTCCAGCTGTTTGAGAAGAAACACAATAGATTTTTTTTGCTAACATTTCTAAAGTCAGTGTGAGGAAGGGAAAAAATCTCTGAAGGTATAACTGACTTTTAATCAAAAGCAGTGCAATTTTGAAACATAGTATTCATAACATTAGGTGATAAAAGTACTTTGTCTAAAAACTCAGGATGCATTTGCAGTCTGTATTCTTATGAATATGGTAAGCAAAAAAAATAATGTTATGCTGTTAAATACTACTAAAGAAACTATTCTTGCTGACTTGCTTAAATAAGTCAGACAATTAAAGTAGCAAATGAGGCAAAGGACAGCAATGTATTTGTGTGTCCAAAGAACAGCGACAAAGCTGGTGAGGAGTCTGGAGCACAAGACATGATGAGTGGCTGCGGTAGCTGGGGTTGTTTAACCTGGAGAAAAGGAGACTCAAGAGAGTCCTTATTGCTATCTACAACTCCCTGAAAGGAGATTGCAGTGAGGTGGGGGCCAGTCTCTTCTCCTAAGGAACAAGGGACTGGATGGGAGGAAATGACTCAAGTTGGACCAGGGGAGGTTTAGATTGGATATTAGCTAAAATTTCTTTGCCAAAATAGTTATCAAGCAGTGCAACAGGTTGCCCAGGGAAGCACTGGAATCACCATCCCTGCAGATAATTAAAACTCATGCAGATGTTGCATTTAGGGATACAGTTAAGGGTGAACTTGGCAGTGTTAGGTCAGTGGTTGGACTCCATATCTTAGGGGTCTTTTCCAGCCTAAATGATGCTATGAACCTATGATACACTTTACATAAAAGGGTCATGGCAAGCTTCAAACTCCCTTGTGAACAAATCGTAAACAACCAGAGTTTGCAAATTATTCACATTTTTGAAGAAATTTACTCTCTTAAAAACATGAGTGTCATCATTATAATAGTTCAGATATATTTTTCAAACAGAAAATTTAGTCACAGAGCGAAACTTGTTTGCACAGAATAAAAAAAGCCGACATTGCAATGATTTGTCTTGGTATTAGAATTGCATTAAGTAGTAATGGTTTCAAGTTATCAAATATGTGTTTTTATAAAAATGAAGAGCTGAATTTACAAAAGTTTGAGGACTTTTGAGTGTGAAACATTGGCTTATCCCGTTACAAATTCAGCAGGTGCCTGTTCTGAAGCCGAGATCCTGATCAAAATATTTCAAAGTTCAAAGGGATTCTGTCCTTAGGTTTTTTCCTCAGAATGTTGAGGACACTCTTTTGCTTAATTAGAGTTGATATAAAAATCCAAACAAAGTATTTCTTACATTTTTTTTTCCTATTCTCAACCTCTCCAACTCATGATGCAAAACATCAGTAAAAAAGGCAGTAAGGAAAATATTCTGTCTTTAGAGGAAGTAATTTGTTCAAGAGTTACATGATTGAGTATCTTAAACTAAATGAGAGTTTTTTTCTTTATGCATCGAAGACCTTTGTGTGTGATTTGAAGCCATCATCAAATTCTGCATTAACAGACACCTCTTAAATGATACCTAAGTGTGCATAGCTGAACATTTTACTTTCCTTTTCTCTCACCAGTGTAAACCAGAGGTTAGTCAGCTGAAGTCAGGCTAAGTTAAATCACTGAGCATGAATATAAGTTGAGAACCAGGCCACTGGTATTTGAAGACAGATAAAGTCACATAGTATCAATTTCTTTTACTGAAACCAGTGTTCTTGCAGGGCCAAATGACCAAGAATCTCATTAACTGCCAAGAAAGAGGAGTCGGTTGCCGCGGTAACACAGCTAGCACTGGCTTTTTTACTTGAAGAAATTAATTTTTTGAAAACTATTATAAATACCTCTGCAAATGAAAGAAGAGGATTGGCAAAAGTGGGGTCAAATCTGAAAGCATCAGAGACCAGGATTTTAAGAAGAAGAAAATGAAGATTTTGCAAGATAATATGACTGGATTACAGAAAAGGTAGAAAATCCTGGAATACTATTGGAGAAATAATGTGTAAAACTGCAAGCAGAAATTGTGTAGAAGATGTCAAATCTGTTTAAATGTGTCAATGCAGGATGAGGGGAGAAGCTCATTTAGGGCAAAATAAACTCTATTTTTAACTCAACAGAGAACTGGAGAATATGCTTGTGAGAAAGCCATCCTTTTACTTCATCTTTCTAATCTGACAGAACCCTTCTTATGAATGGTACAACATGTGCTTAAGATCTCTAAACACATTTCTCTGGGACCAGTGCTCTCTGCAAAGCAAAGAACAGCTGCACTGTGAGAGGATTGAGATCTGACTTAATATTTTGCCCATAATTGGGATGTATTCCTTAGTGGATTAAAAGTTAACCAAAAATTTCCTGTCTTGTATTTTATGTTACACTTTAGGATAAGGAAAACTAATTCAACTGAAAAGTGAGGTAGGGCACTATAAAATCCAAAGGAACTGGGTGCTCTCTGAGCACTGTATAAGAGGTGGTGTGTCCTCATTTCATTTTTCTTTCTCATGTTTTATTTTTGGAATAAAACTAGATTATTTTCACATTTTCCCTGGTGAATTGCACCCTGCTGCAGTTGAATAAAAATTAATTTAGGCTGGTACAATGCTAGGCAAAAGCTCAGGCATCTGCTTTTACAGACAGATGAGAGGCTTTTCTACCTCCTCCATCATCAAAACCAGCCAGTGAAGTGTGCCTGTATGACATGATAAGGTCATTTCAATGCTCAGCTACAACCTTTGCCTGTGCAATGTTTCTGGTAATACTTAGACTTTGTCATCTACTCAGAATAGGATGAGAAACAAAAAGGAAATAAACACATTATTAAAAGCTGAAGTTAATGCATTTGTGACGGTAAATCCACCTAAACCTCCACAACATTTGAAAGTTTGAATATGACTTGTGCCACAAAAATGCTGTGCAATTAGCAACAATAGTATTGAAAATGAACCTTCATTTTTTCACATTACCTATTGCAGTTCTTTTGCACGAACAATTCAGGACATTTTGAACAAGAAAATGTGTAAGCTGAACCTGCAAATAAAGAAATGTGAGAAGGTATAGACTGCCCTGGATTTATTTTTTTTCAGTAGCAATTACGTTGGAGAAATATGCACCAAGATGTTAAGATAATGTGGATAAATGCCAGGTTATACACTTCATGAATTAAAAAGAAATGTAGCTTAAATGAAGAGAAGTCAATAAAAACATGAAAGTAAGAGAGCCATTAAAAATGTATTTGAGAAACAAACTCAGCAAATAAATCTGTCATCAATAGCTTGATAAGCTTGATCATGAGGAGAACTTAGTCCATTTCATTGATTAATTAAGTCTAACAAAAGAGTTTAGATACTTGGAATAAGTAAATTCCATGTGAAAGTCTAGCTGGTTCATAAATATCTCAGAAAAAAAAAAATTAGACATGTAGATTTTCTACAGTTTTCTGTTCAAAAGCATGCTCCAAATCCCACAGAGATCATCAAGGCCTTCCTGTGATTCTTTTCACTTTGAATTGGTTCTTTAGATGTCTTCCTGCCTCCTTACCTGGCTCTATGTGGAACTCACTGAAAAATAAGAAAGGTAAAATTCCATTTACATGAGTTGATCACATGATGCTAATGATGAAAATTTGCCCTAGTATACTCTCCTACTATCTATTTCTCTTTTCATGCCACAGTTTAATAGTTTTGACTCAGAATTACCTTTTTGGTTGATATTGAAATTTCTCATTTGCCTTTCTGCTCAAATGATAACATTTGGGAGGAAGCATGTGCTACCTTCTGAATTCAAATAGAATTTTAAAATGGTCAACATTTTAGTTGCAATTGTTCTCAAGGTGCTTTAAATAAAGGGAAAGGCAGAACTCAGATTTCATAAGATGCATGATTAAACTAGGTAATCAGCTCTTACAAGGCATAAAAAGCCTCCAAGAATCAAACATTTTCTAATCTCCAAAGAATATTGTCCCCCTATTAATTTTACATGTCATTGCATGAAAGTGTGAGCTAAGTAATACGATTCTTGTAAGATATAAAATAAATCACTGCTTGCCAATATGCCTAATGCAGATACTGAGAACTATGCTGTCATTATTTTTCTACCACCATTTTAACGCTGCAAAGAAAAGCACTGAGCACATATGGAGGAGTGAGGAAGTTCCCACAGAAATGCTTAGTGATCAAGTTTAGTAATTCTCCATTGCTTTTTGCATGTCTGTTAGAGTAATTCCTAAATGCTTGACTTCTTGCTCTTTTTGAAAAGACTGCATAACTTCTGCTCAGCCTGAGAAATTCTAGTACAATATGTACATGAAATAAAAAGAGATGCCACAGTTCTCCAGGGGTGCCATATTAAACACATGAATACTACTGTTATGCATAATGAACCCTGGAAGAGGCAAAAGCCTTTTGCTCAGTCACTTTTGAGATTGTTGAAAAAGACTATGATGAAAATCATACAGTTTGCACTTATGGCATATTTCATCGGGGAAGAAAAGACAGAGAAAGTCCTCTTGAAAATTTTAGCAGGAAACTAATTGTAATTTTATGCCTGGTTTTTGGTAACCACAATATGGATCATTAGCTGATGTAAATTACTTTCACTATTCATGATAAGATTTCTTGAAAATATAAAGGTCCTCCCTTAGAGAAGAACTTGCCAATTTGGCTAAAAATTCTCCAAGAAAGAAAGTATATACTGTATGCGCACAGAAACTTAAGTGAATTTTCATCATCTATAGGCTGAGAAATACTCTCTCAGGAATAGAGAGTCTGGTAGAAAAGTTACAGCTGCTGAGCAGGAAGCACAGTTGTACTCAGGCAGTAGGCTGGACAAACCAAGACTTCAGGCAAAAAATAAGCAAAATATTGGAAAATGCTGGTAGTTAACCACAGAAAATGTACCATGTCTCTTTGCATGCAGGGAGTCAGAGCAATAGACAAATACCTACTGGAGAAACTAATATTTTCTTCTTCTGTGAGGAAGAAGAGTGCCAGCAAAATGGAATGAGATGTTGTCATGGGAAAAGGTGAGATTTCCTCTACTCTTAGTATTTAATTTGTCTGTCAGCACCTCAGGAAAGCTGAGCTCCTTGTGCCGAACGAGTCTGTCAGAGTCCTTTTATGGGGACTCTTCACTGAGCAGTCCTGCTGGATCGGAGGGTGGTTCAATTGACTTAGTCAGAGACACACACCAACATAACATACCAACAAGCATAAGGGAGACCCCTCAGTGGGTCTACTCACTTTATGAACACTCAGTGGATCTTCCTCTTTATTTATGTTTCCTGCTGCCAGCAAATGCCATCACCTGTGAATGACCCACTCCAACAGTTTACAGAATAACACTCTTTCTTAATAGAATATTGTGACAGGTTAAGGTTCAAGGATTGACTGACACCAAAAATATATTCAAAGCAATATACAGACAAGCTCTAATCTCCAGTGAAAGTATTCAGCACACATGGTGTGTGATTCTTACCCAATAATCATGTCTTTGGGAGAGAAGACAGGTTCAGCCCAATCCTATTAGTTACAATGGACTCTTTCCTAAGCTTTCCCCTATTCTCAACTTATTTCTATACTGTTTCTTTATGTTTAGGTGGAGCTTGAGTGGCTCTAGTCATCCATACCCTTGTTACTGATTGGTGTAAAATTCTCTCACTTCATTTTTAAAGACAGAGTCAAAAGAAATACAGAGCACATGCCCAGTGAGCGGTGATCAAACCTTGGAAGTAGGTACCTTTGTGTTGCGGGTTGGGTTTGTAACCGGGCGGAAACACCAATTTAGTGTAGTGGTTTGGTCCAAAATACTCATTACTGTTTATCTTCTGTGAGATAAGAATTAGGAGAAATGCAAAGTAGGCACCAATCTTGAAAGAATATAAAGAAGTTTATTAACAGACCTAAAAGAAGGGAAAAAAAATTATACCACCTTCAGAACTCTCCTCCTCCCCCCACCTTCCTCCCTTCTCCCACTGACAATGTAAAAAGACAACCCTTAAGATGTTCATTCAGTCTGTTTACCACTTCTATAATAACCTTGTTGAGTTCATTTAGGAAGAGAAGTCTCTTCTTGCTCGTGCTGTGAAAACATTATCACAACAAGACAGCTGCCCACTTCCAAATATTGTTCAGTCCATTTAGGAAGAGGAGTCTCTCTGCTCGCGATGTGAGCCCCTTCCCCCGACTTGCAGCTTTTCCCGCAACTGCTTTCGAGGGTCCACTCTTGAAGGTTTTGGGGTACAATTTTAAGGTTGAGCCGTTCAGAAACAAAAACAGAGGCCCTTCTCCTTCCCTGGGAGCAAAGGGTCTTCCTCATCTTCATCTCTAGGACTATCTCTGGGAGCATCTCTAGGAACTGAGGTTTTCTCCTTTCCCTTTGGAGCAAAAGTCCTCATCTGGTCCATCTCTCCCTGTCCAAACTTCTCATGAAATTACAGCTGCGTCAGCATCTGCCTATCTCAGCACAGGTGCTTTTGCTCACAAGCTGAACACTCCACCCCCCATATCTTCACGATATTACAACGGGATACTCTGATATATCATAGCTTCACAACAGAATTTCAGCTTTAAGCATCTCCTCTTTCTCTTCCCTCAGGTTTTCAGCTCTTCACAGCACTAAAAGGGTTAATCTCACCTTGGCCTTGCAGCTGTGTGGTTTATCGCTGTTGGTCACCTGGCCTCTGCCGGACAGAGGTGCCACTTTCAATGAAATCTTGGCCGCAGTGGAGGTGGGGGGGTGGTTCCGAGCCGCTCTGGCTGCCCACAGCCCTGCTGCGGGGGGGTCATCCTGGAGCCGTGGCCCGGCCCAGCCTGGCCGGAGCAGGGCCTGGGCTGGCCCCACTGGTGCCCACACGGGCCCCGCAGCCACCTGTCCCAGCGCCGGAAACGAGAGAGAGCTTGGGGGGGAGTTTGTCTATTCTTAAGCGTGTATCACAGAGGCGGTCACAACTTTAAGTGGCTTAAAGAATTGTCCATATTCAAACTGGCCAGCTGGTAGGTTCTATCAGTTCCCAGAGGAAACTGTAAGCACCCCTTAGCAAGGACATCCCTTCCAGGACTATGCTTGCTAACCTATGACACTTTGTGATGGTGCTGGCTCAGCAGCTAGGACATCTTCTCCTATCTCCCCTTGCTGTGCAGCTTCTCAACCACAAAGTACCATCAAGTTCCCCTCCTCCCTGCAAGGATTTCAAGAGAGCCTGGCAGCAGTGTCTCCATTCCACTCCACCCTCTGTTCCACCCTGTTTAGCAGGTGCTATGGTTGCAGATTGTGGGTGCAGGGAATCATCATGGAACAGGCTTCAGGCATGCCAACCACATTCCACCCAGGGAGCAGCAACTGTATTTTACCCTGGAATTTCCGTGCTGTTATAGCTTCTTTTAGGATATGAATATAACTTCTTAGTTTCCTCTGATTTTACCTCCAGTCACCTTTCTACAGTTGTAAACAAAGAATGACAATTAAAAGATCAGAAAGTGTATTTTTACACAAAGGAAAAAAAAGTAAAACCAAAAAAATATGGTATTCCTATCTTCTGCTTTCTTCTCACCTTAGCCCATCATCATTCTTGCCATTTCTCCTCTATCTTCATCAACTTTCCACTATCTCCCCTGGAAGGATCTTCTCCAGTCTTTGCTCTGGTTTGGATCTAAATACAGAGGCAGGCTTATAGTATATGCATGTACATATGTATAAAATCTGTTGGGTTTTCTGTTCCCACCTGCAGTGAATATTTAATTCACTAAAGAAATCCACAAAACTAATTTTGCTTTGATTTGATGTACAATTTTATTTCAAATTCAGTTACAGTACTGTGTCAGACAAATTCAGGTACATTCTTCTAAAAGACTCTGTTGAGGCTTCAGTGCCTTTCTGATGTTCTGTGCATTTACATGTATTATTTTCTCCACCTATGTGTTCATGTAGTCAGTAATTTCTTACAATTAATCACATTTTAAAAAATTGACTTCACTGTTGGAAGAGTACTGAAAACAATGTAGAATTGTTCTGATATTAGGAATCTAACGCTGCATATCTTAGATACATAAATAATTTTATGAGTTTGGTAGAACTATTTGTGTAACTGGTCCAGTGAATCTGAGAGTACTTACAATCTCTGTGAAGTGTAAGTAAGATGTTACTGGCATGAAAGGGCAGAACAGCTGCTTCAGCAGAAATGCCAGGAGTTTGTTTCGGAGGCTGCAGTCACCTCTCCCTTTCTGTGCAGGTTTGGGGGGGTTTTGACCATGCTTCATTAGAAAATGAAGCATAATCACAACAGTCTTGCTAACAAGAGACTTTGCACATGCAAGACAAATGATTAGCATTGCCACCCTCCCAAATGCATAGGTGATCACGGGACTGATTCCATGCTTAGGTAGCCCAGGCTTATGCAGCCAAAACAAAAAAAATTACTGTTTTGCATTTGTAGCTCTGTTTATTCTTACCATATAAAAATCAAAATAAACACTTGGATCCCTTAATCATCTCCTCAAGAATCCTAGTTTCCAGTTCCAGTAAGTTGTTTGTCAGCATTAGATGCTGGGACTAATCTTCAACATTTTTCATGATGTACTTTCAGTTTTTTTAAATGTATCTTTTCTTCCCACTTATCATGAATTTACTGTGTATAGACTGATCTATAAGTAAGCATTGCTTGGGGATTGTTATTCTATTCAAAATATGAAATGGAGTACAAACGTTTGCTCTTCTTTGGATATCTTTGCAAAACGTGTTATGCATTAATTACAAAGTTACAGATTTTAAAAGTTGAAGATATTGAGAATGAAAACTATCCCCTAATCAAGCAGATGTATAAAAGCTTTGGTACTTCTTTTCCCAAGCAAAGGAGTTCATCAACAACATGCAGTGTTGCAGTGGTACAAGAGGACCAGATGAAGTCTCAGCATAATCTCACTGCAAAATGCATGAGTTGAAGGTTGTAGATTAAGTCAAAGAGAGGCAAGAGATCACCCTATTTCCCCTCCCACTTGGGACACAAAACAGGTTGTTCTACCAAAGGTTTGGATGAATCACAAGAAAGCCCTTAAGGACGCTTCACCATTGCACTGTTAATTCCACCCACCATATCACCTTCTTATTTAAATAGATTGTTTGTCTTTCATCATACAATCTTTTACAGCAGACGTTTTTATTTCAAGTCTTTAACAGACAATATGCCATCTTCCTTTAACTTTTTCACCCCTAAAACTCACTTTAGGATGGTTGAAGTAACTGCTGTTATCTATCTCACTTCTGAGTCTCCTCGAAGTTGCTCTCAGGTCTACCATTCCCATGAAATTCTCTCAGAAAATTCACTTTTCATTTTAAGGACAGGATCACTTACTTAATCGATGTTAAGTACTACATTTTCCACAGACCAAAGAGAGAGAGATCAGACTGGCACTCTCTGATCATTTTTACTATGTCTGAAGTCTGGAAAATCAAGTTCCACTGCAAAAGCCAAATTTAGGACATTTATGAAAGCACTGCCTAGTTGATTTCAGCAGGTATTTTACCATGCTTAGGTTTGTAGTTACCAGTTCCTTACTTTTAAGTATCCTATTAAAAAAATAAGGATTATTATCTTTTCAGTGAATTGTCTCTTTTGTAACAAACACCTAATTTCAAGTCTTGTATAGAACGTAGCACAAAGAGAAAAGAGAAAGACAACTTCTCTCATTGTGGAATCTTCCCAGAGAGGTTGCTAAAATTCAAGGAATCAGTTCTTCAGAAAATAAATTCAGAGGACGCATGTTATCCTAGATCAGAGTTCAAAGTTTCCCACAAGCAAAAAACTCCAAGTTAGAGTCAGCTGCAGACATGAACTGGGGGAAGCATCTCACTCAGTATTTTTTGAAAAATTTTGAAGACCCCTGTCTGGTGAATGTAAGAGATCAATGAAATGCTGCTGCAGTGGTCACAGAAGACCTCTTGATTATATAGAAAGAAGTTGTTGGATAGGGGAAGTGTGTCACAATTTTTGTTCCATGTGCAACATTTTCACAGACCTTTCAAGGGAAGTTATTGTAACTGAGACAAGTATCTAGACATCTCTTCTCACAAGCGTAAACTGCAACAAATTTTAAAACATGAGGAGAGGGAGGTGAACAGTCAATGGACCATGCAAGATCTGCTCTCTGTAACATGCAGTTCAACAAGAACATTGCCATATTGAGCTGATGAATCTGACAGTAGCATTTGTCTTAGCAAACATTCCTCTTCATGCCCTGGATCGTCCAGCCATGAAAAAAACCACAGACTATAATTTAAAGAATATTGGCCTAATCTGTGTGGCTCACTAGCTGAGAAAAATTCAGCCTGCCTGTCCTTTCTGAAGCATACAAAAAGGAAAAAAAAAATTAAGGATAGAGCATTCGTCTCCTGCAATCATAAGATTACTAAGGTAGAGGACTGAGACCCTGTGCTTTGAACACTGCTCTGTTAGAAGCATCACAACAGCTTGGGAATGTGGTTACTGAAACCCACCAAAACAGGCAGTGCAGACTTTGGAAATAAGAACTGCAGGAAATACCATGACTAGAGGACTGGTAGACAGATCTATATTAGGAATACACAGAAAAGGTAAACAATCAGTAATTCACTGTCACCTGAAGAACTGTTCTGGACCTTTCTAAGAACACAATAAGGCTTGTTTACAACTTTCTAGAGAAAAAAAATTCACTGTTAGAGATGCTTTTGAGGGCAAGAACAATCACAGGAATACTTAAACTAGTAAATTAGATCTCCATCAGATCTCTAGCAGTTCATAAATACCATCAGCAGTACTTTGCTCCCCCATGAGGAAAGTAAATAGAAGTTTATTACAATGCCTAGGACAGGGATTGTGCCAGTAACAAAGCCTAAAACTATCTCCAGATCTCTTGTCCTACGATCTTCTGCTAGACCCTAAGGTAATTTATTTACTAGTGGCTATAATTTTCAGAGATATTGTCTTTGGGAGTTTTTCTGCAAGAGTCATCTCTTGAAACTTTTTTTTTCTTTTGCCAAAGTAGAAATATAAATACAATAAAAAATATGGGAATTAAACAAATGCACGAAAAATATATTCTGGACTGTATAACAAAATCCCCAAGCAATAGTGTGTTTTTCCTCATTTACACATTATATTAAGCTTTGGTGAATTAAAGTGTATTCCCACTTAGATCCCTGCAGTGCAGAGCTGAATGAAATACCACATTCATTTGGCAAGCAGACCCTAGGAGGAGGGTCTCACCATGGCCCATAATTCACTGTATGTCTGAATATTTTGAGTGGCCAATGTTTTATTAGCGCATAAACCAGTAACAGTTCTTGTGACAAGATCCTTGACTTAAAATCATATCAGAGCAAGTAGATAAGAAAACCCAAGGAAAGGTAACCAAGGTAATATTATTTTTTATTTCTATATTTTGGTAGACTAATGGGTTTTTGCTTTTCATTTTCCTTGTCATGTGTTTGAAATGGAACCAGGGACTTGGAAAGTCAGCTGGAATTTAGACACTCTGCAGACCCCATACAGTTCTGGCTCCACTTAACAGTTGGCCTTAGCACTTTTGTCAGTACCAGTTCACTGCCTGTCTGTATCTGTGAATAGTATCTCTGAGGAATATTCATTAATAATGTGCAAATATATTTTGACAAAATTAAAGAAGCATTAAGAAGCACATGTGATGACAATTATAAATAGGGTGAACTGAACTACAGCTTTAATAGAAATAAATTTATTTTTGGCTGGGTTTGACATCCTACAGTTTTGAGACACAAAAGTTAGCCAGAACACACAATCTCTGACATATTCAAATAAAGCAGTTAAACAGGCAGTGTCTTTTCATTTATAGTCTCAAATAATGGGAGATCTATATAATGTTCATTATAAGCTTCTAAATCTTTAAAACAACTCCATAATCTCTTCATTGATAACCAGCCACAGAACACTGTTCTTAAACAGGTGAGCACTAAGAGCAGCAAGAGCTTTCCAGAGCTCTCCCATTAGCAGGTGCCAAGCTCCAGCTGACTTGTTGAGCAGAATGCAACTCATTTCATATTTGAAATACACCACAGGGAAAGAACTCTCTGGGAAAAATGATGCAGTTTGACAGACCAATATGTAGGTCAGAAGAGATGCAGGCTACATGGCTGTTGTTAAAGCCAAACTCTGAGACAAAAAGAGAAGACATATATGTATTAATCAGACACACTCTATCTGAAACAGGATGATAGATCACTCTGATTTTCAGCTCAGCTCTGATTTCATTACATCATTTTTTATTGATTTGGAAAGGTGTTTGAGGTTGATGGAGAGCAGAGATATTAACAGAAAGTCTTGTATCTGGACAGGCCTCTTCACATAATCCTTTAAATACCATCTATGCTGCAAAACCCCCTTCCCTTACATTATACACTCACTTCTGTTACATCACCATGTCAAACACTTCAGTGTGCTCCAGAACTTCATAAAAAACATGCAACAGAAAGAAAAGCAATCCAACAAAAAACATTCTGGATTCTCTATTTATTACACAGAGAGAGAATGAGGCTATCTGGGCAACCAGAAAAGGCAGTGTGAAAGGTCAATACATAGTGTTTAGTGATTTTCTTGAATGATCCCTACAGCAACCAGCAACACTACCATGTACAAATGCAAAGCTCTGCACTTTTTTGCATACTTCAAATACCCTGACACTGTCACATCACAGCATATGATGAATTTCTATTCAAGAAAGCATTATATTATTACTGCATTATATTATTGCAGATGAACAGCTCCAGGAGAAAAATACTAAGAGAAGAAGATCTCTTTATTAAACTTTGTTTTATAGTTATCACTCGGCAAATCTGAGCTAGCACAACATGAAGAAATTACTGTAAGACAGTCAGCTCGAGCTGCTATTTGCTTCTGTAGCTAATTCGGTGGACATGAAAGAAGATTCTTCTTTCTTCTCTACTGCCATTTTTGCATCCAACAGCAAACTGCCAGGGAGATTAGAGCTTTGTCTTTGTATGCCGAGGAGATGAAATGCAGTTTCAGATAAATTAGATAAATAATAAAGAGTGAAGTGCTGATGCAAAAGGCCATCGAATCTTATTAAGGCTTTGCCTGAACTTCTTGCTCTGAGGGTGGTTCTTGCTGAGAAATACTAACTCTGAAACACAATCTGCCATTTGTTAATACCTGCTAGGCAGAATGTAGGGTTGCCATATTAATCATCAGGACTTAAAAAAATCCCCAAACAATCAAACAAAAGTCCACAGTAAGCTGATGGAGGGATCTGAAGGGAGACCAAATTGAGTGTACTTTTAGGCATTACGGTGGCTAAAAAAATCCTGCTCAACTTCAGCATCTCATTCTAATCATTTGGCTTATTGATCTTAAAGGCCTTTTCTAACATAAATTACTCTATGATTTTCTGCAAATTTAGGTGTATTTAAATGATTGCTATTCACTAGCTCATTTTCTGTTCTCTCCAAATTCCTATTAGCTATGATTTTCTAGAAAAACAGTCCACAGGTCATAGGGGTAAGTATCTCCCCTTGCTACAGCTGTAGGGAAACAAAGCTCAGGTGATTTCTCAGCATTGAGGCAATATACTCCTGGGAAAGTCAGCAGCTACGTTATTCCTAAATCAATTTTGCCATTAACCCAAGACCTTTTCACTGCATACTGTATTGTACTGGTAAACCTTTAAATGATATTCCACTCTCTGTTTCTTACCCAAAACATGTTAATACATGAAGGGAATTAGGCACAAAGGTGCCATAGTGAAACTACTGATGAAGATTGACTATTGACACCATCTACCCAACATACAGCAGCAGCAGATTTGGCAGCCCGCAGTATAGCTTGGACTGGTTAGTCACAATAGACAGTACATTAAGCAGGGACCATATAAAATAGCCATCATTTTAAAAAATTCTGTTTGGGAATCAAAACACTTTTTTTGTTTGTTTGTTTGAAGGAAAATTTTTCATAAAGTTCATAATTAGGAAGCCTCTTTATAGCATCTGCTGGCAGGTACCCATATATTTTTTTCCTTGAAACACAAAAGTCACTCCTTTCCCTTATAGGATTGGCGGAGGAGGGTAAGCTCTTCTCCTTATACCTTTTCATCTAATGCCAATTACAGCATTTGGAAGAACTGTGTTCAGCCTGCAGGTCGTAAAGATGGTTTAAACCGTGCTGGATCAAAATTCAAAGTTTTATGCTTACAATGCATTGCAGAAACCCGCTTCAAGCAGAATATATTGTAGTGATGTGTGTCAGAATGGATGTAATTTTGAAAGGTTAATAGGTTCAATAAATGTTCATGGGTCAATGACCATCTGGAACCTTTTATCCAAACTTTTAAATCTTTTGGTATTAAAATAATATTTCATTTAGAGTAAGTTGTATCTGATTGTATGGGGGTTTTTTACACAAAAAATCTGAAATACAGTAAGTTACATTGATCATAAAATAATGAAGATTGACATGAAAAAATTGAAGTGGGGTTTGTTTGGTTTTTGTTTAGTTTTTTGGGGGGGTTTAAATGTGTAAATATACATAATAAGAAATACCTTTATTTTATTTCTCTTGTTTAGATCTTTTAAATTAAAGTTTTCATATATTCCAAAGTTTGAACTTAAAATACACTTCACGTAGAACCATAAATAGATCTATCATAAAAATTAGAATAATTTTCTCATACATAGATATAATTATAATCCAACAGTCTTGAGGTAAGAAACTCTCTAACAAAGATGAGTTAAAAACCATTTTTCCTAGCCTGTGAATAGCCTTTACAGGCCATTTTAAAGTATGAGCCACTACCATCTACACAAAAGGACACATACTCACTCAAGACTGGAATAGGGCAAAGAATATTTACAAAATGTTAGCACATGTCTACACTGAAAACTATCATGTATACACACATAGAAATCAGGAGCAGTAGAAATGATACCAAGCCCCCATATCCATTTCTAGTAACAGAAAAAAACACTGTCTAGCTTGCTTGTAGATAGTCTCAAAAAAATTATTCACTTCAACCCTTAAAAATATATTGAAGCAGTTTGGAATTGTTCAGAACAAAGCATTTTCTTCTTAAAACTTCTGACATTTCTGTTGTGACAGAACCTGTTCTGTACCAAACCCAGCTGAAAAAAAGAAATGTTAGGCATTTGGGATTGTTTTGGTCTCTTAATTTTTTGCTTTCACTTTTGTTGTGTTTGAAGTTCAAGTGTAGCTTGTTGAGTAAGTTACATTGAACTTTCCTGCAGTAGACTGCATTTATATCCTCTGACCAGAAGAGCTCTAATCCAATTTAAAAAAATGTTTTCATTTTATTTTCCAAGATTACATTTCAATACCTTTTCCAATCCAGCTTTGGTAAAAGAAACTAGAAATACTATTTTATCCACATATCTGTACCATGTATCATTTCCTTTGGAGATCAACAGAATGGTTTGTCAGCAAAACATGGAGACTATCTGTAACACAGTCAAGAAGGAACAAGAAGTCAGTCTTGCTTCACAGTTCTGGACTCTTTAAATCATAAATAATTGGCTTTCCTTTCCTCATCATGTACGTGAAAAAAATAATTGCTTTACATGACTTTGCCATGTCATGTCTAAAAGCCACAACTCATTCATTTTTCACAAAATACCACTGCTGACACTTATCACTGACTGGAAGTCATTGACCCACTTGAATAAATGATTAAACTAATACCATTCCTCTGCAAAAAATATATACATGTAAAGCCAGAGATATATATATAATGTGTAATGACAGAGTCATTTGGAATTTGAAGGAAAATTCATTCAAAGCATATATACATCTACATTCAGAGCCCTGCCAATCAGGAAAAACAAATCTCTTTTTATTCAAAATGAATGCCATGAAAAATGTGGGCTAGCTTTTTTAGCATCAGGTAGATAAAGAGAAGAGAAACCCCGTAAGTAATAGGAATATTAAAAGAAAATAGTACTACTAAAAGCCACAGAACTTCTATAAACTAAGCTTGCACATATTCACTGCATCATTTAAAACGTTCATGTTCACATAATGTATACTTACCTTAACCATAAAGAAAGGTATGCAGGTGCTTATGCAAAGCATTGAATGAACAAATTTTCAGTAATGCGTCCTCTATCTGTTGGTCAAGACAGGAACACATGCCCAGCAGCTGTTTTTCTAATCTTCTTCTGAATTTCTTTCTGTAATTTCTGGTATTAAATAAAGAAGAAGTGTTCATATCATAGCATGATACCTATTGAAATTCAACAGGGAAATCTATCCTTCTAAACTGAAGATTGTGGAGGCCTGGTCTATATGTTGTCTGTGTAATAATCCTTCAGTTCAAGTGGAAGCTTAAAGAAAAAAATGGTAACCAATAAATGGAGATCGAGATAGTTAAAATTAAAAATGGCCAGAGGCTTAAGGTTAGTATCACTCCGAACCAAAAGCCTTTTCTAAAATCAAATCCTTGATCTGTTAATTGTTATAGCACTATTTATTCAAACACACCACCATTTCCCTTCTTTTAACTCTACACCTCTTCTCATACAAGGCTTATAATCACTAAAGTGAAAACACTTTCTTAACCAGTTGAAAACAGATAGAAACACATAAAGAGAGGACACATTTAGCAGAACTGTAATCTGAGTGGAAGACTGCACTGAGCAAATCGACCTTAATAAAGTACAACTGAACCCTGGTTTACATCAGCTTTCAAAAACAAAATTACTAAGATTAAGCATTAGACAACAACATCAATGGGCAACAGGTTGGGGGTTGTTTGAAGGGTTTTTCTTGTTCTTGTTGTTTTTTATGACAGTCATGAGGCTCAGGGGTAACAGTTTGTTCTAGAATTGACTCTTCCTCAGGGTGTATTCATCTTACAAAGCATGCCAGGCTTGAACCAGAAATCAAAATCAGGAGCAGCAGTGCTTAATCATATCAAAACCTGCTGAGGGATTGAAAGATCAAGGTCCTGGTGTGTTTTCACATGGCAATCACTATGCTGTGTTAAACACCAACAGAGTAGGACAGTAGCTATTACTTATATTGATTGTTATGAGCATGGACTTTACATTCAAGGATTGTTACTTGAATGGTAATGCTGATGTACTAAAACATTATTGTCACAGAGGAAGGAATACCAGGTGGATTCAGATGTCATAGAATATCTTATTTCAAATTTGAAGTCCATTGACCGTGAAAATCATCACCATAAAATGAATTCAGTGAGACACCAATGCAAGTCAAACACCTCCACAACCACGCTATCTAGGTCATTTGCAGAAAGTAGGATCCAGCTGCTACAGGGTATCATCTAGTTTTTTGTAATCACCTTCTACAGGATGCCTAGATGGGAAAGTAGAAAATTGTTGCCACCACCTAAAATCTTATAGATCTTCACATAGATCTTCGTTCTTTGAGGGGAAGCCATCTTACCAGATTTGACCTGCCAGAAAGATCAACATGATCCAATCTACAAAGTTTTGATCTTTCCACAATTCAGCAATATAATGCACTATCACTAAATATGGAACTTTGATTTCCAGTCATTGAGATACATAAGTAAATTATGATCTATTCTCTTAATTCTGTTTCAATTTATTGAGAAATGCTTCAGAACAGTTATATATATATATATATATTTATATATATATGCATTATAGATGCCTTTCAACAACAGAGAATTTTTTTTTTCATTTCTTCAATAGATTTTTTTTGTCTGACTCTAATGTATCTGTTTCAAAATAGTTTCTATTTTAACATGTCACATCCTCTCTGATTTTGGTCAAGGATAGATTTGAGGGTAATTTTTGATAATGTGAATAATACAATATCTACCAAAACAAAACACAGAGATCTTTGAGGAACCAAGCTGGTTTTGACCATATCAAGTGGAATCCAAAAAGCTTCACAAAAAGTTATTTCCCTTAAATTGTCAATCCTTCTTTAAAAGTTCGCTATGAACAATATTTGCAATTAAAAAAAAGGCCTTTCATAAAAAAATCTGACACTTGGAAATTAGAACTTTGCTTTAATGAAAACCTTGGGGCCCTTCCTTACATACAATATGTCTGTATGTTGCAAAGTAAATGAACTTAACATTTCTTTTGATTAAACTAGGTATTTGTTATCAGTAGTTTCTCTTTTTTAAAACTTCTATTTTATTGATTTTTAAATAAAAGGGCTATACAATTCTTGATGCATGACAGCACAAAATCCCACAAGAGAACATTTCAAAAGGAATTCAACAATACACACCAGTTATGTCAAATAAAGTCATCCAGAAAGCAGTGCCTGTGGGAAAAGTCCTCTACCGCTGGATAATAAAGACATCTGTCAAAACTTGTACTGTAATCAGGACTGGATGTATGTGCATGCACAGAACAATAAACAATAGCTCATAGACACTTAAGATGAAAGAAGAAAATATCATTTAAACAACTTTCTTAGGAATAAATTATTCAAAGGGGACAGCAGTGCTAACAAGCCCAAGAAAAGAGATGCCATCCTACTTGTTGCAAGCCTGGCTCAGAGATGCATTTTTATTATTCTGTCTGTAATAGAGAAGAAGGAAGGGACAAATCTGAAAAATCCTAGCTCATCCTGTCTCACTTCTAAGCATCATTAATCTCCTTTGCCCTGCTAGATGTTTCTTTCCTAGTTTCTAACTACAGTTGCAGTTAGTATTTATACTGTGCATATGAAAGCTATAGATAACTAACCCTGAAAAGTTAGTTAACTATAGCTTTCACTGAGTCTCCCCTTGGTTACCTATGTTTAGAATACAGTTTCTTTATTCTTGATGGTTATTTAGACAGGCTATGTTTCTGAAGATAAAGTATATTCACAAGAGGTGTTCTCGACATGAGACTGCTCCTGTGGCTTACCACTCTTGACACTGGGCTTGCTTCTGCAAAACATTTTCCTTTTTCCTGTCACAAGTATCGTGTAGGAAAATACAAGATGTGGCAAATTTCATACTGCATACACATAATTTTCTTCAGTTGTTATGAGTGTCTGTTACTTTAACTCTGAGTTCTACTAAATACACTGTGCAAACATGATATTTCTTTCAGATATATTGGGATGATTTGTGTTCCTGGTACTCAAAGCCTTTCCTGTACTTAATTGTTTGTCTAAAGATTTTCCTGTCTGAGAATGAACTGTTTCCCCTCAACACCATCTCTTCTTATTTTCAATGCTTTTTGATGTGTGTTCATAATTATACTCACCTTATGCACATCTCAGAAAATAGTGATTTGACAGGCAGCTGGAATGCTTTGTGGCTCACTCAGTCATGTGATGTATGATTAATACCATGTTTGACCCCGTATGCTATGTAAATTCCTGAAGGAAGTAAAATCACTCTTAACAGGGTATTAGACACCTGGTGAGTTTTATTTTGCCTATAACATTTTCAAGAAGTTGTAACGGGTTCACATTCTTTGCTAAGTTATTCACATTCAATTCAGACTTTTCAGTATTGTTATGTTACTCTGTCTTCCTTATTCTGAGCTGCAAGCCAGTGGCTTTTCTAGATGAAGTGTATGTTCAGTATAAATAGGGATTAGTATCACTTTTTTCCAACTGACTTTCACTCTTTCCTTATAAATGAACCACTAAACTGTTAACTGAGCATTTATCTTCCTCACCTTCAAGGACCACTAAGGCAACCAGAAGACAAATAAAAGTGTATTAACTTGGATATAAACACCAAGTCTACATCTTCATCCCAAAATAAAAGTCACTAAGAAAATTAAAGCTGTAGATTGGACATTAAATTTCTAGAAGTCTAATTATTGAAAGTTTAATAATAAATGGAAGGCAATTATTTTTTCCCTTGAACTTGTCACTTTATTTTAAATCAAATATTAAAGTTACAACACCTTCCTAAGGAAAACAACCCAGTATACATTTCTTTAAACTGAATATAAGGTCATGCTAAATGCCCAGTCATAAAGAAAATAAACATAATTTTTTCTTTTTAGCCTCAAAATAGATAATAACCATTAAATTAATACATATGAGACAGCCCAGCTTATGACCTCGGCTACATTATTAAGCTTGATTCTCAGTATTTGGAGATGCAACTCCCATATTCAGGCATCCTGAGGAATAATCTTGTTTAGAGATGCTGAGCAATGCAGGATGAATTCAGTTGCCTATGCATCAGCTCTTGTACTTTGCCTCAGTTTGCCTTTCCATTTTTTCCCCTTTCTGCTCTGTAAAACACATCAAGTCTTAATTCATGGGCTTCATAAATTCAAAATGGAGTGGTTTTGATCAGATGGAAAGTCTTAAGGAAACGTAACATGCTATTTGTACTGAACATAGGGCTGTTTCTCTTCCATCACTTGTGGAAACATATTTGTGGCTCTTTCTCTTCCATAATTTCTATGGTTGATCAGATAGTCATGTGGATGCCAAGATCTGTAAGATGCAGATTCAGAAAATACATCTCGCATTTTGGCAGACTTCAGAAGTGTCATTCATAACAATCTTGCACTTGCCTCTGGCTATGTCACCTGCTCAGGTTGTTGTCCTTTCTCAGAGTTTGTAACATGATCCTTAACTGCTTTTCCAGATCACTTTGTATTGAAATGTGAGTTTATACTACCCACATTCAGTACTATGTTTCTTTTTTGTAAGTCAGTGTACAAAGATGTTTGACACATACTAAGTAAATGATCTCTGCCCCACATGGCAGAATTTTCACTTGTCAAAGTATGTTCTCCTTTATCCACAGCTATCCTTCCCCACTGCCTTTTCTTGGTATGATGTAAATAAAACAGCATAACATGCAATGTGCTCGGAATTTTCTCATGAATATACCACAGGGCCTTCAGATATACACCTATATAACTTCAAGTTATCACACCACTTCTTCTCTTTCCTGTAACTTTGCATCTTGATCTACCTATGAAAAAAAGACTGTCATATTAATAATAAATTTTAAAAGCTAACTAGTCACTGTACACTTTCCAATTTTACTCTACAGGAAAATGGTATTTCCAAGACCAGGATTATTTGTAATTGAGCAGCCCTGCCCAGGTGAATTTATTGTGTGAAAGAAATTCATAAATAATTCCATATGAACTACAACATCATTGACAATTGTACAAAATCTATCATACACACCCTACCTACTGGAAGTGTTTGTATTCTCATCAAATATTCTTTTACAAGACAGAGGAGAAGGCAGCTTGAATACTTCTTTTCTAGTCTGGAATTTGTAATTGGTCAAAATCTTTGCCAGTTGTTGACATGGGTTAATTTCTGAGTGACATTTAAAATGTGTGTAAGAAATTTAAGACTCAGTGAATGGTACAGCTGATCGTACTCTAACTGATCTTATCCTGTTCCTTTTGATGTTTTTCAAAGCCTGAGATAAAAAAAAAGTGGGGCTTATTTGCATTCTATTATCTGCTCTTGAAATATTGGTAAAAATTTCTGAATAGCAAGTCTATACAACTCATTAAGAAAGTGTAAGAAGTACACACTGAGCTGATCATTCGTATTTTCCCTCTCTGTCCTATTTTCTTTCTAAAAGTGTAAAACACCTCCTATTAAAAGATTATTTTCTTGAGGGAAAGAAAAGTTAACAGACTGTTTCACAGTATTTTCCCTATAGTTGAAAGTAATATATTTTCCATGCAGTGAACTCTGTAAGAAATGGAACTGGTGCAAGATGTTTTGAAGATATAACTGATGCAGGTAGTACCTTTCCAAATGATAGCTCTTTTTGATATTCACTTGGCATTGAGCAAAAATTATTGCAGTCAATATCTAAACACTAAATGTTACTTTGACCTAATTTTCTATGTTGGACATAGAAAGACAAGGGGATAACGTGATAGGTTCCATTAAAAAGGCACCCTTCATGTGTTGTTTAGGGTTGTTTTTTCATTAATACATTTTCTGGTATTGCCTATGACAAAGTCATTTTTACAGAGCTATAGGACTTCCTTTCACCTAATTTCCTTTGGCAGACCAAGGCAGTTTTTTAGCATGGTGATTGATCTCTTGTTTATCTGGACATTCTCATTTTAAACTGCTATTGAAGAGACTTGAATAATTTACACTTCCTGCCATGAGCTTGGCAGCTTTTTTCAATAGCTGCTGATTTATTGCCCCAAGCAGTGTGACAGTTCTCTAGTCTGTATAAGTGCAACATGCAGTTACAAAGAGTAGTACCCATAGTGGTGGATTACAAACTTCACTCTTGTCATGAAGAGCTTTTAAATGCTTCTCTAAGATGGCAGACATTACCTTAACGCTCAGACCATTCTGAGTTGGTCCCTACCCAGTCAATTAAGAATCAAAAAAAAAAAAAAAAAAGAGGAATTTAGCTGTAAAACTAACCTCAACCAAAAGTTAAAAATAACCCTGAGCAGTCAGCTGCAGTCTTTTTCTTCAAGGATGATGTCAATTAATGTCTGAATTCATGCATGAGAAACCTCAAATATTTCAGTTTAGGTTGTCCAAGACCTTTCTTGGCAAGTGAAGTATCAGGCACACCAGCTGTTTTCCTAAAGTTTGCAGCCACAGTCTAAAAAGCATCTAGCAGTAAGATAGAATGGAAGAAGGGATAAGCGAATCAGCAGAGCTGGATGCAGCTGTCTTACGCGCAGCTGGTAGAATGATGCCAAAGAAATGCTGGAGTGTAGGGCTTCGTTACTGTCCCTTATCTGCCTGTCTCACTCCATAACTATCCTCACAGCAGCTTCCTTTCACTGCTTGATGTAATCATGCTTAAGTCTTATGGGTCTACTGCATATGTCAAAATTATGTCATAGACACTTCATTGCTGTTGGTCCTACTGAACAGTGCCATGCCTAATTAATGTCTTTCCTTCTCCACAGGAGAGCTATGTTTCCATAGATCAAGTTTACTGATTTTCAAAGAACCAGCACTTGTTTGACTATGTACACCAAGTGAAGGTTTATTGATTTTTTTCTCTCCTTGAAATATTGCAGGAATAAAAGAGAAAATTGTCCAGTATCAGTAGCATTATGCTGTTTGGTTTAAATGTGTATGCTCACAAGGTACTATACAAAATATAAAAGGAAGCATTTGGAAGGGGGGGAAAAAGTAAATACAGCCAATATATCTGATTATTGTATATAACACATCTTTGATTTAGTCTATATCATTCCTCTTTACATTTCAGTCTTGGCTTTTTTCCACTAAAGCATATAATACAACAAGCAAAGTATAATACTATCTGTTCTTCATATGCACACACTTACATCAGTAACTCACTAGTACTACAGATTTAAATTCTCACAAGTTATAACCTATCAAATTCAGAACACCCATGACAGTGTGAAGCAATGAAGCCTAATTCCCCTTACATAGTGACATCAGGAAAAGAAAAATTAACTACACTCTCTCAACAAAGCTGCTTAGACAGATCAGCATCATCTGCCATACAGCACCACTCAGCCTCTTGAGACTTTGCCACACTCATCCTCCTCCTTCACCTTCATTTGGCAACCAATTCCCAAACTTTCTGCTTTTCTTCACATAGTATCCAGTGACTCTGAGAAAAGAGGAAAAGATTCTAAAATGTGCAGTTTTTAACTCATGAGTAATTAAGAGATAATTTAATTTTCTCCAGGTAAGTGTTACCTTTCATAGTTCAGATTAACCAGACTATAAAGGTCTCAGAAGCATTAGGTGATTTTAAAGATTATAAAGATGAAGATTTTGTCCCAATACAAAATGTCAAATTCCTCATGGTATGTTACAAGAAAGAAGAAAGTACTAATTTTGTAGAGAATCTCAGTCTGAAAGATCACACTGTATTTCAGAAAGCAGAGTCCAGTTATCAAAATTGTATGGAATTGCTATAAGACTCCTCTGTGGCAATGGGCACATCATCACGATCCCTGGTGTTTGAAAAAGGTCCTCTCCCACGTGTGAAATATGGCTGTACACTTGGTGTACAACATCTGCTACACAACCAAACTAAGATTTTTATTTAAAACTGCTCTGGCTCTTCTGGTAAATATGGCAAGAGTGGGAATCAGAATTTCTTTTTAATAATAGCTTAAATTAATAACTCTTAAGAATTCAGGCTGTTTTAGAACTGTTTCTGTTACATCTTCTAAAACATCTCCTTTCTTTTATTTCTAGAAATGCATTTTAAATCCCAAGTTTTAGACCTACTTAAAAGTGCTCTTTTCTCTGCCTCTTTTATTTCTAGAAATGCATTTTAAATCCCAAGTTTTAAACCTACTTAAAAGTGCTCTTTTCTCTAATTCTGTTCCTCAGCAACTGTCTAGTTTTTTTCTTATTTCCCCTGACCTCTCTTCATCCTCAGTTCTCTTTAAAGATCACTCTTTTTTGCCCCCTGTGTTCTGTCTGTCATTTGTATTTCTTCCTGGCCTTAATTGCTGGGTTCATTTCCCTAATCAGCTTCTTTTCTGTGCAGCTTTGAGACTTCTTCTTTTATGTCACTCTTCACTGTTGGCAACTTTACACTAGTTTCAGAAATATGAAGAAACCCAGCACAAGGCCCTGGATGCTCATGATCCTCGCTTCTTTGCACTGCCTTGCAGACACAAAAGAAATTATAAAGCTGGCTGAAAACAACTTTTTCAGAAATCTACAAGTACTGCATGACAGAAGTCTCTGAAAGTCTGCCAGAGATACTAAGGTGACCACAAGTTGTGACAGACACAGATGTATCTTTCAGGTGTTTTTCTGCAGAGGCACAGGGAAAACAGATCAAAATCTGGAATAAAAACATAATCATGGAAAGACATAAAACCAACCACTCATTGTACAACTGACCTAAATATGGGTGAATTTTCTTGCTAAAGGTCTTTTGGAGGTTTTTGAGGTTCACTGTTAAAATTTTTTTAACCTGGCTGTCCTGTCCTCAGTACTGTACTAACACAATAAAAAAGGCAACACTAAAATGTGAGGCAGTCAGGAGTCTTGGGTCAGCAACAATCTTGTTATTTCCATGTACTCTTGGAGTTACTGTGACTTACAGAGGAATTAGAGAGTGGTAACCCCTAAACTCCTACCACAGACTTTTCCTGAACATGAGGAATAGCATGTGTTTTGACAGTGTCTCCAAGAGTACCTCGGAGACTCAGGCTCTGAAGTTTTGCTCACTCAAGAACTGTGCTGGTTAAGGCACTTTACATAGTCTCACTTTTTACTAAGATCACAAAAGCTCCATTCAAGATTCAGGCTTTAAAAACAGACAGAAGAATTTGCGGTCCAAAGAAAACAGACACAAAAAGAAGAGTGAGTGGAATACAATATACAGATAAAGTGATGATGGACTCAGAGTTTGTTATTTTTACTTTTTTCACCCATCCACTTATCCACCTACGTATACAATTTACATCAACATATAAGCAGTCCATCTCCTTCAGAGCATTTCTGATGTATTCAGGAGGAATCAGGTGTCAAATGTATGAAGATTTTCTGGTACTTTTAGTTTAGTCTTGCTATTTCCAACATTTTAACTTTCCCTATAGGGAACTGATTTTTTGATGTGAGAAGACTAAGGCAGTCCCTACTGATTTGAACAACCACAGAGTTACAGACTAATGGAAATTGGGAAAGATACCTGAATGGTCAACACCTCATCATAACAGGCACTATACAGTTAGTTCAGGCTATTCAGGACTTTCTCTGGTTAATTTTTAACATCTTTCAGAGAAAACTATACAAAATCACTGGGAAACCTATTCCACTGCATAGGCAGTCTTATTGTGGAATTTTTCCTCTTATCCTGTCCCAGGCAAGTGCTGAAAGCCTGGATTTGTCTTCTACATCCTCTGCCATCAGGTATTTATACACACTGATAAGATAACCCCTAAGTGATCTCCTCTTCTCTGACACAGTGAATGGGTGGATGGTGGAAGAGTGCCGCATCCTTCCCGAAAGCGTCCCATGGCAAAGCGGCTCGGGTGTGCCACACAAGCACACAAAGACACATTCAGACACTGGTGCAGGTAGAAGCACACAGCCATTCACACACACAAAAGTAGGATAGCTCCTTGCAGCTCGCCAGAGACAAAGAGGCGGGAGGGGTCCTTTGTGTAGTATTCCAAGGAGTTTAATGGGGTCTTTGCTTGGAGGAATCCAGGGACAAAGGACCCAGAACACTGAGGG
Organism: Corvus hawaiiensis; assembly: GCF_020740725.1. NCBI lineage: Eukaryota > Metazoa > Chordata > Aves > Passeriformes > Corvidae > Corvus > Corvus hawaiiensis. Next base: position 36,343,266 of record NC_063255.1, on the reverse strand, counting down.
GTCTAGGATTTTATATGGGGGCGGTACAAGGGGCGGGCAGAGCATAGGATACAATTATCTGGGGGCCAAGGGGTGGAGAGAACATGGGGTGACAGTACAACACCCAATGGGGAAGGCGAGGGGTGGAACAAGGAAACCGAGAACCAATGGGGTACTGAGGGAGGGAAAATGTTCCAGAACTTAGGACTTATAATGGGTAAAGGGGGTGGCAGGCCAACAGGCCAACCAATTAAGAATAATCTGCATAGGGAAGCAAGGGACTGTGGGATCTTGCCATAACTAGGGCAACATCCTCAAACCTCAGTGCCAGCTCACCATCAAATGGGGCCCTGTGGCTCCTTGGTCAATCCTGCGGTGACTTCAACCACCGCAACTCCTCTTCTCTTCTCTTCTCTTCTCTTCTCTTCTCTTCTCTTCTCTTCTCTTCTCTTCTCTTCTCTTCTCTTCTCTTCTCTTCTCTTCTCTTCTCTTCTCTTCTCTTCTCTTCTCTTCTCTTCTCTTCTCTTCTCTTCTTCTCTTCTCAATAGCCCCAGCTCTTTCAGTCTGTTCTTGTATGACAGGTGTTCCAGTACCTGCAACCTTCACTGGACACTCACTCGACCAAAGCCACGTATCTCTTACACAGCAGAACCCAGATCTGGAAGCAGCACCCAAATGTGGTCTCACAAGTGTTGAGAGTAAGTGTCACTGCCCTTCAACCTGCTGGTGATGTTTTTCCTAACTCAGCTCAGGATGTTGTCAATCTCTTTCTGATACGTTGGTTATGATCAGCTTGTTCAGCAGGTTCCCATGGTGTTTTCTGCCAAGCTGCTTTCCATCTGGTTGGCCCCCAGCATGTACTGGTACATGGTCTTCTTACTCCCATGATTTTTTTTGTACCTTTATGAATTTCATGAGGTTCCTGTCTACTGATTCCTCCAGCCTGTCAAAGTCCCTCTGACTAGTAGCCCATCTGGCACAAGAAACACTCTTCCTGCTCTGTATTATCTGTAAACTTGCTGAATGCCCTCTGTGCCAGAATCCAGGTCATTAATGAAGATGTTAAACTGTGTTGGCCCTGATATTGAACCCTGGAGTACCCCATTAGTGACTAATTCTCATTTGGAATTCATACCAACTCTTTCAGCCCAGCAATTCAGCCAGTGTTTAATTTAACTCCCTGTGCATTTATGGCCCGTACTTCTCAGTCTGTCTGTGAAGGTGTTATGGGAGACAGTGTTGACTTGTTGAAATCAGTATAACCAACATCCATGGCTCTCCTCTCATCCATCAAGCCAGTTATCTTAGCATAGAAGGTTATCCATTTGGTTAAATATAAATCCATGATGACTACTTAGCATCAATTTCTTGTCCTTCATGTGTTTTGAAATGGTTTCAGGGAGGACTTCCATTACGTTCCAAGGCATCAAGGTGAGGCTGGCTGGTCTGTAGTTCCCTGGATCCCACTTCTGTCCCTCCTTAAAGATAGAAGTGACTTTCATGGGCACACGCTGTCAGGTCCCATCGACTTCTGCATATTTTGTTTATTTATATGTTCCCTAACCTGATCCTCCTGTACTGAGGCTGAGTCTTACACGCTCCATACACTCCTGGGTTTACTAATTGCTGCTCGTGACAGCAGACAGAGGTGAAGTAGGAATTAATTATTTCAGCTTTTTCTGTGTCCTTTATCATGAGATCCCCTGTTCTATTCAGCAGCAGACCAACATTTTCCATAGTTGTCTTTTTGCTGCTGATAAACTTTTGGAAACTTTTCTTGTTTCCCTTCACATCTCTTGGCAGATCTGTTTCCAGGTGAGTTCTGCTTTCCTAACCATGTCTCAGTATGTTCAAGCTTCTTGTCTATATTCTTTCCAGGACATTTTTCTGCTTTTCCACCTCTTGTACCCTTTTTTTTTGCTTCTGAGTTTTGTCACTATCTCCTTGTTCATCTTTTTGCTTCATTTTGTGTTCCTTGGGTTCAACTGCTCTGGAGCTTGAAAGACGTGATTCTTAAAAGTCAACAAATTCTTCTAGGGATCTCTTCTCTCCAGATACATATCCGACAGGTTTATTTGAAGAAGATTCCTTTAGAGGCTAAAGTCTGCTCTCCTGAAGTTCAGGGTTATGGCTCTCCTTTGTTTACTTCTCTCAGGAACACCATAACCTCATGGTCACTACAGCTAAGACTTCCCTAGAACTTCACATCCACAAACAGATTCTTCCTTACTTGTCAAAAACAAGGTCTAGCAGAACATCACTGCTCATCAGGTTCTCAGTCACATGTCTGGAAGCTTTTTTTAAATGCATTTCGAATACCTTGGTGATGCGTCCTTCTGTGTTGTGCTTCTAGCAGATATTGTGGTCCTTGAAGCTCTCCATGAGATGCAAGTCCTCTGAATGTGAAGCTAACTATAGTAGTCTGAAAATGATCTTATCTAGTTGTTCTCCCTGACCAGGCAGTCTGTAACAGACACACAAAAATTATTACTGTTGGTCAGCCTGCTAATCCTGACTGATAAGCTCTGAGTTAACTCATCATGAATTTCAAGGCAGCACTTCATGCATTCCCACTTCTCTCACATAAAAGGCAACTCTTCCTACCTTCCTGCCCTCCTATCCAGTCTCTAAAGAACCTGCTTACATCTATTGCAGCACTTCAGTTATAAGCTATCCCACCACATGCCTGTGAGTCCAATGAGGCCATAGCCCTGCAACAGCACAGAAACCTGTAATTTCTCCTACTTCTTCCTCATGCTGCATGCATCAGTGTACAGGCACTCAGTTGTGTCCATCTCCTAGAAAAGATATGAGGGCTTTCCCAAAAATCTTGTGTTGTGCACACTGTTATACACATAGAGAATGTGGCATGATCCCATTTCAACATTCTTTTGCTGATTACAAATGTTCATATCAGCCTACATCCTTTGCATGCTTAAGACAATCTATCACTTCCTCACTTGACTTTTGGTCATTCTTTCTCTCACCATCATTTCTAGCTTAAAACTCTTCTTATGTGAGCTTAGATCTCACTATCTGGACATCAGGAAAGCAGACTTTTCAGGGATCTGCTTCAAACACTACCATGAGATGAAGCCAAGGAAGGCAGAGGGAACCAAGAAAGATGGTTAATGCACACAGATCACATCCTTCAAGCTCAAAGTAATGAATCCCAACAAAGAGGAAGTCAGGCAAAAATGCCAGGTGACATGAGTGAATGAAAAAGGAGCTCCTGGACAAACAAACACAAGAACAAGTAGTCTGGCAAGAAAAGAAAGAAATTGAGCAGCCAGGGATCACATTATGAAAGCTGTTAGAATCAAACCCCTTATTAAATATAAAGAGACAACAAGGACAGCAAGTCCTGTCACTATATGCCCTTATAACTCGTCTCTTTACATCATTCTTGTAGGGTCACTTTGGATGCTGAAAGTTCACTGTTTGGTCAGAGAAGCCTTCTCTTCTCCAAGCTGAACAAACCCAACTCTCTCAGCCCTTCCTCATAGGAGAGGTGCTCCATCCCTCTAACCGACTTGGTGGCCCCCTCTGGACTCACTCCTACAGGTCCCTGTCCTTCCTGTGCTGGGACCCCAGAGCTGGATGCAGTGTTCCAGGTGGGGTCTCACCAGAGCAGAGCAGAGGGGCAGAATCCCCTCCCTCCCCTGCTGCCCACGCTGCTTTGGATGCAGCCCAGGGCACGTTTGGCTCTCTGGGCTGTGAGTGCCCATGGCTGGGTCATGTCCAGCCTCTCACCCACCAGCACCCCCAAGTCCTTCTCCCCAGGGCTGCTCTCCATCTGTTCATCCCCCAGCCTGTGCTATTACTGGAGGTCGTTCTGACCCAGGTGCAGCACCTTGAACTTGGTATTTTGTTAAACCTCATGAGATTCCCACAGGCCTATTCTCCAGCTTGTCCAGGTCCCTCTGGATGGTATCCAATCCTTCAGGTGTGTCAAAACAGCACCACTCCCCTGCAAATTTGCTAAGGGTGCACTTGATTTCTTGGTCTATGTCACTGATGGAGATATTAAAGAGCAGGAACACCCTTGTCACTGATGTCCATCGGGACTCTGAGCCATTGACCACCATTCTGTGGATATGGATACCCAACCAGTTTCTTATCCATCTAACACTACCATCAAATCATTATCTCTCGAATTTAGAGAACAGGATGTTGTGGGGAATAGTGTGAAAGGCTTTACAGAAGTCCAGATAAATGACATCTCTAACCCTTCCTTGTCCACGGATGTAGTAATTAAATCATACTTCAAAATGTTATGTATCTTAATTTTGTAAGTATCAAGGCTACTTAAATATAAAGTATCTTTTTTTAATAATGTGAATACTTTCATGTGATCTGTGCTCTTGTTTTCACAGACACCATGCTAATAAGTATGTACATCAGTATAAAAATTTCCGATAACGTAATTGATTTTTAAACTCACGCCAATAAAAACCAGAGGAAATTCCTTTCAACTTAAGCTGATCAGTTTATGCCCCAAAGCATAAGAATTAATCATTCTCATTTTTCTCTAGTGAGTGGAATTGCAGATGCTATTCTTATTAAAATAAGCAATTTATTTTTTTTTTTAGTCTTTACACTCTGATTTGTTCTAGTTTGCCCTCCTCAAGCAAGTCCTCTGACTGATACTGGTGCAGAAGTAGAAGGGGTTTTCTTATAAACTTAGTATTGCTTTTCTTCTGGTGTATCTGTCTGTTCTTGTGAAAGTAGACACGTCATTTCTCAAACATCCCAGAAATATTCAAGAGTCGAGCAGATTGCATCGTGTATTAAGAGTGAAAACTAAGAAAGAAAAAATAAAAATCAGTGTAATTAAAGGAAATAACTGGAGAGTTTTTGAACAAGCTTTTTAAAATGCATTTAATCATGAGAGGTCATCAGAAATTCTCCTCCTTCAGCTAAGTACTGTAAGTAGCTGACCCAGGACCTCAATATCTGTAAAATTCTGATGGAAAATATTCTGAAATCTTTTGGATAACTAAAGAAAATTTTACTACATTCTGTTATCCAATAACACACATCAAAGTTAGTAACACTACCCTCTTAACACTGATTGAACTGCACGTAAGTATCAATTCATTTTTAATTCCGATTAAAAAGAAATCATAAAATAAATTTTGCAGAAATAGAAAGGAATGTGACCTTTTCCTGACTGAGCTGGAAACTAGAAAGCATGTCAGTTCCTCTTCATTATTTTCAGAAAGGGAAAACGTTGTCTTTGGGAAACTAATTTAAAGAGGGCATGTTGTATCTTAGAAACAAGCAAGGGTCTCTCTCATTTTTTAGCATACCTTCCTTTCAACAGATACAATATCATCTTATTTTTTTATATAAAGGACAAAGATTATAAACTTCAAAAAACATTGTACATTAGAAACCATTTTCTGTTGCTATCATAGAGTGCAGCAAGCTAAATTCATCTACTGATTTCTACAGAAGCATTTTAAGCCAACACCTGGCCCTCAGATAACCCCACACTTAAAATATATACTAAAAAAAGCACAGTTCAGGCTCTTATTCTTATCCCAGTCGTCTTCTTTTTCTTAGTCTCCGTCATTGTTCTGGTTTGGTCAAATTTAGAAATATATCCTCTGAGAGAAGGCACAACCACCCCTCCCCCACCAGGTTCAGGAAAAATAAATTTTCCTCAAAGGAAAGTGAAAGAGATAAAAACTATTTATTTAACACACACACAGTAAAAGGATAATAATGCTAAATAATAAAACCCCCTTGCCCTGCTGAGAGAAACCTGGGAAAATTTCAGAGTCCTTCCGTAGATCTCTCTCTCCCCCTCCTTGGAGCTGGGACAGGGTGGTGGGCCCACCTCCAGGGCCGAAGCCTCGGTGGAAATTCCTCCCAATGTATTCTGATATTGAAACAGTCCAGCAGAGAAAAAGGGAAAAAATGAAGTCCCAGGAAAAGTTCAACTCTCCTAAGAAAAAAAATGCGGGAAAAATATGCTGAAAGCTGGAAAGAAAAGCAAGCTGGGTGCTTCCCCTCCCTTCCGCTCTCCTGCCACAGCTGAAAAAAAAAGTCTCTAGTTCTGTATGACTTTGAACAAGCTGCAAACTACTTTGAAAAAGTTTGGCTCAGTTTTTCCTTCCCCCTCTGAGGCTCAGTTTAAAGGCATAGAAAGGCACAAAATTAATTTCTGGACATAGGGCAGCAATATGGGATACGCATCATAAAGTCACCCTGAGACAGTCATCTATCAAATATTTATTCTCTGTAATGCAGAAAGCACATTTTCTGTGTTGATAACTGCAGCTCACTAAGAGTACCTCTTTTTTACTACAACTTCCCATTTCAAGCCCAGTAATGTAACAGCCGGACTACTTAAACTCTTAGAAATAGCAGCTAGAGAAAAAAAAAGTTAAAATGGTTGTTTTGCAGAGAACATTTTTGGACTCTTGTTCCATATCAAAGTTTTATGTAAGTTGAGTTCCCAAAAAATCTAGGACTGATAGAAATAAATTAGTCATTGGGCTGTAACAGAAATACATAACTTCTCAAAAAATGTGACGGAAGGAGACAGTTACCTACTTGACATCAATGAGAGTAATCTGAAACATGCCAATTAGAAGTATTTGAAGCCTAAAAAAAGGTCTACTCAGGCATTGGTGGTAATAAGCATGCAGGGTAAAGAGCCCTCACCATGGCACACTTCATGGAAATTCACTGCTCTGAGTGAAAATCTGTTTCAACAGATGTAGGGCATACCCAGATGCCAAAATAGACTGTTAGCAAAGTACACCAGTCACGTAGTGCTTTGAACAAACAAAACAATATAGTGACAAGAAAAAGATAACCCTCAGATTTTAAAGCCAAAGAATGTAAACCATAATATGACTGATTAGTGGAAAGAACAGATAAAGAACCTGAAGCTTATAAGGGTTGAGGATGAGACATAGAAATATGCTTGGTGTCTGAAGTAGCTTTTTCACAAATGACCTACAAAATTTGCACAGAGGGGCATGGATCTCACCCAATCTTTCGGGGGGGAAAAATAAAAAATATTAAAAAGTAAAACTTGTGATTTTAAAAAAAAATCTAACATACATGAAGAAGCCTACACCACTAGTCTACAATTCTTTGGCTGACAATAAAAGAAAAAAACCCAAACAAACTCTGGAAGATCAGTGAAATAGAAATCAATGGAGAAAATAAAGAGAAAAAAACCCACAAAAACCTCACTCAATAAACTCACATTTGAACTGAAAAGCGCATTTTATGTCTCTGTCAAAGAGCAAAGAAACTGAAGACAAACTGTAGCAGCAGATAAAAAGAGCTGTGCAAGAAAGAACATGTTACACAACTTCTAGTAACCAATATTACTAATGCCACCCCACAGACAGAGATTTGTAAGGCTAAACAGAAAAGCAAATGGGGTGGATAAGTGTACAGGATATGAAAGCTGCTATACTGCTATATGCTGCATTAATTCTACTCCTTTTTGGCCTCATAGTTAGAATGATCGAATCAGCAAAATACTTGGGTGCAGTTTCTATATATTCTAGATAATCAGTCTAGAAGACTTAAACACTGCAATACTGAGCGACACTTTTATAAGACCTCAAATAATCTGTTACATTACCATGATACACCTGGCTCAAACTTGGCCATGACCAAACAAATGCCCTTGAAATCCAAGGGCAATCGATGCCACTTTATTAAATTATCACGAAGTTACAGTGTAGTAACAGTTTGGTCCAAAATACTCATTACTGTTTATCTTCTGTGAGATAAGAATTAGGAGAAAAAAAGCAAAGCAGGCACAAAACTTGAAAGAATATAAAGAAGTTTATTGATAGACCTAAAAGAAGGGGAAAAAAATAAAATTATACCACACCTTCAGAACACTTCTCCTCCCCCACCTTCCTCCCTTCTCCCACTGACATGTAAAAGACACCCCTTAAGATGTTCAGTCTGTTTACCACTTCCATAATAACCTTGTTCAGTCCATTTAGGAAGAGGATTCTCTCTTGCTCATGCTATGGAGACCATCTCCACAAGAAATTCTCTCATGGCTTCAAGTATCACAAGACAGCCGCCCGGGTTGGTTCTCTGCTCACATCATGTGAGAGTCCCTTCCCATGACTTGCAGCTTTTCCCACAACTGCTTTAGAGGGTCCAATCTTGAGCTACTGGGGTACTATTTTAAGGTTGAGCTGTTCAGAAACAAAAGTTCTCTTCACCCATCTCTGGGAGCATTTTCATCTCTAAGAATAGAGGCCCTCCCCCTGTCCCTGGGAGCAAAGGGTCCTCCTTCATCTCTAGGACTATCTCTGGGAGCATCTCTAGGAACTGAGGTCTTCTCCTTCTGATCTGGAGCTAGAGTCCTCATCACTTCCATCTCTCGCTGTTCAAACTTCTCATCAAATTACAGCTGCTTCAGCATTTGCTGACTCCAGCGCAGGTGCTTTTGCTCACAAGTACAGTTTGAACGCTCCACCCCCCATGCTTTCATGAAATTACAGTGGGTACTCTGATATATCATAGTCTATCACTACCATAGCTTTACAACAGAATTTCAGCTTCTAAGCATCTCCTCTTTCTCCTCCCTCAGGTTTTCTGCTCTTCACAGCACTAAAAGGGTTAATCTCACCCAGGCCTTGCAGCTGGAATGAAGCTTATCGCTGTTGGTCACATGATCTTTGCTGGACAGCAGGGCAGCGTCAGTTGAATCTTCGACTGCACTGGAGAGGGGAGGCCGCGCCATCTGCACGTAGCAGGGCTGTGGGGCCGTGGGTGGAACAGGGCCCATCGGCTCCAGGATGGCTGTGGCCCGGCCCGGCCTGGCCTGAGCAGGGCCTGGCCTGGGCCTGCTGGGCTCCGTACGGGCCCTGCAGCTACCTGTCCCAGCACCGGAAACAAGACAGACCTCCCCCAGGCTTTGTCCATTCTTAAATGTGGACCACAGGGGCGGTCAAAATTTTAAGTGGCTTAAAAAATTGTCCATATTCAAACTGGCCAGCTGATAGGTTCTGTCAGGTCATAGAGGAGCTGTAAGCACCTCTTTGCAAGAACATCGCTTCCGGGACTATGCTTGCTAACCCATGACATACACTAATTAATGTTTCTAAGTCTGCAAAGTCAATGGCAATAGCAAAAACTAGAGATGTCACAATACCAAGACCTTAGAAGTATTTAGGAGAGAAAGCACTAGAACACTAGACCAGAATGAGAATGCTTAAAATGTAGTGTTAGTGGAAAAAAGAGATATAAGATGTGGCATTTGAAAATAAATTAGTGAAAAACTTGACACTTAACAAAAATACTTCTGTACCAATGAAAAGAAAAATGACCAATTTCCATCACTATCAGGAGGAAACATTGCAACTTTGTGGGACGTATTCAGGCCTATATGCTAATCTTACACAAGTTTGTCAGAAAGAAATTTGTGCCAAAATTTGGATACTCACTAAAAAAATAATTACAAACTTTAGCGTGGAGAATGACATTTTTGATCTTCACACCATAAAGCGTGTGGAAATAGTGCCAGAGAGGAACGGAACAGATTCCTTTTCATCCCTTGGAGCATTACTGATACGGGAAAAACAGCAGAAGTAAACAAGGACATAAAGCGATTTTGCAGTTTCTGTTGTTCAACCATTTTAATTGCCATGTCCAGGCTGGAGTGAGTGCAAATAGTACAATGAAATCACAGCTGATTAACAGCCCATATTTTAATTTCTGTAAGACAGTTTGTTTAATCCAGGATTCTCATTACACAGAACGTTCTCAATATACAAAGTATGAAAGTATTTATGCATTTTAATGTAATAAATATTGAGCAGTCACTTGCAAAATAAAATCACATTTAAAGTTCAATTCAAATTCAATAGAAAACTTCTTATATATCTTCAAATTTACAGTAGACTCTTACTTGTATTATGATTGATTGGCAAGCTTGAATCAAACCCAGCGCAGAATACAATCCCAAAATATGTTTGTTATGGTAGAACAGTTTAATGGGAAAATATTTAATCTAAGTCTTTGCAATTTAAGAGGTAATTATTAAGGTATGTTGTATATAAATACACATTATAATAAATACATGTTTTTAAATAGAAATATACATAAATCTATAATACACACACACAATATCAGCAATTTCAAGCCTAAAAAATTAATAATCTGAAGACATAGATGCATCCATAAAACAAAACAAATGGTAATGATATGTTTACCCTTCCTCAGGAATGCACCAGTAGTATTTTAATTTTAAATATGAGGTCCCTGCTACAGGCATATATGTAAGACTTAATTAGTTCTTACAATCTTTGTTAAATGCAGGAGTCAAGAGACACTGATATACCAAAGAAGTAAATGGTAACTTTGCAACCAAAGTCAGAAAAAATTTGTTTTCTGTATTTTGATACAAAGATGTAGACCAGGTTTGAAAGGTACCAGACTAAAGGTCTTGATCAGTCAAATTGTACCCATTCCTAATTCTTGGCCTTGAAAAGAAGTATGGCAGTGGAGCCAATTAGCATCATTAATAGAAGGGATATGAAATCGTTGCAGTTCTGAAATTTACTTCACTTCATTTATTGTCTAAGCCATCCGGAAAGAAGGAACTTTTTTCATCACTGGATGTCAGTCTGAGTCCCTGTGGGTTGAAACTCTAAGGCGGACTGTCTGTGAGGATGCTGAATACATGAAAATCTGCAAAATCACTAACAAGTCAAAAAACTTGAGGCAAACCTTCCTTTATTCTTCATGTACAAAAAATAATCAGAAATATTTCAGTGAGCAATATGTCTTGCTTATGTACAAAGAAAGATACACAAAATAAGAGAAAAACCATTAATAATAATTACCTGATCTCCATAGTTCATCAGTAAAGGCTGAAGTTCATCACCAGTCTGTTATAATTGGATTGATTTGGTTTTACATCCTACAAAAATGTCTTTTCACTTCCTTCAAAGAAATTCCCTACTGTAAGCACAGTTATCTTCTCTTACTTTAAATTTGGGGAGGTGAAACAATAAGATAACTCATTTAATGCTTTGTGGCGGAAGCAATGGATTACATTCTGAATTATATCCTAGGGATAATACTTAAGCAGGAGATGAGAGAAAGCTATTAGAAAAGCACAGTACAGATATTACAATGCATTCTTGGAATAAATGCCCATGAGGGAAACATGCATAACGCTTGATGTACACTGTGAGTTCAATCTACAGGGAATGGGAGCCCCCATAAACAGTTTTACAATGTAAAGCACTAAATAAGCCATACAAAAAGCAATCTAATTATTAAAACACTTCTATACATTTTTAGTGTTAAATTCCTCTTATGGCATGCAAGTCTCCTCTTATTTAGAAGTCTGCTTAGTGGTGCTGTGAAATACTTTCTTATACAAGATGAAATTATTCAATTACTTTCTTATTTAGTGAGGTCTGAATGCCATTTTAGGCATTAAACCACTTTGTCTTAAATATTTTGATATTTCAGGACGATCTCTCTCTCCTATGCTATGCACCATTTGTTTTCAGTATTCTTTTTGTATTGCGATGTCTTTGGTAGCTTCAAGCCCTTTCTCAAGGAACATGTACATCTAACAAAGACTTTTTTGAAGGAAAAGGTGGATAGAGACATAATATTGGACCATGCTCTTGTCACTACAGTCGTATTCAGACTCTCTCCTGGGCCTCAGAATCGATCAGATCTGTCTCTAATGGTCCAAGAATCACAGACTGGCACTCAGCTGTAAGCCCAAAGAAAATACTGGCATGATGTCATCATCCTCTGTGCTTCAATTATTTTTTAACTGGAAGTGTCCTATGTATGTAGCAGCTTCTTTCACCAGCTGTAAGTTACAATAGAAATGGTTGCATATTCATTCCTTTAAAGCAAACTGAAAAGTGCTAAGACTGTTTACAAATATTAAAGTAACATTTAAACAAAGATTTTTTTGTTTAGCAACAAGTATTTTAAGTATTAGTCTCATGTGTTTAAATACAGTTTTCAATCTTCGGACGTCTGGCACGATTTATACTATTAATTTAATCAAATAAAATTCATCAAACCTCATGTCTACTTTAACTTTTCTTTAATTTTATGTGGGAAGGGAGACATAGCATTCCCTACAGAAATATTGCACTGTCTGATTTTAAGTATTTTTATTTTTAAAATATTTTAGAAACTTAGTCATTAATTTAATTATTAAAAGGCCATAGCAAATTTGTGTTAGCATTCTGATTACGTTAGCATGAATAAATACTAACAGTCAACTGAAAAACATTTTAGTAAGCTCACAGTGGAGTGCATTGAAAAGACTCATTCTATGTCTTTAATCCTGTTTGAAAATTAGTCAAATACATAAATTTCAGGGGAATGTTTTAATCTTGTCTCAATACGCTTTTCAGTAGAGCTGTGTTCTGGCAATTCTACAAGTAACAGAGACTGTTTTAATACCTACAACCCTCATTTCAGAAAATATTTCTAACAAATTTTTAGCTAGGACTTCTGCAAACCAGTCACTGCTCCTAAAGACATTTGCACAAGCTTTATCTTGGATTAAGGGAAGAAAGTAGCATGACTGCTGCAAACCACAGGTGCTTGACTTTCATGACTAATGACTTAATCACAGCTTTCTGGTCACCCACTGCTATCTCTTAATTTTTATCTCCTACAGCTTTTTATAATTTTACAAAATCTGTAGAGATTACCTGCAGATTTTAAAATTTGTTCCTTTGATTAAATTAGTTGCAATCCAGCCTCGTGCCTTCTGTGATATGAACTTTTCTCTAAATGTTTTTTTGACAGCTGATGCTTCTTGTGTTTTGAAAGAGAATTAAAAAAAAAAAAACTAAAATATGGGATCCATTATTATATTTCACCTGAGCATCTGGGGTGTCAGAATTAACATTAATCAGAATTTTTTAACTCTGCAATTTAGATGTAAAGTACTTCTGGGTTTAGCTCTAAAGCACGATTAAATGACAATCGCTTCATTATTTTGTAGCTAGAAAGATGAGTGTGTGTTCTCTATTGCCCAGTAACTTATTGGGAGAAGTTGATATATAGGGTAAGTGGTTCTGTCTGCACTTAGACCCTTTTAATCTAGACCAAGTGTGGAAACTTTTTGCTAGGTTTGTTTTTTGCTTTTTCTGAGTTATGGTGTAGTACAGACACTTAAGGTATTTTAGAAAGTGTGAGTAATATATTCTATAGAATTTCCATTATGATGACAGTACACAATTCTGCAATGTCCTTATTCCTAGTAAGGACTGTCATTATAAAGAAATGGAAGTATGTATTCTCCCTTAAAGACAACGTCAGGGTTCCTTTACTTCCTGCGCTGTCCCCATTTCAATATGAAAAGTTAAAAAACTGTATGGAAAAGGTAAATTACTCTTGTCTCCAGTTTTGGAGATATGCGATTTCTCTTCACTCTTAACATTTTTTTTAACTCCTAGAGAATGATTAATGCAATACTGAAAGAGCCCTGCAAGCTTTATCAGCAAAGTGAACTTCACCTTGGGCTGAACTGGACTTCAAGAATTAACAAATTCTTGATCAGATCACTAATTACCACATTAATTGTTTCCATTCACACAATTCCATATTAGAAAAATTAAACATTTCCATCTCGGAAGTTAGCATCTGTCAAGCAGGATTTCTCTCACATGGCTACTCACACATCCATTTCAAGGTAATTGAAATAAAACTTGGTTTAGGTCATTACTTAAATCAGAGGGTTAGCTGTTTATTTGAAATTTATGTAGTTCCCTAGTTCTCTGGTTTTATCTTTAAAGGACTTTCTAACACTCCAGAATATTTGTAACCTGTAAGGTTAATTCCACCAGCCCTACCTGTCTGAAGAATACATCTTCCATCAGATTCTAGCCCATTTTCACAGAATCACAGAATCACAGAATGGTTGCATTGGAAGGGACCTTTGGAGCTCATCTGGTCCAAGCCTAGTGCTAAAGCAAGTTCACCTAGACAAGGTTGCACAGAATCAAATCCTTGTGGGTTTTGAACATCTCTAGAGAAGGAAATTCTACAGGCTTTCCAAGTAACCTGATCCAGTGCTCAATCGCCTTCAAAGTAAAGAAGTTTCTCCTCATATTGAAATGAAACTTCTTCAGTTTAATTGTGCCTATTGCACCTTGTCCTGTCGCTGGCCACCATGAAAAAGAGTCTTGCCATGTCTTCTTGCCATCTGCCCTGAAGATATTTGCATACATATTTGCAAATTTGTATACAGGTATGTATATTTTTCTTCTTACATAGTCTGATGAGAAAGAACTTTCCCATCAGGAAAAGGAATATCATTAAGTAATTAAATAATCATACTAAAAGGGGGGTAAGGGAAACAGCCTTGACAGGTATAAAAAGGTTCTGACAGTAACTAACTCCCTGTTTTCCTCACTTCAGTGACAATTGACATTGACAACTTTGCCAAAACTTCTTGAAAGAAATATAATACAATAGTCTAATATAATAGCCTGTTTTCTTTCATCTCCTGTGCCTACAACCCTCAGTCTGAAAGGTTTTTGAAACTCATGATGATCTCACATAAATGTAAAGGACTGATTTCCTCCTCCCAAGAAACAAAAAGAAATCTAGGTTTGTGATAGTTGGGTTCAAGGGCTAAACCACAAAAGCAATACATTCTTTCACACTGCAACAAGCAAGAATGAAATTTTCATGAGATAAAAGTAAAGAGAGGAAAAAAAATACACACACAAACCTACAATTCAAGCTGAATTTCAGATTTGGAGTCCAGATTCCAAGAAGTTCAAAATCCTGATATAGCTGTCTAGGCTGTGATGAACAATTCTGTTATTTTGGTCTCTCTCATACTACCCTGAAACATGCTGAATTTGATTTTCAACACTGAAAATTTCAAAATGCAATTTTTGAAATTATCAAACTGAAAGGCAACAGAAGTGACTGTTTGGATGTTCATTTGAAATGTGTAATTTATGTAACAAAAATTTGGTCCAATTCAAGCCTTAGCAAAAATAATCTGAATGTTCTGATGCGGCCTAAAAACTGATTGAAATCTTTCATATGGATGGGTGTACAAAGATAAAATTGTATATCTTCAGCCATAACCCGAGGAGACTGGATAGAGACTTATAATAAATATGTCGCTTTTTTTTTTTTTTTTTTTTAAATGAGAAGTAGCTTTGTAGTATGGGGATAATTACTGCTTCAGAACTCTGACGGGGAATTTTTCAGGTCCAAGCATCACTTATAATTGTAATAATATATAGCATTAAAAGTCCATATCCTTTCGTAAGGATATAAAAGAAATGCAAGGACAGACATAAAATGCATGACATGGGAAAGAGTGGGAACAGTCACTTCACAGTCCTTAATTTATGGCATCAGAAAAGCACAGAGCTTAATTTAGCAGACAAAAAGTAATATTACAGATTTCCAGTGAGCAGTTATAAGCATGTTTCTTACCTCTACTGGAAATTTTGGAGTTTACATATTCCTTGTACACAGAAATAATACAGCAAGTTGTTTTGCATGTCGGACTAATTGGTAATATACTCCCCCTTACAGGACAACTTTACCTGCCATGCTTTACTTATGCTATTGAAAAGCTTACCTAAACCCAAGCAGCACAATGGGGCTCTCATCCTCTCCCTCCATCTCTTCCATATTCTCTAGAAGTGGGTGAAAAGGGAATTTCCAAAGTCACTCTCCCTGAGAGAAAATAAATAGAAAGATTACCCATGACACTTGATGACAATTCCCCAATAGTATTCTCCAAATAAGTTAAATCATTTAAAACATTTCAATCTTTAAGGTCAAATCTGTAACTTTCTTATCAACAGTCTGCTTTTAAAATAGTTTTGAGGTTTAAGAAAGACATGTGACAAAGCACCTGAAGTTGTGATCTTCAGTTCATAATCATTCTCAGTACAATGGTAAGGTTAAAAGAAAGAAAACAAAGAAAAGAAAAAGGTTAAAAAGACAATTGCTGGTTTCAAACTTTTATTTCCTTTACAAAAAACCAGTGTATTTCCTTTGCTCCTTTCTCAACCTCTCCCTTGTTCCATCAAAATTCCCAGAATATATATATGTATATTCTTCCTGTTCCTCTGTAAGTGCCCTTGGACCACCTAGTCCAGTCCATTAATTTTTTCAGAGAGTTGGGGTGTGAAATTAGCTACATAGGAAGAAAAATGAGAGGTGGGATAACAAAGAGGAAAGTGCAGTGAACATACACCTCTGCAGTCTACACCAGAACATGTTTCACATAGCTGAAGAAACAAATTCATAATCAGGTTGCAAATTTTAAAACACTTACTGTTTGTGAAACCAGTAATAAAAAAAAAAAAAATTCTCTCAGATCTGTTCCAAAGCAAGAGTACATAAAATTTAGTTGTAGGGTATGAAATTACTTCTGCCTTTTACGCACATAATAGGATACACACCATAATTGCAAGACAACACATTATTTCTCAAATAGTATAAAATATACTTCTTGACACTCTAATCTTACATAGTCTATATTTTTCTCTGGAGTTTTAATGCACCTATCATGCTGTACTGAATACTACTATGTGCAATCTGGACTTGGAGCCCATTAAAGTAATTTAGACTAAAGGTACACTGTAAATGATTCCTACAAAACATAAAGCTGAGTAAAATAGCAAGAGTAGCAGTGGAAATGTTTTGATATATGCACAGTTTTGAGGCTCATTTTAACTGCAAGTTTCTTAACTACCTATTGAACTTAAGAAATATTTTGCTGCCTGGTGACAAGAAATAGTTTGCTCAGACTACACACTAAATTAGTAGATTATATAGAATAGCAAGTTTATCACAGATGGAGACAAATTCTGTCTTTTACTAAGATTCATTTAGCAAAGGAAATGAGAGAGGTAACCAGTGATGACCTCTGATTCCTAAATTCCCCTCAATCTTTCCTATGCTCAGGTTAGACCTGCCTCTTATGTGAAATAAGAGCCTGTGACTAACCAGATTTGCCGCACTACTAATCATCTAAAACTTCAGTGTCTAGTCCACATTCATCATCTCGGCTCTAGTCAATGAAGAAAAAGAGCCCTCTTCAGCAGACAATTTATCCAATTTTAAAATGGGGTTCTAAAAGAGATGAGAGGAACTACATTCAGAAGGGGTCTAACTTATTCCATTAACTGAAGAAGGAGTTGAGTCAAATTCATCTGTTAAAGAGCCCCATTTTCAGTCTGATCCAGGTGACACTAATATCCGGTTAAATGATCACTGGCACTTGTTTACCTGTCATAAACCTTTAGGGGACCATTGCAATACCACCACCAACCACATTGTTTCCAACCAGGCAACTGTCATTGGACTTATATCTCTGCACAGGTTAAGCAGCATTACCTGTGAAAAACATCACTCTGCTTTACAGCTGAATAGATAAAAATTAATTCTACTGGCATATACTGAGTGACATCAGGGCACAAGCAATGGCAGTAAAGAATTTGAATAATGATTATACAAAAGGAGCGTAGTTAAATTCTGCACGAATACAGCTCATCTGATCAAACCCTCTCACAAGACATGTCTCAGTACAAAAATCCTTCATTCTGTTTTCTAACTCTCAGTCTCCACAGAATACACACATTGAGTATCACACACCTTCTACACACATAGATCTTTAGCTTTGTGAAAATACAAGAGTGTCTGCTCTCATTACTTACAATATGAATTTTCTTTCAAGTTGTGACAAAATGCTTCCAAACAGCACCTCATCTTCAAAGGTTATCGTTTTTCTTAGAACTTTTTTTCACATTGATTTGTACTATGTTTTCAAGCATTCTTCTCTTTCATAAGTCCAAAGATTCAAAGGGTCAGGCTGAGACCCACATGTTGTCATCACTGCATGGTGTCCAGTAACAGTATGAATGGGTGAATCCTGTCTCAAATCTCTCCAAAGTTTGTGTTGTCTGTGAAATTTTAATTCAGGTGCGCTACCTAACTCTTTTTTCCCCTCTTTTTTGTCTCAATTTTTCATGTCATTTTAAACATGACCACAGTTCATAGCCTTCTCATTCTTTTCCTCAGCAGCCAGCCCCCTATTTAGTATAAATGTGTTCCTAGATGTTCCACCTGTAAATTAATGGTGTCCCTACTGTAGCATTTGCTGGTGGCAACTCAAAATTAATTATTCCAACAATGTAACTCTAATGTCACATCCAAGATGTCCACCACAATCTAACTGTGGTATTATTTGTTGCTATTTATATGTTATCTACTTGTATTTTTTGCAAATTCACACTTACAACAGCTCTCAAATACAAACTTGCAGTTTGAAATCTCAACATTATGGAAGCATATAATCATAAAATAATTTTTATTAATATTTTAGTGCAAAAGGAAAAGTAGAGTTTCAAAATTCTATAAATTGAAAGGTTATAAGATTGTTTATGCAAGAAGACAGTTTAAAAATTGTTCAGTTCAAGAATGTCCACGTGCTTAATTTCTCCTGGGTGTTCTCTCAGTATTGGCATTGTTGACAGGGATTGTGATCCTAGATGCCAAATATTTGTAGTATCCTCTGAAACTGAGATTGTCTCTACCATAGAACCTAAATATTTTTTACATTTCCAGATTTATACAATCTACGGTGGGATTTGAGGGAAATAGATGCTCACTGGGTAATTGTTTTGTTATATACTTGAGTTTTGAGCTCATTTTAAGTGCAGACTATCTGTCATCATTGAGATTTTTACCAGCATGTAGCAGGAAACTGTGAATGAGCCCCCAGAAACTTTGGTCATACTTGGAAACTCTTTTATAAACTAATTATCAGCTGGTACTTCATTTCATCTTAGCTGTTGAGTTTCATATTATAAAAACAAACAAATAAAAAACTAGTAAAAACTATTATTCAATAGAATATATTAAACAGGGCTGGATAAGTTCATGGTTTTTGTCCATTGCATATGGAATCAGAAGAGCAGAACTAATGAATCATTACATGCTTTCTACCTTTCTTCAATAACCCAACACCTCAAATTCAGTGAAGAGAGATTTTCTGGCAACAGGTGATGAAAAAGAGAGCTTTGTTTAGTATCCTGAGCCACATCCTTTTTCCGCATGCCAGAGAGGAGGTGGTATCTTGCAACCTGCTCTCTTTGAAAATGTTCTCCTTTTGAGGCAAGTGAAGATATTCTTGCTGTCTTGAACAGATTAGTCCCCTGGTACTTCTCAGTTTGATTCCTTGACTCTATCAGAACACAGAGATCTTGATAAAGGTGAAGACAATCCTACTGTTGATTTGAAATTTTACAGTATAGAGTAAAAATTAAATTGGGAAACAGTGGTATCATAATTCTATTTATAGGATTGTTTAACATGTAAGATTTTCTTTGTTAAAAATACACTCTTAATTTTGATTATACAGATAAATCTTTATACTGAAGATGTAAACAAGTATAAAAAAGGCAGTGAAGGATCTGTTATTTTGCAGATATCAGATATACTCACATTTTCATCTTAATGTTTTACCTGTCTTTTTGTCTTAATTTATGTCATTAACTCCTTGGCATATTTTCTACTCCCTTAAGTTTATTTAACAAGTGCAATACAAGATAAACACTTGCAACAACTGCCTTTTTATTTGAGGGGAATAAGTGCATTTCTGCAAACCACCTTATGATTCAAATAAATAAACAAATAGATACTAACTTGATAAACAAAATAGATACTAACAGGAACAAATCCAACCCATGCACTTTGTACTAGTTTAAGGCTTCTCCTTGCAGCTATAGTTTATTATCATGCAATGTGCCCATTTTACAATTAAGTAATTCATTAATTAACCTGGAGAAAGAGAGGAGCACTTGCAACTCTCACTCAATAGCTGTGCCAGAAAAATACTCTTTAATGTTTCTGCAGATACCAATGCCAATCACCTCTTAGGTCAAACAAGCCTTGCCTGAAAACTTGAGGAAGGAGTTTGCCCTTGTGAAGGATAAAAATTTAACTTTAGAAGAAAAGGATTATCCAGGAATTTAGGACTTAATTTACACAAACTGCAATAATCTCTTTGTCCCTATCCTGCTGCTTAGTTTCTGAATCCCCCTGCAACCCATAAGGAGGAACAGATATTTCTGACTGGCCAATTTTCCCCTCCACAATGCTATACACCTGTATTAACTGCTGTCAGCCATTGTCTTTAGAAGTCCATAGAAAAGAAAACTAATGCCAGCATTCAGGGGAAGAATAAAAACATGTTAACTCAGTTGCGGGTTATATTAACTTCCTCTCAGTACGTGAATAAATAAAAAGATTGATGATCCATGTCATGGCCTCTCAAACTCCTGGTGCTGGAATTCTGAGACCTCCTGAGCAGGGTGACCGGCATAAAAATTTGTGTTCAGCACTCATAAATGCACTAAAAGCATATCTTGTCATTACAGATAAATGATGTCTTTAAAGTTTGTCATATTAAGTGAAAAACACTTTCAGATCCACCATGACAAACATCAGATTGCCTATTATTTAATAGATTTTATCTAGTGCAACCACAACAAGTGGTTTACACAGAAACACAGCATCAGGGGAAAATACATTTTCATTTCTTTAACAAGATTTGGCAAGAGAAAACAAAGACAATATGTTGATCCAGTTATCAGCCAGACTAGACAATTTTATTTCAAAAAAGCCACGGGGTTGATACTCAAAAGTATCCCATCCTCTGGTAATCTAGCCCTCATTTTAATTTTCTGCTCAGATTTATTTGGAACAGAGAGGGAGGTTGGGCCTCTCACAACCAACTGGAAAAAAAAGTTGCTCATTAAGTCCCCAAAATTTCCATTTCTGCAAAGGATAATATTCTAACCACAGTAAAAAAAAAATATCAGCTAAAAAGACCTCACCTTATTTTGCTTAATGCATTTGTTCTCTATTGAAGTGTATATTCCTGCAAGACAAACTAGTTTGTGAGATTATCTCTTCTAAATAATGTCGGATTCATTATTATAACTTTGGATGAGAGAGAGAAATTGCAGAATCACAGAATAAGCTGACTTGGAAGGGACCCACAAGGACCATTGAGCTCAGCTCCTGGCCCTGCACAGCACCATCCCCAAGTGTCACACCATGTGCCTGAGAGCATTGTCCAAATATTTCTTAAACTTCGTCAGGCTGGTGCTGTGACCACTTCCCTAGGGATCCCATTCCGGTGCCCAACCACCCTCGGGGGAAGAACTTTTTCCTAATATCCAACCTAAACCTCCCCTGACACAGCTTCAGGCCATTCCCTCAGGTCTTGTCACTGGTCACCACAGAGAAGAGATCAGTGCCTACCCCTCCTCTTCCCTGCATGAGGACATTTTAGACTGCAATGAGGTCTGTCCTTAGTATCCTCTTGTCCAGGCTGAACAGATCGAGTGACCTCAGCCCCTCCTTGTATGGCTTCTCCTCAAGGCCCTCCACTGTCCTTTGGATGCTCTCTAATAGTTTAATGTGTTTCTTATTCTGAGGCACCCAAAACTGCCCCCAGCACTCTAGGTGAGGCCGCCCCTGTGCAGAGCAGAGTGGAACAGTCCCCTCCCTTGTCTAGATGGTGATGCTGTGCCTGGTGACCCCCAGGACACCGCTGGCCCTCCTGGCTGCCAGGGCACTGCTGACTCATGTTCAACTTGCCATCGACCAGGACACCCAGGTGCTTTTGCTGGTACTGCTCTCCAGCACCTCATTCCCCAGTCTGTCTGTACATCCAGGGTTGTACCCCATCCCAGGTGCAGAACCCAGCACTTTGTGTTATTGAACTTCTTATGGTTGATGATTGCCCAGTCCTCTAATGAAGAATCGAAAGCCCAGAAAAGAAATTTTTAATTTAAAAGCTGTTTTTTCATGTGTATATATGTGATGATCAGGGGCATACTACATGATATTTCAACATGTTATACAAGCCCTTCATGCAGGCAGGGAGTGAAACAGATACCTCCTGTTGTAGTTCACCTCACTTCTCTTCCTTCCCCTCATTCAATCATTTCTAAATTCATATTTCAATATTTTCATTTCAAATTTCCATATAATCATAGCTAACACTTCCATAACCCAAGTGTGTAAAAAATGTTCACACTTTTATTTTTCAGTTTATCATGAGTTCACTTGATCATATGCTGAGGCCACAGATCTGTTGTCCTCTACAATTTGCATGTTGAAATATGCTTGTTAGATACCATAACTTTCCTTTAGTCAAAAAGGAATCATTGCTCCAGCCAAACTGTCCATATGTGCCAATCACTATGTGAATATCTGAAGTGGCAGGGAGACAACAAAGATTCATGCAATACAACAAACCCAGCTGTTTATCGTCACTGTGTACCTGGAAATATTATTTTAGAACCTCTGTAAAATAAGAAAAGGTTTTAGTTTTCCAGGAAAGCAGAAAGAACTGATACATCCCTGGAAAATTAAGTAATTTTAAAAATATTAATAAAGACTGGAATTGCACCCATAAGCAGCAATAGATTTTCTACAGATTTCTTAAGAAAAAAGGTTTTACAAGAGTTATAGTGTATCTGAAAACAATATGTGTTCAAGACATATTATCACATTGCCCTCTAAAAGTCTCAAAGACCACTTTGAGTCTGGCTGCAAGTAGAAAGAATAAAAAAGATATTATGAAAACAAAAAAACAAAACAAACAAACACAACCGAAAAAACCCCACCAACAGAATGGGCCACCTTTCTATAGGAATTCAGTTCAATATCCTGCAAAAACAAACCTGAAAATGCTAGCTCAGTTCAAGCCAGAACTTACGCCTACCCAAAAGTAGCATTTAGTACTTCAGCTACATCGGAGCCACCAAGTAGAACAAGATAATTGTATGTGCGTACTCCAGAGTCATTGCAAGTATTATTTTTCTTTCATTAAATGCTTGTCTGCAGTAAAATGTCACTTTTCTGAGAGGAAAGCCAGCTTTTCCTAGGATTTTGTGTTTCAAAATGCCTGCAAGCAAAATCGAGTCAAAGAAAACAGGAAATGATCTTGTGTCTTGGGCCTCTAGCACATGTGCTTGTCACAGACAGTAAGCTGGAGGGATTCCCATACACCAATTCCCTCAGAGATACCTGCTGGATAATGCACTCTTATGAGGCAGCATGTCAACAGACATTTTTATTCTTCTGGAAAACTTAGGTGGTTGTGTAATGCAGACAGAAAATGTCAATCTGGATCAGCTGAGATGCACATTTTCAGCCAATTTGTGTGAGGCAATTTTACATATGCCCATAAGTTTGTCCTGGTTGACAAACTTAATCTCTTTTTACAACAAGGTAACCCACCCAGCTGAACAATGGAGGCCAACTGATGTAATCTTTTTGGACTTTTGTAAAGCTTCTGGCACTGTCTGTCTCAGGATCCTTTCAGACAAAATGTCCAGCCCACAGCTGGATACACACATCCTGTGGTGGCTGAGCAGCTGGCTCATGGGTCAAGCGCAAAGGGTTACAGTGAATGGGGTGACATCAGACTGGGAGCCTGTCACTGCTGGGGTTCCACAGGGTTCCACCCTAGGGCCAATGATCTTCAATACCTTCATAAATGACTCAGATGCAGGACTCAAGAAAGGGTAAGTTTGGTGATGATACAAAATTGGGAGGAGCTGTTGACTCCCTCAGAGGCAGAGAGTCGCTACACAAAGAAGAGGGCTTGGAAATCACTAACCATATGAAGTTTAACAAAGACAAGTGCTGGACCTGTGATGGGTCAGTTATGGATGTACAGACAGACTGGGGAATGAGATGCTGGAAAGTATTGCATGGAAGGGACATGGGGATCCTGGTCAATGGAAAGTCTACAACTTTCTCATGGGGGGAAGTGGAGGAACGGGTACTGATCTCTTCTCTCTGGTGATCAGTGACAGGACCTGGGGGAATGGCATGAAACTGTTCTGAGGGGTTAGCTTGGATACCAGGGGAAGGTTTTTTAATGCAAAGGGTGGTTGGCCACTGCAACAGGTTCCCCAGGGAAGAGGTCAAGGCACTAAATCTGCCAGAATTCAAGAACTGCTTGGATAGTGCTCTCAGGCACATGATGTGATTTTTAGGGTTGTTCTGTGCAAGACCAGGAGCTGAACTCAATGAGTCTTGCAGGTCCCTTAAAATTCAGGATATTGTATGATTCTATGACTTTTTATACTCCTTCAGAATTTAATGTGGGAGCTTTACTACTAAAGTTGAAGCTCCAGAGCCCACAGCTCCCTCCTCCCAGCGGGAAGTCAGCCACAAAGGTGGGGCAATACACTCCAGTGAGAACAATCTTAAAAATGGGGCATTAACTCAGAAACAAGAGATAAGGCAATTCAGTGCATTCTCCGAGAGATCTGTGGAGTATTTGACACAGTTTAAAGCCTCTGTTCGCTCTGTCTTCCCTTTATGAATTATAAGTCACATGGGACATACGTACTCCCAGTAACATATGAAGAGGCAACCTGTACTCTGCACCAGCATCAGTGGATCTAGTTTTCTATGGGTTACTCCACAGAGACTAGTAAATATTTCTTCTTACTGCAACTTATTAAAAAACTTTTAAGATATAAACATTGCCCCAAGGAAGTTACAGTGTATGGAGAGCAGACTTACACATCTAGAGAGAAAATTGAACACTAAATTTGAAGTTCTTCCTGAAAACAGTCCTACAGTTGCTTTTCCGGGATGAGTAGTAGATATAAATCGTATTTTGACAACAAGGTATGGCATATATCCTTCTTTACTATTATTATTTTGCATGTCTGAGTAGCAATTTTACAAGGTAAAAAAAGTCAATTTGCTGTAAAATATTTTTTGTTGCAAAATTGTGACCTTTTCTTGCAAAAAATTTACAAAATCTGTAACAGTGATGCAGCAAGAGCTGTCAGGTCAGCTTGTTTACAGTCTCTGTGAAACTTCTCAGGTCTGATTTGCAAATATGTGAAACTATATATGTGTGTTCTAGGATTTCTTTATCCCAGTATAACCATATTTTTACTGGATTAAACACATTGAATTAATATATCTTGAACTTCCTAGTATAAGGAATGACTGATGGAATGTTCCAGAAAATAAGAAAATAATGTTTCTGTGTTCATGTACTTTAGAAAAGGATGATCTCTACTTGTGCTTTGGTTCGAATGCTTTATATTTCTGACTACCAGAAAAGACTCAAATATATCTTATAGTTTAATAAAAATTTCCTTCTACGGAAAAGGCATAAACTTGAAAAATCTAAAATAAAATTCTAAAAACTTTTACTGTAGGAAAAAATTCTCCATGTGTGTTGTACTATTACAACAACTAGTATTAGGAAATGTATAGCAAGATATTTTAGATTTCCATATTAATTTGCGGGATATTACACTGATTGGGTTAAGGTCCATGCCATCACTGGTTATACTCGCTGCAACTGGTACACTTCCAAAATGTCTAGGGTAAGCAGAGCCTGGACACAAACACATCATGTTCCATGCCTTTCCAAAACGTGGGGAGGCAAACTGCATTTGGACCCTCCCCTCAAACATCATCTCAAAAACATCCTAGCAGTTCTGTGGTGCTGCCTCAGAGATGCAGACAGGAAGGAGGTCCATCTGCTTCTGAATTTGATTCATGATTTAGCACATCATTTTTTGTGTGCAACGAGTCTGGATTCTGGAACTTAAAACCTGTGCTTCTACACAGTAAGTGTAACAGCAACAAAAATGTTTTTAAAAGGGAACTTGTGAATATCATTAACAATTAATGCTATTGACACCACAATTGTTACTATATTGTTGTAATATGTGTTATTGAGCACACTGCTGGCAGAGAGAAGGCTGGAATGGCCTCTGGCTTGGACAGCCGCAGGGTCTGCTGGCAGACAATGTGCCAGCTGACAGGTTTTAGTTGCAACAGTGCCTAGAGACCTCCCCATGCAGCGCCTCACTGTTCATTGCCTTACTGATTGTATTTAATTTGATTACTAAAGCCTACTTTCTCTTAATTGTCTGCTGCTGCCTAGCCCACTTTACACCCTGGAGTGGGCTGCTTACAGCACTTGCTTGGAAGCCTTCAAGGCCACGCTGAATGGAGGGGCAACCTGGCCTAGTGGAAGTTGTCCCTGCCTGTGGCAGGAGGGTTGGAATCAGATGGTCTTTAGGTGTCTTCCAACTCAAGCTGTTCTATGATTCTGTGATTCTCGCAACACCTAAACAGGAAAAAGCCACTTGAATGTCAAGGGGAAGTCAACCCAGAAGGAACTCTGAGAAAAAAATCATGGTTCAAGTGCACAGCAAATAAACGCATAACACAGAAATACCTTATGAAGAGCACAGAGATGTTCATTGCTGCCGGCTTGGCACGGTCGGATGTCAGGCTTCCACAGTGAGTAGGGCCCCACATTGTAGCCCTATAGCAGTCCCTCTTGTCCAGACCAGCCGACCCAGGACACCATGGCCCAGGCCAAGCTCCCCAGCATGGCCTTACCCAGGGCTGGGGAAGCCCTGCTGCCAGCCCAGCCTGTCTCTCACCGGCTAGACCCTGTATGCCTACAGTGTGTCCCGCCCAGCAGGCACCTTAGCTGGGCACCCTCCTGGACCCACCACCTCCCAGTTCCAGGCACAAGGATCCAAACACAAAGAAAACTTCTAATAAACCTAGATTTTTTAGTCCTCCCTAGTTGTTTGTGCACCCATGTGTTTAGAAAGTTTTGCCTGCTATTCATAAAATCGTGATTACAGTATACATCAAGCAGCTTTTCCAAAGTGTTAAGCATTCACCCTCCTGTATGATAACAACATCACATATAGATGGCAAATTAGGACACTTATTTATATGTTTCTTCACCTTTGTAGACTTCCACTGTGTGTGTGCCAATACGGTAACTTACCCACTCAACCTTTTCAACCTTTTTAGCCAACTCATGCCACACAGAAAAGAGCATCTGAAATGTCCACTGAAGAGCTGAAAATTGAGTGCAGGCAGCCAAAAGCAAAGACGACAAACTTGTCTTTTTGTTTATAACTTGTAGTATACTGTTGTTTTCAAACAAACGTTTCAGCACTGAATATATTAACATTTACTTAAGCAGAAGTCAACACTGAAAGCCATTAGTACCCTCTACTGGTTTATTTTGTAGCAGCAGGCGATCTGTCCGTCCTTGTCCTAGTGGCTTCTGTGCAACCCATGTTCTTAATAGGATCTATGGCTAATTAACAGAGATAATTATTCCTGAATAATTTACAAAAAAAAAGGAAAGGGAAAAGGAAAGGGAAAAGGAAAAGGAAAGGGAAAGGGTAAGGGAAAGGGAAAGGGAAAAGGAAAAGGGGTGGAATTATAAAAAGAAATTAAAAGTTGGGCATGGTTTTATCACTGATAGGTGGATTACTCAGAGCAAAGCCTAGCTTGGAGCCTGTTACAAAGTCACACCAATCCAGCTGGTTGTACCGGGAGAAAAGCTGACACAGTCTCTCTGCTGCTTTACAGGAACAATATGCCAGGACTTTTAAAACTGCCTGCTTTCAAGCCTTTAAAAAAGTGCTTAAATGCTGTGATCTTCATGAATTTCCCAGTAATTGCCACTAGATTCCTTTGCTTTCTATAAAAACCAGTCTTGAGCCCACAGAGATAAGGGCATTGATGCAATAGATAGAGATGTGCAGACAGCAGAGCTCCCAAAGTCACTGCTTGTATTGTAAAAACTACTTGCTTCCCACCGCCAGCCAGCCAGCCCCCATCAATCCTTCTGGGTGCACATATTGTCCAGCTCAATCCCTGCTACAAGGCCCTAAATTAATGACTGGTGTCCTTTATTCTGTGGGCCAAGGTATCCCATTGTGCTACATCAAGGCACAGAGATACATCTCTGAATCTGAACATCACAGTGGGAATAAAGTACTGAAGAGAGAGGTGCTAAAAGCTAGTGGGGAAGATACTGACATGGAGCATTTTGGCTGCATTTTCACAGGCTGGAACATAAACAATCTCTATTCTCTCCATCCATTGGCTACAGAGGAAAAGATTTCTCCAATTAATGGAATTACGTCTGGATGGTATAACATATCTGTGAAGGTAATCAAAAGGAAAGATTATGTAACAGCCATCATTCTGTAACAAGAAATCACAACTTGTTATGGTCCACTGAGCTCCTTTGAAATCTCTTGCTCGAGCTTTTTGCTAAGATATCATTCACTCCTGCAGCAAGCCAGATCAACAAAAAGATTAAGTGATTTAGAAGGAATACAGAAAAACTTTGTAACTCCAAACATCCTTCACAGGTAGTTAGAGTACTTTCTTCCTATAAGTGCTTAGAAGGAGATGTACTGAGAGGAGAATGAGAATAATGCAGCTTATTTAATATCTTAGCAAAAAGCTAATGGGCAGTACTGTTGATAAAGTTTAAGGTAACGTCATAGGAAATACTAACATGAAACAACACTTTTAGCTTGTCAAGATCCATTTCCATATTAATGCAGCAAGATTTTTAAAGTTTATTAGAGCAGCAGGCTCTAGAAGACAGGAAACCCACTACAGTCCAAGGAAGAGGAGGTGCCTTCTATCTTTCTAGTATGTACATTTATTTTAGAAACAAACCTTAAGCCTGAGTGGACTGTAAATGTATTTCTGATTTATTGTTATGATTGTGTATTATTATGTTAATGACAAAAGTACCTAAAGATTACAAAGATGATCGGTACACATAATTCTACATATTGGGTAAGCACATTTAACTTAAGGCAAAGTGACAAGCCTTAATATTTCATTATGAGTTCATATTTTGATGCAAAAATAGTACCAGTACCCACTGTTTCAGAAATATCAGAGGATGCTTTTAGCAAAACTGTAACTACACCCTAATCTTGTGCTAAACCGGTCTCTTAGTCAAGAGCTACTCTCCCTTCCTCAAATGGAATTGCATTATCTAGGTACCGGCAGGCTAGACAGACATGAAGATGGAATTCTATATAGCATATGTGCTTGTCTATTCAGACGTCACCCCACAATCTAATGAGATCTGAACCAAAAAGCTTTACTTAAGAATAAGCAGAGAAAAAAATAACTGAATGTAACTTGAAATAAGGAAAATTTATTTTCTTTTTAGTAGAGAACACATCTTTCTTTAACCTACCATGACTTAAGACTCTTTATGAAAAAAATTTACATCTTCATATCTAGTTTGCTTCTGCAAGTTTGCAACTGCATTTCACATCATTTTGAAGTCCCTTAAAAAACCAACAAAATAAATTATTTTCTGAATGTCAAGAACTAAAGTGACAGCCCCATCATCTAAAAAGCTGTGGTCACTATTTAGAATACAAAGTACTGTCTGCTTTTTACATGTATTAAAGGAACTATTTTCTTAGGGATTTTGCACTAGTGTCCATAGCTTCCTTTATCATCTGCTTTGCATGTGATTAAGTGCCTTGTTTAGTGGTAAATTACAGAAGGCAAAGAAATGAGAGAATATAGAGATATAAACATGACTGGAGACAGATTTTGAGCTTGTAGCATGAGTTACAGAAAGTAATTTTAAGGTGTGGAATACTATTCCCATTTTAAAGAATACCAGTTTAAAGAAATTCCAGTTTTAAAGTCTTCCAACCTGCAGAGACATCTCTCATCTTTGGGCAAATCTTCCAACCATTACTACTGAAAAAATGCAGTTATAGGCATAAAAAGCAAAAAACTCTTCAGCAAGAGGACTCCACCATTTGCAAGTTTAGCTATACCCATTAAAACACATCCACATCGAGTAAAATTTCATCATGCCAAAACAAGTGGCTGTGCATGGTATCATCTACAGACTAATTTCATTGATCTCATGACTAACACTCATAGGTGCTCCTCCACTGTGCTTATTTTGATATACAGGTGTTTGTTGACATAAAGGGTGTGAATCTGAATTAAGCCTTCTACAAAAGGCTGTGACTGACAAGATTTTTTGGAAGGAAGTGCTCTCGGCCAAAATCCAGTAGGTCAGAGCATGAATCTGATCCAACACTCGGCCTGATTTGGATCAAGATCTTGTAGAAATTTTCCGCACCTCTGGACAGTGCCTGAATCACACAGTAACATGGTCTTCCTGTTTCTCTAGTTCCCTATTTCTCCACCTGAAGCCATTTTACTTCGCACAGATAAAGAGAATTTCCTAGGAAAATTGGTAGGAAAAAGTAGAAGAGATAATACTGTTGTTAGAGCACTCACCTAGCTAGTCTAACCCCCAGCTCCATAAAATATTCATAGAAAATTAAATAACTTCACATAAGGTAAAACAGAAGCCTGGAGTACCTAATAAAAGTGTGTTGTATTAGATCTCTTCTCCAGATCAGAAAATAAAAACACTTCAGAATTTATCCCGTTGAACATTCTATCCACTAATTGAAATGAAAAAACCTTTATATTTTGTTTTTTCTCATTAAATAGGATTGACCCCAGCTTTAGGATAGGGTTTACCATGGAGCAGCATTAGATGTTTCCTTCTGTTTTGGGTTTAACTAGCTAATTAACTGTGTAGAAAAGGAATCACACTTTTATTCCCCTCCTTGGCATTCTCTACTGATTAGGTAATACAGCTCTTTGCTTATATTGCTGGATCCAGTGAATGTTCTGCTTTGGATTCAAACTTGCCAATCTTTGCTAGAGAAGGCACTTACTGTTCCAACTAAACCTAATGGTTGAAAAGATACACGCAAGCTGCTGGAATAGTTGGCTATACTGAAGACTTGTCCAGGGATTGGGAATTGTGTCTAAATAACATGTAAAGACTGAATGATCTTAACATCAGAGTCATAAAACTTCAAATAAATAATTTAATTCCTGAGCATATTCCTTTGGAAAATATTTGTATGCCAAACATGTTACAGTACAATATTTAAGATGTAAAATCAAGGCAAGGAAGAGTAAATACCACAGCAGACGAATTTTTCTTGTAGTTCTGCCCAAATCAAGCAGGTGCATTCTGCATTGCTAAAATAGTTGTAATTAACCTTTAATCCTAATTTTTAAAAGGTGATAATTTAATTTATATAGCTGTTCATATGCAAAATATTGTGCAACACTGGTGATTGCAAACCCTCTATGATGAGGTGCACATTTGGAATCAGGCTTTTAAGCAAAATCCTTCAGAGAGGTACATTTCAGTTTATATCATAATGAATTCAAGGTAGAACTGAACAAGTTTCATGTGAGGCTACCATCCAAATTGCTTAGTTAAAACTGTAAATTGTGGATTCAGTTATACACCTGTTTGCACACAAGAGTAGGAATTTCATACTCAAAGGCTTTCCCACTTTTGTCATGGTAGCAGTTTAGATTGAACTTGCCAAAAAAACAGATTTAAAGGGTGTGTGCAAACCCTTTGTTGACAAACTGTGTTCCGTTTGAGAAACCAATTAAAGGTTATATACTAGAGATCCCACTTCACATACCACACTGAGAGAACAAACCACCCTATAGTGCCAATAAAAAGGATCCACACTGCATTACAAAAACTTGAGATATGTGCATATTCTGACTTGAGCTGTTTTTCCTGGGTTCAAAAGGCAAATTGTTTGTGAGAGAAGGACTGGGGACTGTATCATTGCAAGAGAATTTGTCAGCTGGCTGTGGGGATAACAAACCACGTCTGAGGAGCTGAACTCCGAGGTTCAGAAGCAATGACTGAGAAGGGCACTTGGCAAAAGGGAATATTTGAGGCGGAAAATGAGAACATGAAGAAACATGCAAACAGTTTAAATGTCGCTGTTCAAACAAGAAGCAGTGCAGCACAAGTTCAGCTGTTAAACCACTGCTTTTGCCTAACATGAAGAATTCA
This sequence comes from Corvus hawaiiensis, assembly GCF_020740725.1. Classification (NCBI taxonomy): domain Eukaryota; kingdom Metazoa; phylum Chordata; class Aves; order Passeriformes; family Corvidae; genus Corvus; species Corvus hawaiiensis. The sequence goes on along the minus strand of NC_063255.1, from coordinate 36,311,516 downwards.
GACAGCAGCTCACCGACATCCTGCCAGCACCAGCTGGGCATAAAAGCAGGAAGAAAATGAGTTATTGCACAACTGCAGTGCAGCCTCTACAGCTACCTGGCAGCAGAGTTGCACAAAGACAAGTAAAATTATGAAAAACTGATAATTTAGGACCTGAGCCTTCAGGAGCTGGCTAGGAGATTAAGAGTTTAAAATAAATAAATACAATAAAAAGTAAATTCTCACAGAACCCATTTAATCTGCATTTCAGGTATTGGTGATAAGGCTGGAATAAACAGCTAATTACACTATATAAAATGCATGTTTCAACTTTGCATCTTACAGGAGCTGGTTGCTTGTACTGACTTAGGAAACAGTCATTTCATTCCACTAGGCCCCACAGAGACAGTCTAGCTGCATGCATTGGCACTCATTCCTCTCTAAGCATTACCAAATCCAGGGAATTATACTTGCATACTCAATAAAGGGCTGAACATGTTCCATAAAGAGTATATTGAAGATCCCAGGTAGAATGAGTTCTAGTGCAGCTGGCATTACCTATATTACTTGCAGAGTACAAGTTCCAGTGACAGGTAGGGTACAAAGAAATTGACTTGGTATCCAGGATAAACACCACATATTTCTACTTGCAAATTGAGAGTGGTAGATATGGAAATTAGGAATAAACAAGAAATTCCAGCTGCGACTTTTCAAAGTAGATTTGTTCATTGGTTTTATTTTTTTCAATATTTTTTTCTCTCATATATCTAGCCTGTCTTAAATGGACAAAAAATATCTGGATAAGAAAGATCTCCAATAGGACACCTTGCTTTGCACCTGACTATTTTTTCTCATGTCTGCAATGTTCATATCACTTTGAGGTATTTTGGCAAGTAAAAACGAGAACAGTAAAACTTTCTACATTCTATGTAGCATCTGAAATAGAAAGGTCTGGAGTCCTCAGTTCTCAGGCTGGTTTTCATCTTTCTCTTCTGATCTGCCTCACAGAGATGTTCTGCCTCACAGAGATGTTCTGCCTAGGTTTTATTCAGTCGCACTAATTCAGAATTCATTCTCCCTGTATAGGAGATTTTCCAGCCCCTGACCACGTTTTTTTTCTTAGGTCAACAAGCAAGCTTGACAGGGTTGAAAGGTCAATGTTATCCTTGGCATATGCAGTCACTCTACCAGCACAGCTGTCAATGTTGACACCAGCACTTAACTTAGATGGGCTAAGCTTGTCTACAAGGCCTTTTTTGACAAACTCTCCCAAGAAAGAGTTGCCATCTTGCCAAGACAACTTGTTGCAAGACAACTTGTTGCAATACTGAATAAACCAAGACTTGGTTTCCATAATATGGACAAAAGCTAAGCAGTTAATCCTCACTCATGGAGATACTCTATGTGTCCTTTCACTAGTGTGAGAAGCTCAACACAAAAAAATTTCCATTTATGGGCTAATTTAAGCATAATGGAATGGGTCACCAAATACTTTATTTTTCTTTCTCATAATTACAATTTCTTTCTCAATTACAGTCATCAGGCTTGAGAAGTCAACACATGCAAACCTCATCAAGGCCAAGTGCTGGGTCCTGCACCTGGGTTGGGACAATTCTGTACACAAACACAGGCTGGCTGGAGAATGGATTGAGAGCAGCCCTGGGGAGAAGGACTTGGGGGTGCTGGGGGATGAGAGGCTGGACATGACCCAGCCATGGGCACTCACAGCCCAGAGAGCCAAACGTGTCCTGGGCTGCATCCAAAGCAGTGTGGGCAGCAGGGCGAGGGAGGGGATTTTTCCCCTCTGCTCCACTCTGATGAGACCCCACCTGGAGAATTACATCAGTTCTGGGGTCCCCAGCACAAGAAGGATATGCATCTATTGGAGTAAATCCAGAGGAGGGTCACAAAGATGATCAGAGGGAGTACCTCTCCCACAAAGGCAGGCTGGGAGAGAGAAGGGGTTCAGCAAGAAGAAAAGAAGACTCCAAGAATACCTCACAGCAGCCTTTCAGTACCTAAAAGGGGCCTCTAAGAGAGCTGGAGAGGGATGTTTTACAACGGCATGGAGCAATACAACAAAGCATAATGACTTCAAAGAAAGAGATTAAATTTAGATTAGTTATTAAGAAGAAATTCTTTACTGTGAGGGTGGTGAAGCACTGGCAGAGGTTACCCAGAGAAGTTGTCCCCTGCTCATGGCAGGAAGGTTGAACTAGATGATCTTTAAGGTCCCTTCTAACCCAAAATATTCTGTGATTTTATGATCAGTAATGAAACAAGGAACTGAGTTGATCTGAAATTTTATCTTCTTTTAAACAGCCAGACTTCTAACTACAAAAAAACAACACTGCTAGCAGCAGTGTGGTCAGGAGCAACAAGCCTTTGTCAGGCATCCAGCACCCACCCAGTCTTCAGAAGACAATGGCAGGCCATTGACTTGGCAGCTCTGCACTCTTCTGCCCACCCTCTGGCAGCCATTTCCTCCATGACAGTACTAAACCCACTTGCTGTCATAATGACAAACAGGTCTTTACTCCTTTACCATGTCAGCTAACAAATTACAGAATGAAACTTTGGTAGCTGAAGTCTCCAAAGCCAAAAAGCAATTATCATATTTTTCTCAGAATGAGCTGTCAGAGCATTACCAACCCAGATGCTACTAGATTCCAAATTGCTTAGCGTATAATCTAAACTGTATTGTTGGTGAAATATCTGCAATACATTCTGCAGTACCTGTATTACATATGACAGTATAACATTCCTCATGAACTGTAGAACTCCAGGTCTGATGAGGTTTAAATTTTGTACACGTGGTAAGTTCTTTGCCAAAACAGAAACACAGTCAAATATGGATCTGTTTGGGAATGTTTTTGCTGTTTTTCTTGAGGAAATACAAATGGATGTTGCGGACCAAAATACCTCTCTTAGATGCAAGATGGATTGAGTAATCAGAGCAGTAGCTCCTGGGTCCGGAACAGGCAACTGGTCAGAGCATCTACCTGGACTTGGCAGGACAGGGTATGAATTCCTGGCCTTGGTCAAGAAGAGCAGGGTAACACCTGGGTTTCTCATAAGCTACATTAGTCCTCTCTTTCAGACATCTTTTCTTCTGTTTTTCTGCAGAAAAAGAAATTTTGGAGGACTAAGGTTTTATTTCAGTGTAAACTGTCTATAATCCCAGATTTCAAGATTTTACAGAGTAAAAAAAAAATCTTTACTGTCTAGGTTTTGTAGAAGATGATATACTTTCCCTGGGGTAGTATGAAAGTGCTTCAGTCTTGGAGAAAAAAAAAAAGTGGTTTGGAATGTTTTGTAGGACCAGTTTATTGCTTTATATTGGCTAGAGAAATCCCAGATTTATTGGTCTGAATTGCTTTCACACTGCTGAGTCAGTCTTTTCAATGCTTCATCTCAACATTGGAGTTTAGAGAATAATTTGTATTTCCATTCACAGTGGCAAGTCTCCCAAGGAATGATAGTTGTGAATTCGCTGGAAATAAAATAATCTTAATTATTCAAAACAATTCCACTCAGTTTCAACCACTCCAGATTTTCAAACTTGTTCCATACACATGCTTTTATATGCAGAAAGTAAATACATTATTTGTATGTGCATAACTTTGGCTCAGAGTACAAACCCCAGGGATAGTATGCAGCTCTGAAAACACAGGTTACAAAAAATAATTTAATTTATAAGCTTTTAAGGCTGTATTAGCTCCATATTAGTTTCTTCTGCACTTCTGCCTCTCCAGATGTTGAAGTAATAGGAAATAATCCAGGAGGAGTTCTGATGCCACCTGTCAGTATTTGTGCTGTGAGCTGCAGCCACAAACTCTGCTCCACAGGTAAAAGTCTGAGGAGCTGTGACCTCTGCTTGTGGGTTTCAGGCACATGAAAAAGTGGGTTTAGACTGCACAGTGCCAACATATTCTGCAGTATGCATTTCTGCTAAGGTTCAGCACAGCACAAGAAATAAAACCCAAGCAAGATAATATGTAGGGTGAACATAGTGAGATGAGATGTAAGAGATGCAGCAGTCAGCTGCTCAATGAGACTGTTCCATGTGCAATGATACGAAGGAATAAAACTATGTCTGAGCAAAACAGGTGGACTCAGTGCATACCAAATACTTGACTGCATAACCAGTTATCTTGGTAGTCTAATGGCCAAAAGGAGCAAAATCCCAAAATGAAATATGAGTAGAACATTGCTAACAGATCACTAATGTTCAAGTACTGAATAATGGAAACTGAGAACTGTTTTGAAACTCAATGTGCCTGAAGACTGAAGATCACAGATTCATTTACAAATCATGGAAGAATGGCAGGCTATATCTGCAGTTGTCCTGCAAGTATCTACAGGTCTATCTGAGTGAAGAAAACTTTGTTGTACAGTGTGATACAGGCTTCATTTCTTACACAGGGAATAGACCATTTTTACAAATTCCAAATATACCGAGCAAATTTCTAGGTAAACATTTCCCTGATAACCATTCATCTACCCATTCTGAACTGTGAGATTTGAACTCAAAAGTTTTTCTGCTCTGTCCAGCAGCAAAATAAACAGACCTTTCTAACCTTTTCTCAAAAAAGAACAAGAACATCCCACATCCCAGCAGCCAGAGTAATCGTGGCTTTTAGGCTACTCCCATTTAAGTTTGGTCTTCTGTGTTGGCTTCAGCTGGGGTAGAGTTAATTCTCTGCAGAGTGGCTAGCGTGGGGCTGTTTTGGATTTGTGTTGAACACAGGGTTGATAATATAAAGATGATTTGTTATTGGTGAGCAGGGCTTGCACAGAGCCAAGGCCTTTGCTGCTTTTCACACTGCCATGCTGGCAAGGAAGTTGGGGTGCAGAGGAGGTTGGAAGGAGACACAGCCAGGACAGGTGACCCCAACTGACCAAAGGGATATTCCAGGCCGTATGGCATCGTGCTCAGGATATGAAGTGGGGGAAGAAGGAGAACGGGAAGGACATTTGGTGTGATGGTGTTTGTCTTCCCAAGCAACCATTATGTATGATTGGGCCCTGCTCTCCTGGAGATGGATGAATACTTCCCAGCCCATGGGAAGCAGGGAATTAATTCCCTGTTTTGCTTTGGTTGTGTGCACAGCTTTTACTTCCCCTATTTAAGTGTTTTTATCTCAACCCATGAGTTTTCTGCCCTGTACCCTTCTGATTCTCTCCCCAAAATTGCTGTGTGGGAGTGAGTGAGTAGCAGCATGGGGCTGGGTTGCTGGCTGGGGCTAAACCACGGCACCTTCAAGTTGTCTCACATACTCTCTATCCTGGAGTGAGTTTAATACTTTCTCATTAGAAGCATTTCACTTTCTAAAGATAGTTATTTAAATGAGGTGAGATTTGAACTTGAGTGCTGCATATGAAGTGAGTACTGTTTCCTCTTTTTTTATGATTTTAATATGGAACTACATCCAGTTGACTGAACTTTCCTTCTGAAAGTTTAGTCACACCTGGTAAAGTCCCATGAAAATACATTTTGTCAAAAGTACCCCTAACCAACTTGCACTTTCATTAAGCTGTACCTTACAAAGGTGTCTAAGATGCATGATGGGAGCAAGACTTGACAACAAGACACAATACTGGAGGAAAAAGAGACTCTGAGATATCCAGCAAGGTATCCTCTGATTCCTTTAAAGCAATTCCATCTTTCTATTTTCCGCTTAAAAGATGGGGTCAAAAATGTGGAGCCTTTTCTCTCTCCAGTTTCTTGCAGATATACTTAGGTATTGCTGATTGCGTCTTCTTCAAGAGCTAAAGAAATATGGAAGAGTTGTCTGGGAATGAGTCTCTATTCCCTTATGAAAGATAACTATATGAAGCTTTTCACTTAGAGAGAAATTTATATAAGGTATTTCACAGTGATTTTGAAAAGTCATGCTAAGAAATAACAGTCCGTGTGGTATTAGAGACCCATAGCCCTAAAGAAGAAGCAAAAAGGGATTCCTACAGTTCTTTTCCCGATTAGGGCCAAAGCCTTAAAAACAAGTTAATTATCTAAACCTTTTACACACACTGCTGAAGTGCAGATGATTTCCTTAGAATTAGTCCATGCTCATTCCCTCAAGTTTTCTTCAAGCTCTAAATTTAGTATCTTTTGCAACTATAATGCCACCTTTAAATAAAACTGGAAATTCTAAGAAGAAAATCTGAGAGCCAGGAGAGGGAGATTTAGCAGACATCAAACAGCTCAAAACAGACATGAGGAGCAAATGTGTGATGATACTGGAATTTACACTATGAATACAAGCGTAAACCAAGTCTGTGAACACCAGAATATTCCCAAAATGAAAAGATATTTTCAAGGGACTATGAAATGTGTTGTCATAAAAGGCCAGAAAAAGTTCGTCATCCACTAGGGGTCCCTGTGATTTTGTATTTTCCAATAAAACTGTGAATTCCAGTTGACCATTATTTTTGCCAGGAAACAGACATAAAAAATTAATGTGTGGAAAATATTCTCCTATTTTTTCCTCCTCAGGATTCAAATTCCTGCATTTAACTTTTCAGGCTCCAGTTTTCTTAAGGCTGTTTCAAGGCAGATTCTAGAAAGCTGTTTTGGCTGAAAAATGTCTGTTTCCATACGCTATGGGTGATTCTGACTGTAAAAAGAAAAGAGACTGAGGTAAGAAAGACATTTCATTCTTGATTGCACAAGTAAGAAAATGGGGCAAATAGGACAAGAGACCTGTGTGGATGAACAAGGAACTCCAGTCACTACTCAAGCATTAAGCAGGAAATACACAAGAGATGGAAGCACTCAGGCCACTTGGAATGAATATAGGGAAGTTGCAGAGTAAGTGGAAATGAGATGAGGAATCTGGAATTTAAGCTAGCCAAGGATGTAAAGGACAACAAGAAAGGCTTCTTCAAATACATCAAAAACATGTAATGTGGACCGATCATTAAATGGAGTGGGAACCCTGATAACAAAGGACACAGAGAAGACAGGGTTACTGAATCTTTGCATTGGTCTTCACTGACAAAACCAGCCCTCAGCAATCTCTGACAGAGGAGACCTGGATAAAGGAGTGCTGGAAGGAAGACTTTCCTTTGGTCAAGGAAAACTGGTTTAGAGAACACCCTGGCAAACTTGATATCCACAAGTCCATGGGCCCTAAAGGGATGCATCCCCAAGTGCTGAGAGAGCTAATGAACACCGTAGGAAGGCCACTCACAATCATCTTTGAAAGGTTGTGGCAACCAGGAGAGGTGCCTGAGGACTAGAAGAAAGTAAATGGCACCCCAGTCTTCAAAAATGGCAAGAAGAAGCCACAGGAACTACCAGCCTCACTTCAGTCCTGGAAAGGAGGTAGAACACCTCATTCTGGAGGCCATCTCTATCCACATGGATGACAAGAAGGTGATCAGGAGCAGTTAGCATGAATTCACCAAAGGTAAATCGTGCTTGACCAATCTGATTGCCTTCTAGATGAAACAACTACCTGGGTGGATGTGTGTGTGGAGAGCACCATGGATATTGTCTACCTTGACTTCAGCAAGGCTTTCAACACAGTCTCTCACAACACCCTCATAGGTACACTCAGGAAGTGCGGCCTGGGTGAGTGGACAGTAAGGTGGATGGCAGATCACAGAGGGTTGTAAATAGTGGCTCAGGATCTAGTTGGATGTCTGTCACTAGTGGTATCCCCCAAGGCCCCGTAGTGGGTCCAGCATTGTTTACTTGTTCATCAGTGACTTGGATGAAGGGACAGAGTATCATCTCAGCAAGTTCCCTGATGACACAAAGCTGAGAGGAGTGGCCGATACCCTGGAGGGCTGTGCAGCCCTTCAGAGGCACCTTGGCAGAGTAGGGAGACAGGCAGAGAAGAATTATCTGAAATTCAACAAAGGTGCAGGGTCCTGCACCTGGGAAGAAATAACCCCAGGGCCCCAGCACAGGCTGCAGGTTGATCTGCTGGGAAGCCACTCTGCAGAGAGGGCCCTGGGGATCCTGGTGGACAACAAGCTGTCCATGAGCCAGCAGTGTGTCCTGGGGGCCAAGAAGGCCAATGGTGTCCTGGGGTGCATTAGGAAGATCATTGCCAGCAGGTCAAGACAGGTGATCCTGACTCTCTACTCAGCCCTGGTGGGGAACATTTGGAGAGCTGTTGTACTCCAGTTATAGTCTCCTCAGTACAAGAGAGACATGGAGCTTCTGGAGTGGTCCAGTGCCAGGCTGTGAGGATAATTATCAGACTAGGGAGCATCTCTCTTATGAGGAAAGCTTGGGAGAGCTGGGCCTGTTCAGCCTCCAGAAAAGACAACTGAGAGGGGCCCTAAGCAATGCCTTTCAGTATCTGAGGGATGGGTGTCAGAGGATGGAGCCAGGCTCTGCTAGGTGGTGCTGAGCAATAGCACAAAAGACAATGGGCAGTAACAGATGCACAGGAAGTTCCATGTGAAAACAAGGAAGAGCATTATTGTGCATGTGACCAAGCACTGGAAAAGACTGCCCAGAGAGGTTGTGGAGTCTCCTTCACTGGAGTTTTTCAAGGACAGTCTGAACACAATCCTGTGCCATGTGCTCTGGAATGACTCTGCTTGAGCAGGGATGTTGGACCAGATGACCCACTGTGGTCCGTTCCAACTTGACCCTTTCTGTAATTGCTGTGATCTCATCAAAACCCAGTTCCAGTGTATCAGGTTGAAAGTCTTCCACAAAGGTGATGTGAGACCAAACCATGAGAACCAATGGTATTTCCAAATAAAGGGAAGTATTCAACAACAGTGTGCCTAAGGAAATTCACAATGGGAAAAAAAAAATTAAAATGTGTATTTCCTAATGATTAAAGTTAAAACACTAATTATAGAAATCATCCCAATTTTCTTACTAATAGGAGTGTTAATAATTAAGGCTGATCTCCTATTTTTTCTTCTGATGAGAGATAAATGCTGACTGCTTTTCTTACGGTCTTCCTTAGCTGCCAGAACTGGAATTCATGCAAAGTATTCATACACACATTACGGATAAGAAAGCAGGCTCTGCCAACACAGTCAATAGCTGCTTGGAGTAGGTCTCTCCAGAGAGCTAAGTGATCCCGATATATCCCTTACATATATCTGGCAGCCATTATGGCCATAGAAGGCAACAGTGGGATGGATGCTGTAATAAATGGTTAAAAGGTTTTTTTTTGGTTGAGAAGAAGTTAAAAGTTGCTTGTTAGAGGAGTGGGGGTATGTAGTTAATGAGTTAATTGTTATTGCGATTGTACGGGTGTAATGTTGCCATGTGCCCACTAGATGGGGATACCAATGGGGGAAAGTAATATAGAAATAATAATATAGAAAGGAGGAGAATGTTCTAGAATGTTCTTAAGACAACCCAATAATCATGATGTAAACACTTCGAAGGATTATTGGTTAAGGGGCAAACCAATCACTCGACGCCCCAGAGACTGACAGAATTGAACACCAGTGAGGACCCTAGCAACAAGCCATCAGAGGGAGGATCTGAGCTGCGCCAATCACAGCATCAAAAGAGACTATAAGAACTGCTCCGGGGCTCAGCCCCGGGGTCTTCCTGAGGAATCTGAGTCCAAGGGAACACCCTGTGCATCGCACAGTTTGTTTTTCTGGGTTGTTGAGTGGGACTTGGGCTTACCTCGAGTCTCTGCTCCTGGTTTTCTTTTTAATAAACGAGCAGGCTTTTATTCCACCCAGAAAAGTCCAAGCCTCGTTTATAACAGATGCTGCTGGGGAAGCTGGCCACTTACAATACCATCGCTGAGGAAAACACTGGATCTTGCAGATGCCAATTGTTCCAGAGGGAGCAACTAGATCAAGCCCAAAATGCAAGGTTTTTCTTAATCACTTCTCAAACTAGCTCCAACTGCTTTCAAAACTCATGGCCCTCCAGGAGCACACTAATCAAAATTCACTTTTGGCTTAAATTGTTAGAAAGACAGGATTCTTATCTTCTGGGGAAAAAAACCAAAAAATCTCTCTCTAGATTTGTATGTGTTCTCAGAAAAATACCATCAAACTCACTCAATGCAGAAAGAAAAACACCAGTTTTGTTGTTTCTTGCAGTTAGAGTAAAAGCTTATTCCTCTAGAAATCGGACGCAATCAATACAAAAAAACACTGCAGTCTGGAAAATACTGTAGGTTGATGGTTTGGTGGGATATTTATTCCCAGGTGTATTATCTCTTGTTCAAGAATAAAACAGGCAGTAAAGAAGTACAGTTTGAAAAGCTTCCAAAGGACTATGTGTAGTGCACTGGTCATTTTGGAAGACAGTATGTTTGGGCCTGGAAAAATCTCAAACATCCCAATGTCATTCTTACTGTCAGTCAAATTACCACTCTCTATATGCAGGCAGCAAGAGTTAGAGTTATTTTCTCTGCTTTGTTTAATTGCGTAGTTAAGTTAATAACGTACAAAGAGCACATTGTAGAAAAAAATCTAACTTGGAAAACAGATGGAAAAATATTTACATGCTTTGTATTAGGAGTTTATATCAGTGGCTGTTTATAATTTTATGATAACATAGTCATCTAAAATAATAACTATGATAAATATAGGTTTTACTATTAGCACTACTATTAGCAATGTGAGAAAATATCCATTAATTTTATTATCATTTCAGTTAATTTGTCTCATGTTATTTTAAAGATCCCAGGTTGAGCATAGAAGCACAAAGAATAATTAAGTCTCCTAATCTTTGATGATACTCAGGATGAACAGAGCAGACCTTAATGTAGACAAAAAGAGCTATTTTGCAGCTTCTGTGATCCTAAAGATCAACAAAAATATCTCACAAATGTCTTGAAAATACTACCAGAAAAACTACCCCGTGTATTATTGAACACAATTTCTAAACACAACAGAAAAATCTTTCGTCACTAGAGGGAAGAAGGGGATATTACTCCTATCTACATGAAAAAATTACAAGGACCAAAGGGACAGGTCATTCTCTATATTTTGTCTTAAAATTCACATCACTATGATCAAATTCAGTCCTGATTTCACGGAACTCTCAGGAGGGGTGAATGTGGTGAATGTGACAGTTTTAAGAGCTATCTTCCAGTAGAAATACCAAAAAAATAGTGCACTATAGGTAAGGAATTATTTTTCCCTCTAACTAAAATAAATACCATTACTACTTTTGCTTTGCAAAATCAGAGAATTATTCATAGCTACAATAAAAACTAAAATGCATCAATACTTACAAAGCTATGAAAAATTTTATTTCAAGATGAATTCCACATTGCTCTCATTTTACTACATCTCATGCATTAGAGGGAACAATATAAAACTTTCATCTGGAACAGATAAAGATGTACACTGACAGGCAGGAGTCCTAAAATATTCACACATTCACTCAAGTTAATGATTCTGAGGGTTCAAGAGGTCAATAAATACTGTTTGCATGAAATGTTACACTTAAGTAAATATTTAGGCAAATAGGTATGACCTCTGGTATTTGATTTCAAATGTGAATGCTTGCCTGAATTTTTCAGGCAAAGTAAAGAGCCAGCTTTCAAAAACAAGCCATGAAGTGTTAAAGGTATTTTGTAAGCACCAATTTCACATCTTCCAGGGTTTTGCAATTACAAACATAATTGGGATTATGAAAAATACAGAATATCTCCTCAGCTGCTCCCAAATAAATCAATTCTGTCAGCACCACTGACTTCCACAAAAAGAATATAATTTAAAACAAGTGCTTCTGAAAATTCGATTTCCACAATAACCCTTAACTAATTACAGGAAATCCTTGGCAGAGCAAGAGTGCAAGAAAAATACAAACCAAAAAAAAAGCAAACAAACAAACAAAAAACTCTTTTACCACTGACAACAATAAACTATTTTCAGTAATAAATTAATTTACTTTTGATCATTTCAATAAGTTCAGCAAATAAATTTTAAACAGCAATACGAGTGAAAGCAACTAATAAATATGAAATAAACAAAGGCCTTCCAGGCCTTCAAAAGTCAGCATTTCCAGAGGAGAAAAAGGGGGGGTTTCCATCCTTATTAATGTATACTTGCATCTTTACCTTCCCTATGTGAAAAAATTTTGAGACCTCATCCCACCATTTGTTCTTTCAGAATTTTACCTCAGGACTGTCAGGAAGCCCAGCTCCTCAGATATGGCATGTCACAACAGAAAAGCTATGAATATACTAATGTTTTATTAAATTTGGGTTTGTGTTATACAGGGATACCAGCCCCTAAAATAGGATGCCTTTGCCACAGAATCCAACCCAGGAACCAGACTTCAATCAATGCAAAGGATCTTATGAATTCAGCAATTTTCTACCCTTGAGGGAGGGCACAGAAGAAAAACTCCTTCTCTTAGAAGCTACTGTCATCTCTCACACAGGACCCATCAGTCAAGCTAAATGTTAGCTAAGGGAGACTATGTTGTCTGGTGCTTCCCCTGTTCCCCAAACACTAAGTGGACACAGCTTCAAGAGAAGTTGTTCCTGCACACTGCAGGTCTGTGCTCGTTCCTGCATCGTAACTTAGCTGTGACAACACGAAAGGTGCTGAAAACCCTGATCCTTACATTTAATAATGAGATAGGTTCACCTGGGCTCATGTGGTGTGCACTCCACACTCTCAATCTGCTGACACAGACATTTTAATTAAGCTGTGCTAAAAAGATTGCACAGCTCAGTAAAATACATTCTGTCCGCACACAGCTCAGATGATAAGCTCTCTTCTTCATCCTGTATATGACACTATGTGGAAATGTATTTTTGAAAGTGCAATCAATACCAGTCCTTTAAAATTTAGCTCTAATAGAGAGTATTATAGCAAAAAAAAAAAAAAAAAAAATCAGAAGATAATGGTATATTAAATCTATCTCAGAAGAGTAGAGTAGTGGTTTTATTCATGAGAAATTTTAGAGTAGAAGGGCAGAAGGAACTACTGGAAGTTACTGCTATGCTCCTACCTTCTATACCACAGCACAGGACGTGAACCTAAGGGCTCACTTTAATTAAAGAACATCAAAAAAACCCTAAATCTCGAACAAAATGAATAGAAAATACATTGTACCAGCTACTATGCTGTTCCGGGACTTTATTGCCATTGGTGACAGTCTTCATTTTAAATCTGAATACATCTAGTTTCAACTCCCAAATCTTGGGTCTTCTTTTATGGCTTCAATCTCTGCTTCTCACATATTTCTTAGATGACATCTGTCCCTTCTCAGATGCCTGTAAATCACAATTCCTTTTCTTTCTCTTTCACCAGCCAAATATTTCCTGGAGTCTCTTAACTTACAGCAAATTCCTCCCTTTCTTGGCTCTTCTCTGAATTTTCTCAGACTTAGCAACTCCTATTTTGAATTTTGCACATTTAAAAACGATCCAAGATTCTGAAAAAAGCTGGTCTAGAGCCAAATACAAAAGCAACCTATCTTCTAGTTTTCTTTTTATGTATCTCTGATATACTCTACAGTTTAGTTCAAATAGTTAGGGAAATACAATCAAAGTTGTCAGTACTAATAAGATGCAGAATCAGGATAAATTGTACGTCATGGGCAGTATTAAAATGGTAGTTTACACTCTAGCTGATAAAACTTGTTCATTTTCAAATATCACAGATAACAGTGAAAAGATAATGGGGCAAGAAAAAAATTAAAAATAATCCCAGTACTTTGGACTCCTGGGGTTTTTTTGGAGGGGAAGGGGTTGAAGTTTTTTGGGGGTTTTGTGGAATTACTCTTACAAAGAAAAGAATGAATCAGCTATTCTCAAAACATCTCTATTATTGACATGATATCACTCACAACCTTTATAAGATAGTCTGATGCACTGTAATAGTAATGAACAAAATCTGCTGTATTGCATGTGTGTTCAGCTGCAAGTGAGAAACAAAACAATCCTTAGAAATGCAAAAGCACAGAGGAAGTATTATGTAATTTGAGATGTTGAACAGACTGAAAATAAATTAAATAGAAACTAGGTAGTCTTATCTGAAGACATCATTAAAAATTTCCAATAATTTATTAGCTGGTAAGTTTTCTGCCTCAAGCCAAGAAAATTACATTTTCTAATTCTCATGTTTTAATGTTCAAAACAGAACAAGAAGAAAAATCTTATTTCTGTACCAGGTACAGCAAACAGTTTAACTGCAGAGGAGAGGCAAAGGAAACTTTTTAAATAAGACTTGATTATACCAAAATCTACTCAGAAACTGTTAAGTGTAGCCGAGCAGAGTGTGAGAATGGTAAGACCATCTGAACCAGTTACATTTCACAGAAATGACAACCACTAACATAATTTTGTACATTGGAACCAGTTTGCTTACATAACTTATGCCTACAATTGAGGTGGTCTGTATTTGAATAAAGCAGATGTGCAAATGGCATGGCTCCTGTTAGAAAAGAGTCTTCCACCAAGTTAAATAGCTGCACAACACACTAAAATCCAGATAGCTAGTATTCAACACCATTTTTGCATCTGTCTAAATCCTTGTTGCAGTAAACAAGATAAAAAGGGTTAGAGGTTCAGAAATAAACACCCTTTCTTGTTTTTATTCCATTTGCTGGCCTTTCCAAGACAATGTCTACAATGAACATCATTATCAGTAATAATAATAATAATAATAATATGTTGGGGTTTTAGTTTAGTCTTAGGTTTTTTTCCTGTTAAAGGAATTTTCTCCCATATGCATGTTGCTAGGGGACAAATAGCTGTACTTAAGAAAGACAAAAAGGGGAGTGGGGCGGGCCTGGCTACTCCTTTGTCTACACCTGGGTGTGGGGTCAGTTCGCTCTGAGCGTCCGGAGAGAGAAGCTGCAGAGAAAGGAGCTGCTGCTTCTTTCTTTTTGGCCGTTCTTTCTTCCTGCTGGAAACAACGCCAGGACCCCAAAAGCCGCTTTCCCTGCCCTGCTGGAGACCGAGCTGTGGCTGCCCTGCCCCGCTGCTGCTTCAAGCTTTCGTTACGCTGTAGCCCTGCTCACCTTGCCTGCCTGGGCCTCCGTGGGGTTCTCCCATCTGGATACATCTCACCTGCCACCCGGGATTTGCGTCCGTCCCTGCCATTCCAGCCTGCCGTTTCAGCCTGCTGTTCCTGAGAGCCCGGGATCAGCTGCCCAGCGGTTTGTGAAGCCTTTGTTCCATCCTTCCCGGGATCCCAGGGCACCGGTGCCGCGGGTTTCCCGAGCTCGCCCCGGAGCGCCCCCTGCAGCCGCGGGGGAACCATCGCACCTGCCCTGCTCACCGGGAGCCGCCAGCGCCCCTGCCGGCTGCGAGCGGAACTGCACCCGAGGGGAAAGGGCCTGACAGCCGAGAAGGCTGGCACTGGGTTTGTGATTGCTGTTACTGCCATAGTTGTTGTTGTTTTGTTTGACTGGTTATATACATATATATATATAGTAAAGAACTGTTATTCCTATTTCCCACATCTTCGCCTAAAGGCTCTTGATTTCAAAATATAATAACTTGGAGGGAAAAGGGGTTATATCTGCCACTTCAAGGGGGGCCTCTGCCTTCCTTAGCAGACACCTGTCTTTCAAAACCGAGACAGATCTTGGCGCCCAACGTGGGGCCTGAGGGCATTAAGAGATAGAGGTGAAAAAGGAATAACAGTTCCTCGATAACTTTATTTTGTGTGCTGGATATTGGAACCTTGTTAGGCAGCACTATGTGGTCTAGTTTACCCTGGTTTGGGTGGCATGTAGCCGTGGCTATATTCTTCCCCTTTGCAGCTCCTTACTTGAATATGGGTCCTCTGACTAAGGCTACCATTGCTGTTATCCAGCTTGCGTTATGGGTCGAGAAGGTGAGGAATTCATGGGTTTTTAACTTCCTCTGGAATGTGGGCACATGGATAAACAGCTATCACACACTGAGCACATGTTTTTGGGGTTATGTTAACAATGGTACCTTCTGTGAGGAAATGACACCAGGGGAAGTTTTCTCCCAACCCCTCAACCAGTTCTTTGGGCCCACCCCATCAATTTTCGAAGGGTTTAAATTCCCTCTGAATACTAACCATCTGCTGCTGATAGGCCTACTCTATTTAGCATTCAAGGATAAGTTGAGATTGGCTTGGATATCTACCCGGACACCAGCCCCAGAGACTAGAGATCCTGCCCCAGAGCCTGACACGGCCCCAGACACTAGAGATCCTACCCCAGAGCCAGAGCCTGCCACAGCCCCAGACACTAGAGATCCCGCCCCACAGACTGATACTGCCCAACAGTCCACCTCAGAAATGGACTACCCAAACTGGGTGGGGGTACTGGCAAAAGGGATGCAGGAGATGTGCCAAGAGATGGGTCAGGTGCGCCAGGGGATATGCCAGGAGATGGGTCAGGTGCGCCAGGAGATATGCCAGGAGATGGGCCAGGTGCGCCAGGAGATATGCCAGGAGATGGGCCAGGTGCGCCAGGAGATATGCCAATTGCTAAGGGAATACACCTCCTCAGCTAGTGAAAAACCCTCTCCCTGCCCCAAAGAGGGTGAGTCCGATGGTGCAGCAGTGGAACCCACGGATGTTACAACCGTCCAGGCTTCAGCTGAACCACAAGGACAACCACAGCCAGCAGCAGTCGCCCCTGTGCAAAGGAGGAAGTATAAGACCAAATCAGTACGACCAGTTAATGATGATGGGCAACCAGGGCCCTCACAACCAGCAGGAGAGCCAGAGCCAGAAGTCATCACTGAGTCCCTGTCGCACGACAGTCTCCGTGCTATGCGAAACGACATTGTGCGAAGGGGGCGTGAGCCTTATACCACCTGGCTGCTTCGCGTTTGGGACCTTATGGGCACAAGTGTGCAACTGGATAGTGGTGAGGCAAGGTATCTGGGATCGTTGACCCAGGACCCAGGTGTGGACCAGATATTTGTGAGGGAGCCAGGGCCTCTCTCTCTTTGGGAGCGGCTCTTAATGAGTGTGAGAGAAAGGTTCATTCACAAAGAAAGAATGCAGGAGTATCATCATAGAATGCAGTGGAAGACACTCGAGCAAGGGATCCAACAGCTAAGAGAGGTGGCAATATTAGAGGTACTCTTTGGGAAGGATGGACAGCATGATAATGACCCCGATAAGGTCAGGTGCACAGGACAGATGATGTGGAACCTGGCAAGGCTAGGGCCATCGCAATACACCACCTTCATTGCAACGATTGATGCTGACAATACCCGAGAAACAGTGGGCTCTGTTGCCAACAGGCTCAGGCATTATGACAGCATGATCAATGGCCCGCTGAAAGCTCATGTCTCTGCTGTGGTCCAGGACCTCAAAGAGGAGATGAAGGAGATGAGGAAGGAAATGAGGGAGGAGATGAGGGAGGAGATGAGGGAGGAGATGAGGAGGGTCAGTGTGGCACCAGTGCGAGTCACAGGCCCCCAAGTCAGAGCCCGTCGTCCCCCTGCTAGAGAGAGAGGGTACACCCCACGAGCTGAGCTGTGGTTTTTCCTGTGTGAGCATGGGGAAGACATGAGAAGGTGGGATGGGAAATCCACCTCTGCCCTGGCAGCGTGGGTGCGTGAACTCAAGGAGGGAGGCACTAACCGAGGGGGTTCCGCTAAGGTGAAGGTAGCCTCAGCCTCCCGTGACCGAGCTGCCAGGCATTACAGAAGGGAGGATGATATGTCGGATCCCCTTGAAGGTACCTCGAGCATGTACGCCCAGGGAAAGAATGATAACCAGGGCTAGAGGGGCCCTGCCTCTAGCCAGGAAGAGGCACGGGAGAACCGAGTTTTCTGGACGGTGTGGATCCGATGGCCTGGCACATCAGAGCCACAAAAATATGATGCATTGGTTGATACTGGGGCACAGTGTACTTTAATGCCATCGGGACATGTGGGGGCAGAACCTGTATCCATCGCTGGGGTGACCGGGGGATCACAGCAGTTGACCCTTTTGGAAGCTGAGGTGAGCCTGACTGGGAAGGAGTGGCAAAAGCATCCGATTGTGACCGGCCCAGAGGCCCCGTGTATTCTGGGCATAGACTTCCTCCGGAATGGCTACTACAAAGACCCAAAAGGACTCAGGTGGGCATTTGGGATTGCTGCTGTGGAGGCAGAGGGCATTAGGCAATTGAACACCCTGCCTGGACTATCTGAGAATCCTTCTGCAGTTGGGCTCCTGAAAGTGGAAGAGCAACGAGTGCCAATTGCCACCTCGACAGTGCACCGCCGGCAGTATCGGAAAAATCGAGATGCTGTGATCCCCATCCACAAGATGATCCGCGAGCTGGAGAGTCAAGGGGTGGTCAGCAAGACCCACTCACCCTTCAACAGCCCCATCTGGCCTGTGCTCAAGTCTGACGGGGAATGGAGATTGACTGTGGACTATCGTGCCCTGAATGAAGTGACTCCACCGCTGAGCGCTGCCGTGCCAGACATGTTGGAGCTCCAGTACGAGCTGGAGTCCAAAGCAGCGAAGTGGTACGCCACTATTGACATTGCCAATGCATTCTTCTCCATTCCTCTGGCAGCAGAGTGCAGGCCTCAGTTTGCCTTCACCTGGAGGGGCGTGCAGTACACCTGGAACCGACTGCCCCAGGGGTGGAAGCACAGTCCCACCATCTGTCATGGACTGATCCAGACTGCACTAGAAAAGAGTGAGGCTCCAGAACATCTGCAGTACATTGATGACATCATTGTGTGGGGGAACACCGCAACCGAAGTGTTTGAGAAAGGAGAGAGAATAATTCAAATTCTCCTGCAAGCTGGTTTTGCCATCAAGAAGAGCAAGGTCAAGGGACCTGCCCGAGAGATCCAGTTCCTGGGAGTAAAGTGGCAAGATGGACGACGTCAGATTCCCACTGAGGTCATCAATAAGATCACAGCAATGTCTCCACTGACCAACAAGAAGGAAACACAAGCTTTCCTAGGCGCTATAGGTTTCTGGAGGATGCACATTCCCGAGTACAGCCAGATCGTGAGTCCTCTCTACCTGGTTACCCGCAAGAAGAATGATTTCCACTGGGGCCCTGAACAGCAGCAAGCCTTCACTCAGATCAAACAGGAAATTGCTCACGCCGTAGCCCTTGGCCCAGTCAGGACAGGACCAGAGGTGAAGAACGTGCTCTACTCTGCAGCCGGGAACAATGGTCTGTCCTGGAGCCTCTGGCAGAAGGTGCCTGGTGAGACTCGGGGCCGACCACTGGGATTCTGGAGCCGAAGCTACAGAGGATCTGAAGCCAACTACACTCCCACAGAGAAGGAAATCCTGGCAGCTTATGAAGGAGTCCAGGCTGCCTCAGAAGTAATCGGCACAGAGGCACAACTCCTCCTGGCACCCCGACTACCGGTGCTGGGGTGGATGTTCAGAGGAAAGGTTCCCTCCACGCATCATGCCACCGACGCTACTTGGAGCAAATGGATTGCCCTCATCACGCAGCGCGCCCGAATTGGAAACCCAAGTCGCCCTGGGATCTTGGAAATAATTACAAACTGGCCGGAAGGTGAGACTTTCGGGTTATCTTCTGAAGAAGAAGAGGAGCAGGTGACACGTGCTGAAGAAGCCCCACCATATAACGAGCTACCAGAGAGTGAAAGACAATACGCCCTCTTCACTGATGGTTCCTGCCGAATTGTAGGCGCTAGCCGGAAATGGAAAGCCACTGTATGGAGCCCCACACGACAAGTTGCACAGGCTACTGAAGGAGAAGGTGGATCGAGCCAATTTGCTGAGCTCAAAGCTGTCCAATTAGCTCTGGACATAGCTGAAAGAGAGAAGTGGCCAAAGCTCTACCTCTACACTGATTCATGGATGGTAGCCAATGCTCTGTGGGGTTGGCTGGAAAGGTGGAAGAAGGCAAACTGGCAGCGCAGAGGAAAACCAATCTGGGCTGCTGAGGAGTGGAAAGACATTGCCACTCGGGTAGAGAAGCTATCCGTGAAGGTCCGTCATGTAGATGCTCACATCCCCAAGAGCCGGGCTAATGAAGAACATCGTAACAACAAACAGGTAGATCAGGCTGCGAAAATAGAGGTGTCCCAGATAGACTTGGATTGGCAACATAAAGGAGAACTGTTCCTAGCTCGATGGGCCCATGATGCCTCAGGTCATCAGGGCAGAGATGCCACCTATAAGTGGGCACGAGACCGAGGGGTGGATCTAACCATGGACAGTATCTCCCAGGTTATCCATGATTGTGAGACATGCGCTGCGATCAAGCAGGCCAAGCGGGTGAAGCCTCTGTGGTATGGTGGGCGATGGTCCAAATACAAGTATGGGGAGGCCTGGCAGATTGATTACATCACACTGCCTCAAACCCGCCAAGGCAAGCGCTATGTGCTCACAATGGTAGAAGCCACCACTGGATGGCTGGAGACCTACCCTGTGCCTCACGCTACTGCCCGGAACACCATCCTGGGCCTGGAAAAGCAAGTCCTTTGGAGGCATGGCACCCCTGAGAGAATCGAGTCTGACAATGGGACTCATTTCAAGAACAGCCTTATCAACACCAGGGCTAGAGAACATGGCATTGAGTGGGTGTACCACATCCCTTACCATGCACCAGCAGCTGGGAAGGTTGAGCGGTGTAATGGACTGCTTAAAACCACCTTGAAGGCACTGGGTGGGGGGACTTTCAAAAACTGGGAGATGCATTTAGCAAGAGCCACCTGGTTAGTTAACACTCGAGGTTCCACCAGCCGAGCAGGCCCTGCCCAATCTGAACCCCTACAAACAACAGACGGGGATAAGGTTCCAGTGGTGCACATGAGAGGTATGCTTGGAAAAACTGTTTGGGTAAAGTCTGCCTTGAGCAAAGACAAACCCATCCGTGGGGTTGTTTTTGCTCAGGGACCAGGTTGCACCTGGTGGGTGATGCAAAAGGATGGAGAGACCCGATGCTTACCTCAAGGGGACCTTGTTTTAAGGTGAACTACCCATGGCTCTGTACTTGTATCAGTATCAGCATGTATATTTGTATATAATTTGGGTAATGCATAGAGTTATATGGTTAAAAAAGTTAAGTTTCATGTAACATGTTAGTATGGGAAAAAATTCGGGGTGGATAATGTTGGGGTTTTAGTTTAGTCTTAGGTTTTTTTCCTGTTAAAGGAATTTTCTCCCATATGCATGTTGCTAGGGGACAAATAGCTGTACTTAAGAAAGACAAAAAGGGGAGTGGGGCGGGCCTGGCTACTCCTTTGTCTACACCTGGGTGTGGGGTCAGTTCGCTCTGAGCGTCCGGAGAGAGAAGCTGCAGAGAAAGGAGCTGCTGCTTCTTTCTTTTTGGCCGTTCTTTCTTCCTGCTGGAAACAACGCCGGGACCCCAAAAGCCGCTTTCCCTGCCCTGCTGGAGACCGAGCTGTGGCTGCCCTGCCCCGCTGCTGCTTCGAGCTTTCGCTACGCTGTAGCCCTGCTCACCTTGCCTGCCTGGGCCTCCGTGGGGTTCTCCCATCTGGATACATCTCGCCTGCCACCCGGGATTTGCGTCCGTCCCTGCCGTTCCAGCCTGCCGTTTCAGCCTGCTGTTCCTGAGAGCCCGGGATCAGCTGCCCAGCGGTTTGTGAAGCCTTTGTTCCATCCTTCCCGGGATCCCAGGGCACCAGTGCCGCGTGCTTCCCGAGCTCGCTCCGGAGCGCCCCCTGCAGCCGCGGGGGAACCATCGCACCTGCCCTGCTCACCGGGAGCCGCCAGCGCCCCTGCCGGCTGCGAGCGGAACTGCACCCGAGGGGAAAGGGCCTGACAGCCGAGAAGGCTGGCACTGGGTTTGTGATTGCTGTTACTGCCATAGTTGTTGTTGTTTTGTTTGACTGGTTATATACATATATATATATAGTAAAGAACTGTTATTCCTATTTCCCACATCTTCGCCTAAAGGCTCTTGATTTCAAAATATAATAACTTGGAGGCAAAAGGGGTTATATCTGCCACTTCAAGGGGGGCCTCTGCCTTCCTTAGCAGACACCTGTCTTTCAAAACCGAGACATAATAATAAATAGTTACACTTAAAAAACCCCTGACTGAATCCAGAATATTATAGAGCTATACTAGAAATAGAGCTATACTATAATGTGGGCTTCTTTGAGAACGGTATCTACAGAGGACATCCTCTCTCTGCAATTTTGGTAATTTTTAAATTAAAAGATCCCTATTGCCACACTTCCACTCTTTTTTTTTTTTAAGAAACCCAGATGAACAAAAAAGAGTGGAGAACTACAATTGGTGTCAAAACAGTAATGGGCATTTGTTATTAATAAATGCAACAGCATTCAACACTTAATCATCATAATTCCACCTATTTTGTTGTGCCTTTTGGCCCAGCTCTTCGCTAAAATTGAGCATGTCATCTTTGCTCAGATACTTCTGGCAAACTCTTCATTCTTTCAGGAACCTATCAAAACAAAATCTTCTAGTGACCTCCCTGATTATCTCCCGTGCCACAATTTCAGAAAAGGTGCTGCCTTATGGGCATGGCAGAGGAGGAGAAATAGAAATTCAACATACTAATTCAGCATTAGTAATCTTTTTTGCAGCTACAGTGATCTGAAAGGAAGTAAGTTAGAAAGTATTGGGTATCAAAGGATGACTAGATTTGCCATTTTCTGATGATATAAAACTCCTCTAGACTGTAATAGCAATTTTTGCCCAGCACACCACTTTTAAGAGTGCAATTTAGCAATATGTTGTTTAGGCTTGATCTCTTCTGTGGTCTGTTCCATGAGATCAGACTGTTTTAACTTCAAAAAACCTGGAGTATGTGTCTCAGTTTTAAGTGTTGCTACAGTTTGAGATCATTAGCATGATTTTTTAGACATACTCAGAAAAAAAGTAAAAACAAATCCCAGCAACTAGAAATGGAGAAGATTTTTATCTCAGGTATCCTGGTGTCAGAAAAACCTTTTTAATTACTATAAATTAATCCCATTTTAAATATTAGAAAATAGAGTAATATTTTATTAGTAAGAAAGCTTTTCTATCCCTGCACTAAAAAGCTTCCCTCCTTAATGAATGCCTATGCAGGAAGAAAAGCGCACTTTTCACAATTGGAGCTCCAGCTTGCTCCCTTTGTTTCTCAGTGAGCACTACCTGAAAATTTATCCAGCATGGAAAGACATCTACTGACTTAACAATTTCCTGAAGTAAACATTTCATTAACCTTTCTAAAGGGAACAATTTCTCCTAAGAGAGAAGGCATGATTCAGATAAAAGATAAAAGAACAGAGAGAGTCCATGATTGAAAGAGTTTTCATATTAAAGACTGGTTGGCAGGCATCAATAGCATGAAAACCCAAGAAATATAGAAGTAATTAAATACCAAAACCTCAGCCTTCTTGCTAGCATCCCAATTGTAGCCAACCTCCACAAGGCAAATTGCTGGCTGGAAGCCACTTTTTATTTTCAGATAAAAGCTTGCTATGTCTAACGTACAGTTGTGCTTTTCACATACCTATTCCCTCTAAAGGCAGCAATTTTCTCAAAGCAGGGGAATATTCACAGGGAGAGGAGTCCTTTAGTAGCTGACTTCAGTCGCCATGGCCCAGATTTCCCCCTGTATTTAAAGGGTGCTGGGCCACCACTTCGAACCAGCGAAGAATTGCTCTCTATGGAATGACTGGCTCTCTGTGCTGAACTTACTCCATGCTGACACTGACTTCAAGACATTCTCATTCTGCACATCTGCCTTCCAAATGGCTCTGCTTAAATGATTATTTCCTTTCCCTTTATCAGTTTTGTTTTCACCAGGGATTTTTTCTTTACTTATTTCTGAAGCTACCAAATGACAGCTTTGACTAGAGTAAGAAAAGTGAACACAAGGCCTGAATATACACAAGACTATTTGCTAACTGAACAAATGGCAAACAACATGTTTCCAAAAATCTTACAGATAGAAGAATATCAAAACTCTTCATGTAATAAAAGTACAGGAACTAATTTCTGTCATGAGCATGATTTCTCTTCCATAATCCTTTCAGACTTGAAAGCAGGGGTTTAGGTCACCTTTCTGTTCCCCAGACTGGCCTTTTCCAGGATAAAATATATTACTGTACAGTGCAAAATACTGAGAACATTTTTTAAAAATTGATTTGTCTAAGGGCTCCATTCACTTACTTTTTTTTTCGTACTAGGAAATAATAGATTCTGACCACTGAGTTTCATAAATGTGTGAGTCTTCACCTACTTGCAAGTAAGAGATCTGGTAGCAATAAAGGAGTACAGTAAGTAATAGCAGTTGGTGCATCTGGTGCATGAGCATAGAAATGTAGTTAACTTGTTCTGCCATTAGTAGCCATCCTCAATACCCTGAATTCTTGAGTAGTTTTAATTGTTTGTCTCCCTTGATTAATAGTTGAAGGAGACATGGAATTATGCCTTAGGAAGCAAAGTATAGTTGATAGGCAGGAAATAATACAGCTTTAAGACGTTTGAATGTGAGAGAAAAGCACTTGAAATAAGTGCAATGAAGGACATCTTAACACTGGAGTTTCAAAGAGCTGATAGCACAGTCCAGGCTATTTGCAGATCATTATATAAGCTTCATTTTCAAGACCCTGGATGGTCTGAGGCAAGTAAAAGATGTTTAAAATCAAAATTAAAACTAAAACCACAGAATTGGAAAAACAAAAGAAATCCTATAAGCAAAGGTTATTACTTTAGAAACTATTTCTGCCCACTGCCCTTCCTATTTTCTTGCTAATCTGCACTGGAGCCTGAGCAGTGAAATATTCAGAAGTGCCCAGCCCTACTGAAATCCAATTTCTTTTTCTATTTTTAAAATTAAAGGTCTTGAGTCAAACCATGATGTATTATGCAATGAATCTGCAACAGGAAGAGCTGTATAACATTGCCAGCTAGTGGTCACTTGTCTTCAGAGCACAATAACTCAATTCTAGCACAGTTTAAATATTTTTGAAATGTAATAAAATCTTTTATAGTTGTAGCTTAAGAAGATGACAAATAAATTGCAAACATATTTCAGTACCTTAGCTATCAGAACATAAAATTCTGCATGAAGGTAACATTTAGTTCATGAATATGCTAGTCCTTCATTTATGTTTAGTTTTCCAGTTGAAAAGTACATGAAAATTTTAAGTTTATAACAGCACTGGTACCAGCGATGCAGGTAACTATATCTTCATAATTGTTGTTTAACATCACTATGTCATCTCTGAGCTGTATCTTCCAACACCTGAATATGTTGTTTTTTTTACAATTGTTGCTGCTAAAGACTATTTACTCATTAGAAGTGAACTCTCACAAAGGCCCAGACATCAGGAAAACAAACATGGAATGGATACAAAAGAGACAAAGAAAATTGAGGAGCCTGCATTTATAACCAGTTGTGCATATGTAATCATTACACTTACAATATTAATGATGCATCTTCCTGAATTCTCTCTGTAATCTAAGGTCTAGCTTCAAACAAGCTGTTTTGTGAAGCTATAAAGGGACATGAACACCAAGTAATGCAAAATACACAGTAAGACAGAAAAGGAAGAGAGAAAGAATGGATCCTCACATAAATGTCAAGTCCTGCAGAAACATACACACTTAACTGTTCCTATAGATAGCTTGACTAGCTACATTACTTTTGCAAAACTTAAGTCAGTCAGCACTTGTGTGTCAGCATGTAAAGTTCATAGAGCAGAATACACATTCTGGAAGCAGACATTTCTTTCAGACTAGCATAAGAAAAAATGAAGTTTTATTAAATATAAAAGAAATTAAAGGCAAGCCTATGATGGTGTAAACAGTTATCACCAAAGAGTTCTTATTAAGTCATTGATGGTCTTAATACATTAAAGGTTATATCTATGCCAGCTTGCAGGCATTTTTAAAATCACACTTTTCACCCTTGGATCAGAATTGGGAACAATCATCCCCTTGCAAGAAACCTGTGTTAATTCATCCTGCTCTGCAGACAGATCTATTGTGTGGATTTCATTTCTGAGCTGGCTGTGGTTATGGGGCCCACACAGTTCAGAAAGAGAACACAGCACGCTCATCCTGGCAGTGTGCACCTGCAGTACCAATCTGGTTTTGCCTGTAAAGGACTGGGCAAACATATCCTAAAACGAATCTGTTCAAGGTACTTCCAGTCTCAGGACATCATTCTGCAAAGATTTACGTGCCCATTTAATTTTATTCTGGCTTCAGCAGGACTGCTCATGGATGAATACAAGCTTAGCAGGCAGCTTTGCAAATGATTCTGAGAGCCGGCATAATTCTGAGGTGTGATCTGAGATACTGAGTCTGAGGGCCAAGCCCACAGTTGTCCGGAAAATTGAGCTGCCATTAAAATTCAAGTGAGAACTATCCCTAGAGGAACAGATCTGTCAACAAAGGCAGAGAGCTACCAAAGAGGCCTTACTCAGAATCCTTTAAAATTACCCACTACCTATGATGGAAGATCTAATTTAGAAGATGTCTTTAAAAAGTGGAGAGAAGGCAGATTTCACCTTTTAGTCTGAAAGAGGGGTTACAAAAGTTAAAAGAAAATTTGTTCCCTTTGGGCTGATTCCACACCAGTTTTGAAGCCCTTCCCTTAACTGACCCTACAGAACAGTTTGCTTTCACAGGATGGTGTTCTTGTACACTGTACAAATGCCTTGGGCAATACAATAAGTGTCTCTGTCAACAAGGAAGTCCAGTCAGCCTTTAAGCATTTCATCTTTAGCTATCTCCAAACTACCTGTGTGGTGGAGACTTTTGGCATAGGGGATCAAGCTAGATGTGTAACTCAGAGTAAATCCCCTGAACAACCAGTGTAAACAAAAACAGAAGTCCAGAGCCAGCTTCCAAATAAAATCCCAAGTTTCTGTCGGCACACACAGACTTCCTGTCAAGCATTGAAGTTAACTCAAGATAACTCTAGGTGGGTTGTGGTCATCCCCACAAGCGTCCAGGGATTACTTAGATTTTTCTAGCCATCACAGTGCACCACAGAGCTCATCTCATTCAAGTTCTCCTTCAATACTTGCAAAAGTACTCACCTACTGGGAAATGCCTATTTTTACATTACATTTTCAGGCTCTTGTATCAGTGACTGACACATACCCTCCTCCAGCCAAAGGATGCTCTGCAGCTCCATCTTCCCCTGAGTCAGACTTGGCAGCCTGCATCTTGCTATGATCTAGCTCTATGCATCAAGTTTTCTTCCCCAGTTTCCAGTGAGAGGAAGTTTATGTTCCTATTTCCTTGCTAAAAAGATATTGGCAGCACTTTTCCAGCTAACTTGATAGTTACTAACTTGTGCAGCTACAAGCAGCTTGTGTAGGAGCGCTTCTAGGCTGACAGTCTTACAGTTCCAATGCTGTCCTTTGACTGCGAAAGCGCATTTGTCACCTCTTGGATCACTCTGTGCTGTGCCACCACTAGCCAATTTTTACAGTTTTATATAATCCCCTCCACAGCCTTCAACTGTCTACAGTACAAAAACTTTGTACAGCCAAAAGCTCATTGATCTCAACTTCCACTTTTCACTCTCTGTCCCACATAAACCATTACCTGATCAGGTACTCATTCTTCTCCTTCCAGCAATTACTACCATCAATACGCATACATATGCTTTATTTTTTTTAATATATTTAGAACTTTTGTTGATGTATGCTTCACTTTTGCATAGAAAGCAGGATTCCTAAATTTTCTGCAATGCTGTTGCACTAGATCATCCACCCGAGATAAAGGAAAGACACTAAAACCAAACCATTTCAGAGCTAGCATTGCCACCTAAGAAATGATCCTCTGGCAGACTTCCTTCTTAGTAACCTTTGTGAACACAAAGCAAAGTGCTCTCCAGTCATCACCCATTCTACTAAAATGCCATCAGTCATGGCAAGGCTTTTACCTCACTCCTATATTTGTGGGAATTTGGTCTACCAAAATTCAGTGCAAGATGTTACAGAAGAGGGAGGTGATTTTATTTAACAAAATTCTCTCAAATACAGTGTGCATGCATTTGCATTCTACGAAGTGCCAAGTTATGGTTTCTCTTTGGCTGGGGGATGAACAGATCAAGAGCAGCCCTGGGGATAAGGCCTTGGGGGTGCTGGTGGGTGAGAGGCTGGACATGACCCAGCCATGGGCACTCACAGCCCAGAGAGCCAAACGTGTCCTGGGCTGCATCCAAAGCAGCGTGGGCAGCAGGGGAGGGAGGGGATTCTGCTCCTCTGCTCTGCTCTGGTGAGACCCCACCTGGAACACTGCATCCAGCTCTGGGGTCCCAGCACAGGAAGGACGTGGAACTGCTGGAGTGAGTCCAGAGGAGGCCACCAAGTTGATCAGAGGGATGGAGCACCTCTCCTATGAGGAAAGGCTGAGACAATTGGAATTGTTCAGCTTGGAGAGGAGAAGGCTTCAGGGTGACCTAATTGCAACCTCTCAATAACTGAAGGGAGCTTTACAAGAAAGATGGAAAGGGACTATTTGCAAGGGCATGCAGTGACAGGACATGGGGGAATGGTTTCAAACTGAAAGCGAGCAGGTTTAGATTAGACACTAGGAAGAAAATCTTTACTGTGGTAGGCACTGGAACAGGTTGTCCACAGAAGTTGTGGATGCGCAATCCTTGGAAGTGTTCAAAGCCAGGCAGGATGAAGCTCTGAGCAACCTGGCCCAGTGAAAGTGTCCCTGCCCATGGCAGGCAGGTTGGAACTAGATGATCTTTAATGTCCCTTCCAGCTCAAGCCATTCTGTGATTCTACAGCTCTGTGACACCTAAGCCAGCTGGCCAGAATCACTTGGGTGCACCATGGAGGACAAACACCGCTGTCTACGCAACTCTCATACATGTTGATTTCTTTTGGATTGACTACTTCACACTGACTGGGGCATGTGCTGAACATCATCCTTTAATATGGACAGTGCTGGAGCAAAATGCCCAAGACTTGTGGTTCTTTTCATCTCCTCTATGAATATTTCATTAATGCCTTTTCCTGGTCTTAAAATCAAGAGGCATACACGGTTAGAAGGGTAAAAGGGATTTTACCTTGGTATTTATTCTTAAGGATCCTTAGGTGTACATGTCCAGGTCATATGCATTGAGATGTACCCCACCGAGTCTTTCCCTGTGTCTCTGTGTCTCTCTCCTCCCGTGTCTCCCCCCCCACATTGGGTATATCATTATAGGCTTTTCTAATTAGCATATCTATCAAAGATTCCCCAGTGAGAGGTTCAAGTGAGCCCCCCCTCCCCAAGGAACCTTCCCCTGGATGGTTCTATCTTGGTTTACAGAATGTGTTCTGGAGAGGACCTTGGGGTCTGGGGCACACTGATCCCTAGCTACGAAGCTTCTAAGATGTTTAGTCTCTTAGCTTAACAAACAAGTCCAAGAATGTAGGCAAAAGCACTAGGAATACAGAAGCTGTAAAAAGGTATAACAGGGGTATAAAAGAAAAGGCAAAAATCTTCATGGCATCACATGGCTCCAGGTCTCTGTCAGAATTAATACTGCAAGTTTTTCCTTCTTGCTATCTCTACTGGGTTTGCACGGCCTGGTTTTTGGTAGCAGAGATTTTTGGTAGTGCAGGGGCCACAGAGATGGCTTATTTGAGAAGCTGCTGGAATGCCAAGCAGAGCCAACCCCTGACAGCTCCAAAGACAGACATGCCATTGGCCAAGGCGGGCCCAGTTAGAAATGGTGATAATGCCTCTGTGATAACATAGTTAAGAAGAAATCAAAACAAAAGTGGTGGCACAGTTTTAATTCCAGCCAAAGAAGAGCAGAATGAGAACATGTGAGAGGAACAACTCTGCAGACACCGAGGTCAGGGGATAAGGAGGGGGAGGAGCTGCTCCAGGTGCTGGAGCTCAGATTCCCCTGCAGCCCCTGGTGCAGACCATGGTGAGGCAGCTGTGCCCCTGCAGCCCAGAGCTCCAGAGAGAGGGCAGAGATCCATCCACGGCCCATGGAGAAGCCCCAGGCTGGAGCAGGTGGATGCCTGAGAGGAGGCTGTGACTCCATGGGAGACCTATGGAGTCTCCTTGAAGGACTGCACGCCATGGAAGAGTGACCCACGCCGCAGCAGTTTTGGGAGGACTGTTGCCCGTGGGATGGACTCACACTGCAGCAGGTCACAGAGAGCTGTTGCTTGTGAGATGGATTCATGTTGGAGAAGTTCATGGAGAACTGTCTCCTGTGAGAGGAACCCCACGGTGCAGCACGGGAATGACTCCTCTCCCTGAGCAGTGGGATAAACCGTGGGTGATGAATTGACCATAATCCCCACTTGCTGTCCCCTTGCACCACTGGGGCAGGAGGTAGAGCTTGGAAAGGAGGAAGCAGTGGGGAGGGGAAGCTGTTTTTAAGGGCTTTTTTTACTTCTCATTATCCTGCTCTGATTGTGCTAGCAATGTTTTCAACTCTTATCTCTAATTAGAGCCTGTTTAGCCCTGATGGTATTTGATGAGCCATGTCTCCTGGTCCTTGTCTCAACCCATGAACCCTTTGTTACATTTTCTCTCCTCTGTCCAGCTACAGAGGGGAGTGAGTGAGCAGCTTTCACGGGTGCCTGGCATCCAGCCAGTGTCAACCTGTGACACTCTCAAGTCATGCGAATGAAAAACTATATACAGTATTCTTTAGCAATTAACACATGCCATCCCCTTGCTTGGCTGTTTCTAAGGCTTTAACACATTCTTCTTTTAACACTTCAATCACACCAATCTTAATATTTTTGGTATAAACAAAAATATTTTGGTATAAATAAAATATTTTGGTATAAACAAAAACCCCTATACATTCTGTAAGTTAATTATCTTTGTTTGTTTCCATTTCTTTTTCAATAATTTAGCCATCTAACCTCACTGGGGTATGACTCCTCCTGTGTCTGGCTACTTTCAATTGCAAGTTTATTTAACACAACAGCTGACTCTCACCAAAGGTATCCGGCTATTTGCTACATTTAATTATAAAACAGGAGTGTGTTCTACTTTCCATCATCTGTTTCAGCAAACACATTTCTACTGCACAGAGGGTTACTCTTTTTGGAAATTATTAAATTAAATTATTTTTCAGCTTAATGAAACCCAGGTTAATCTGTATACAAACAGAAGACAACTGTTCAAGCCTACTAAAATTCTTGCAAGACTTGAACAACAGAGACTGTACAAGATTGTACATGAATAGGTGAAGATCTTTAGTCTATCCACAGGATAATGCATTAATGAAACTGATCTCAGATTTCACAATCATCACTTTTGAAGAGACAACAAGGACTTTTCACTTCCTCAATCTGTCCATCCTGGGGGTTGTCTGATGTAACATTAGAACCACAGTTTGCTTCCAGTTGGTAAAGCTTGTGGTCTTTCGAGTTTAAGGGTGATGCCAGTTATAATTTTATCAGATAGTTCAGTATCTTTTTGACATAACACAGGTGGTGTATTTTCTAAAAGAGCTGACAAGGTCTCAGACTAACATCCAAGAAATGCGTATGATGCTTTACCCAAGCATTTGAAGCTCAGTGCCTTAAGGCACTTTCTAATTCAAACACCACTCTGGGATTTGTGGATGGATGTACTACTTCCTCAGCTAAGATTTTCTTCTATGACTAATTTCTCTTAGGAGTAAAGTGGTACTATCTTTTTACAAAGACACCTGCACCTTACAGTTCTCTTGAGACCATGATGGGAAAGCTAACACCATGAAAACAAAAGTCAAGATTTTCTGATATTTTTTACTATTAGCAGCAGGCTTTCTAGATATCTACGACTAGCAGTGACAGACACTTTCAGTCCCTCCTGCCAATGGGAATATCATCACAACCTTAGGCAATAAAGAAACAATGCAGTCAAGACTTAAGTGATCAGCACATTTGATGCTCTAAATAGGACTGCTGTGTCAACCTTTCCTTAGACCTTCAGGACTTCTTTTATGCAGGACAAAAACCACACAAGAAAGCATCAAGCCAACATTCCTTTGATAACAAGCATCTGAACACTCCAACTAAAGCGTGGGTATTGGCTACTAAACACTGTCATGTACTAACTGCTACAAACCTCCTCAAAAGTTGCATGGGCAGAAGAGAATTGTCATCTAAGGCCAAAATAATATTGCAGCATGAACAAATAAATAAAATATTTTTGCAGCACTGTAGTTAAAGAAGTGTATCCTATTGGAATCAGTTGCAAAATGGATACCTGAGACAGAGCAGTTGGAGTCTTCCATCTCTAAAGAACAAGTTCTCTGAAGCTGTAGGTTTTCCTCTGTTTCCTGTAAGTTTGTGGCACACAGGGTATCACAGGAAAATGGATATGTGAGACAGGGCTGAATTCTCTTCTTTGAAGGCCAAATTTCTCAGTTTTCAGAGATCAAGTTTTCTGTGCAGATTGTCTTATTAGCTTTTGAATCATAGGTTTAAATTCCAAAATTTAGGTATATTTCAGATATAACCTTTGCCAAAATCGTCGATCAGTGTCATGTCAAAAATATTTCATTTCAAAGCTAGGTCTTACATCAAGGAAAACACTTTCTATCAAAATGATATTAACAAAACTTTCTGCAACGAGTGCTAATCTTTCATGCAGCTTTACCCAGATAAAGCTTCCTCACCTCATGAGGTTTTTTATCAGGTTTGAAAATTCAGCTGGTTAGAAAGTCATGCTGTCTTCTTTCCTTCTCCAGTAATACCACACTATCTCAAATGCATTTTTAATACACTTACTTACCCTATTTGCACTCTGTCCTAGGTAGGTCAGCATTTCTGGTAATTGTGTTAGAAATACAATAATATAAGCTGAAACTCTTAGGTTGAGTCTGGAGTTTTTGCAATTAGGGAAAAATAAAATTCCTATTTTAAAAGCAAATTTTAAAAATTTACCTCAAAGGCAAACATGGAATCTTTACTGTTCCATTTTTTTTGCTCTTTCTCCAAATATAACTACGTTCAACACTGAATAAAACCAAATAAATTCAAATATATTTACCATGGGCTCCTTCCACAAACTTAGAGATAAGCTTTTATTTTTGTGTATTTCATAATAAAGTAAAAGACCTCAACCAATTGCTTGAGGCAACTGTGCAGAACTTTTTAGTATGATTGCTACATGGTAGCTTGATGTATTTTTCCCCCTAGAGATGGAAGAAATAGGGCAAATGAGTTGTTTTTACTACCTTCAGTTATTACCTGGAGTCATGAGTTGTTTTTCCTTTTGACAGACGCTGTAATGTCAAGGTGGCACCAGCCCACTCTTGGCGAGGCTCTATCCTAGGAAAGTGTTTTGCTCATAATAGGCTGCCTGACAGTCTGACCTTTATCACATTTTTCTTTTCTGTCACCTTCAGGAAGGGCAGCTGTGGTGATGTTGATGTATTTCATACACAGACAAATAATTTCAGAATTATTATGAAACACCAAAAATTAGGTTCTTCTCTTGATCTTGCAACATCTGGTTTTTGCAATTTGTACTAAAAATAAAAGAAATTTGAATTTGTTTTTGATTACTTGGTTCCAGGATCATTAAGAGTTCTAGCACTCTGTATTTCCCAAGGCGCTTTCCCAAACACGCCTTCATGTCTGAAAAATGAAAGCTAACTCATTGGTAGGGAAAGCTTACTTCTTGAGAAAAAATGGAAATCTATTGTCCAAGAAGATTAAATCCTTAACCACTCAGTAAAAGTCACAAATTATCAGCTCTGCAAGCGGCTTTTTCCTCTAAGGACTGCACAGAGGCCTGCAACATCTCTCTCAGGTCAAAATGTGTACTAGACAAGGATATGCAGAATGCAATTGGCTTTAGGTGGCATAGTCTGGTGAATATTTTTATTTCTCAATCTTCCTTTTCAGTTTTATTTCTCTTTCAGCATTAAAAAATATATAATGTACACCTTTTAAATGTATCTTTAAATATTGTATTTAAAATACGCTACTATTCTATTTAAAGACATGTTTCAAACTTTCTGGAACCGCTAGCTGCATTGAATTAATGCTCTCAATGCATTCAAGCATGAGCACAAAGCATACGGATTAGGTAGCGGGGCAAGTTTGATGTTTCAGCTGTTTATAAGCCAGTTACAGATGATATCAATGATGAAAAAATACATTTTGTTTATTATGCAGGCATAAAGTAGTAAGACATCAAGAAAAAATTGCTTTTGGGCGTTAAGCAACATGGAAAGATGCTTAGACCTGCATGCTTTTTTTTTTTCAGCGCTTAACACTTCAGTCTGTTACTAGAACAATCTTGTCATGTTTGGTCTTTTTTCCCCTGCACTGCTTTTCAGAGGATGTTTGAGTCACTGCACTGAGAAATGGCATCAAGTTGTCAAAAGCGGTATCTACATATGATAAAGCGGACACCCCCATATATGATTAAGTTTCTCTGACAAAAGAGAATTCATCTGAACTTTCAGAAAAGACCACAGTATTCTGCTGCAAAGTGTAAAATATGCCTAAAAATACTCTTCATCAAAACTGGGAGGAGGGAAAGGGAAAAAATAGTTGTCTGTAAAAGAAAAACTGCCTATAAAACAGATTTGCTGGACAAAACAATACAACCACAGCAAAGTTTTCAAGATCACCCTTTCCACGTATGTAGAAAAGTCATTTGTCATGACTGATGCTGCTTGCCTGTTGGTCACCACCAGTTTTCTTGCATCATCATTAAATAAGGTCCTGCTGAGTAGATTTTTGCCTACATTCAGATGAGCAGAGCTTGCAGCAGTTTTCTTTACAGCCTGTTTCTTACACAAGTATATTCATACATAAGCACTAAGGTATGCATCAGGCATCAATTAAGGGACACTTCAGATACAAGCAATTTCCTGAAATCCATAAGCCTAAGCTCTCACCGGGGTATGCAATCAAAAGTGGCCATTTTTTCACATCAACAGAAAAAAAGGACTATAAAAAATATTGACTTCCAAGCTGCTAACATGTAATGCAGTTAATTGCACGTAAATCACCCAGCTCCGTACTTCTCAGAGATTCAGCTAGTGATCCACCATTTACTTTCAAATTAAGGAAGGATTTTAACACACTTAAAGGTGCTAGTGCTGAAAGTGCAATACATAAAGGCACTTTTATACTAACAGAAAACAGACTGCAAGGGCAGCAGAGTAGCAATGCTAGGCCTGGGACTGTATCCTGAACTGTGCCCAACATCTTCCATTCTCTTAACTGCAGTGTTCTTTTAGGAAACAGAGCAAGATTATTCAAGGCAATGGGAGAAGACAAACAGTACCTTCTTTTCTGTAAGACTTGTTCATGAGAAATTGTTTATAAAATAAAAAAAATATTTATTTTAGTTCTTTACACATGCTGGATTCAAGATTTTTACTCTCAAATGAATCTCACCACCAAGCTCCTGAAATGGAACCCATGAGACAGACTAAACAGAACTAGAAGTCATGCTCAGTTTCCTCAATCACATAAAAAGTAAGACTGTTCTGCTGATCTGCTCATCCTGGTTCACCAACTTTTTCAGGTTGACCAGGAAGTATCTCATCTTAGCCAACTGAGCTGAGAAGATCCTGTAAGTGAAAGCTTTTGGACCACAACAGAAAAGTATGACCAGAATTTTTTAACAACTTTTTAAATTAAATTCTCTTGATGTTAGGAGACATACTGATGCCAGTATATATAACAGACTGCTTAACATGCTTGTTAATCTAAGTAATAGGTTTATTTATCACAGGTTTTATTATAATCGTCTAGTATATAATAATCAAAATACAGTGTATTTTTCAATATATATACAATATATATAAATTTCACAATAAAGGCATGAACACAGCAGATCAAAATCTCTGAGGACAGAAGAAAAGGGAACAAGTTTCCCAAGTATAGTTTTCCAGATCTTTGTAGTGTTGTTATCCATCATGTCTTTCCCTGCTTTCAGGGAGGGGGCAGGCAAGACAGTGTTTGATTTCTTCATTTCTTCTGAAAAAAAAAAAAAAAAAAACAGGCAAGGTAACTTGCATCAGAACAACTGTAACTTTGTTTCTCTGGATCACAAGCACAGCTCAACACAAATGGAGACCAGCAGTTGCCCCAAAGAAGCATGCCCATTACCACCCTGAGGAAGTGAGGCACTGTCTTACTCTTATTGCCTGTTCTTATATTGCAATAAAACATGCTCTGGCAAAAATGGTCTCCTACATGGAGGCTGAGCACCCCAGGGGGTTCAAGGAAGAAAGTAAGAGGTATTACTTATTTTTTATCTAAAAGTATTAAGAAAAAATTAAAACTTTACTAATACTTAACATGTCTTGACACTGCATCCTCATTTAGTCTGTATGCCAGGTGGTCACACTTTACAGTACATGAGGTATCCTTCAGGAAGACTGGGTGCTTCACAATGCAGAACGGGGGTGACAGTGACACCCTCACTCATTTTTTCACTTTCAGTGTACTGACATATTGACATTTACACATGCCCAGTTAAGTGGATCTATGGATTGTATTACCTATTTGCAACTAAACTAATCCTCACAAAATGACCCAGTCTCTCAAAGAGATTCTGGAAAAAAAACCCTGCAGATTGAAGGCAACACAAATAATACAAGCACAAACAGACAAGAAAGTTCCAGAGCTGATACTTCTGCTCCTAGGGCAAGTCTTTTATCAATCACTTTGCAGGGTAATATCAGTGACAGTGTAGTCAGATTTGACAAAAAGTTGGCCAAAAAATTTGAAAATTATCAAGGTAAGTATTTACATGTATCATTGTTAACAATGAACCTCTTTTTGAGTGTATACTGCACCTTTAAGACATTAGCTAATAGTATGGAGCCACAAGGATTAACAGGGCACTTACAAACTAGCCATCCAGGACATAAAGAACAACCTTCATAAGTTTTTTCAGCAATGTTTAAGTCCTGTGATATTCAATCCCGTACTTCACAAAATTTCACAGAAAACACTGCTGAAGGTTTGAAGAAATAAATACTAGAACAAACTATGGGTTGTGGGAGGTTTGAAATTACAAGTGTTCCTAACCTGTCTCAGTTTATGGTACTTGCTGTATTTTTTACACTATAAAGTACATAAAGAGCAACTTTTTGTCAAACCCTACTATTACAGCTGGTGGTGGAGTCCAAGGCTGTGACCCAGGAAGAGATGACCGGTCCGGGGAGATGGTCCCGAAAGGAATCGCCTTCCCGGGGTCCAGTGTCTTCCTCTCAGCTGCTGGCAGAGGAGCCCTTGCAGAAGCTGTCAGCTCTTTAGTGATATCAGCTCGTGGTTCCAGCTCAGCTCTGCAGGGCAGCCTCCAGGCCAAACCAGACCAGAGAGAGAGACGAGAAGGCTCGTGTGGCTGGTTCCGCATGAAGGTAGCTTTATTGTGGGTTCCCTCCAGCGAAGGGAGGCCAGGGACGAGCTCTCTCTCGCGGGGCTCGAGGGAGCTTGCCTTTATAGGGATACAGGGGATCAGCAAGGGGACCAATGGATTACAGAGGGTCTGGGACAGACCAATGGGTTACAGAATGATCTGCATAGGGTATCCCAAAGGATTGTGGGTCTGCCTTTCCTCACCATGACCCAAAGTCGTTGCCTTTCCAGGGAGTCCTGCTGGGCAATTGCAAGATCTTTTATCTCAGCAGACATCCCTCCAGGGCAGTGGTTGGGCATATCCCACACCCTACTAAAAAGATGTAATAGCAAAGGTAGCTGCTCAACAGCAAACTGTTCCTCTATTAAAAATGTTGTTTTATGAAAAATCTGTGCAAGTGTAACCACTAATGAAGTGGTGGCTTTGAACAGAATAAAAAAAGCATCTCAGGATGTAAGTTACAGCAACAGTGAAATTCATTTACTGGATGACTCATGGAGAAGCTAGTGCAGGAAATAAACTGGAGACAAAAGCAGACAATGTCCTATATTGTCATCCAAGTGGTTCATTTTATAAAAAAAAGACCTTTCAATATTAGAATCTTTACAATACTTTGGAAACAGATGGGGAGTTTCATGAAAGTCCACATGGGACTGGTTATCCCATCTCAAAGTGCTCAAAAGAGCTGTTAAACTTACATTTTTCTTTCACAGAAAGAAAAGCAATTGTTCCACATCTCCTGACCTTTTCTATGATGAAAAGGGCCTGCCAGTACTATGCTAGTATTTTTGAAAAATAAAAACATTTAAAGTGTCTCTTCAAGATCAAGATGTTATTTTAACAATGAGCAAGAAAATTTTTCTTTTCAAAATAAAGTTATTATATGGAAGGAGCATTTTGAAAACAGAAACTTGAAAATGTTTCCATCATCATGCAATACTGTTGCAAAAAGAAGGGTAGAAGTGTCACCCATAAAAACTTCTAATATCTGTACATTTGTACAGGGAAGTACTTTCTAACCCATTTTAAAAAAATCTTCCAAAGGAAGGTTTTTCAATCCACTTGTTAACAACACAAAAATTCAAGACCATTCAATTAGTGTGCAAATCCAAGTGACTGACGTCAGAGAAAATGGAAACTTACTACTTGAATATTAAGTTTAATATTAATACACCTGTGCATAAGTAGTCAGCAGGACCAAAAAAAGGAGTATTGTGATTTAGTAAGCACAACCTTCAACACACTTTCTATTTGGATTAATATCTGAGGTATCTTTTTCAGTAATGACAGATATTAAAAACAGATATTAAATGGATAATAAAGATCAAAATTAGATAAATTGAACTTAGAACCAAATCTTTGAATCTCTGTACCATAGTGTTGAACAAAAATTTCTAAAAATAATGAGGCATCAGGTATTTCTGAGCATCACTTATTAATCTTCTACTGGGAACAGAAAAATACTTTGTACCACTCATAAAAAAAAATTCGAAAATTGTTTATCTAATCTATAGCTTAAATTTTTATATTTTTATCATGTACTTAATTCGCACAGAAGTACATATACATATTTACAGTAAGGGTGCATGCTTAAAATGCTTTTTTTTAATCCAGCTGTGGATTCCCCAGCACAGGAAACCACAAACCTGTTGGGAGGGAGGAGGCCACAAAAATGACTGGACGACTGGAGCACCTCTCCTGTGAGGACATGTTGAGAGCGCTGGGGCTGTTCAGACAGGAGAAAAGAAGGCTCTGGGGTGAGCCCTTCAGTGTATAAAAAAGGCTTGTAGGAAAGGAGGAAGCATTTTTCCAGGGCATGCAGTGACAGGACAAAGGGTAAGAGTTTTAAAATGAAAGGGGTTAAGTTTAGATTGGACATAGGGAAGAAAATAAAGATGGTGTGGCACTGTTGCAGGCTGCCCAGAAAAGCTGTGGATGTCCCATTCCTGGAAGTCCTGGAAATGTTCAAGGTCAGGTAGGACAGGGTGGCTCTGAGCAACCTGCTCCAGTGAAAATGTCCCTGTCCCATGATCTTTAAAGGTCCCTTCCAACCATTCTGTGATTCTGAGATTCTACTTCAAAAATCTGAGCCATTGCTGGGATACTATTAGCAGTAATATATTTGACAACTGCTACTTTTAACACTAACATACTGTATTTAATTCCATATATCAAGTTTAAGACATTCTAAGCTGGGATCATGTAAAACCTACCCAACTGCACTCTGGCCTGCAGCAAAAAGAGTATCCAGCATAAAAGCCCAGGCTTGAATTACAAGAAATTCAAAGAAAAACAGTCACCTAAGCCTTGTCAGAAAAAGCATTTTAATTCTGCGGTACTGTTCAGATCACAAATTATTCTCGGGGGTTTTTTTGTACTTTCCTTCTCCACTTCTCTACCCCAGTGGATACCATGTCAGACACCAAAGGAATTTCTAAGCAAAGCAGGGTTTTCACCACGCTTGATGACACAGACACAACAGAAGAGGAATTCAGGTACTGTCATCCAGCACCAGGATTACCCACTTCTGTTCTGAAGCAGAGAAGGCACAACAGCGAACTTGAAAGAACATGCACTTACTCACAAAACCTAGAAAGCTTAATATTTATATTTATTATGCATTAGGAAGCTTATTAACTTAAAAACCAAACCGCATAGTACAAAAGGTTTCTTATCTGTGCTCAATGTGGAACAAGTTTCAAAATATGTATTTTTAAAATTTGTTCAGTCAATACATAATCTTTTTTAAAAACTGTAT
This sequence comes from Corvus hawaiiensis, assembly GCF_020740725.1. NCBI lineage: Eukaryota > Metazoa > Chordata > Aves > Passeriformes > Corvidae > Corvus > Corvus hawaiiensis. Next base: position 36,271,621 of record NC_063255.1, on the reverse strand, counting down.
AACTGTCCGTACCCTCATTACATTTATAAATACATGATTTACACAGAACCCCATCTGGAAAAATTAAAACTCCTTACAAATATCTACATTGCATACATATAAAACATTCATAGGAGTACTTCATTAAAGTTGGGTTTAATAGTCCATTTACACTGCAGCAAAATACATATAAATCTGTGTATTCTTCATAAAATGTCTCTAAAAATTAGCACATTTGTAACCATTTGTAACACCTTTGAAGAATCTTTTAGAAAAAAAATCTGATATAAATATATCCATGATATTCAGCGGGTAAGACAGTGATATGAAGGCTAAATATGATTAATAACTGAACACTAAGAAGCAGTTAAGGCAGGGGTGAAAGGAATTAATAGGAAAAATTATTTTATATGGCAGATAAAGTGATAAAATGCAGTACATACATATATTTCTTGATGTAAACTACTCTGGCACCCATTCAAGTGCCTGTATTTCTGACCCTGCTCATTTTAAAATTAAAATTTTATTTTTTTATATGGGAAACATTAATGGGACCTGGCTCTCAGGTGTCATCTGGATTTGCTTTTAACTGCACAAAACCAATTTACTCCAGAATGTGGGTTTACAGTTTCTGTATGACCTTCAGTATGGATAATTACTGTCATGTGTGATCACACACATTCAGAATTCTGCCATCTCAGTTTCATCACTGCTTTCTGGTAACTAGTGGACTCCTTGTTAGTAAATAATATTTGAGAATTTCACTGATACCCAGTATTTCAGGTACCAAAACTATATAGAGATCAGTGCCTCCAGTACCATGAAGACTACATGTGGCATAGATGCAGACAGAAGGCATAAGAAATGCAGAACAACCTGTAATAGTGATGGCAGACATTGTTCTGGCTCAAACCTGTTTATTTCACATTATCTTGCAATTCTGGGAACTGAACATTCAAACTTTTAAAAAAATTCTATCTGTGCATTCAGGTTTCTACCCAATATCGGAATTTGACACAGCATTTGCAGTCCAATATTGGGTAGAATCACACCAGCTTGTGACTTGCTGCTCTAAAAAACCACTCCTGCAAGCATGACATCAACCTCAAGTATCATACAGCAAGTGACCTCCTGTCACAGCTGCCTTCCTCTCGAAGGCAAGATACTCTGTACCTCCCACCAAGCTCCCAGAGCCACAATTCAGGGCATGAATTTGCTCCACAGACCCCTCAGAATTTAGCCTTCATACACTGCTATCCTGCAGCAATGGTTCAATGTCCTCTTCATTACTTTGGTCTAGGTTGTTACTCCGACTACTGCTGATGCTGTTGCTGTGTTTTTTGGTACTGCTGGCTTTGCTGTTCTCAGGAATAAATAAGGTGACAAGAAAAGCCAGAAGAACAATGCACGCTCCAACCAGGAAGGGTGGACCAGGAATGATCGCTCTCTACAGGAATACAAGCATAATAAAGAATTCATGAAGTTTCAGACATTGACTTCTGCATTATGAACTACATCACTAAGGCAGGAGATCATGAGAGACATATTTATGGTGACTATAAAATTTTTGCAAACAGGTTCCTATCTGCATCTACAATCCCCACAAATTCTCCACCTGATCTCAACACTGATCTAAAAATCAGAAACACATAAAATTGTCAACTGACAATATGACTGCCTAGCAAATGAAACAGATATTGACTGACGCTTTTTTGTATTTTTTTTCTTTAGACGATGTGCCTATTAAATCAACAAGACTCTTCTGAAGATTAACAGAATAAGGTTTCAACATCGAGAAGTACAAATACTCAATAAATCTTAACTTCACTTTTCCACGGCTGAGATACTCTAGAAACAAGTTAAACAAGCATCCCGAAAAAACAATAAATGACTATGCAAAGTAATAGCAGGCTATGTAGTACATACCATTCTCACTGCAGCACATTGTTCATGTATGATAATTTAGTATTTGGAGTCATTCTCTCTTGGTTCTAAGCAGTTTATTTTAAAATTTAAAAACAAAACTTACCCATATTTCATAGGCCCAACTAAAAACAAACACCAGAAAGGTTTTAAGATAAATTTTAAATCAGCCAAGTTTGATGACAAACCTCTACAAAAGAAACGTGTCAACAACCCAGCTTTTTTTTCTAATCTTTAACAACTTTTCTTTATCTGTGTAAACTAAAACCAGATAAAAATCAGAAGGTGAGATTTGTCAATCCAGCGTACTTTTATTCTATGAAATGAAATGTAGGAAGCTATTCTCAAATGAAGTGGGAGAGTAGCTGAACTTAAGTATACAGTAACAGTAATATGTTTCCCTTGCCTCAATTCTCCTCTGTTACAGAGGCACAAATTTTCAGCTGATGGTAACACATCAAAAATGTATCTTAATGATATTGAATCTTCAAGAGGTACTACACATACAAATACTTAAAGAAGTAATGAACTTGCACAAATTAATATGCCCTCATTTGTAGTACAACAGCTAATTGATCTGAGCAGCTTTTGAGTATTACAAGATTGTGGTTTCACTGAAGGGAGTAAAAATCTTTCAAAAGCTGTCCTTGCTCATTGCATTGCCAAGTGTTATTATTACTCTACAACACAGCCTACAACTCCACTATTCGGTGTGATTGCTTCCTGTGGATAATTATAATGATGCAACCTCACTCAAACTTTAACTCCAGTAAATTTACATCAAACAAAATTACCTGGTACCATTACAATACTGAAACCAATGGTGCCACTACTGTAGATCTAAATATTTACTATCACATTTAAATTAAGAGCTATCTTAATAATTTAATAAAAGTGAAAAGTGAGAATTAAGTAGTTTAAGAATAAGAAATAAGATATGAATATTTTAAATCAACCAAAAAGAAGATAGATTTCTGACCTAATGAGTTCTACACTGAAAACTGCACACCAGATTTTGAACTTACCTTATCACTGGGATTTTGCTTTGTTTTTTTTTCAGAAGTGTTATCAGGTAGCAATTCATTGAGTTCCACATGGAAGAGAAAGAAAATAAAGCCATACAGTGCTGGCCCCAGGCCATTGCACAGTCCTCTTACTCCAGTTATTATTCCTTGGACAACACCTAATGAGGAAAAAAACCCAAAAAGAGTAGGATTGGTTTTTTAAGCAAGAAAGAAATGCTCAGAGCCAAGAGTTCTGCGGGTACTTTAATAAATTTTTCCAAAATAGATCACATCATAATTATTTCTACATTCTAAGATGTAAGAAGTACACTGAAGACAAGTCTGTTGGATTAAAATAATCCTCTGCATCATCATAGTTCTGTCACTATACCTGCAGATTACTGGAAGCATTATGATTTTTATCATTATATAATATTTCATTATTATGATTATGAAATTTATGTGCAGGTTTAATTTTCTATATTAGAGCTCTTCCACCTACACCCAAAGCCTGAAACGAAGATAGCAAAGACAGCAGAGCTTAAATGTGGTACCCATTCCATTTATTTTCACATGAAATTTAGAGTAATGTACCTAAGCGTTAAGAACTCTGCTTGGGAAAATATGCACGAATTGTGACCAGCATTTATTTAAATACCAATTAACTTACTCAGGGCAGTAGATTAAGTGTATAGCAGCAAATTCACAATACGTGACTGGCTGCAGTTTTACACTGGATTCTTTTTAAAGCTTGATTAATCAAAGTGCTATGGGTATATTTCTGTTTTGACTTCATTAAGTGATTGTGACAACAGTGCAAAAAGTGTTTTGATGATATTAACTTTATGTAACAAGAGTCTAAAAATGCCAATTTGCAATATTAATAATCTGCCTTGTTCTTAAGGCAGTAACTTGTAAACTGGGAGGAAAGAAAACACGCAAAAAAGATAGCTGTCCAAGTTTTTTACTTCATGGATTGATGACATGAAAGTTCAAAATCTTCATGCCACTAGGTGGCAAAACCTCAGTCTTGAAACTATTGAAAGGCTTCAGCTATTAACGCCAGTTTCTTCTATGTAAAATCAAAGTTCAGTGGCTTCTGTCAGCCTAACTGAACTAGTTATTTCCTGATATAAACAGAAAACAAATCTTGAAAAATCTTTAAAATGTCACTAAAAAAAAAAAAGAGGGAGAGGGGAATAGTCAAAAAAAACTATGTAAAACACTCTATTTTGTATCTTTCAACAGAAATCCACCTCCTGGAACAGCATCTCGTTTGTACTTCTCAGATTAACTGCATTTACCTAACTTCATGTTGTACAATGCTAAAGTATAACTAATACTTAAAATTTACATGTACAGCAGTTTTTAAAGAGAACACTAAATTCACTTCTTATATACCAGTGTTTTAATTTGTGATGACTCCTACTCTCATCTCACTTTAAAGGAGGAGTACTTTCTGACTGCACATTGCTTTTCACATCAAAACCAGTAAATTTTGTGTTTTCTCAGATTAACTGGTTCCTTTCGCTTCCTTTTCTATTCCTTGAAGATCTATAGTACTGTATCAAATACAAAGGACCAACTTTTCTACAAAAAATAAAGCTTCTTGAATACATTTATTTCAACCTGGTAAAATGTGCAATTAAAAAGGTAGTATTGTTATATTAATCCTCACTGTCTACTTAGAGAATACTGCATGTAATAAAAGGAAAAGAAAAAGAGATAAAGTTTTTGTTGCTTTTGTATTACTTCTACAGGAAGAAAGACAACAAGTAGCTCGTCAGAAAGTACGTATTTTACAATGCAAATATGATGAATTTGTGCACTTCCTTCCTCTCTACATAGATCTGCAGGCTTCCTCCACAGGTACTGCCAAGTGAAAACTCACAAAGATAACTTGAAAGGTACACCTAGATAACTTCTGCTTTCTAGACAAAAAAGCAGTCTGATGCGTAAACAGCAACTGATCCAATACTCACCTTGTTGATCTGCCTCTGCATTTCGTGAAACCAGAGCACTAATTGCTGGGAATGTAATGCTTGACATCGCTGCTACAGCTCCCGCGGCCCACATCATCCTGTGTTAAATACATAATTCGGATTAAAAGTGAGACTGCCCTTATAATTACTCCCCATACTCCCAAAGAGCCACAAGGGCACCCTTATTTAACGCTTAATGCCCTTTCAAAATGTTTTTATTAAAATACCTAGAGACTGGAAATTATCTGGTTATCTTCCTGCTCCCCTCCCACATATTATTCTGAACTTGTTGGAACAGAAGCACATTGGATTTGAGTCTATCCTAGCAGAGAAAAAGACAGGAATGGGAGTGAAGTAGGCTTTCAAAACTTTCCAAACGCTGTACAAAAGAACAATTTCCCAGGGTGTCCTAATGAGGCAATTCTCTAGCTTCTGAAACTACTGACTGGGAAGTGTTCTGATAAACAACAAGCACTCATCCTTCTAAGTAGGACTTCCTCCTTGGTAAAGCAGAAGTTGTTCTAGCTTATGGTTCTAGTTGTCTCCACTTACATACAGTTTTTCCAACAGAAGAAACTCTAGACAGTTTCTAAGACCAAATATAATTAGAGAAGGAGAATATGTTAGAAAAACAAAAACAAGTATAGGTCCAGTACCTAATGGATAAAATAGCTCTAGTGGAATTACTAGACAGAACATGCTACTTACTAGCTTGTGAGTTCAAGAAAAAGTTTTAACCACATTCATAGACTTAACACTCAGTGGACCAAAATGTTGCCAAGACTCCCTTTGCAAAAGGGCTGTATGTACAGGAAATTCTACCACTCCTACATATGCAAAATACAGACCAAATTTTGGTAGTGTAATGAAAATGGGAATGCTTATTTCACAGAACACTTAAATACCCATGACAACAAAATTAAATAGTAGCAATTCTTGGAAAAAACCCTTTCAGTTCCTTAACAGATGTGTCCATACCAAAATATATGCTTACCAAGTCTGAGATCCAAAACCATACCAAGCCAGCTGAAAGATCTGAAAGCCAAGGCCGAGGAGAACTGTGTTTTTGTTCCCTACAGATCTCATCAAGATACTGAGACACACAGTCTGCAAGAGAAATTGGTTCAACCAAAAGTTGTTTTTAAAAGTCAGACTGCTAAAGTAATTTCTCCCATGCAAAGTAATTCAGAAGACCTTTCAAATAATGAGGAAATTAATACCATTTGTAGTCTTACTTCCCCTGTATGAAGTCCAAAATACAGGTAAGTAATTTCAACATTTAATGCACAGGTATTCTTAATTCTTAAAGGGCTACTGCTTTGGGACATCAAGAAGCATACGTACTGCCTTCTCTATGTGCATTAGATGACAGTGTCTATTTCCAGTGTAAACAGGCTTTCATTTCCACCTCTACAAAGCCATTTTATTACAGACTAGCGTGTTCCCCAAAATAAAAGCTGTTACCAAGCTAAGATAGTGCAGGCTGGACATGACTTGAATTTACCAGTATCTAGAAATACTAGAGAAAAAAAGACTACTAGCTCAGAAAAAAGTAAACTCCTTAGGTAATTTGAATTATTATGCAAATTTACATTTAAACTTACAGGTAAATCTTGCTGCTTTGTCATCTTCATCATACACACTGAAATTTGGCCAAGGCTGGTTCCCAGGCACCATTAATTACATTTTCTACTGACTCTTTACACCACTGATACAGCCTTTTCATTTGCACATGGAAGCTAATCCTAACCAAAGATCAGTGTTTCTCTTTGTTAGAACTGTTACTTCTAAGGGGGAAGGAGATCCCAGTTCAGATACAACAGCAAGACACTCAGGGCAAGAAGCAGACACTTCCTAGTAAAGCAAAGTCCACATGGACACTTGACTCAGTTAATGGAGGACACACTTTTCCTTAAAAGGAGAAACTCACCAATGCTTCAGTGAAAATACAGAGAAAAGGAACCAAGACTGCAAAGCAGAATACACCTCCTCTCTTGTCTTGCCTCTCTTCCTGATTGTATTGGGTCTGGCTGAGATGGAGTTAATTTTCCTGTAGCAGCCCTCACAGGTCTGTGCTTTGCGTCCATAGCTGGAAAGGTGTGATAACACACCAGGTGCTTTGGCTACTGCTGAGCAGCGCTGGCAGAGCACCAGTGCTCTCTCTCAACATTCCCCCACATCAGCAGATTGGGAATGGGCAAGATCCTGGGAGGGGGCACAACTCAGCCAGCTGACCTAAACTGACCAAAGGGATAACTCTTCCCATATGACATCAGCTTGGGTATAAAAGCTAAGGAAAGGAGGAGAAATGGGGCATTTGTTATTTATGGTCTTTGACTTTCAGAAAAAGTGGTACATGTGCTGAAGCCCTGCTTCCTGGGAAGCAGCTCAACACTGCTAGCTGATGGAAAGCAGAAAACAAACCTTTTTTTACTTCCCTCTTTGCTTGTGCATACCTAAACTTTTGCTTTTACTTTAATAAACTGCCTTATCTCCACCTAGTTGGTTTGTACCTCAATTTCTCTTCCCTGTCTGGCTGGGAAGGGGAATGCTGGAGTAGCTGAGTGCAGTTGGCATCCAGCTAAGGTCAGCCACCCACCCCAGCTTTCTTGCTTTTCATTTTTAGTCTGAATGCTACATAGAAAAAACCACAGTAATTCTACCTTCATGTATTCAGTTCTTTCTGGAGATATCCAACATGCCAACACAAATCAATATTTATGAAGCAAAGATTATGTCAATAAGCAAAGATTATTTCAGTAAGCTGTACTCTTCAAAGAACTCAAAAATCAATAGGTTCTCCTCATTTTAATACTGAAAATTATAAACCAGAAGGAAAGCCATCTTAGAGATTTTTAGCAAAAATACTGGTCTGCATAAAGTATGACTGGCAAATGTGAGTGCACACAACAGCCTCAGAACAAACCACAGCACGAGGATTAAAATAATGACTTGAATTGCTAATGAAGGCCACAACTGACACCAGTAAAACTGGTAAACATTGATGAATGTGTTCATATCAAAACAGTAAGACCTTCATTCTGCTAAGAATGGCAACAAGGTTAGAACATACTCTCTATGCCATTCCCCTACTCGTTACCGAAACAGGAAGACAAACTGTATCCATAAAGATACCAAAGATCATATCATAAAAACTCTTTGATTTACAAAAGACATAAAGGATCTGTTGAAAAATCAGCACATTGTTGCCAATTAAGAAATATGACAAGAAGATACTAAGGCCTCACAGCTCCTCAGCCTCCAAGCTGAGGAGTAACCCTGGAAAGATCAGGTCTTGCTCGTATGCAAGTTTGATAGGAGAAGCCAATTGAATAGGTGCAAGTAGCATGACTTTTATTTAAAATAAGGCATTTTCCTTTCAGAATTCCTCTCATTTAGTAACAAATTTCCTGCACCATTTTTATGATTTTAAGTCAGAATTCCAATGAATTTACTGATCCAAGTTTAGCAAATTTTGTTTTTCTGATGTCCAGATCCAGTATTTCTAAGGAAGGCTGATACAAAGCAAGAAATTTACACAGGCTGTATCACAAATACAACGTTTAGTGAATGCAAGATACACTGGCCTATTAGAGCATATAAAAAGTTTAAGACAAGCTTAAATGAAGCACCATAAAGAATAAAGCTTACCTGAGCTATTATGGACAGAATGCCCACCACAGCTATAAATGCTGCAATGCTAGCAGATCCAAAGCCTATAATCTGTAGAGAAGCAGAAATTGAGTAAAACAAATGCCGAACACAATCCAGGACAATTACTAGCAGTGAGTATCTTCTCAACGAAAGCACTCATCCCTGCTTGTACTCTAGATCTATACAGGATCCACACAGGAAGTGTCCACTTTGAAGAATAATCCTCAACTTGACTCTTTGCCAAGAAAACTATAAGGAAAAAAAAACCTGCCTTAAAAGGAGGAGACAGAGGAAGTCATGGATCTAGAAACTGAAGTTCTCTATCCCTCCCACAAACGCCATAGGTCTTCAACAGGCAAGATCCTTGAGACAGACCCAGAAACTGCTGCACTGAATGAGAACCAAGGCCTGCTTAAGGTTAACATGTGCTTAAGACATTGCAGGGTTTATACATCAGGAGTCAAGTGCTACTCATTTCTTGGCTTAGCAAAGCACCCTGCCTTTTATTTTAACGCTTTACTTTGCCAGAAAGCAGGTCTCTGAGCAAAGTCTGTAACAAAAAAGAGGTCATAGGGAATACTTATTTAAACATCCTTAGTAAGATGTGAAGACACCAACATTTACCTGTCTCAAGTACAGAAAGAAACTAGAATACTGGCCAGCCTCAGGCAAATATGAGAGCAACACTGTAATGCAGATTGGGAGAACTGTAGGATCTTTTCTAACCTTCTTCAGAGACTGTAAAAAAAAAAGAACAAAGCAGGTATTGAAACATTTGTACAAACTCTAATGAAAGCATAAAGAAAGAAGGTAGATTCCCTTTTTTGTGCATGCATACACATCAGAACAATTACACATGGAAATTGTTAAGCTGAAACTTAAGTCACAAACAATCTCATTACAGTTCGGGGGATCCAACTCTTTGGCAAAGCTTCCATTAAGACTTTTGAAGCTACTGTTCAGTGCCAAATCAACTATTCCCCAAAAACAGTATTACATAATAGTAAGGGAAATGCATAATGTCTTCCAATGGATTTCCATAATAATAATTTGTTTTGAAAGATGCTAGCAAATAATATACATTTCTTACACTTGTTCACTGATCATATTATTTACTTTAAGGAACAAATAAATTGTGGAAAACAAATTCTGTAACTGCAGTTTTTCAAGCATGTCATTCATCTCTCAATATTCAAAAGCAGTTCCCAGCAGGATGGATCTCATGAAGAAAAATCACTCCTCCTTTTCTTAAGATACTAAGGTGTAACAAAAATGTAAGTTATCTGAGTGAGTAAGTGAACAAGACTGCATGGTATGTTTTAGCCCTTCCTATACATGCCTATAAAAAAATCAGGCTTTATAGATCCATTCTCTATTAGAAAGAAATCACATATAACCAAAAGTGGAAATCAAGAGTGGGGAAAGACACTGCCAGAAGTACAATTATAAAGTGAATATGTAAAGCATTAAAATACTGGCTTTTGAGGTGTAAGAATTCAGCATTTCTCTTTGCAATAAAATAGAGTACGTAAGTTAGAAAAGTAAAGTATTGTCCCTTTGGATTTCACACCAAACATTATTTTCAAATCTAGAATTATTTAATCCACAAAGTTTGGTTTGATTTAGTTTTTTAAATGTAGTTAGATCTTTACGGGCAAGAGCAGAGAACAGAGACTATGGTATACGGCAGTCAAGGTACTAGTAAGATTGAAGATTTCTCAAGCTTACAAACTGCAACTAATAATTATTACTCATTAATCATCAAATATTTAATAATTACTTATTGAAGTGCATCTTACTGCAAAAGGATCTGCCTGTTCCCATGATATAGATGATCCCCACGAAGCAGGTCTTATTTTTTCTGGCAGAGATTCTGGTACAGCTATCAGGATGAAGCAGATGTCCACAACAGCCACCAGCGTGGCCACCACTACAACCAGACTATCTCCGTAGCTGGCAGACAGGTATGCTCCAATGGCAGGACTAGTTACCAAACTTGCTGCAAAGGTGGCAGATACCTATGTACAACAACAGTTTACAAACTCATCAAAGTGGTTATTCTGCCATTACAGAAAAATGAAGTAACTTGCTCACCACCACCACCCCTCCCCAAAAGTGTGATTTAAAAAACACAGCAGTAAAAATTCAAGTAAAAAACCCAAACCAAACATCAAAAAATTAAATAAACCACACATCATTTATGACAGTAAACATGGGCCCAAAATAAGTTTCTATAGCCTCCTCAACAGCACACCATACTAGACAGGATTTGCAATCCAAAACCAGGTCTGGCTCAAAGGAAAACAGCTCTTACTTTCAAATAGACTGAAATCTTTGTTTTCTAATTATGAAGTGATTTGACTGAAAAAGTTGTCTGTACATTTAAATGCTTGCCTAAATGAAGTCCAAAGGCTGAGGACATCTACCAATGGACCTCCAAAACCTAAAGTAATATAGATATTAGGAAAGTAAACTAAGCAGGAATTATTTTAGCATTGAAAGGGCTAGTTGGTACTAACTAAATTATTTTCCTCATCTTTTGATAATTAAGAAAGGTCATGACTAAGTTACTAAAAATACTGTTTTATGCATTTTCATCCTTCCTCACTGTTCTGACTTTGGAAAAAGCCATTCCATACTAAAAAGAAGTCACATAAACTTGAAGTACAACTTACAGGTGATGGAAAACTATTGCTAGATTACATTACCTGCATTGTCTTTAACATTTAATGTTTTGTTTGCAAAACTTAAAAGACATTCTTTCTTACACATGCCCCCTATGCAAGTTGTCAAGTATTTTTTTTGTTCCCATAAGCACATAGCACTTTGTTCACTGTCTGAACTCTAACCCAGTGTCTTGAGCCATGGTTCATTCCTTTATCAACATCTTTACATTAATCAGGAAACAATCTGTACATCAAAACACAAGTTCAATATGAAGGTCATAATCTGGCCTTCTTCCCAAGGTGAGCATATCTTACCAGTCCATAGGCTGTAGTTCTTTCATGTTCTTGTGTTACATCAGCTACATAGGCAAATATTACAGAAAAGGTAACAGAAAATATTCCAGATACTGAAATCATAGCGAAGTACCACCTAATAATTTAAAAGCAACAATTAGAGAGTTTGAGCTAAGATCTCTTGCTTTTTATCTTACTCATCAGCAAGTTTGCGTTTAAGCGTAAAAGGGGTGTTCCAAGAGAACTAACACAGAACTTTAGTGAAGATGAATGCATGAATAAATGACTGTGCAGTCTCACTTAAATACTAGAAAACAGCATTTTAACTTTTTTATATTCCTCTGTTTATTTTACATCAGCCTAAAAGAATAAGTGGCCCCTTGAGGACATGGTACCTATACATTTTTACACACTCAAGTATAAGTTATGAAAAATGAACTTAGAAGTCATTTCGTCAGCCAGTTAAGGAATAAACTATCATATATATAATGCTGTGGGAGCTGAATTCTGAATGCATTCAGTGTACACAAACTTCTTTTGTAATTCTTCCAAGTTTCACAATTAATGTAAATGAAACTGAAATCTTACTTAGCAGTATTGACTTGGTCTCAAAGTCCTAATGAAAGAGTTAAAAGATCTCACGTGCAACAATTATACTTTTCTGTGGCAAATAGATGGTAGGCTCATTTAGCTTTAAAACATCTTTACTACTGTCAGTCACCAAGGGAAAAAATTAACAGCTGATCTTAAAACAGAGTTAAGACAGGATTATCAAATCCTTGCAAGTACTGTTTTACTTGTGTGACTACAGTTCACATTCCATTATTTCTACTTCTAGGATACATGGTTTGAACACATCTTGAACAGAAAGGCTCCAGAGTAACACCAACATGGTCTTGAAAGGAAAGATGCTTTCTTCTTGTCCTACTGTCTCTCTTCCATTTCCCCAAACTACTCCTCTGATTGAACATCTGCTCTCCTGACAAGCTTGCTACTGCAGTTTGTACCACTTACCATGGGCTTATTCGCATTAATGGAATTGGGACACAGGTGAAGAAAACTGTAAGAAGAAGAAAAGATTTCCTTCCCCAAGCATCTGAGAGAGCACCTATTAGTGGAGCACTGAGAAAGGACAAAAAACCCTGTGACAGAAGAAAAACAATTAATATGTCTATATCTACATTTCCAAGGCTCACTTTATCTACAATACACGAAAAGAAAATTTAAAGTTGATTTACAATTAAACACGGAAGTTGTAGATAACTGAAAATGTACACAATTTGTTCTACAGTCTAATTTTCTGTGATTCTGATGGTTTGTGCTTCAAATCTATTAAACCTGAGTGAATTTAAAAAAAAGACAGCATAGATTTTTTCAAGATCCATTTGATTCGATATAGAAGTAATACAGACTGCAAAATCTTCTTTAAAATCTCCAAAATACAGTCTAGTTCCACAAAGGACACTATCTTAGCCTCTATCAAGAGATTCAGTGCTAGATTTCAAACCCAAGTTGCCCTCTAATCTGGACTGTCCCAAGAGAGAGTTTTGGGTAACGTAACCACTCTCTGAAACAAATTTAACAGAACACTTGCTGCTTTACACTACATATTCATCGCATATTCTGTACAGTGCAAGAACTATGAAGACCATTTGAGCAAGTCTGACAACTTGAGATCATGGGACGCTATAATGAGATTCCCATGGAGAAGGTCAGACTCACATGTACAGTAAAAACAGAAGGAATTGACTAAGGAGCAAATACTAGATTTTCCAAAATTTCTTAAAGTACTAGAACCTAGGTCTCAAATCTGTTCTATTACACAGGAGAATTAAAATAAGTAAAGGATTTCACGGGTTTGTGAAACAAACTGGGAACTGGGAAACAGTTCCTCTGAATTAGTACATTCTTCACTTATGAATTCAACTCTGCCGAGAGTCCAAACATGAGTAAATGCATGGTCCTGTAAGCACCTTAACACACTGGAAGTCTACTCTGGCTAATTTTAGCTTACCTCTCTTATTCAAATATAGTCATAAGTTTAACATAGGCGTACAGACTGCTGTACTAAATAACTGTTCTGCTAAATCCTTACAACAAACTGATTTCAACATTTCAAGTAAGGAGACTGAGAACAAAAGCCATAAAGCCAGACTACGAAATCCTCAGAAGGACATATGTCTTACTCAGTTGAAATTAATGTTTCTGCTCCTTAGAATCAGATTTCAGTACCATATGAACTAACATATTTTGCTGTCACCAAAGACACTTCCGATGTTTCATGAACAAAATTTTAAAGAAAAAAGAATGGACATACAAGCTCCTCCATTTACTACACCTGTTAGAGCAATACAAACATTCATGACATTAATGCACTTTTCTACAGATATCCTCTGTACAAAATCTATGGGGACCCCTCTATTTACTACTATTTATACACAGTTACATTGCACTGTGAGTGAAAAACTTGAAAGAAAACAGGAAGAGGAACATGAACTTTGTTCTTCTATGAGAACAATGAGAAGATAACTTCCTCTTTCAGTCTGAGATAAACCAACACCCTGAGTGCATTGTGTTCTGCCAATCCACCATAAAAGACAGCAAGACAGCAAGTCAGTCCTAAAGACATCATGTTCTTACAACTAAAAGCAATGCTTTACATTTGTTACAGGACATAAAGGTAAGTAATTTCTGAGTGCTATAAATTATCTTAGTCATAAGTTACAGCAAGAGCTTTGCAGTCTCTCAGTACAATAGTTATCAAAGAAAAGACTTTACATTAGTTATCCTAGAAAACTCTTGCAAGCTTTTTTTGTGGCCACAATCCAGCATAACCACAGCGTGAATGCAGTGGTGTAAGTAAGCTATAAGCTGTCCTGAATATCTTGAGGATCATAGAATGTTAAAAGAGTTGATGGAAAAAGGTCCAGTAAATAAAACCAACCTGATGAAAATTAGCTCTTAGGCCACATTTTAAGACAAAATTCCAGTGTTTAAGTGCTTCATTTTCTATCTCAATGGTATCATCATGGTTGCATTAATTTGCCTCTGACATAAATCATTTAACATTAGGAAGCAGACAATAAAAACCTAGCTCTATTCTCAGACAGATCCTTATCAAGATTACAACAGCTACAAGTGGTACCTATTCAAATGAGAGGAATTTAAATTTCTGAGAAACATTCCATTTGTTTCAAGATGCTGCCACTTAGCAGTAAAACTTGAACTGAGCCCAAGAAAGAACCCCTACAGTGAAAAAAAGGGTTTAAAATTAACTACATTCTCAGTGTTTTGTATGCTGTTATGGAGAATGCAGGTGAGACAAGTTAAAATATGAGAACACACAGAATATTTAGGTCAGAGGTTTAAAAAAAATCTTACCTTAACACCTTGAATAAGACCATTCATTAAGAATGTATGATGGGGAAATGTTTCATGTAAGACCTGATGGGGGGGGGGGGGGGGGGAAAAAGCATTATTTTCATCAGAAGAGACAGGAGAAAGTTGATTCCCAGTTTAAATTTGATTTGTAAAACAGGATAGCTCTATGAGGACTTGTTAAGAAAAAGTATCCCATCCCAAAATAAAAACTAAAAGAAGAGGAAAAAAACCAAAACCCAAACCCCTGGAACAAGCAGAAAAAAAAAGTATCTTCTACCTCTTTTTTGTCTTCACAAGAAAATGGAAACAAGATTTAAGATCAATTTATTGGCATAAATTCCTCTGCTGGCAAAGACTGTAATGCAGAGATAGTCTGGGACACTTTGCTCAAAAAGAGGATCAATGTAAGCAAAAACCATCTCCATGTGGTACAAGTTACAAAATTTTTACGCAGATAATTCCTTCAAAAGGTTGACTCAAACATCGTTGATATTTAGGAGTGAAAATGAGATTCAGCTAACTTGCACTGATGAGGAAAAAACAGTGCTACATTCACAATGGAACAAATAGCAGCTATTAAATAGCCATACAGTTAGAAACACCTCCAATTAACAAGCAGATGCTTAAAAATACCAGCAAGAATTCTGAGTGTTTAAATACAGCTACGAATTCATGTAAGGTGCTTTACCAGCAGTCTTAATTCAAGGGCAAGAATGTTAATCTACGCTAAACAGATTTACCATAAATATGCAAGAGAGTTAAGGGGCCTCAGAGGCGCTACCAGGTTGACTAAAAAAAGTTATTGTGATGTTCAAAGCACATAGGCACAAAAATTTACATTCAAACAAGATTCACATTAATTTGCTCCTGATATTTATAAGTAAGTGCCACCAACTACAAAAATTACTTACATGTATACTGAGAAAGTGTCACTGAAAAGTACCAGCATTATTTTTCTAGGAAGACTGAGATTCTCAAATCATAGGTTTAATAAAAGTGGTGGTTCTCATATTAATTATTGGGCAGATAATTCTCCTTATTTACATCACTTTTCCCTTCTGGTATCGTATTTTGGTTAGATATTTGGAACAAATTTTCACCTATTAGAACAGTAATCTTATGATACTAATTAAGGGAAAAAAAAGTCAGTATTCAAATTACAGATCTAAAGCAGGTGTCTTCTAAGTTAAAGGAAAAAAAATAAACCAAAACAAACAAAAATAGGAAACTCAGAGAGTCAAATCTAATTACCTGTCAACTGTTTTCTAGTATTTTTTCCTGAAAGACAACCACTTAAGTTCAAGTTTTCGAGATTAACCTGTTACTTTATAGACAAGAGAAATGCAAGTTGACAGAATGGTAGAGGGCACTGCTATACTCAAGTTCTACCAATAGATATATATTCCAAAAAAATATGTATTGAAGACAGAACATGTCATTAAGTAATTAATATTGCTTATGGTAATTTTCTAACATTGGCATAAAAGTCCATAAATAAAAGTAATGTCCATAAGCTTTGGGCAGTCTTTGACCAGAACAGCCTTTGTGTGCTTTATAAACACCTTAAATCTTTTCTTCTCCAAATATAGTGTCATGTAACAAACAATACAGCTTTGCTGACATATGTCAAAAGAAGTGAAAAAGCAATTTAAAGAATGAACTTTAAATAATCTCAGCTCTTAAAAATACACACCATGTATTTTCATAGTATACAACATTTTAATTAGATTGAAAGTTGACAATGACCTGCAGAATCATGAAAAAAACACAAGAATTGAGTAACCACAAGCTTTGACCAACAGGCCAGCCATTTCCATTTCTGCCCTTCCTACATGACAAACCTGCTTGAGCAGAAGTGGGCAGCTGGCACTTCAAAAGCTGACCTTTGCTCAGAAGAAATCTCTACATGACTTCTAATACTGCTGCCTGATAACCAGGCCAATGTAAGCTACCACAAACACATCATAAGACAGAAAGGTGCAAAGTATCAAACCAGACTTGAAATTATATATACCCAACAGCAGACTTTCAGTGCATGCAAAGCTGATTACAAATAAAGATGAACACCTTCAACCATGGACCTATTCCAACTGGAGTATACTACTGGAGAACTATTGAAGAACCCACCTAATATACAGTATTATTAAAATGAGTGGGGGTTTGCAGACCTGTAAGAATTATAATTTGCACATTTATCCTTTTAAAAGAGAAGTGTCGAACTTGGGCCAGTTGAAATTGAGCACTTTGGTTAAGGAAAAAAGCAAAGAAAAAGAAAATAGAAGAAAGACCACACAGTAAGCTTCCCCGTATTTTGACACCAGGAAGACAAGATGTCAGGACAGTCATTTTGTGAGACACCTGCTTTATGGAAATGTGTTAACTCTTTATGTGAACTTTTTTATTACTAAGTTATGTTAAGAAGTTCAGTGACTGTCTTTGGAAAGGTTAGACAAACACATTCCAAGAGTTATGTACATTATTTTATTTGTAGTTTGGAGAAGGAAAGAAATTAACTCTTTCGATCCCACAAAACTTTGCCTGCTATGTATTCAAAGTGGTCTCAGATACCAGCTGATGAAAACCTGGACTAATAGACCTCTTGCAACTGCTCATAGGCAGGCCCTACTAAAATAAATGAGATCCATGTCTTCAAACATATCCTATTACCAAGCACTCAAATTTTCTGTTCATCTGGAAAATAACCAGAGCAGATTAAATACTTATGAAATCAATTTCTTACATGAATGCCTTTACATTTTACTGTAAATTATATGCTGGCAGAACAGTCAGCCCACAGAAGTATACACAGTTAACAAAGGGTTGCATAGTTTATTCACTTGTTACAACAGGAAGATGAGTTGAACTACGAAGACTTTAAAAAGCCAGAATTTGCAGAGATACTTGTGATCAATAGACTAAACTGGTGTCACTCTAAAAGGCAAATAAGAGTTAAAGACTAGTACAGAAGAGTTAATTTATTTTTCCTCATCTTATAGTCTTTCAGCAGTCCAGATCTCAGGTGTTAAGGCTTCTGGAATTCAGATAATGGGATACGCACTAATGTAAAGCAAATTAAATCCCAAATCCCTAGGAATTAGCAAATTAACATTTGTCACTATCACCAAGATAAACAGTTGATGAATGATACTTACTGTTAGCATTGGAGTTGTCAAGAGCCCCCAGGCAAAGAATTCTAGAAATATGACCACCACGGCATGGTATACACTTGGCCGACCGATACCCTGTTGCTAAGAAACAAAAACATATGCAGTGGTTGTACCCACCCGGGTCATTACATAAGCAAGTATCTCTTGCAAACATGTTTTGAGCATAACCAGTTTGCATGACCTATTAACCAAGCCCTTGGGAACCACAATAAGCCAAACAAGCAAGGAGAAACTGTTCTGTATTACAAAACAATTAAAGACGTCTAGGGAACTTGAAAAAGTTTATGCCCTTGAACACTTGCTGACTGAAAACAATTATTTACCCTATTCCTGACACTGCGCTGTACTGCTCTCACCTCCAACATGCCTTTAGGCTTCCTCCCCCTCGAGCATTATTCACAACCCTTCCACAACAGGGTGACAAATGCTTCCTGCTTCCTCTGATGCCATGATGATTTTTTGCCTTTTCTCTTATACCCTTTTTATATACCTTTTCATAGCTTTTTGTATTCTCAGTGGTTTTTAGCCTACATTCTTAGACTTACTTTGTTAAGTCAGGAGACTGAACATCTTAGAATCCCCAGACACCAAGGTTCTCTCCAGAACACATTCTGTAAACTAGGACAGAACCATCCAGGAGAAGGCTCCTTGGGGAGGGGGGCTCACTCGAGCCTCTCATTGGGGAATCTTTGATAGATATGCTAATTAGTAAGACCTATAATGTTATATCCTATCTATTGTGGGTGTGCACTGCAGTGTGCTTTTCAGTGCATTCCACCTGGACGTGGTGCACCTAAAGATCCTTAAAATAAATACTGAGGTAAAACTCCTTTTTCCCTTCTAACCATGCTTGATTCTTGATTCAAGACCAGGAAAAGGCATCACTTCCACAAGTGACAACAAGACAGATCCACTTTATTAAGTCACAGCATTGTTTCAACAAAACTATGACAATGTCCATAATCAGAAGAGCAACAATTTTTGTATTTGAAAATGCCAAAATATGAGAAAATAAGGATCTGCTTATGTCATCTGTACAACTGTTTTCTGTTGATTGCTGACCAACTGATTCTATGCTTGTGTCTGCAAACACAGACTACAGACTGAGGAACTATTCTACTGGTCAACAAGTAATTCCAAAAAGAATTAGCAAACTATCAAAGTACTCATGACTCTGTGAAACTGCTGCCACTGAAGATCAAAGGACTTGACCCCAGATGAGATTAATGAAATCTTTTTATTTAGATGAAATGGACAGAACCCTTGGGAAAGGCATATTTAACCAGAACTGCTGCTTGCTTGCTTTCTTCCCAGAAGAGATTTAAGCAGAGGTGCTGAACAATCTAGTGGCCTTCGGTACAGTGACAGCAATGGCTGATAGGGGGAGACTGACAGGTGTCATTTACACAGACTTCTGTAAAGCCTTCAACGCAGTTCCACATGACAACCTCATTTCCAAAGAGGAGACACATGGATTTGAAGTGTGAGCTATCTGGCAGATAAGGAACTGGCTGGATGAATGCAGCCAGAGAGTTGTGGTCAATGGCTCTGTGTCCAGGTAGAGGCTGGTGACGAGTGATATCCCCCAGGGCTCTACTCTGGGATCAGTGGTCTTCAGTATCTTCACTGATGACACAGACAGTGGGACTGAGGGCAGCCTCAGCAAGACTGCAAATGGCACAAAGCTGTGCGGCACACTTGACACAACAGGAGGACAGGATGCCATCCAGAGAGAGCTGGACAAACTTGAGAAGTGGGCCCATAAGAACCTCATGAAGTCTTAACAGGTCTGGGTGCAAGGTGCTGCACCTGGGTCAGAGCAACCCCAGACATGAGCACAGACCGAGAGAAGAACTATAGAGCAGCCCTGAGGAGGACTTGGGGGTTCTTGTGGATGAAAAGTTGAACATAAGCCAGCAATGTGCACTCACAGAGCCTAGAAGGCCAACTGCATCCTGGGCTCATTAAAAGCGTGGCCAGCAAGTGAAAGGAGGGCATTTTTGACTCTCTACTCTGCCCCCATGAGACCACACCTGTAATACTGGGTCCAGCTCTGGAGCCATCAGCATGGAAAGGACATGGACCTGTTACAGTGGATCCGGATGAGGCCACAAAGCTATCAGAAGGCTGGAGCATCTCTCCTATGAAGACAGGCTGGGAGCGCTGGGGTTGTTCAGCCTCCAAGAAGAGAAGAGAAAGCACCAGGGAGACCTCACTGTGGCCTCTCACTGCTTGAAGGGGTCTTTTTAAAAAAGAGTGACTTTTAAAAAAAGGAGAGTGACTTTTTACACAGGCAGAATGCGATAGGAGAAGGGGAATGGTTTTAAATGAAAAGAGGAGAGATTTAGATTAGATATTGGGAAGAAATTTTTTACTCAACAAGTAGTGAGGCACTGCAACAAGTTGCCCAGAGAAGTTGTGGATGTCTCATACTTGGAAGTGTTAAAGGCTAGACGGATGCGGCCCAGAGCAACTTATCTAGTGTGTGGAATCTTTTCCACTGGTGCAGGGGGTTGGAATTAGATGATCTTCAAGGTTCCTTCCAATCAAAAGCATTCCATGATTTTTTCACTTCTAACTACCCCTTGGAATAGTAACTGTTTTACATAGTTTCTGTGTTCTAAAATTACCCTTTGCCTTTCCCACAACAACTGTTCTGCAAAAGACTGTTTTTCAGTGTTTCCAGCCAATCCAAAGCCATTACACTTCAACAGAAGAGTGCAATTTAATAATGCAGAATTCAGTTGAAAGGACATTATCCAGTGATAAATATCAACCTGACTCATTTCAGGAATTGGAGAGCAGGGCAAGTGTGAAACTCAGGTTCTCCCACTGAACCCAAAAAAGTCAAGACAATCTATGATGAACACAGAACACAGACACCTATGGTGTTTCTCCCCGGGCCAAAAATTTTCATCCAAATGGTAGAAATCACATTTTGAAAATGCTTGTATTACAAGACTCATTTAAGCTTACTGTCTATAGTAAAAACTTTGAAGAAATTCCTATTGTTTAAATAGTAAATGCATAAATCTCTAAGAATTTTTAGGTCTGTCAGTTTATCAAAACCTGTAGCAACAGTGTATTCTAGTTAGTAAGATTCAATTTATTTTCTACATTGCAGCTTGCTTCAAAGCATGCAGATTTGAAGAAAACAATTCTCTTTCTCCTGGGAAACAATATAATATCACAGATCAAAGACTATCTCTGGAAGGCTGATAATTTTCAAGCATTAACATTTCTCCATAGGTTATCATGCAATTTTTAATTTCTAAATAGTAAAGATTGCAAAGGCTAGAGGGGTAAAAAAAAAAATCCTCCTCATATAAGAAGTCTGTAAGTACTTCTATATAAGCTAATAGGATAACAATTTTATGAATTTTTTTTGCCAAGCCATATGCCACTTAACACCAATTACAATGAAGTCTGAAGACCCCTTCCAAAGCAGTTTCCTCTGAAAAAAGGAAATTTTACAGTAGAGTAGGTAAGGGATGCCCCAGACCTTCTCCTGCCTCTATTTTACTTCCCTCACACCTTTTTATCACTAAGCAAGTTGCTGCACCATACATATCTGGTCTGCATTTAGCAAACATTTCTAATGCTACTAAAAATGAAGTTTTGGAGTGTTTGAGGTTTTTTAATAATGTTTCTATGACATACAAATTTGACCTGAGATTTATATGGTTTAGCAGAAAGATAATACATACTCAAAAACATGCATGAAGATTAAAACAGCCTGCATATCATTTCTAGCGGTATCATGCAGCTTACAGTTAGCTGCACTGACCTACTAAAAAAACCAGAAAACACCATAGTCTTTTTGATTCAAGCCATGACCTGGAAAAGTAAAATTCAAATCTTGAAAGGAACATGTACCTGTTAAAACTAAGACAAGCATTATAGGTCAAATATACTAGCACTACCAATCTATGATCCACATAGACTGCAGTTGATGATTTTCAGTTTTCTTGACAGCGTACTAAATGCCTAGATTAATTAAAAAACCACAGGTGCAAAAAACTGCATTGGAAAACTGAGATCATGAAACCAAGAAAATTCACTATCAAATGGACTGATGCAGACAGTTACTTCCGAATGTTCATCTTTTCTCTAGTTCCCAAATACTCTCTCACAGAAGCTTTCGATTTTTAATCAAGGATCAACTTATTTTTTAAGGAAAGAAAATAGTTTATGGTCTACAGACTAAAAGAAGCAGTAAAAACTCCTTACTTGGTTCAAAATCAGTTTTCTCAAAACACCTCACACTTGCCTTTACCATGAAGTTGTATCAGAAGTACTGGGTGTGGCTCATTTCCACATTGAGAAAACACCCTGCAACAAAACTCCAAGCAATTTACATAAAGAACTTTGAGTAGGCAAAAACGGTTAAAAACTTCTAAACACAAGCACGTTCAGGCTTCTTGAATAAACAATATCAGAACAACCTACTGAATTCCTTATGATTAAAAAGATTTTAAAAGGATTTCAGAAATAGAACAGATATGGTCAACATACAAGTTGCTTGCATCATTCACTGCCCTCGAAATTGGAAGTGTTGTAAGTGCCCTCAGGAAAGCCTTAAAATTGTTATGGGCTTATTTTCTATTCACATGGATCATTTTCATGGGACAGACCTGTGTGTGGGTTAAGAAACTACATATGAACACTGCAACTGCCTTCAAATGCAGCTGTTTGTCAAGGTTTTATACTTGCACAATCATTACTGAGCAAAACATTACTTAATCTCAAATGCTTAACAATACGAGTTTGAGGCCACCCTTGTAAAATCTTAAGTCCTAGAAGTTCTAACAAAACATCTGTTATTTCTTCAGTTTTACACTTTTGCTCCTTCAATGCCTCTTTTCACTACCCAATTCCAAAAAAACATTTTTTCTTCTGTCTTTCTTCGAGTCAGAATAAACCCAAAAGTTAATTTGAAGGAAACTGGGAAGACTACAGGGAAGCAGTACAATTTCTTTTTCAAAGCAGAACAGCTGTTGAGTATTAATAAGTCCATGAAAGAATGTCAAAATGATAAACCCAGCTGGTAATAATTGCTCATAGAAAAGGATGGGGGGAAATGCAATATAGCATTAGTAAGAATACCTTAACTTAGACATCTTTCTGAAGAACAGCTAGTACAATTCACCCTAAAATACTCCACAGCAAGATGCAATCTTATAGCCAGTCCCTGGTCTACAGAGCAAAGCTAGAATGGCACTATTTAGTTATTATTTATAGGTAACTGTTTATCTGTTAACTCAAAACTATAATGTAATAATTAAAATTGTTTGAATGCCTGCAAAAGCACCTCAACATCAATTTCAAGCATGCCTAACTATTTATTTCTCTGAAGAAATACGCTTATTTGAGAACAAAATCACTTCCCACTGTTCAAATCCTGAAGTCCTCTGGAGACTTCAGGACCTTTTTAAATTTTTCATAATTTGATGAGGGCCACACAATCCTGCTAGGCATATTAAGCAAAAGATTCAATTGGATAAATACAGCAGGCTTTTTTTCCTCCCATAAGGGTGAAGCAGCCGAGCTGGACATGAAGGGTTTGTTTCAATAGCCAACTGGAAAAACCTTAAGCAACCTGCTCAGGCATCACAGCTGACACTGTCTTGAAGAGGAAGGTACTTCCCTAAAGTACCTTTCCAGTCACATAATCCTATTACCTCTCAGGCAGAAAACAACCAAACTCAAACTGAAGTTCTGAACTGACAAACCGTAGGAGCTTGCCTTTGTCCCCCTACACCATCCTCTGGGAAATTCTTTCCCACCAGGCAGTAGGGTCTCTCAGGAGAGCATACTAGTTGCTTGTTCTATTTGCAATACAGACATACCTTTGCAAAGAGCACCCACTGCCCTACAATATGTAAACCAACATTAAAATGCATTAGTGTGAGTTGTATTACCTGTCTTTTTTTTTTTTTTAAGTGTCTACAGAAACATTTTCCCCTATAAAAATCAACTGGTTCAAATACTCATTTTTTGTAGTACCACCTGTACTGCAGTACACGATGTCAACTCTGATATTTTCAAGAAAACATAGAACTAAACTCACAGAATCAGTAAAAGACTTCAATAAACATGCTTTCATGTATGAATCATTCAGATCTCAAAGTTCATGACAAATTATAAAATTCATTTCCTTTACATATTTACCCCCACTACTATTTTGTTAGTTTCCCCCAAAATACAACCATTTCAAATGCAAACTTTTCCTGGTATGCCCCCACTACAGGACTATTTAATCACTTTAGCTTATTCATGCACTAATATTATGCCACCAATCCATCTCACTACATGATGGATTCCCTTTCTTCCACACATATTACCCAGGTAGCTCTCTAGGCATATTGCATGTTTATCTCTTTCTAGTAACTATTCTCTTTAATTTTCAAACAGAAGTACTTTGGATCCACCTTAATTCCAACTGTTCACCACAAATGCTCTATTTGTTGGAACTGGCAAGAACTCAGTGCAAAAATACGTAGAACACAAGAGAAAGTGCTTTCCAATCCAGTACAGCATTTTAGGTATGCCTTGTAAGCTGCAATATAAATCATAATTAATTCAGATTATACACTGTCCAAACTTGTAGTTCAGTTGCAAATAAACACCTTAAGCAGATCTGTATCTGGACTGGAAGATCATGACATATTTTCTCAACAGAAAGCTGCGGTAAATCATATTGCACATGTCTAGAGCATCAGAACCACAATTCATTCAAAATGGAAGAGCCTGTGAAGATTTTGCGAAGAGAAACTGTGCATTAAAAAGTTCCTGGAGTTCTCAAAAGAAAATGTATAGATAATGTAGGTCACATTAATAAGTCTTCTGATAATTCAGTAAGCATACTCAAAGATGCTCACCAAAGGCTCTTAAAGCCAGCAAACTCTTCACAGGACTTGAAAAGAAAAAAAAAAGTAAACAAACACAAAAAAACAACCCACTCAAAAACTCCCCAAACATACATACACAAAAACCCTAGGACAATTTACAAAAATAAACCCACTGCAATCTGTTCATACAGCATAGCAAAGTTACCAGATGACACCTACTGCTCTGTCCTAGCACCTATTGTTCAACACATTCAGAAGTGAGCTGTAAAAAAGGAGGAAAGTGAAGTGATGAAGTTCACCGATGACAAAATGCAATTCACTCTGGAAGAGTTATAGTGCAATGGTAAAGAACAACAAAAGTTCATGGAATCAGCAGAACAAATTAAATGGCAGATTGAAATTTGTGTATATTAATTTAAGCAATGCAAACAAGAAAAACAATTTTAATTCCACATATAGGGTGATTACATCATAGGAATGTGATCCTGGAAAAGAAGAGTTCAATGAAAGAAATTAGTCTAGCATTCAGCAGAGGTTTACTGAAGTGTGTATCTTTACTAAAGATACAGCCTGTTAGGAAAAAGATTATCACTATACTGCAAGTGATGTGCCTGCCTTGCTAACTCTCTGCTTCTGGTGTTCTGACCATTTTTAATAGGTCTACATGAAGATCCTGCTCTTATCCCATGACTGTTTTGTTCAGAAGCTTTAATCAATATGCATTGTTGAGTAGTCTATTATACAGAAGCACAAGAGGCCCACAGAAAGAAGAAGAACACTACCAAAGGTATGGAGGATTGCTGAAGCAGCTTCCTCCAAACTGTGATCAAAATATCTGCAGAAAGATACCAATGGGATTCATTGAATTGGGAGTGACATGAAGGGTGTTAAGAAAAAATTGCCACTACCTCCTTATTCTAAAATACAAGAAAAAAGCGGCACTTCACGAAATTTATTCTTGAGGTCTAAAATGTCTTGCCATATTGTATTTCCTTCCGGGGGAGAACACATTCCTGTTTAATTTTAGACTGGACAAGTTTAGAAGCAGAAATCTTCTAAGTCACATAAAACACGAAGACCATTTCTGGTTCAGTCTTCACAGCTGAGGCCACTGAGGTACGAAGACCAGCTAAGTAAACAATTGCCATACACCCTGCCACATTCTGAAAGCTCTGCTTCAGACAGTACTGCACTGTCTAATTAAACTACTTCTTACAGAAATAACATATAGCCAGCATATTACACTAGAGCAAGCTGGAAGCCAAGTTATCTGTTTAAGTTTTCTTTGTAAAATGTAGAAAGGTGTACAAAACTGAGAAATTCCTCTAAAAAGCACTGGCTGCTCAGTTAATACACATGCTTCTCCATGGGGCAGACAGTTACTCAAACTCCTTGTCCAGTAGGCTAGGTTTGAATCTTCGGAACTAATTATATAGCCATGACTTGATAATTTAAGTTTTTATTGCTCTAACCTACAGTACTTCTCTTGGAAGGCAACACTATTCATATCTGGAATAACCTGGAGCACCAGTAACAGTAGACTTGCAACAGCAGAAGTGCCCTTTCAGCATAAATATACACTGGAGTTATTTGTTTTTAAACAGAGTAACTAAACATTCCTGGTAACAGTGCACACTTAGCGTCAATTTAACAGGATGGGAAGATTCAAAATGCCATTGGCAATCTTGGGAAGGCAATATTGTTCATCTCTAATTATTCGGATTTAACAAGAAAAATACCCCGTGTGGGAGAAAACAATGCTCCACCAAGTACTCAATACCCAAACTGACAAATGAACAATGTGTTTACTACTAGCAATACAATTTGAATTCTACAAGCAAGAAATTTAAGAAACCAGCTTATTGAATTGAGAGCTGTTTGAGTAAAGTCTCATAACATTACATCATGCTGCCTTAGTTTAACTGTGCTGTATTTTTTATGAAGTATAAAAGAAAAATGTGAACACTAAGGGCAAGAACATGTAATTCTTTGGGTACACAGAGTTGTGCTTCACTGTGTAAAATAGTTTAAATAATAAAGGCTGGCAAAGTTCCGAGATGTACAGTTCAGAATGCTTACATTATCTTGGGCTTCACAACAGCTGAGGCATTTTACAGTGTCCAAGAACATGAAACTAACATCTGATTAATTCTCAAAGAGGTACACAGGTGTGACTTTTCTTTTCATACCCTATTTAGGCTTTCTCCCATAAGAGCACTTTATTTAGACAGTATGACAGTGTATTTTGCTGAAAAGATTCCTTAGTGTTGACATTATTTTACCCCCAATAGGTTGCACAGAAATGAAGTATGTGGCACAAATATTCTGAATGCCATGCTAAATTTTATTCTACCAGTATTTGTAATCCAGATGTAACAAGACTGCACAACAGGCTAACAAAATGTCCCATGGCATCATTTACTTCAATTTCTGAGGCTCACTGAAGTCATGGTAATACAGCCAAAAAAAATTATTTAATTCCACTGGAATTTACTTAAAACATATCGTTCATATTAATTTTGAGGCAGTAGCTCAATTCATAAGAAGTCATTTGTTCAACATTTGTATTTCAGCTCTTCAATTCAGTGAAGCCAGTGCATTCAACAAGGTGAAGACAGTTACAGCTACATCAAAAAACAGAAGCTTCTTACACCCAAGCTGGAGGGGTAAGAGGAAAAAGTCTTGCACAACCTGACAGACTTGGTCATACTCTTCCACTTTGTCCTACTGATCTGATGTGAAGAAAGAGTAAAAATAAAAATGAAAAATTAAGACATTCTTCACAGACCAAAGAAGCAGCTCACAAAAGTTTCACTTTTGCATTTATTTCTTCAGCAGCAGTCCAAGCAGCAAGCTTCCCCTTCCAAATGCCAGGGAGGCACTCCTCCTGATACCAAACAGATCTCTGCAACTACATCTAAAGCCATTATCCGGCCCCTTATATTTTATTGTGAATAAGCTCTTTCAATAAAGTCTAGGCAGAGAGAGTTGTAGTAATATGATAGCCACATGAGAATCACAGGGATGTGCAGGAATTGCTATTACAAAACAGACTGCTCAGTCAGGAACAGATGCAGACCCTAACATGATATAACAGCACTACTGCTGTATCAGTGTACAGAAGATAAAGCTAGAGCCCTTCTCTCTTGAGATGCTTTAGAGGAACACAAAGTCCTCAGAGGGCACAACTAGGAGGGAAGGGACAAAAAATACACTCAGAAAACCAAACCTCAGATCATTTTATAAAATTAAGAATGTATGTCATTTTGAAGCTAAATTTTCGAACTTATAGAAGAGCATATATTAAGTACTCAAAAGCATTTTTCTAACACTTAATCCAACATTACCAAACATTCCATCCATTAATAAAAAACCAGGCAGTTATGGATTTAATTTCCATTTGAGCTTTACTTTTCAAAGCTAGAGAAAGAAGGCAGTTCTTTGATTTTTTTTTTCAATTTCCCTACCTGCACCTTCCATTTCCTAGCTTCTGTTCATACATTAAAAAATTCAGCTGTTTTTCTTCTGTATAGTGAGATCAATCCTCTGTTTGTTTCACCACATCATCTGAGCTGATAAAACTGAAAGCTTATGTTTCTTGGCTAAAACATTCACTTTTCAAGACTCTTCTTGGAGATATTTTTGTAGTCAGACTTCAGACTGGGTTACTGCATCTTACACAAACTAGACTCTTTATTGGGAGGTGCTGTACATAAACTTGGAACAGGAATTCTACCATACAGCACACATCAGATGCCTGTCTTGAGGAGTCCAACCTGCTTTTTGAAAGACATAACCATTTCTTAAAGACAACTGAAACACTCAAACACAGAAGTTATGCATTACAAGTGTGAAGCAGCCATTTTTGAATTAACTTACATAAAATAAATTACTTGACTAATGAATTCCATAGAACAACAATTTTTCTACATCTTCTCTGTGTTAATCATCTACTAGAAGTCCCTTAAAATCTTCATCAAGTACAAGTAAGGTAGAAACAATGTAGGTGCATCAGATGGTTTCAAGATGATTCTTTTTTTTACATTCTTCAGCTCTAGCCATGATATCACATTAATGCTACACTAATAATGCTCAGCTAAAAATACTTCTTCACATTCACATAAAATAGCACGTTCTGTCCTCTCTGATAGCAGAGATACTTATCTGTGGGAGGACAGGTAACACACGAAGGAAATGCCGGCTCCCTGACAAACTTAGCATTGTTTTATAACTTTTAGCATATTCAATGTTTTCAGAATACCCAACTTTGTGAGTAAACTAATACTAAATTATTTAAGTACACATGAACATTAACAATACCCCACGAAAAGTTATTAATAGCTTGTAATTCAGACTGCAAAAAAAATTTATGTGATTTCAACTTGCCAGAAGAGATTCGGCATGGTAAGGCATTTCCTTGTTTTGCACCTGAACCCCTGCAAAAACTGTCAGTGCCGGGATCATCTTTTTATTACTTTATGTCTTCCCCTCAGTTCTTCTACTCCATCGTGACCTCTGGGCTAACTCCAACAAAAAAGCATGGGTTATATCGCCTCAGCCAGTATCATCCTGCCCGAAACAAGTTACCTGTCTCCACCTACTGCAGAAAGCTCAGGGGGTGTGGTTTTAATGCACCTTTGTGAGCACACTGACGTACTGAGGGAAAGGCTTAAGCCTTTTCGGAAAGCAATTACGCACCCGCTACCACATTTACAAACGAAACTTGGCAGCGAGTGCACGGATTACTCCCTTCCAGCTCCATTTTTTGCACAAAAAGATCTCAGTGCTTAGTATGAAGAGACGAAACAGGCAGCACAGCAACTTAAGAAAACTGCGGATCATAACCCCGTGGGTTCGGTTCAACAAGGAGCACCTCCAAGAGCTCCTAGGGAAAACTTAAGTTTTACCTTCCTGGCACCTTGGATTCATGTATTTTAAAAGAAAACTTATTTACAGCCACCTGCTCACAGGTGCGATTACTCCGGTTCCTCCGCCCGGGACAAACTCGTAACGAACGTACCGAGGCTGTCAGAGACGGGCAGGGCAGGGCCTGCCCGAAGAACCCGCCGCACCCCAACTTCCATTAGGCATCCAGGGGCAGGACGCTCCGGGAAGCCTCTCGAGGGGCAGCTGAGGGTGAGCCGACCCCTCACGAGCAAGCCGGCTGCTGATCCCCACGGGCCGCCCAGCCCAGCCCGCAACGCACGGCTGCCCTCAGAGCCCGCACGATCTGCACGCAGCCGCCGTCGCCACCTCCGCGGAGCCCCCGCTCCCACCCTGCACTCACCGCGTTGCAGCCGCCCGCCGTCAGGCCGACCCTCTTTACCAGCATGATGCAGCCGCCCCACCTGGCGGCACCGCCGCCGCCCTCCCACGACGGCGACGGAGGCGGCGGCTCCTCTTCCTCTTTTGCCGCCCGGGCCCGGGCTGGCGGCGGCTCTGGCTCCGGCTCGGGGCTCATGTCGCTCCGACCATGGCCCCTCCCGGAGCGGCCGGGCTGGGCCGGGGGAGGCTGCCGCGGCCGCCTACGCCGGGCTCACGTGACCGCGCGGCCCCGCCCCCCTCGCGCCAAACCGCCCCCGCCCCTGAGGCGGGTTCGAACGGAGGCGCGCGCGGCCGTCAGTTTTCCTCCGGGAATCACTGGCTCCCTGAGGGGCTTCTGAGCTCATCGAGTCCAACCTACGACCGAACACCACCTTGTCAACTAGATCATGGCGCTAAGCACCACATACAATCTCTCCTTAAACACTTTCAGGGACAGTGACTCCACCCCCTTCCTGGGCAGCCTATTCCAATGTCTAGTCACCCCTTCTGTGAAGATATTCTTCCTCATGTCCAATCTAAACCTTTCCCGGCACAGTTTAAGATTGTGTCGTCCTGTCCTGTCACTGGTTGCCTGGGAAAGAGGCTGGCCCCCACCTGGCTATACCTCCTTTCTGGCAGCTGTAGAGACGGATAAGGTCAGCCCTGAGCCTCGTTTTCTCCAGGCTAAGCAACCCCAGCTTGCTCAACCATTACTTACAGGGCTTGTGCTCCAGACACTTTACCAGCTCTGTTGCACTTCTCTGGACATGCTCCAGCACCTCAATGTCCTTGAACTGATGGGCTCAGAACTGGACACAGGATTCGAGGTGTGACCTTACCAGTGCTGAGTACAGGGGACAGTCATTGCCCAGGTCCTGCTGGACACACTATTGCTGATCCACAAGGTGAATCTCTTCCAAACTACCGTTCTGTGTCGCTCAGCTAAACCTTTCTGAAGCCCTTGGTCCTCTGTCGCCGGGCGGATGTAATGGCAAGCTCAGTTTTCTCTCACTGAAGTACTGCAAGACCAGCTGGTTGTTGTTAGCAGTGTCCCAGGTTCATCACTAGAAGCAGAACTGGTTACCTCCCCAGTGCACCAGGTGCACACAAACAGAGTGCTTTGAGGCAGCATGGTGCTGACAGTAAAGACTGTAGCTACTGACAGACACTGTAACATCCATACAGCTGACCAGTTGCCCATCCGAAATAAGCTTTTCACCAGAGAGCTCAAAACGTCCCCTCACGGCCAGCAACAAGAAGCTTTCATATCCTGCAGAAGGACAGGCAGTAACACATCCTTCCATCTGGATATGCTACTGGAGTCAAGCTGCTGCTTTTCCTGGTTCCTCAACTGTTCTCTGCTAAGTACCAAGCTGGTTACAGGATCAGAACTTTTCAGTTTGCTAGAACAGTAAAGGTTACTTTAAAATGCTGTTTGCTGTAGTCTATATACCTCCTAAATATGGTGCGTTGTGAAATTTACCTTTTATGGTTCGTTATGCAGTAATTTAACAAACATTCTTTTTTATCGAAGTAGTGTGCACTGACTTAAAAGCTTTCCTTTATATGAACTTCTTTTAAAGCTCTATTTTATTTAAAGAAATCACTATTTCAGGAGGAACGCTGGTTACTATGAACTAAATGGATACACCAAGTTTTCTTTCTTATTATATAAGGATTAGTAAATAAATACATATTCTTTACATTTCCTTGGCAGCCCAAGCCAGTTGTGTGTAGAATTTCATGCTTACTTTCCACCTTTTTTTTTTTGTTCTGGTCTCCTAGAAGCTCTTACAAAATGTTTCATTTCTTCAAAAATAGTCATCATGAAATACAGTAATGTTTTTGCTCTTTTCAAGACTTAATGATTTTTCTACTGACTTGAAAGCCAAGGGACTTTATCCTGTACAGTTTTCAGTGTTGGGTTTTGTTGCTATCTTTTTTTTTATTAACAGGCTTCCAAATAATGAGAATTTTAAAAATTCAAACAGATTCCTCAGTCAGAAAGGTATGAATTTATAAGCTTGGTGTATCAGCCAAAAACCTGTTCACCACATGAGGTTAATGTAAAATGTATTGCTTTAATTCATCATTGTATTTTGAAAATTTCACCATTAAATTACTTACATATATCACTGAAATTTTTAATCCACTTCATATACAAGCAAATATCAAATGGTCAGCTGTAATGGCTATTGACTTGGGCTTAATAGACCACTACTTTATGTCATTATGTCCTTGTTGCATACAGAATTTAAAGTTAGAACAGTTTTGTTCACATGCTGAGCTACATGTATAAACCTTATTAGGAACTGGTTATCCAAATAAGTGAAAACAAAGTGAAGGAATGAATACTCCATTTATGAAGAGATGCTACTAGTACAGTTCCTCTCAGTTCTGTGCTCTATGCTTTTTAAAATATTCTAAGCAATATTTCTAAGCTATCTGGAGGGGTCATTAGTAATGAAGATATAGAGTTTATTAGAGAATACTATTCAGCTTGATCAAAACTATAAAGAGTTGTAAAAATACAATGAACTTGAGTGACTGTTGGAATGTCAGCTGAAAGTGTTGGTAAATGAAGATAGGACATCTGGGGGAAAAGAATTGTAATTAGTGATTGGGTTTGTAGATCTCTAAGTTAGCTATTTCTCCTTTAAAAAGATACTAGAAACTCTATAGTTTTCTGAGATAATTCTTACACCTGGCAGTAGCTAATTACCTGCTTAGAGATAATAAAAATATCCTCTGAAATTTAAAACTGTACTTTATCTCAGCTTAGGTACCTGCAAGTTTTTTGTATTTTAATTCATTTTTTGTAGTTAATAGAGTTAAATTGCCTGTTTTATTGAAGAAAAAGTATAAAATATTGACAAAGTATTCATGGTAAAAATATGAACCAGATCTAATCTTTTTTTTTTTTTTGCATAGTTTAGAGAGGTTTTTTTAAGTGTGAACCATCTGCAACACTGTTTGAACAAAATATTTCTAAGAAGCAGAACAAAGTCCAGTATTAACAAAATTCACAATTGAAGGTGAATCATATGTTGATATCAATAAACCGTGGCCAAGAGTATCCCAAGGGGGATGCCCTTGGAACAGCTGGATGCCTGAGGTGCTGTCCCTACATCCACCCCTGCCATGCCTCCCTGTGCTGCTCTCTCAGATGGACACTGCTGCTGTTCAGAGCAGTCATCTGCAGGCTCTGGGCATGGCGCTGGCAGCCAGGCACTGCTGCTGCCGTGGACCACAGGCACCAACAAATGCCCTACACACAGCCCCAAGTGACCTCCTGAACGTCAGGAGCGTTCCTGCTGTCATGGCAGGGTGTTAATGCCAGGAGGCTGGATGGCACTGAGGGGTCTTCCCAGGGAGTGGTAGAGATGGCTCATGGCCAGTGTTCGTGTGCGTGATGCTGCTGGCCTGACCTGGATGCTGCTCTCTGGGACAGCCAGGCCAGGCCTACCCTTGCTCGGGCAACGCTCGACTCTTGGATATGGCTGGGTCATCCTTGGCGTCCCTGTGACCACCCAGGGCAGGGATGTGCTCTGAGGGTTGCTGATTGCTTCTCCGTGGGAGAATGAACTAAACTGAACTGAAGCCACTGGATAATGACTCAAAACATTCCCCGTTTGTGGAGACCAGGGAGCTTTGTTGAAGCCTGGCTTGAAGATGGAGGAATTGAGCTTTTGAGTATGTAATGGCTAACCTCTGATGTGATAAGACAGTGACTGATAGGCTATGAGTGAGATAGGACATAATCCTGTGGAGACAGGATGATGCCTCTTGTCCTGCTAGGTTGTCCTCCCTTGCACAAACCACCATCTGCCCCATCTCTCCACACACATGCCTTCCTCTCCCCTCTCCCACCACCCCCACCACCATCTCCCCAAGTACACATTCACATGTGTCCTGAGGGTCATATGGCTGATGGGTCATAATGGGCCATAACTGACTCAGCTGCCCTGATGTGGTGGGCACCTGTGTTGTCTTGGACACCTGTGTCGTCTTAGGTAGCTGTGTTTTCTCAGAAGGTGTCAAGGGCACCCAAAGTGTCCAATGATCCACAAAATGACATCATCCAGTGTGAAGCTCCCTGCCTCAGGGGAGATACCTGGGCACCTGGGCGTTCCCACCTGAACCTGACTATAAACCAAACAGATTTTGTGTTCTGCAGATTTTCCTGGGGATTTTTCCCCACCACTTCTTTGGTACTTTCCCCACCACCCAACAGATCAGTTCTGCAACCACAACTTTGACCAAGATTGCTCAGCAACCAAGTCTTGGTGCAGGGCCTATTGGTGGTGAGAGCTTCACACTGTTATGCTTTCTCTTCTTTTTTTGTTCTTCACACTCTTGTATTTTCTCTTTCTTTTCGCTTTTGCATTTCCTTGGGTGATGTTGTTGCATTTTCATATTGCAATGCTTTCTTGTTATATTACTAGAGATAATACCAAGAAAAACTGCTACATACCTGTTTTCCTTTGCAACCAAATTGTTCTATAATAAACCCTACATGTGTATATTTACAAACACCAATCATTCACTGTCGTTTCATCAGTGTCGTAATCCACCCCAAAGGATCTATTAACCAGAACTCGGGCTGACCTTGCCTTCTGCAGCACTTCTGACTCTCTCCTGATGCTGCTGTGCCCTCATCATCTTCATGTTGAAACAGGTCTTGGCCACTGTGGTCTTTCAACACATCTCAGGACACCTGGCTTTTGCTGTAGTCTTCTCACCTCTCCAAGGGCGCTGGACATTGTTGGTCCTCTTCACACATCTCATGGGACAGCTCTTTGTCAATATTGCATTCCCAGTCCTCTTCCTCGGCCAAGGTCTCTGGCTCACTAGAGACATGGGCTTCAACATGCTCCAGCACCTTCTGCATGCTTGGGATGGCCTCTGTCCCCTCCAGGCCTGTCTGCTCTGGCTGCCTAAGGTCGAGAAATGTGTTCACCTGGCAGATGGGAAAGGAGAGAGGGAGGAATTATTGAAGAGTTCTTCATGTTCTTTACATTGAGGCTGGCAGAGCACTTGGAACAGGCTGCCCTGGTCATAGAGTCTCCCTCTCCGGAGACATTCTAAATACACTTGGACACATTCCTCTGTAACCTTCTCTAGGTGACCCTGCCTTTGCAGGGCGGTTGGACTAGATGACCTCCAGATGTCATTTCCAGCTATTCTGTGACTCTGACATTTTGTTGCCTTTCCCTGGTCTTAAAATTAAGAACCAAACATGGTTTAAGGGAAAAGGGGTTTTTACCTTGGTATTTAAGGATCCTTAAGGTGCACCACTTCGTCCAGGTGGAATGCTCCGAAATGCACACCAAAAGGTACACACACAATAGATCACATATACAGTTTATAGACCTTGCAAATTAGCATATCTATCAAAGATTCCCCAGTGAGAAGCTTAAATGAATAGTGTGGTATCCTCCCATCCCAAGGAATTCCCCCCTGGATGGCTTATCTTAGTTTACAGGATGTGTTCTGGAGAAGACCTTGGTTTCTCAGGATAGTGTGGGACTTTCTGGCGCAGACTGCGAGGCCTCCTGCGAGGATGTTTGGTCTCCTGGCTTAACGGAATATTAGGACTATGCTAAATTTTCAGGCTTAAGGAATTACAGGTATGCATGCTAAAAGCCCTGAGGATACATAAAAGCTGTATAAAAGGGTATAAAAAGCTATATTAAAGAAAAGGCAAAAAATCATCATGGCATCAATTTGTACAGTTTGTCTAGCTCCCACCAGCAAAAGTCTGCTGGGGACCTGGCCATGGTGGCTGCTGGGACAGGAGATGATGGGACTGCAGCCATGTGGCACCACAGCTGGCTCCAGGAAGTGGAAGGCTCGTTCCCCTTTCCCATGCCATCCCATCTTTTCCTCGGCACTCACCTGCCTGGATCTGTAATCGAGCTCCCAAGACCATGGCAGGGAGGCAAGCTGGTCCTCAACCTCCTGCTGCAGGACCTCCTTCTCCAGACTGTCCAGCTGCTCCTCTCCCACCTCTGCAGAACTTTCATCTGCAGGCTTGGCAGTGTTCTGCGAGGCTGGAAGCTCGTGTTCTCCAAAAGGACCTCCATTGCTGTCTTTGGCATCCTCTGCCACAGACCTCACAGGGGCACCCAGGTAAGATGCTGTCTCCTGAAGGAACTGCTCCCCCT
This sequence comes from Corvus hawaiiensis, assembly GCF_020740725.1. Taxonomy (NCBI): domain Eukaryota; kingdom Metazoa; phylum Chordata; class Aves; order Passeriformes; family Corvidae; genus Corvus; species Corvus hawaiiensis. The sequence goes on along the minus strand of NC_063255.1, from coordinate 36,235,249 downwards.
AGAGTGGGTATCCCAGGCCTCTGTGTTCCTTCAATATCCTCACAGCCAGGTCAAGGCCCTACGGTTATCACAGTGATCTCCAGGCTTTACAAAGCCCTGGCAGCTGACCCCAGCAGCCACTCCCAGTGCAGGTGTTCCATGGCACCAAACCCTAGACACGGTGTCTGATAACAGTTGCCATGGCACCCAATTCATCAAAATCACCAAAGTTCCATATTTGTCATTTTCACAGTATAGGAGATCATGCCATCTTGAATAGGAAATCATGCTTCCAGCTACTTTTAGAAGTGCAAAGGTTCAAGATGAACAGGATGACCTTTTGCACTGTGCAACTTGGCTGCTGGGAAACTTGACTGCTGCTATCTTACTTTATGGAGGGGCTTTACCAACATTATTTGGAGCACCTTATAAAAATATTGAAGTTTTTGTAATGAAAACCTGCATTCTTACATGTATTAACCATGAAGAACATTTGTTTTAGGCAGTGAATGGTTTTGGTTTCAGAAATAATCTAACAAGTATGTAGACAAGTGAGCAGACAACAAATAGAAATCTACAGGCCTTGCACTCTTTGAAGAAGGACAGGAAAACTGATTTACCTGTGATTAATGGAAATTGGAGCCCATGCAAAAGAAACCTTTTTCTCTCAAAGATTTTCATGCTTGTTTGAGACGCACAGTACAACTGTGGTTGTAGCCAAGTTGACGAAGCTGCGTATGGCCTGTCTCTGAGCATGTCCAATTCCTATGGCATTCAGTGGGAACTATGTGCCTGGGTAGGCAGACATAAAGTTGCACTGTGATTGGATTCACTGCAATTGTTTTCGTGAGGGTAAGAGGAGATTCAGCTCAAATATTCTCAACTTGAAAGTAGTGATTTTTGGAGGTGGAAATTGGTAACTGTCATGTAGAGCACAATGCTTTATATGTAAAAAGAAGTATGATTTTTTATTACTTCAATTACCTGTTTTAAAAATTTTGTTGGTGTTATGTCGTGTATAACATTCATTGAAGAATTTGCAGAGGTTTAATACATGTATTTGGACACGTGTTGCCACACATCTTCCCTCTTATTTTAATACAGAAAAGAGACAGAAATCTCCCTTTTCCTTCCAATTCAGTTTTTACATTTATACAGGAAACTGCTTCCAATAGCTAAGTCTTCTGGTTTCAGAGACCTTATGCTGTTACACAGAGATCAAAATAAAGTTGCTGCCTTCAACCTGTGAACTGTCCTAGCAGAGAGAGAGAGAATAAAACAAGGGCAGCACAAGCACCAGGTCAGATTGACCTGTCTGCTGGTGATAAGGACAGTAGAACAGCATTTTACTCGCTTGACAAGAATAGCAGAACAACCTTTACTTTTATCAAGTACCACAGGACACAACTGCACAGCTTTGGAGAAATAAATAAAGGATGTAACTTAGGGAAACAGGAGTCATGAAAAATGCTAGCAGGATGCCAGCTTAGCTCTGTAAGGCTGACAATGTAGGAGTTACGTGAAACAATGATATTGTGCTTAAAAGCAGGGGGTCAAGGAACAGCTGCTTAAAATGGACACTGGACATTGAAGACAGATCCCAGAGAATCATATAAGGATTTCCAATAATGAGTGTGACTTTGTCATATAAAGTCAAGGAAGTGGGGATAACTAATGAATATGTAATGTGTGTATGATAAAATCTCTGCTCATCCTACACTTGTGGCACTCAAATGGCGGAAGGATCCCCCAAGTGACCAGCACACTGTAATAAAGAATTCCTGCTTTCTAATACTCAAAACTGTGTTAGAAATTTTCTTTCTGGCTGATTTCAGTATCACTGGGAAACTCCTTGTGTGCGAGTGAGGTGATGGTGCTATGGCAGCTGGCGAGCTGTGCTGCTTTAGAGTTGCTGATTCACCCAGCTGCCCCTCCCATCCCATCCCATCCCATCCCATCCCATCCCATCCCATCCCATCCCATCCCATCCCATCCCATCCCAGGAGGCTGTGCATGGCTCTTACCGCCATTTGGGGCATCCTGTGTAAGAAGAGCTTATAGCCAGCAAGGGCACGGCCAGTGAACTCTTGCAGGCTGGAAGTTGAAATGTCCATGTGTGTGGTTTGCTCTTGGGTTGGATTTTTCAGGTACAGTTTTTTGGGTTTTTTTAAATATTGCGGAGTAGTTAAAAATATACAGATTCACAGTGGTCTTACTGGGAACCTAAGAACTGCACGGATTCACCAAGGGGAAATTATGTTTTACCAAATCTGATAGCCTTCGATGATGACATGGCAGATGGATTGACAAGGGGAGAGCAGTGGATGTAGTCTGCCTTGACTTCAGCAGAGCTTTTGACAGTGTCTCCTGTAACATCCTCTTAGGTAAGATCAGAAAATGTGTGTTAGACGAATGGACAATGAGGTGGATCAAGAACTGGCTGAATGGCAGAGCTCAGAGGGTCGTGATCAGTGGAGTACAATGCAGTTGGAGGCCTGCAGTCAGTGGTTTTCTGTTGCAGTGGCTAAGTCCACTTTACACCCCTCAAGTTGCCTTAAAAGTGGTCTCTCCTTGCAACACTGTGCTAGAAAGTTCTCCCTTTGTCTAGATTCTGCTGGTCACTGGCCCTCTCCCCCTCCCATCCCTTTTCCCATTGGCCTCTGTTATGTCACTCAGCCTTGTCTCTGCCCCCTAGCCCTCAGACTATTGGTTTTGGATGTTCTGCCCGCCTTTGGGAGTTTTCGGGATAAAACGGGTGCGGGCTTTCAGTAGTTGTTCTTTTTCTTGACTCTGTTCCCTACGGGGTGTTGCCATTAAACGCCTCGGAATTGCATGCAAAGAACCCCTCTCGCCTCTTTGTCTCCGGTTCATGCATACTGTGTGTGTGAGCAGCTGTTTGCAACCACCTGCGAAGGTGAGATTGTGTGCACATGTAGGTGCTGGGAGAGTGCTGCCTAAGCAGTCCACGAGAGACCCAGTAGGAACAAATGCAGCATCGATCCACCGAAGCCCTCTCTTCTTTAGTTTTCCCCTGGGATCAATACTGAGTCCAATCTTATTCAACTTATTTATCAACAACCTGGACGAGGGGATAGAATGTACCCTCAGCAAGTTTGATGATGTGAAACTAGGGCAAGTGGCACAACTCAAGGTTATGCTGCCACTCAGCAGGACCTTAATAGGTTGGAGAGTTGGGTGGAGAGAAACCTGAGGAGCTTCAACAACGGCAAGTGTAGGGTCCTGTACCTGTGGAGGAATAACCCCAAGTGCTAGCAGCTCTGCAGAAAAGAGCAGCTCTGCAGAAAGGGCTATCTGCAGAAAAGGACTTGGGAGTCTTGGTGGGTCACAAGTTGACTGTGACCTGGCAGTGCCCTTATGGCCAGGAGGACCAACGGTATCCTGGGCTGCATCAGAAAGAGCGTGGCCAGCAGGTGTAATGATTCAATGGATGTTAAAGTCCTCTGCCCAATTTAAGGTGCAAACAAGACCAAATATCCAACATCATCAGTTCAACAGTACAGGCTTTATTTTGCAAAATTGCTTGAATAACAAAAAGAGAGAGAGAGGAGGAGGAGAGAGATAGTGCAGGTAGAAGATGGTTACCACTATGGATGCAGGATTATCCCATTAGTCATTCAGTGCACTGGGCTTCATCTGGTGCTAGGTACCCACCCCCTGGTTCACTCCCTGAGTAATTTTTTACAGTACCTTATTTGCACAAGAAGCAAAGGAACTTAAAGTGGCTTTAAGTTCCTCATTAGTAGGAGCAATTCTCAGTTCCTCATTAGCATTAGAGGGAGAGGATGAATGGCTTTGGCTATCACGCATGCTCGAGTCTTAATTCAATGGTCATTGAGGTCTACTCTGGCAGTTATATAACATACAGCAGTAGAACATTGCAATGAAAAGTGTCGGTTTCTGTCCTGCCTAGGCAAAGACAGAGCTGAAACATTTTTTCTTTTGCTGGTTGTGCTTAGGGACTGCTGACGTTTTCTGCAATAGGTTTTACAACCAAGTGTTTGTTTAAGGCATATACTACAAATGTCATTAACTCTTTCCTTACTGCAGGCCAAAGGAGGTGATCCTGCCCCTCTACTTGGCCCTAGTGAGGCCACATCTGGAGTGCTGTGTCCAGTTCTGGGCTCCTCAGTAAAAGAGAGACATGGAACTACTAGAGAGAGTCCATTGGAGGCCACAAAGATGATTTGGGGTCTGGAGCATCTCTGTTATGAAAAGAGACTGCAGGAGCTGTGTGGGGAGAGAGCAGATAGAATTGAGCTTCGGGCTGTGAGACACACCTGCAGAATGCCATGGCAGCACAGAGAGGCTTGTCTCTACCTGACCTTGGGGGGAGGAAATGCCACTCAGCAGAGCCCTGGAGAGAGGAGCCTGCCAGAAGCTGACAGACACCTGAACAGCATGTGATCACCCCCATATCAGGACATTAAGAAAGTGTGTTACTGACATGGCAATGTGTGATAGGTCACTTGGTGAAAAATACCATATTAGGAACTAAGGGTCTGAGGGCACGGGAGTGGTACTGTGTCTTGAAGAAGTGTATAAAACCAGCTCGTTTCTTTGAATAAATATCTCAGATTCCCTGCTGGTCTGAGTCCATGCCTTAGTTGCTACATCAGAGCTGGGCTTGTTTAGCCTACAGAGGACTGAGAGGTCATCTCGTTAATGCATATAAATATCTCAAAGGCAGGTGTCAAGAGGATGGTGCCAGACTTTTTAGTGGTGTGCAGTGACGGGGCATGGAGCAATGGCCTTAAACAAAAACACAACAAGTTTTACCTCAACATGAGGAAGAAATTCTTCACATTGAGGTTGGCAGAGCACTTGGAACAAGCTGCCCAAGAGGTGATAATCTCCCTCTCTGGAGACATTCCAAATCCACTTAGACGTATTCCTCTGTAACCTTCTCTAGGTGACCCTGCTTTTGCAGGGCGGTTGGACTAGATGACCTCCAAAGGTCCTTTCCAACCCTAACAATTCTGTGATTCTGAATGCTCAAAAGTGTTCAAAAATGAAAATACACATTTTGAAAATATTAGGAATTAGCTAGATGAGAAAGAATTTGAAAATACTACAGTATGTCACGAATCCGTGAAGTCTTTATGCTGTTGTCATCCCCATCTCAAAAAGGAAGTAATTGACAAAAGAGTCAGGGAATGGCTTTTGTACATGAGAGATAACAGAGGGAAGGGAATGATACAATAGCAGTTACAAAATGCTGAGTGGCATGGAGAAAGTGCTGTCATTGCTTGATATTCTCTTAGACAGGAAAAGGAGGCATTAAATGGGATTATCAAGGAACAAGTTTAAAACCAACAGAAGGAAGTGCTTTTCCAGTCAAATTGTCACTAAATCATGAAACTCATTTCTACAGGGTATTTTAGTTAAAAAAATACAAGTGGTTTAAAAGACAATTACAGAAATTTGTGGAATAAAACTCTATTAAGAGCTATTAACCAGGACAAAGTCTTCCAAGCTGTTGGCTGCACAAAGGTGGGGGAGTTTGTCAGGAGTGCCTCTGATGTTGCTTGTTTTTTCTTCTACTTGCGTAAGTATACACTGTTGTCTCAGAACAAGGATAGGTGGAAGTTTGGTGTAGCTCTCTACATACGTGCTCTTCAGTCTTAAGTCTCAAGTCTTGGCAGTCTTACAGACTCAGAGCCTTTGAAACAGAGACCACACTTGCACTGTCTGACCAACTTTCCAAGTATGCAGCTGCTGGTCTGACAGAAATATAACTGCCCCATTTGTTTCACTGGATATAGTCTTTTGAAAATTGGTGAGAAATTGTATGTTAGGGCTGATGACCATTATTACTCATCAAATAAATACCAGAGATTACAGAATCATTGGAATGGAGAAGATGATGATGTTTGGGTCAACAAAGTTTGTGAAAGCAATCTTTGCAGCTTGTGAGAGTGCTCCATCATGGCAGGGTGCCAAGATGAAGATAGCCTAACTCAGTGAGCTGTCAATAAAACAACAGGAGGGTTTCTATCAATGACACAATAGTGTGTGCAGGAGGTGGGCCAGCTTATTCTGCAGGGCAGTCACTTGCCATGGTTTCTGCTTTGAGTCTGAGCTATATGTCACAATAATGTGATGAACTATAAATACTAGGGACCAGAAACACCCTCCACTCTCTCCGTTCTCTATACATCATAGTTCCTAGTGAGAAGAATTTAGAGCTGATGAGCCATCTTTACTCTTCAATTTCTTTGTGTTATTAAAGACAAAGAACAAAAACAGTGGAATATGTTCATACTGCAATTTAGTTGTGTGCACTGCAAGAATTCATTATGATTTTGCTCACATTCATCATAGCCTAGTCCCCAACATTCACTACAGTACAATTACATTATTTTATGCTCTTAGGTCCCCTTGTAGTTTATTAATTTCTATGAGGGAGGACAACTTTGAAGGAAATTCAGGCAGGCTAAGTACTCTAGGGACAACTGACCAATACTCTTTCTACACTTTACTTTTCTACTTGTAATCAATTACATCTCATAAACCATATTTTTTCCACAGTCTTGCACTAAACTTTTTTCAGAGCTCATCCAGGTAATACAGTAGATAGCTCTCTGCATGTGCCAACCCTTTGCAATTGATGAGCTAGTCATAAAAGTAGCAAAAATAGAATCTTCTAAGGAGAGATCTGGTGCAGACAAAACCTGGGAATCTCCCATTTTTATTTGATGGTCCTTGCTACCACAAAATACTCAGAGTAATGAAAAGATCAAATCCTATCAGCTATTAAAAAGAAGTCCCACTAGATGGGGTTATAGTTTCAAAGGAAGAATATTTTCTCATCTGGTCTGAGGAGAAGCATTTTTTTTGTTTATTTCTTCAAATTGGCAAAATAATCCTGTGAAATTAGAATATATTGTCTTTTTGTTTTCAGTTCAGCAGTAGATTTTTTGACCATTTCTACATTCAGAACAAGCTATTGTATCTGAGTAAATTATTGATGTGTTTGGGGCAGTGTTGCCACTGCTCATAGATTTCAGTGGCTGAAATTTGGTTTTTTCTTTGCTGTCCCTAGCACTGCATCAGTAGCATTTTATATGCTGCCATGTAGCAGTTACAGAAGAAAAAAACTAGCACAAATCATCTTAATATGGCATTAGTAACATCATTGGTGCCATAATCTATGAACTGTTTGGAACAGAGGTTTTGGTTATTTATTTATGTGAAAGTGGTTAGAACTGGGATGCTGGGTAAAACTGGGTTTAAATTCTCCTGAAGTCAATAGTAAATAATTACATTGAATATAAGTAATAATTAATCTAATAATTGTTCTCAGGTCCTTGTTACTACTAAGTTTTAGAAGAAGTTTCTCAAATGAGAATTCATAAAATATAGTAATAGCCAAAAGAAAAAATTGTATGCACAAAAATCCAGTGAAAACAAATTAAAAGACAAAATTAATTTTTGACGTTGTCTGGTTTGTGATTATTTAAAAACTTAGATTAATATTCTTGAACCGTATTCATTGTTGTTATGCTCAGAACGCTTTAATTCCTACATCAGCTTAATTAATATTTATAGGAATGCCTGGCATTTTACACTTTAAGAATAGCGATAGGAATCTCAAGGGTCATCCTTGTTCTAATGAATTTAATTGAATTAGATTAGTACTAAATCATTTCTATCTACAAGTTTTGGTACAAAAGATGACAAATGAAATTTAACTTTTAAAACCACTGAGGGGGAACTGGGCAAGGACAGGAATGCAGAGAAATTAAAAGTAACCTAGCGCTAATATTAAATGTTGTGAATTCCATTAAGAGGTATTAGAAAATCAACGTCTTTAAAAATTATCTAAAACTTATCCAAACTCTATTTTTGGAAGTGATTGAACATCTCCCTTTCCTAGCCATAGTATGAATTTTAATTTAGTTCAAATTCTGAGAATGGAATTTCTGACTTTATATTGAACCTACAGATAGTCAGTCATTACTCTACGAGTGTAAACAACAGGTGCAGCAAATAGGACTATAGGGTGAAGGAAAAGAAAAAATAACAAAATGGGGCTCTTTTACTTCGCTTTTGGCTCACTGACTCAATATTTGAACTTCATCTTTTTTCCAGTAAAAGAGACTTCTAGCATGGCAGCTGTCAGGAGTACTGTCATTTATTGTATAAAATCAAAAAAAGCATAATAAATATACAGTGGCAATTTGTTTTCTTCTGAATTCTTTAGGTGAAATAATTGAGTTCATTAACATAATTCTGAACATTCCTGCTGAACATAAAAACCCCCATTGTTCAAAGATGGCATTAGTAAGTGGAAACTGGATTACACACTGTTAGAGATTGTCTAATACTAAGATACATTATGTTAATTTATATGGTTCTTGTCAAATGTCTTCCAATTTCATGTACGCATTACACCATAATTCAGCTCTGATGAAATTTTGTTTGTTTGCTAATTTACTTAACTCGTGAATAAGAAATTCAGCTTTTGCTTATATGTAACATTTTTGTCTTCTCTGTGCTTGAATCTTTGAATTAATGAGAAGTCCCTTTTTCAGGTTTTTTTTTAGATCATACATTTAGTGCAGTTATAGCACAATTTAGGAGTTTAGTATTGTGGTTCATTCAAATCTAGTTTTGGTTCCAAAATTTACCTGCTCTTACCATTACTCAGTTTCACTTGCATTGTGAAATAATATATATACACACATCTAGAATAAATGTATGAAGTGTTTGTATAGCGGTTTCAGTCTTTTTTGAATGAAGAATCTCACAGCCACGTATTATTTTACTTTATTGGTTGCGGCAGAATAGATACACTAGCCTTCAGGGAAATTAGGTTCAGGAGAAACGGCTTACTGAGTCAGAAAATTTGTGTTTAAAAACTTTTTTTCACTCTGTGAAGCAAGAAAGAATGTGGATGCTGGAGAATATCTTCTGTCCACAGCTCTGGGGACCTTCCAGCTTCTTGTAGGACCATGATGCTATCTATCACAGCATACTAGGCAAGATGTAGAGGCACAGGATAAGGTGTTTCTTTATGGTTAGGTAAATATCCCTGCAGAAAGTTGCAACACTCCTTGGCTGAGTGGTGGAGGAAGAAGAGGACAGAAGATCTGCTCATGTTTCTGTCTAGGGCTTCAGCTATCACAGACAGGAGAGCCACCAGCTGAAGCAACCACCCTCTGATGCTGCCAGCCACCCGTGCCACTGTGCCCATGGCTCTCCCAGCCTCATACCAAAGCTGTCCATTACATGCCTCTGTGATGGCCAAGACACACCAATCTTGAGGGAACTGTGCTGGCTGCCACCAGCATTCCACCCACTCTGACATGGCCATTACCTCACTAGAGGTCCTGCCAGCAGCTCAGCCCCAGTGAAATAAAGGCAAAGAGATCTCTTTGCCCAAGGATTTAGGAGGCTTCAGCTCCCTGTGAGAGCACTACAGTATAGGGGTTGGTGCATTCTTATCTATCCTGTAGATTATTGGCAGCTGTACAGCTCAGTGGCAGAGGAATGCGAGGACAAGAGTGTGCTGTGGTCTGGTCGCTTCCGTAACTGCAGTCCAAAGCAGCCACCCTCCATCACCGTGGGCAGCCCCTACCCCTTGTGTGTCCTTTCCTTATTTCACTTGGCAGCTCCCCTGCCAGACTGCCCTTTTCGTACCAATCCTGCACTGTCACTGTCAACAAATGCTACTGCCAATGTTCTGCATGCTATGGCACCACCACCACATCTCCAGGGCTGGTGCCAGAAGATGGAAGCTGCCTTCTGGGACAGCACCAGAGCAGGCACACTGACTTAGTTCTGCAACACTATGATGTAGCTATTGCCTTCCACCTGTCAAGATAGAAGGAACAATTAGATAATTTATATTTTAAGAAATGGTAATGCTGGAAATGGAAAATAATTATCTGTAGTGGTAATTCAAAGAGCAGCACATTCAACAAAGTTCAAAAGAGAATTAGAAACATTGAGTCCTACTCACTGCACTACCATTAAATATTTGTGATAGCTGATACTAAGACTTTTGTGTTTGAAGGCTAAATTTTGGAAGAAAGATGATTTTTGTTTTTGACTAAAGGCAATACTTCACTCCTTTGGAGTTAAAGGCATGTAAAATGACAACCTCTTCATCAAGAGTGGTTGGCACTACTGATAATTTTTCAGCATGAATTACAAGATTCATGTCTTTCTTTTTCTGAGAAGAACCTAATGTTTTTCCAGGGATTCTCCTGAGCTACATATTTGAGTTGGACACTACAACAAAGTAAATATACCAGCTTACATCTCTTTGATTTTCTGAAGACTATTACATCCTCTTTAATGGACAGGGCAAGAGACAGTGGACTGAAATCTGAAATACTCCTGAACATCAGAAAACACTTTTTCATTTTGAAGATGACTATGAGAAAAGGTTGCCTAGGGAAGTTCTGCAGCCTCCTTCCCTGGAGATATCCAAAAGCCATGGGGACATGGTCCTGTGCCTGCTTGATTACAGAATTTGGACAAGACAATCTCCATAGTTCCAGCCTCAACCATTCTGTGATTCAGGAATTTATTTAGAAATATTTAACAGTCATTATTTGTGAATCTGCTGTATTCAGATCTGCTTGTAAAAATATTCTATGTTAGCCAGAACAGTTTGCTGTTTATGCCAGATATAGAACATATAGAGTTTCTTCTTCACGATCCCTTTTAAAATGTATCATTGAGTTTTGGATTTTTATGTAATGATGTTGCAGAGAAACTTGACATGTTTCAGCAAGGATGGGGAGGAAGAACAGTGAGCTGCAAACTCAGGAACATTTTCTTTTTGTTTTATTGGTAATGCATACCTCTCTAGAAGCATCTATGTCACAAGGTGTAATGTGCTGTTTTCAAAATAAAAAATAAATTATTATGTGAAATTATTATGGGAGAATAATGGAAGTCTATGATGTAAATTACTTATTTAACATTCCTATTTGTCCACAGTTCCTCATACTGGATTCCCTATCCCCATCCATCTGCAACTTTGAGGAAGAAGAGCATATTGCTCTTGTCTGAAGAGGACACACACATTGGTTGGACCATCTCCTTAATTATGTAGACAAAAGGTCAAAATTATTACATCAAGCAGCACAGGCTGCTATTACAGATAAGATGTGTAACATATAAAGACATACAGCAAAAATTAGTGACAAAAATTGAAACATTAGTCCATGAGAGCACCTGCAGCTGCCTTTATTGTGTGAATGTTTGAGTGGTAACTTGCAACTGTTCAGGTTAACATGCTTAAAGGCAATTTTGTGTAATTTTTTCAACCACCGCTGCAGCACATTGGTAATTTCTTACTTTTTGCCAGCAGTTTTGGAAGCAAATTTCAATTTTATTAGTGTTTAATTTGTATACAGCCATAAGAGTGATATACATGAGTATTCAAAAGGTTCATAATGGATTTGTTTCAGATTTATCAGTGCAATGTTGAAGATGTGCTCTCCATCATTTCTATCAATATTTTTCAAGTAGATCATATGAAAATATCATAGCCATTTTTCATTCAAGATCAAAGTTTTATTCTTTGTGAGTTAAAGAAGGTGATATGCACATATTACCCTTGTTTTTTTATAGCAGTATGTCAAGGAGTAGACACTAATTTAGATTTTCTGCTCAAAGTAGTCTTGGGATACTTCTTTACAAGGTTCTTTATGTTTAAGTACCTGAAAATATTTAATCTAATTTAATCAAATTTTGGTAAATGTCACATGGCTGGGTCATGTCTAGCCTGTCATCCACCAGCACCCCCAAGTCCTTCTCCCCAGAGCTGCTCTCCATCTGTTCATCCCCAGCCTGTGCTGGTACCAGGGGTTGCCCTGACCCAGGTGCAGCACCTTGCACTTGGTCTTGTTAAACCTTGTGAGGTTCTCATGGACCCACTTCTCGAGCTTCTCCAGGTCCCTCTGGATGGCATCTCATTCCTCAGGAGTGGCAACTGCACTACACAGCTCAGTCATCTGCAAATTTGCTGAGGGTGCATTTGATCCTCCTGTCTCTGTCACTGATGGAGACATTATTAAATATTCTATTAAAACATTAATAATTCTAACCATCCTTTTATTGATTTAATTAAAATAGTAGTTACTTTTTGCAAAGTCACAAATAATTTATTTAATCATAAAATGCAAGGATTAGCTGAATATTTGTATTATTAATGAACAAATCAGATAAATGAATCAGATTGATTCAGATCATAGCATACAGTCTGCTAAGTCTGTGGAACAATACTGAAAATTAGCCCATTATAATAGTCTCAGAGTAATCCATTAGGAGGATTAAGGAAAGCAGGAAACCTATTTGTATGTCAAAATGGTATATGCTTTCAGTCTGAAGAGGGATGTTGGCATCAAGGAGAATGCATACATGGGCCACATGGGAAATCTTGCTGGCTCATAGCAGTATTAAAAAAACTGAGCCACTATTTTGAAGTTCAGAAGGTCATTTAGCTGATTAGAAGAAAGTTTCTCTAGGTACTTGTTTCTCTGTTTACTCTGAGAGGGAATAACACATTCAGTGATGCTTTGCACATGCAGCAAGGTTGACATTGATGCCATATTTCAAAGACACTCATATATCAGTGTGCTAAGCCTTTGCATATGTTTAGATCTTGGGATGAGTTGGTTGTCAAAGAACAAGAATTGCTGTGAAAATTACCACATTATTGAAATACGGCTTCATCAAGTGAGACCCAGTTTGCAACAAATACAGAACATTTTTAATTTTCATTGTTCTCTATTTTAAAAGTATCCCTGCCAAATACATATATACCTCTCTCCTGTGTTGTTTATGCCATTTAGTAGTAGAAATAAATTATTAAAAAATGCCACCAGATTAAAATGTTAAAGAATCCATGTCAACAGAAAATGGCAAGTTAGTTACGGTGCCTGTGCTAAAAACTCAGATGAAAGACTTCAAACTTAAACAGAAAAAAGAGAGACGGTGTTTGACCTTTATCAACACAGATCCTACTTCATTTAAGCTGAGTTCAATCATTTAAGATTAATTTACTGGATACATGTGGGGGTTGGAAATCAAAGCTCAGCCATAACTCTAGTGGGTGTTGCTTCCTCGCTTATATTATAACTATCATTCAACCACAAGTAGCTGCAGTTTAACAGTTTGCAGCAGCTTGTACAATTTAATAGATAAACTAAAGAATATAGGGCAGTCAGTTTCAAGTAAATGAAAAATGCCAGGGTGGCAGAACCTACTTACCTAAGCCTGAATTTGTTCAAGAAACAGAAAATGTGAATATCAAAATTCCAACATACACAGCTGCATACAAGATATCTTCTCTATTGAAATTTCAGCTGGCATTACCCTTAGCCGTTTAACTAGATCTTTTGATGGTGCTACTGCTCCTCTGCTTCTCTGATGTAAAGCAAAAGTTTATTCTACTCTTATTAAGTAGTACAAAAGCCATTCTTAATGTTTTGACTTGTCTATATCCCTGACCTTACATATTACATATGTCACCAATTAATAAGAAGAATTAAATTCTCACTTTTTATCCTTTTTTACTAAAATAATGGAATATTAACTATAACAGATATTTAATTACTTTGAAAAGGCCTAGAGATTGAAGCATTTGCAGCATTTCTCTTTGAATGACAGATTCATATATCCCCAGGTATTGTAGAGTAGTGTTTGGTAGCTTCCCACAACAGGAATGGTCATAGCAGCTACTGCTGCTCACCCCTTGACTCCAATTTCTCTGGCAATGCTCCATTCAAAAAATAACTGGCTCTAGTTTTCAGTTTCTAGTGCATGATCATATAAATACCTTGCAATATACATCTTCTGCTTTTTTTTTTTACTGGAATTTTAATACCATTCTTTAAATTACTGATTATTTTTAAACCCCTCTTTCACTTGGAGGAAAATGGCTCTCAAAATACTCACCAGACAAAAATTATCACTAGTAGCTAGTGATTAGCAAAGTCGCATTTTAAAGAATCAATGTAATTAATGAAAATGAATGGGTAAATTCACAGCTTACTTAGTAAGTATAGCTATATAACTTCCAGGTACAGGGAAATTGTCAATTTTAGTGGTATGACCTATTATAGCACTTTTTGAGAAACTTAGTAGTTAAGAATATGTGCCTCCAGTACAGAGAATGTTAAGCTTTAGTAGAGTCAGTTATTTGCCTTGCAGATGTATTTACACCTGTATCAGACCTCAGAATTCCCCCTTGTATAAATATTTTTTTCTCTTTCACATTCTTTTGCAATTTTTTGTTTATTTTGAATATGCAGTCTTAGATCTTGCCTTCTGAGCTTCAGAAAGGACAAAAACCAAAGCAGTCATAGAACTGCTTAAGTATGTGTATATTTTAGAATCAGTTCAGAAACATTTTCCCTTCTGCACAGAGTTTGAGTCCTCTCTAATTTTGCACAGGTATAATGAAAGAGAAAGGAAAAGCAGACATTTTGCACAATGTGTTCCCCTTTCCCACTTGCAGTTCACAGATAGTCATGTAATAAATGCTACAGCAGCTCAGCTTTGCTCCATGCTGCTTCCTTTTCAAGTAACAAATGAATAATGATAATGCTTTTTTCCGGGAATAAAACTGCTGTTTCAAGGGTTTGTTTCTTCTTCACAGTCCCCCATAACAAGAAATGCAGAGGGGCAAAAAAAAACGGGCATTTGTAACCGTTTTCAAACAAATGAAGAAGTAGTCTATAGCCCAAGTGACAGCACTTTTGACTTCTTTCCTTCCTGAGCAAAAAGGGAACAAAATTACAGTACTTGCTTTTATAAATAGAAGCAGGGAATCTGGTGCCCATTTGGCGTGAAAAATTGCAAAGGATTTCCTTTCCCCATAGAGATTTCAAATGTGTGCTCTCTCTGCTAACATGCCAGATGTACGCTGCATGTTACAATGTACACTTTATGTCACAGTAGACCTGACTTGCCTCCAAGGTCCCCAAGAATCCCAGGAATTGAACCTGGCATTTTGTACAAACTAATATGATTTATAGGCTGCAGCCTCAGGAATTTCCCCTGAGGACACTAATTCTTCCTCTTGGTGGAAGCACAAGCCAACATGTCCTGAAAACTGTGGAGCCATAGTGCTGTCTGCTGAACAACTCAATGACTGCAAGGCACCAGTATGGGCCTTCCTTAAGCAACTGCGTATTGTTTATAATTGTCTCTCTTTCCCCATCTCTCTGATTGGCTTAAACCCTTCTCCCCACTCCCACCTAATTCCAGATGCTATCTGTATTTTCTATCTCTCATTGGAAGCTTGTTAGTACATCTGCATTGTTACTTATCCCATTTCTATAAATCAAATGTTAATAGTAAGGCAGGAGAAGATAATCTATAAAAATATTGCAATCAAAGAAACAGCGAGTGCCCTGAAGGAAGTTGGGAGTTAATGATTGCTGTGGGTATCCTCTGGCATTCCAGACCAACTGTCACCTTTCTTTTGTTTATTTGGTTGGTTTTTTGTTGTTGTTGTTGAATTCTACACTTACTTGTTTCTACTTTTGAGATAAAACACAATTTAATACAGTAATAACATTTTGTTTACATGCATGACAAAGCAGTGCTCAGGTCTCTTGCCTGCTGCTTAAGACACACAGTTATGTGTGTCTATTTCAGAAAGGTTAGGTGATCTATCAATTAAAAATGTTGAAGAACAATGGGGTAAGGAAGTAAAATTTGGATGATGTGGCATGAGGTTTCAGCTACAAGGAAGTTAGAGACAGTTGTCCTTGAACAATCATATTGGTGTATTCCTGAGCAAATTTCTAGTGCAATGTACTGCATAAGGTGAAGCAGAGCTTTTGCTGGTGGAACTGTCTCTGAGCTAAACAAAGCTCTGACCTCAGCATGGGGCTTCTTAGGAAATGCACATCAAGAGAACTGCATATGTCTGGGTATAGAACACAATCTGTGTGCTAAGTGGAAACACGCCACAGAAAATATCCCACAGCAAAAGATCACATTTCTTAACAATTTTTGAATGATTTGTAAAGGTCGTTAACATTACCCTTGATTTATGCCATTGTCTTCAGTGCCTCTTGCACAGGCTTTTCCCATATGGAGCCAATTAGTCTACTGGAAAGACATACATTCTTAAAGAAAAAAAACTGAATTATTAATCTTAAAAGAAATAATGACATTTTGTCGCTTCTAAGAATACTAAAGCTCTTTAGCATATCAGGTAACCAAAACTTGCAGCATTCCTATGAAGTTGCTTAGTATTATTTTCTTTTAAAAGCTGAGGAGAGTGAGAAACAAAATCGGTTTAGTGCTTTTGCAAGTTTATGGTTATATAAGGCCAGAAGCTTTGACCCTTGATTCTCAGAAGTCCTTTCTGGACTCTGCATTTATTTGTCATTGTAATACGTTTTCTTTTGAATAACAGAGTTGTAGTAAGAGCTGTTTTGGGGTGACTTTGTGATGTGTATCCCATGTCGCTGCCCTATGCCCAGAAATTAATTCTGATGCCTTTCTATGCCTTTAAACTGAGCCTGAGACGGGGAAGGAAAAACTGAGCAAAACTTTCTCAAAGCAGTTTGCAGCTTGTTCAAGGTCACACAGAGAGAGCAACTTTTTTTCAACTGCGGCAGGGGAACGAGGAGGCACCCAGCTTGCTGCTTTCCAGTCAGCTTTTAGCCAGTTGTTCAGCTTCTTTTTTTTCTCCAGAGAGAGACTGAGAGTTGAACTTTGCTTTTCCTTCCCTGGAATTTCAGATTTTCTCCCTTTTCTACTGGACTGCTTTCAACCTCAGAGCAAATCAGGAGGACTTTCCACTGGGCACAGAGTGCCTGGCCCTGGGCCAAGCCCCAGCTCCGAGGAGACCAAAGGGAGGACTCTAACACTTTCCCAGGTTTTTTTCTCCACAGTGAGAGATTTTATTATTTAGCATTATTATCCTTTTCCTGTGTGTTTGGTAAATAAATAGTTTTATCTCCTTCACTTTCCTTCGAGGAAAATTTATTTTTCCCGAACCTGGTGGGGGAGGGGTGGTTGTGCCTTCTCTCAGAGGATATATTTCTAAATTTGGCCAAACCAGTACAGAACATAAAACTCCTGACAGTTTTCTGCTTTCAAAAATATTTTATTTTGTTGCTTGGAATTGATTTTATGTGGTGCAGTCACGAAACAAATGAAAAACATGAGAGCCAAACAGTTTCATGGCAGGGAATCCTTAACCATAAGAGACATACAGGACTGTCAGGAAGACAGCTGACATCACTCTATTTTGAAATAATCTGTTTCTGAAGCACATATTTATTATCCACATAATCACTATACCAGAGACCCACTTGGCCTGTAGCATTAGTCTTTAAGAATTCCATTCCTTGCAAAGACTTCAGATTTCTATTAGATATAGGAAAGACATGTGAGATGACTCTTATAGGTTAAACTTTCTATTCTCAAATGAAGTAACTATCTGGATTTTTGCTCTCTCTACTAGTGCATCATTATTTTAGAGGCAAGTGCTTTAGTCAGAAAACCGTATCAAGTATTTATCTAGCATTTTCAAAAGCAATATAAGGGATATGAATATTAGTGATGCCTTAGGTTTTAACTTTTATATTTTTCAAATCCTGCACTGCCTAGTGTGTAACTCTGAAGTTTCTTGTGGCCTGTTAGCTGCTGTTCTCTCATCCTGGTTAGACATAACAAACCCCTCTAGGTTTCCACATCAAAGACACCAGGCCCCAAAATGTGTAAAATAAAAGCCTCTGAGAGGGGGGCAAACCTGGGGTAATTACATCATGAACTGAGGTTATAATTGGACAATTAACCCTAATATGCAAATGAACCAAACTTATAAAAGTGTGAAGAATCCATGACCCAGGGTCCATCTTGGGTGGAGCCTTTTGACTGCCAGGGTGTCCTTTTGAAGGCCCTTCAAATAAATACCAACTTTTATTCTCTCATTCTTGTCTAGTCTCTGTGTTTTAGGTGGCCACCTCAGGCATCATAAGTATATTAAAATGGCATATGCATCTTTTAAACTATATACCTACACGGAAGTCCATAATGTTTAATGAGGAAAAAAGTATCCAATGCTTAGATATGTGTAATACATAACCTAGAAGAGTAGCACAAACTTCCAAAGTAAGAAAAGCTTACTGAAAGCCTCCACTAATGTACTTAAATTTATCAATTGCTCCAAAGCACCAAATATAAAATCTTGGTGCCAAGAAGATGGTGTGAAATATCCAAATAGGTATCCATTCTAAAATGAAAAATGTTAAAATCAATATAAAAATTAAACTAGAACAAAATCTGGGGAAATACAGCTAGAATTGAAACCTCCACATCTGTTAAAATGAAGAAAAAAATAACACAGTTACATTTCAACAGCACTGATCAATTACAGATAAAGAAGCTTGCATCAATGTACTTTTGCTTTCTAGGCATCTAATCTATACTATTTTCTTTAAATACACTGTCAGATTTATAGCTTTGAGATAAGAGGCACTGCTTCTACTTTTCCTTGATTTCAAAATACTTTTCATTTTTTGTAGTGCTTTTTTGGAAACTTGGCAAGAAAATGTACTTCACATGTTTCCTTACGGACACTGTCCTGTGTGCACTGGGGATGCACGCTGCTTAAATATGTGTCAAAAAAAAACCACTTTCTTTTTAGTTACTCAGTAATGAGTTGAAATGCATTTTAATACTAAAAAATTAAACTAAAAGTTTTTTCTGTAATACTTCTGAAGTTTGTAAAGTTATTTGAGGTCCCCTTTTAACATAATGAAGAGTAAACTGGAGCTTTAGTTTCAAGCAGTGTTAGAGTTCAAATTTTCATCAGATTATTATGCCTGAATCCAATATATGTTCTATGTATTTGACTTACTACAAAGAACAAATCTGAAAACATGCTGGATTTTATAGATATTCTACTTATTAACTCAGGAACTGCACCATTAATCAGTCATTCCAACCTCCCACCAAACTTTCTCCCATTCCCCCTACTCAACAGTCAGGTGAACAAAATACCAAGAAAAAGCCCATGGGTTGAGATAAGGACAGGGAGATCAGTCACCAATTACCAGTATGGCCAAAACTGAATCTACTTGGGGAAAAGTAATTTAATTTATTGCCAATTAAGAGTAGGGTAACAAGAAATAAAAACAACACTAAAACCACTTCCCCCACCTTCCTCTTTGGGGGCTCATCTCCATTCCTTCATTCCTGACTCTACTCCTCCACATGCAAACACACACAAAAGCCATGGGGACAGGGGCTGTGGTCTGCTCATTATGCTTTGTCTCTGCCACTTCTTTCTCATCATGCTCTTTTCTTGCTACAGCAAGAGATCCCTTCCATGGGGTACAAACTTCACAAACTTCTCCAAGGAAAGTCAAAGACTGGTGAAAGGCATATTCCATACCATAGAACATAATGCCCAGTACATCAGCCAGCGGGAGTTGGCTGGAGTCATTCAATCCTTATTTTACATTTCAGTGTAGTAGAAGAAAAGTTACATTTATTTGCAGGTTGTCCAGTGCAGGATGGTGAGGGTTGTCAGGAATCCACAGCTATGATCTTAGCAAAGAAAAGTTCAAAGTGAATGCTATTTATCATTTAACAAAGGTAGTATCAAATGGAAAGGGTGGGCCTCTTTTTTTTTTCTTTACAAAAAGATACCATTTTTTTCAGTGCTGGTTTTGTAATGTAAGCTGGTGATGAAGTCAGTTATCTATTCAGCTTGTTCCCTAGTTGAATTCCCTATATCCTTATCACCTCCACACTCATCAAAGGCTTGTTTGAATATTATACTGGTACATATTAGAATATCCTATGTAAAATAAAATATTAGATACTTACAGTGTGGATTATACTACATGGCAAAAAAGTCTACCAATTGCCTTAGAGTACCATTGCTTTACAAATATGAATACTTAACAAAATCCATTTTGGGTTCTGAAAATATGGCACTTGCAGCAATTTCTTTCCATAAAAAGAATTCTTTCAGGCAAGTTAGCTATCAGACTTTCGACATGTCTACAGAGATAATGTGTTTCTTGTTAAGTGAGTGTAGATGGATATCCTAACAGGTTAGCTTTCTTTACGAGTGTAGCTGCTTCTGTAATTCTAGAGCTTATTTCCCAAGAAGCATAGAGACCTACCTGGAATGCATCTTACTTGGAAATGCCTTTATTTACCTGCCTCCTTACTTCATTCTCTGCAGGCAGCTTGGCTCAGTGGTTGAGGTTCCTTGTAAGCTGTATGAATAAACAACTAATTCTGTCCCAAATTTAGTTCTCGGCATACAGCATTTCAGGTATCACTTCAGACTTCTTGGCTGCACAGAGGAACATAGCTTCAAACAGTGAACAAAATGCAGGCTCAACACACTTCCTTTAGCAGTATCATTCTCAGTGGTCACATAAAAACAGGAACTTTAATAAATACACATTGAAAAGTGTGTCCAGACATTGTGTGTAGATGTTGGTAGAAGAAATATCATAATAATTTCCAAAGTATTGCTTCAACATCAGGGGAAACAATATATTTTGAAGTTTCCCTTACCCTCATCAGATCCCTTGAAAAAAACCCCAACAATCTGAGGAACTAAGAATATGTGCTCCAGGGACAGGATATTTATTTCCATGGGATACCCTGGGAGAACAAGCATGTGAACCTAAGTGATCCATAGCTGAGGTACCCACCCACCAACTAGACTATTTATTCACTCTTTCTCTAATTCTCTGTGTGTAAGTTTAGGCCAATTCTGTAAATGGAACAACTCTGGTAGGAAAGATTAAGATAACTACCCTAGATCTATCCTAGAAATCTATCTTTCTGTATAAGAAAGGCACATACAAACCAAAGAAAAAAACTGACACTTTTTTGTATTTCCTGATATAGTGGGAAACAGGTAAAACAACTCCAGCAGGTAAAGTGTCACTGAACCAGGTAACTTCTTATCTGAAAAATGTGTATACATTTTGGACTGCTTCATCCGTGGAGCAGTTATGGGTAAGATCCAGCTCCAAGCAATGCTCCAGGCTCCCATGGGTCTAGCATGAGACAGGAAGAGAAAGGTCACTGCAGATGCGTGTTGCTGAGCGGGCAGTCACAAGACAGGCAGTGTGATAGTCACCACTGAGGCAACTGTGAAGAAGAAATGGCAAGAGAAGGGCCAGAGGGCAAAATCAGGACTGCTATATGATTGCTTTTGTAAATGAATGGGATGAAACATGGGAAGTTTAGAACAAAAATAAGGCTAACCCCGAAAAGAACCCTTTATTCATTTCAACTTTCCTGATTTTTCAAGAGATGAATGACTTATTATTGCACATATCAGGATAAGACTACCAAATCTAGGTTGCTTCCTGTTACCATGGCTATTACAAATGTTGGTTGTGTTTACTCCCCCGATCATGAGCAGCATCAAAATTTTCCATCTCCTTATGGTGTTTGCTTTATATTACATGAGCAATGGGAGAATGCATTTTTTCAGCAAAAGAACAGCATGGATGCTTAGGCTGACAGAAAACCTCTCATACATTGGGCAATTTTATAATACTGTGAGTGCAACTTAGAAGCTTCTAAAACTACAGAAAAAGCTGTGCAAGTTTTTTTGTTCACCATGTTTGTGATTTCTAGGAGGATGCACAATGCACAGAGTGTTTGGCCAGCAACTTAATTGGGTCGGTTGGAACTCACTCCAAATTTTATTTTCTCTAATGATGAGCCAGATTAGAACTGCTGCTTCAGATGAGAGAGAATGTATTAGCTCATTTAGCTTTTGGGGAAAATGGGGAGGCAGTACACAAGTGTAAGTTTGGGGGCTTGCATTTTCTTGTTACTACTTAAGCTATAACTGCTTTCAGGTTTTTACGTCAGTCTTTGAGAATAAGAATTTCATTAGCTTTGTTCATGCAAGGTGATATTTTGCACTTTTTTAAAAATATCCCTTGCTATGCTGTCCTTTATTTTTTTAGTTAATTATTATTTTGAGACCAAACAACATTTATCAAACCTATCATTTTCAAAGAGGTGACATAAAATTATGAGGTTCAATAAACTTGATGCATGATGTGTCATTCCAGTTGTTTATTGAGAATATGGTATTAAATTAATGTATCAGTCTCTTTAGACATATGTGCAAAAATATGCATTTGTGGAGAAGGAAAGATAGGCAGGTCAGTATTCTACAGTCATTTGCTGGGATCCCAAAAATTTCATGCTTGTGCAAATGCCATGCACTCTGCCTGACCAGATGGAATACAGACTCATCTTTTTATTTTTAGTTTGTGTCCAATGAAGTGTTTCTGTCTGATGTTTGCGTCTGACGAAATAACAGTGAATTGTGATTTTTGTAGAATGGACTATGGGATTTAAAAATTAGTCATAGGCATATGGGAAGTCACTGATTTTCCTTGATACAAGCTTACTGACTGCACTGTTGAAGAGCACTTTACAGTTTTGTAAATAGCATCTCTCCATCTTTCTTGTAGGCTCCCTTCAGGTACCAAAAGTCCCAGTTAGGTCACCCTGAAGTCTTCTCTTTTCCAGGCTGAACAATCCAAATTTTCTCAGCCTTTCCTCACAGGAGATGTGCTCCATCTCTAACCAATCATCTTGGTGGCCCTCTGGGCCTCCTCCTCTGGCCTTACTCCAACAGGTCCCTGTCCTTCCTGTGCTGGGACCCCAGAGCTGGATGCAGTGTTCCAGGTGGGGTCTCACCAGAGCAGAGCAGAGGGGCAGAATCCCCTCCCTCCCCTGCTGCCCACGCTGCTTTGGATGCAGCCCAGGACACGTTTGGCTCTCTGGGCTGTGAGTGCCCATGGCTGGGTCATGTCCAGCCTCTCACCCACCAGCACCCCCAAGTCCTTCTCCCCAGGGCTGCTCTCCATCTGCTCATGTCCCGGACTGTGTTGACCACATGACATTCCCATCTACTTCTTGTGTTATTTTCTTTTTGTTTTTTTCCAGCATGCCAGGAGATAAAAATGCTATTAGCATCACACTTCAGGCACTCAAGACAGAGCTCAGCAATGGTAGCGTAAAGTATCTCTGTGTATCATGGTCTTCACTATGAAGAAAGTGATTGCTGATGTGTACGATTTCAGTCAAGTAAAAAAGCCATCCTAAACTGTCTCTGTGCTTAGGAAACATGTCTCACAATTCAAAACAATATATATGAGTTTCAAAGTCTGTGCAGTTTCAGGGAAGATTGTGATTAGAAAGTGGAAAGCTCTGTTTGCACATGCAGCATTGCATTGGACAAAAAAAGACAATTAGAAATCAGACTTGTAATCCTTCATGCATATGCTACATAAACCTGAATTACTTAATGCGTTTCTTATTGCTGCCCCTGAGATCAGTACATAAGACTTAAGAACATGCATCTAACACACCACCTTTCTGCTCATATTCTTTACCAAAACATATATTTATGCCCCTAAGAAAATAACCTAGCTCTTAATGTAGTGGACACTCACAGGTTACATTTAGTCAGATGGAAATATTTTTGTTATCATGAAGTATAAGAAGACAAGTTACAGAGCTGGATAACTTTAGGCATATTTTTTGGTCTTGGCAAAATACGGGATTATGTTGCATATTGCTTTCTTAAGGCTACTAAAGTAATGAATGACAACACCTTTTGGGTCTTTAAGATCCTTTCTGTAGTGTTGTATAGAGTTCTCGTTCTCCAGTACAATTTATAACTCGTGCAGAAGGTACACAGTATAATCAATTACCCTGCTGTTACTATGGCTTTGAGTTTAAAATTCCACATTATATTTCACAATCTCTTAATTAGACTGCTACTAAAACCACTAGTTCAGCACATGATAGCAGATTAACGTTGGATTTTTTTAAGATTACCGTAGTTGAGAATCAAGAATTGTTTGATTCAAAGGTTTGAAGCAAAGTGAGCTCGTGAATGATGAAGGATTTACCAACTAATTTCAGCTTCAAGTTGAAATTCAAGCACTGAGCAGCATGTATATTTCTATACACTTCTATACTTTTTCCAAAGTTGTCCCTGGAAAAACATCACTTTTTAACATGTAAACACCCAGAAACAATGCATTCTTATTTTTAGACTGAGACACTGCAAGATGCACAATTAAGAAGAATTTCTTTGAAAACAAGTAGGATACAACGGTGCTATTAAAATGTTTCTTCTTTGAAAAGTCAGTTAACTGGCTTGAGGAGTTTGTATTCCAGACAATAAGATGAAACAAACTGAAGACAAAACAACAATTTCTTTGAGAGAACTATTACATTGGTGCATAAGACCTAACACTAGGAAAATATTCTTTTGCAAGTATTTATTCATCTAACAGAAAATGTTTAATTGTCCTCAAAAAAAAAAGAATGTTGAAGTCAGAAAACTGAAAGAAGAAATTTTCAGTGCTGCTTTAAATGTAAATCTGTGCTGCCTCCATAAGGCTGTTCATACATATTATTTTGGAGTGCTGCAATGTTTTTTATTCTCATAGAATAAGAAATAATATTTTTTATATTAACATTCTGCAATGCACTTTTTAGCATAAGAAATATGTAAGTGTGCAGCCAGTGTAACAACCATTAAAAGAGACAGTACAACAAAACACAAAATGACAAATTAAAGGCTACTCTGTATGGTGTTTCAAAGGGTAAAAATCTTCATTCATTCCTCAAACAGCATCATTGTTAGTTTACTTTCAGAGTGAGGCTTTCATACAATTTCAAATTAAAGACAAAATGCTGTTAAGCATGTCAAAAATATGTACAATTTAATGCTGCTAACCCTGCAATTCAGTTGGTGAAATGTTGGGGACGATGAAACAGGAAAGCCTTATAAATATGATTGCCTGACAAAAGATTTTGGGAATATGAAAAATATAAGCGACATCGAAATGAAAGCCGCTTTTGAAATACCAAGTCTTAGTTACTGAACAACTGGAAAACAATGGTATGGCCGACTGAAGGTAATCCCCTCTTGATTGAACAATACCCTCTGCTTGCAGGCAGGTCCAAGGGTCAGAGCAGACCCTACTAGCTCAGCAGAAGGGGTCCAAAGAGTAGTTTTTAGAAGTTAAGATGTAACACTCTATGGTAATATAAGAACTCTTATAGGCTGTATGTAAATGCTATAGGATTTGTATCTTGTATTAGATTGGTTAGTGACAATTAGAATATTGAGTACAGAAGATGATTTATTGTATTGTAACCAGGACTTCGCCATTCCATTCTATTCTCATCACTTCTTCTTCACTCTCATTCCTCTTGCTCTCTCTTACCCGCTTACTCTCTTGCTCTCTTGGGCCTGCTCAGAGCTGCCAGCTGCAGCTCTAAGCACTGCCCCTATACCCACGCCCTTTGCAATAAACCGCATGTCCCAAGATCTGCCTATAGAGATCTCGTCACTGTCTTCGTCTACGCCCGGTCCAGACTGAACCCCAAAGCTCCCTACAGTGAAATGCTGGAAAAATTATCTTTTATCACCGACTGCCATGGGAAAACGTCTGAAGAGAAGAGCAGGGTTCTTCAAGCTCTAATGTAAATTTGAAATAACATGGAATTTGCAGTTTTTGTTAGTGTCTTTTCAAAGCCACCTCACGATCTTTTGAGTTTTGGTTTGAGTCTCTTGGTGTGTCAGTAACTGTGGGATCATATATGACAACAATTTTTAAAGTTTCACCAGACATAAGTCTTTTAAGTTTTGTTTAATGGAATTTGGGAATTTGAAAGTTATGTGATTTCTCATTTTTCTAGTATGTGGGCAGTATTTGATTATTAGTATAGGTAAGTGTGTATGTATTCCATTAGTGGTTAAACTCTGTCCTTGGCACAATCTATGAACCCATGCTAGGAACTTGGTTTGTCCAGAACAGGGTGTTGTAAAAAGGGGAATAACTGTCAGGGAGTCATTGCCAGTTATGAAAAATGGGAATAACTGAGTGATTGCCAGTAATGAAAGGCAGATCCTTGGCTGACAAATGCGTGCTATCAGTCACTATGGTCTTTTCTCACTTTCCCACCTCAAAGAAGTTGAGCTTCTGGACACCACATAGGCACTTAAACTGCTCCTTCTGTCACTTTGTATCTTCTATCCCCTTACAACTCATGACTTGCTTGAAGGTCTTGAGCTGTCATTGGAGGATAGCAGACCTACAGAAACAACTGAAGAATCATGTGGTGATTATATCCACAGTATCTGAAATGTTTGTTTCTTTCAGTGAACTATACAAATTTTAAAACATTTACACACACACACACACACACATAAGTATTTCAGGCAGACCTAGTAGTATTAGATCACTTCTCACTTCTCGCTAAAGCATGTCTTACAACTCTGACAAGCAAAAACATTGTAACTTCAGTTTTATAAGTACTATGTCTCTCCACTGATGCATGCTATTTTGTTTTGCCCAGGGTTCAAAATTCTGCAAAATTCTGGCAAACATTCTTTTTTAGAAAGCTTAGGTTTGAAATACAACTGGAAATTTTGTGAAGAGTCCTGCCCTTGGGTGACAACAACCCCATGCAACGCTACAGGCTTGGGGCAGAGTGCCTGGAGAGGTGCCTGGTGGGAAGACCCTGCAAGTGCTGGTTGACATGCTGAACATGAGCCAGTTGTGCTCAGGTGGACAAGAAAGCCAACGTCATCCTGGCCTGTATCAGGAATAGTGTAACCAGCAGGACCAGGGCAGGGATTTTTCCCCCATACTTAGCACTGGTGAGGCTGCACCAGTGTTTGAATCCTGTGTACAGTTCATGAAGGACATTGAGGAGCTGGAGTGTATCCAGAGAAGGGAAATGGGAGCCAGTGAAAGGTCTGGAGTACAAGTCATACGAGGAGCAGCTGAGGGAGATGAGGTTGTTTATTCTGGAGAAAAGGAGGCTCAGGGGTGGTTTTATTACTCCCTACAACTGCCTGAATGGAGGTTGTAGCCAGCTCGGGGTTGGCCCCCTGTCCCAGGTGACAAGCGATAGGACATGGGGAAATGGCCTCAAGACATGCCAGGGGAGGTTTTGACTGGATAATAAGGATAAATTCTACACCATAAGGCTGGTAAAACGTTGGAACAGGCTGACCAGAGACATGGTTGAGTCACCATCCCTGGAGGTACTTAAATGATGTGTAGATGTAGCACTTGTAGGCACATGGTTTAGGGGTGGACTTGGCATGGTTAGGTTTATAACAGGACTCAATGATCTTAAGGCTCTTTCCCAGCATAAATGATTCTATGATTTAAGGTTTATCTAATGGATCTGTGTTCTTAATCTCCTCTTTCACAGCATTTTGAGTTGTGAAGGAGAAAGGCACCTCAAGGTAAATCCGTTTCTGCAAGTTCAGTATTTACTTGACACTAAAAGCCACAGGAGTGGCTTCCTTTAGGGCTTGTCCAAACAGGCTGGCAAGATGTCACAGCGTTACTCTATTAGTTCAAGCATGAAGGTCTGTGCAGAGAATTTTCTTATTACCTCAATAGATGATGTTACGATTTTGTGCACTGGTATTTCTGGTTTCCCATGTTTTGCCTTCACCGTGAGATGTGCAATGTTTATACTGTGCACTGAAAGAAGCAAAGATCTTGGGAAGAAAAAAATAAGCAAACATGAAGTTACAGACTACATCAAAGAATGTGCTCAAGAGTCATGAATTAATCCCATTTATTTTGTGACTTTGCAACTAGGGCGAAGTGGGAAAATCTTTACCTTTACCTCAGTTTCTGAAGGCAGTAATAGGTAGATTTACAATGGTTTGAGGGCATGGGAGTGGGGATGTTAACAATTTTCTTAAATCTTTTTCCTTTATGTCTTTTCTCCGAAGATTCAAAATTACAATCAAACACATGAACAATCTGTGAGCAGCTCTCACCCAAATAAGCTTTCATTTTGTTTCTCCTTTCTTTACAATATGTTAGCTTGCGGAAACTAGCAAGACCACATGAGTTGAAATAGAATATCAGACTTTCTCTTCTGCTTTCCTATCTCATGCTAGCAATGACCACAGTGTGTTTTATAACACAATTATGGGGAACATATTCAAGGATTTCAGTTCTTTTCCCAGCAGAAAAAACCCCACCTTTCTTAACAGTCTTGTTGCAGAAGCCAAAAAATATGTGGAAATACTGACTGACCAATTTTCTCATCATATAAACACATATCCAAGATTCTGCTAAGGCCTTTTGATGTAATAATGAAGAGGACATAGCCATGTATGCGTGTATAACAAAGCTGTCAGAGGTGGAGGTTGACTGAGTTTATTAGACTCTAGTTTGAAAATTGGTCACTTCTGAACGCTTCAGCGTTTAACACGTGCAATGTCATACTTAAGAAAAACATTTAGGTTTGACCAGCTTACAAGCAAGCTACTGCTGCCCCCCGGTGTCCATCAGACACATGAGCTAGTCTGCAACCACAGATCTTTAATGACAGGCAGGGATATGTAATCTGCCAGGGAGATAACTTGACTATCTGGCTTCATTCTTATCTCCACATCACAAAAACCAGCAAGACTTTCTCACTCAGTTGATTCTCCAGGATGCATATTCGTTATTTAACCCAGTCTCTCAATTCCTTTTAAAAGTTGTCTGAGTTGATTACCTCTTCCAGTCTTCCCAATTAAAAAGCAGCTATAACAGTGTCTTCAAATACAGCTGGGATATAAAATCTCAATTAGTTATCGTAATGAACCTTAAAGGGTTGTTTTGTTGCATTGTTTGGATTATTCTGAGCAAAGGATTTACGCAGCTGCTAAAATTCTGACTTATTTTTGTTCCTTATAATCCATTATTCAGTTGATTTCTTTATATGTAAATTCTGGAAAAAAAAATCAGAATTTAATGTATAAGTGCTAAACATCTGGGGAAGATACATTGAATTTCATATATGTAAGGCAGAAATTGAATCTCAGCTTTATAAAAAAACTCTGAACTCAATGGAGGTTTCACCAGTGTCTTTGTAATGGATTATGCCCTAAAGACCAAATTTGTTTCTGCATAGCACCCAACAAGACAATTGTTTAGATATCTTATGGGACTTACAGGAATCTTAAGATGCATTTTCACCCAAAACTGATTCAGTAGAACACGGCTTACATCATGATGGCTAAAATCTTCAAACTTACAGTAGATCATAATTTCCTATCTCTCATTAGAAACGAACAATAGGAACAAATCAAAATGTTGTAATAAATAGCCTGACTTTAAAAATCCTAAAATTTGTCATAGAAATAAAATTCCTTCTGAGGTGGATAATAAGGTAATCCGTCTAGGCAAGATTTCTAAATGTTTAACCAGTTTGGAAAATAGTACAGACAACTACCAGTGTAGTATTTTCTTACTAAAAATAAGTGTTTCCTAACATTTGCAAGTTCAATTTATTATGCAGGTCATCCTAGCCATGAAATAAGCAAATGAGTGTGCAGGTAAAGAAAAGTCCTTTTCTTTGTCTCATGAAAGAATTTATGACAAGAACTGTATTTGTGAAATAAGAAATATGACATTAAGAGGTCTTTACTGTTTAATGGGAAGCTCTAGACTCTTTGGAAAATAAAGTTCACTGAAACTCCTTGAGGCTGGAAAAGCAAACATCTTTGGTGCTCCAAAAAATATCTTGGTTGAGGATATTTTTAAATGAAGTGTTTTCTAGTACGAGTAAAATGAAATTATGTAAGGTGCACAAAGATGATTTGAAGTGTGGGTACGTCTCTTTCTTTTCATTTTTGCTTGCAGAATCAAAGGAGTTTAGTCATGAAGATATTTTCATAACCATCTGTCATCCTCTGTCCTTTGCTTCTGTTTTAAGTTAAATGTGCTTGTAACAGTGACAGAATCATAGGTACAACAACTTTTAGAATGATGCAGCACTGTTAAGAGTATACAAAGATTTTTCTACCCATCTCCCTTTTACATTTCAGTTTAATTCAGTATCTGTTGAATAGGCATGAATGTGCTTATACTACCATGGTTAATAGAAGAAGCAAACGTGATTGTTAAAAACAGGAATAATTACACTTTATTTATAAATTGCAGATAATAGCTTTATGTCATATTTACCTCTGTCAGGAACAGAACAGTCCTTGCAGCATTCCACTTACACCAGGACAGAATTTCAACACTTTGCACTTGCAAAATAAGTAATTTGAATTCACATGGAATGCAGAATTTAAGAATATTATGACAAGAGTTGGCTATGATTCCAGCTGTCTAATCAAAACACTAATTAGCTATCCTGTTTTCTGCCATTTATTAGAGTTGTAATTGTCATGGAAAAGTATTTCTCATGCCTCCACCTTTACCATAAAAAGCTTTTCAGCAAAAATCACAGGGTCTGGGTTGTGAAAGAAGTACACAAAGAACGGGTTGTCCTACAGAGTGCATTCTGACCTTGGCTGCAGATTTACATTTCCATTATGAAGTACTACTCACTACAAATAAAACACAGCCGGTATGTAGATTTAAGTCCTCTCACCTTGATTAAATAGGCTTTGAAGAAAGGAGCTATGCAGGGTTGCAGTGAACAACATCCTACTCTGAAAGTACTGGTGAATGTACATCAGAGCTTTTCCAGGGCTGTTGCTGATGTATTGGGATCAGGCAAGTGTGACAGCCGGGTGCACACATTTACTTACTGTACACGAGAGAGTGGAGTTAGTGAACCTGCCATGCTATATACTGAGGGATAAGCACTGTCTTCTTCTGCATTTATGTGTTACCCAGCATAAGGTGGTCTTGGTTTATAAAAAATTATCTTAGGTGATAACCCACAATACAAAGGATTATCATACTATCATTATGGTAGTACCATAATGGATTCTCCCAATTCCATTATGCAGGCAAAAAGGCACACTTCTGACTAATGGATTTGTTATAAAAACAGATAGGGGGCAGAGCTTCAGGTAATTTAATAAATTTTATTATAAAATTAGAACCTTAGGTTATTAATAACAGGTCCCGCATGGTGCTGTTATTTTCTTACCTCAGACTTGAAAAGTTCTTTTGAAGTCTTACACATGCTAAATAGATGTTCAAACAGATGAGTGATATGCCTATTTTATAAAATGTGTTTTCTTCTGGGTTTTTTAATGCTTTGTGGAAATTGATGTTATTTCGTTCAGATGATTCAAAGGAGTATCCCTTCATACACATACTTCATACAAAGGAGTACGCCTTCATGTTTGATTCAAAGAGGAATCTCATGATCTCTTTTAATCCCAATCAGAGCATGAATCACAATACTTTCCACCCTCAAAGCATAACCGTTTTGTATATCTGGAGCTTTTTCTGCACAGATGCAGAAATGTGGATTAAGGAAACTCCATGGTAATAAGAATTAGTACTTCAGTGATAATTGAACAAACTGGAAATATGAAAACAAGATTTAGAAGCTCTTCAGAAAAGGGAAAAGAACTCCTTGTGACAATAGTATAAACAGAATATATTTTCTCCTGTATTACTCTCAACTGAATCTAATACTAGTCTGATTTCCTTGCATTTAATAATAATGTTAATTTTAATTAATTCTAGAAACATTCTTGGATTCAGCAGTTACTTCATTCTTTCCAAGTCATGCTTTTACTACAGTGTGACAAATTATATCTGGGGGCTTTTCTGATGAAAGTACATACTATACTGATGTGTATGTACTGAATTTGGGTACTTTTCAGTATCACAAATTATTCCTTTCGTAAGACACTTAATGTCCTTACATTTTTATCAGGTTAAAGAAGAAGTTTCTTGACAACTCCTAATTATAGAATCATTAAGGCTGGAAAAGACCTCCAAGATTGTCCTTTGAGTTCAACCTTTGACTGAACAACACCTTGTCAACTAAAACACAGCACTAAGTGCCACATCCAGTCATTTCTTGAACAGCTGGGCCCAATCCCCTGGTTGTCCTGTATGTTCTGCCTGATGGCACTCAAGGTGATTTATTACATGAGCTTCCCCAACACTGAGGTCAGACTGATAGTTCCCTGGCTCCTCCTTCCAACCCTTCCTGTAGATGGACATCACAACCTGGCCTCCCTGGTTAACCAGGGCTGATGATAAATGATGGAGAGTGGCTTGGTGAGCTCTTCCTCCACTCCCTCAGTACGCCTTGGTGAATCCCATCCAGTCCCATACACTTGTGATTGTCCAAGTGGCACAGCAGGTCATTAACTACTTCCTCCTGGATTGCAGGGGTCTGTCCTGCTCTCCATCCCTGTCTACCAGGGCTGGCTGCCCTGAGGATAACTGGACCTTCTGTTAATAACTGAGGCAAAGATGCCATCAAGCAACCCAGCCTTTTCCTCTTCCTTGGTGACAATTTTCCCCCTGTTCATCCAATAAATGATGGAGATTTTCCTTGGCTGTCCTTTTATTGTTAATGTATTTATAAAGGTGCTTTTTATTACCTTTCACAGCACTGGCCAGAATGAGTTCTAGCTGAGCTTTTGCCTTACTAATATTCTCTCTGTATGACCTATTGACATCTGTGCACTCTTCTTGAGTTGCCTGCCCCTTCTTCCAAAGGTGGTGAACTCTCCTTTTTATCTGGGTTCCAGCAAAAGCTCCCTGTTCAGTCAGCCCATCTTTTAGCAAATAGGGAGAACCTGCTCCTGTGCCTTTAAGATTTCCTTCTTAAAGCAGATCCAGACTTCCTGGAACTCTTTGTTACTAAGCACTGTTTCCCAAGTGACTGACTGAACCAGTGTCCTCAACAGGCCAAAGTCTGCCCTCAGTAATCTCAAGGTAGAGCTTCTGCTGACACCCTTCCTTATTTTACCAAGAATTGAAAACTAGCATCTGTTCCCAGGACAGCCTCCAACTACCTCATCTCCCACAGCCTTTCTCTGTTTGTAAACAGCAGGTCTGGAAGGGCATGCCCTGGTAGGTTCCCTTACCAGCTGTGTCAGAAGTTACCTTCCACACTCTCCAGGAACCTCCTAGACTGTCTCCTCTCCACTGTGCTGTGCTTCCAGCAGACACTTGGCAAGGTAAAATCTCCCACAAGGACAAGGGCTAGAGGTCATGAAACATCCACTGATAGAGTATTTCACTTCATCCTGGTTGGGTGGTCTGTAACAGATTCCCAGCAGGATCTCTGCCTTGCTGGCCATCCCTCTGATCGTCACCACAGGCACTCAGCCTCATCCCCACTGTCCCTGAGCTCTGTACAGCGGAAACCCTCCCCAATGCACAGAGCCACCCCACGGCCTCTCCTTCCTTGCCTATCTCTTCTGAAGAGCTTGTAGCCATCCACTGCAGCACCCCGGTCATCCCCCCACATTTCTATGATGATAACTACGTCACAGCTTCCTGCTGCCAATGGCTTCCATTGTTTGTTACCCATGCTGGCTGAATTGGTGCACTTCAGCTGGGCTGTCAATGTCACCTCCAACACCAGCATTCCTTCACACAGGCTCATCTCGAGTGAGCCTGGTCTTACTCTCTTTCCCCTTCAAACCTAGTTTAAAGCCCTCTCAATCAGCTCTGCTAACTCAGCAACCCCAGAGATGCAGAAGAATTTTGCAGGCAACACTGATCCTACAGTGTGCTATTCTCCCATCAAATACTTGTCCTTTGAGGATTATTAAGTACTCTTTTTTTTCCCCCTTTTCCTGCTCCTGCCCTGGCTTTCATTTCAAGTGGTTCATCTGGAAATTAGTCTTTTTTGCTGAGATGTTGACATTTTTACAGTGAAACAAGCTTGCTCTGACAAAAAAAATTGTCTGTTGCCCTTTTGGGTCTCTGTCGAAGTGTTATAGCAGAATCTCAATGTGTTCCTTGCAGTTCAGACAGCCCATCTTAATCTTTCTCAGAAGGCAGGAGTCTAAGAAAGAAGCACAGGAAAACCATTCTCTATTTTTCATCAATCCCTAGACTGGAGACAGTACTATTTCTTATTTATGGTTATCTTTCTCTTGATAGCTGCATTTCAAAGAATTGAGATTTGTTGGGGAGAAGGAAGAATTTTAAACACAGTTTTCAGACAGGGAAGGAAGTAATGGAAATTACATATTTATTCTAAGCCATTTTCCCTCAGGTGATGTGGCAGCAATGCAAAGTCAAAGGAGAAACACACATTGCAAGGACACATCACTACGTTAACAGTACACCGCGACAA
This sequence comes from Corvus hawaiiensis, assembly GCF_020740725.1. Lineage (NCBI taxonomy): Eukaryota > Metazoa > Chordata > Aves > Passeriformes > Corvidae > Corvus > Corvus hawaiiensis. The sequence goes on along the minus strand of NC_063255.1, from coordinate 36,201,190 downwards.
GGTAATGATCAATTTCATCTCTCTGTTCAAAATTATTTTTTCCTTATGGTGCATAAAATAACACATTAGCAATCCATTTGCAGAGTTCTAACCCAGACAGCATCAGTGAGAGTGTCTGTACAGTCTTCTGTTCTGTGTCTTGCTGAACAGCAGTATATTTAAGCAGCCTGAGTGGGGGAGCAAAAGGCACCATGTCCTGCACTCTGATCCTGACCCTGACATCCCTGAGCTATATTGAATCCCTAGGGATAACTCCTAGGCCTAGGTTTCCAAAAGGGCTCTCCAAACTTTGTCACTCATAGAACTTCAAGAGAAAAATGACTGAGTAGCCTTACTTTTTAGTGACTCTTTGACTTTTAAAAATTATCAGAAAAGTGAGCCATGGTCCACATAAATAAATAACCAGCATTTGGAAGTATTATTGATGTCCTTAAGCAGAATTCTCTGTATGTTAATTAGAATTCTCTGTAGTTTTAGGCCCTGAGTCTTTAAGGAGAATTCACTGTCTCTGTCCCTTCTTTTGATCTCTGTTGCAGATGGAACCAGATAGTATCATTCTCACCTTTAACCTCTCTGTTGAATGTAAAAAGATGCTATCAGGTGTATTAAGCAGATGTTGCTCAATGTTTACGGAAAGCTTTTGTATTTTATTACCTGTTTTGCAATTGTCTGAAAGATGTGGTCCTGAGTTACAGATTGCATCTTCCTTGGCACTCAACCCAGAGTTCTGTGAGTACTGAACTGAATGTTGCTCAAAACTGAGTAGGGGACACCTCACCAAACCAGAGACCACCAGAGGCTCCCTAAGAGGCCCACACAGGTGCAGTAACTCATATTTCATAAAGTGGAACAAGCTAAACAATTATGCAATATGTAGGTGTAACTATGTACTAGATAGATGGGTTTATGTAGATTTCAATGTATAAATTCTCCTGCTTTTTACTCCTTGACATGCGTGATCTGTGGAAAACTTCCACCTTACACTCTGTACGGAATAAACAATATCTCCTTTCTAAGACACTTTGTCTGTATTTAGGGAGTTCCTAAAATCAGCAACATGATAGGACATTCAGAAGAGATAACAGAAGAACTTAAGACTGTTTTCATCCATATAGTGGGATATTTCCGGCACTAAGGTGAGGGCCACAAGCAATACAACATGGATATTTGTTGAATTTCACTACTTTTCAGGGCTATATAAGTGAGAGATTAGTTTCCATGAGTGAAGTGTTGCATGCACTAATTTCACATCAGAAGAAAAGATGCCATGATTTGCTCATTTGTTCATTTTATTATCTCTTCTTTTGCCATACCTCTAATTAATCTGCAGAGGTGTTTCTGAGAGTGCTGACTGGCAGGTGTGTTCCTTTGACAATCCAGACATGCCGTTGTCATCAAATAATCCATATGCCAAAATAGAATAATTTTTTTAGCTGCAGTTCCAAATGCTCCTCACTTCCCAAGAGCTAGGGGTTTCTTCTTCTTTCACTAGGACATGAGAAATATGGGAAACGTCTAGGATGTCTAAGGACATACTGAAAATTACTTGGGTTATTAGACTGGGAGATTAGATAGTACCCAAGGAGTTCCCTAGTCAATGAGATCTACTTAGAGATTTCATAGTAGATTCCATCACTTACCTTATGTTCTTAATAAGAGGTAGTAACTGATGAGTTCCTTCATTCTTTCACCCACTTTTTTTCTTTTTTCCTCCATAAGTGAAAGGTATATTTTTATGATGCCATAAGTACTTGTTTCTATTAGACTTTGCATAAGATACTGATCTGTGTACAGGGCCATGCCTATTTTATATCCTGTCTGTTTGGAGGAATATATGGGTCCAAAGATTCAATTAAGTACCACGGATTATATAAGAAATCTGAATCTAGATGAGGAAAAATTCAGTGATGGATTATCCAGAAAGCATGGGTTTTAATTACTGGATAGAATGACACACCCCTCAGAAGTATCCTAGATAAACATTCACTCAGGCAACAAAACAAGGTTGCACTCCACTCTGCATCTGCTCGGAAATGTATCAAAGAACATCCAAACAACACTAGCAATTTGTGAGCCTTCAATTAGGAGTTAGTTTCAAATCTACGATGTAACAATAACCAGGCTTTTGATCTACTAGCATTATCACCACTTCTGAAATTTTGCAGTCAGGTTCCAAACGTTCCATCTTTTACATCTGCAGACAGAAACGGAGCACTTGGAAGGGTCTGCAATGCATGGGCTGTGTTTGATGTTCTCTCCAGATCCCAGCAATGTCTATTTTTAATGTCTATCTAGTGGAAGAGATTTTTTAATAATGGTATTCAAGACTACATTATCTTTTCCACTCATCTCTGGTGCTGTTTTTAGATTACAAAAATATTTTGCCAGAGCGCTCCTACACAATTTTCCAGTATTTAATCTTATGAGGTCTTTTTCTGTACTGTTTAACTTTTAGTTCCTCTGCTTGCTTGATGCCTTGTACTGCCCAGAGAATGCAAAATCTGATGTAGGTGCTTTCTTTTTCACAGTGCTACCAGAGCTGACATCCATTTTGTTACCTAGTTGTTAGTTTAGTGTGTCACTGCTCTGAACATACCAAGTACTGAAGGTGCCCCTTAACATATGAAACTACTTTTAACCTTCGAGTACAAGAATACTGTATGACCAAATGTGACATGGGGTAGAGAGACTGGAGACACCTTCCGCACCTTCATTTACACTTCCTCGACAGGTTATACTGTGTATCAGGTTTAAGAACCCCTCTCTCTCTTCTAAGGCTGTAGCATAATTAGGCCTTGAGTAATATTTATAGGAGTTTCATCCTAAAACTTTGTTGATAACCTCTGTATTCATTGTACCCTTCTTGTATAATATTACTTCAACCTCTAACTCACATGTTTTTTGTAATTAGGTACTCAACATACCGTGATTTTATTAGGTACTCTCAACATATGCTCTCACTTTTATTCAAATTCCCACCTTTAAATCTTTGGCAGAGCAATAGGAGAAAGCACAATGATATAATGGATGAATTATACGTCCTTCCAATGAATAGCTAGTGAATTCCTAAATTAAAGCTGAACTAGCTAGTCAAGATCTTTGCTTTCTTCCTAAAACTAAAACTTCCTCTCATCTAAAACTAAATTCTGTGACAGCATTTCTTTCCTCTTCAGAATTCATTCGTTTCCTACCACATACACTCTGCAGCTAGGTGGGAAAAGACCAACTGAGCCTCTAACTTCAGGTTGTACTTCAAGCCAGAAATGGATGCCCTTACACAGAAAGTAAAGAACTCTAGACCACATCTTGAGAATGTTCTTGAATCCCATTATAAAAAAATACAGCAACCATAAAGAGAGAGGAAAAAAAAAAGACCAATTAGAAGATAGAACCCAAGGTATTTATACAGATTTCCATGTGAAAGTGCAAAATACTCATAGATTGAGCTGAGCACTTGAACACAAGTCAACATTATTTACTGATGAAAATTACATGCACGAGGATAATAAAGTTGTCCTTAATTCTTGATTAGAAAAAATTTCTCTAAGGGTCTTCTAATGCTTTCTCATTTAGTACCTTCCAGAAAAAAAAGACAGAAACAACTGCAGGTTTCAATTTCTTATCCAGGTAGAAAACTTAGCAAAGTTCCAGCTATCTGTAATAGTAAAAGAACAGCAAATACACCCTGGCCCATTTTTTTGTCTCTACAAATCCATTGAAATGCCTGTCTTGCCACAAGACCTACTGTAGAAGACAACTGATGCCTCAAGCTCTGCCAAGGACTTAATTCAAAAGAGCTGAAAGAAACACCACTGAATCAGTAAAACTTTGCAGGTCCTCCAAACAAAGGTTGTGAAGGAAACCTGGGAAGTGTGGCTTTGCCTTGAGATACTCAACCCTAAGTCAAGAGAACCCTAAGAATGTCCCACTTTCTCTGCAGAACACGAAAACTGCCAGTATAACAATATTTAAGTCTATACGCTGTTCATATTTGTCCCCAGTCTTCCAGTGATAGCCTGAAGATGTTGTAAAGTGAGTAGAAACAGTGGATTACTTCAAAACTGACAAGTATGAGAAGTACTACATCAAATGTGTCTGGTTTTCAAACATTCTGTCATCTTGCAACGCTCTGTTCAAAACTACATTAGTTTGGAGGCCTAACAGGAGGAGATCATCACTACTAATGGTATAAACCCTCTCAAACTGGTGTGGGCATTGGCCCTGTGTTAAAGCAGTAGCACCACAGAAACTCAGCCTATGACTAAAGTTCTAAGTGAGCCATGAAGAATCCTCTACCTACTGCAGCCCATCCAGCAGTATACTAAAATGTTGGAAAGTTGGAATACTTTGCCTTCTGGCTGTCATTTGCTCTTGCTTTAAACATGCTTTAAACATGTCTTTTCAGTGCTCCAGGCAGCCTAAAGCTTACTGACAACCCTCCTTCAATTTGGTAAACTTCGTAAACATGTGCTTTGGCCCTTTTGTAAGTGTGTAAGGCTTAAGGGCAGTGCTAAGTTTAAGTTCAGTTTTTACATTTGAGAGTGTTGTGCTGAGTTCTGGCCTACAAGAGCCATGGCATGTGGTCTTACTGACTTACAGTGACTATTTTTGGGGAGAAAATTCTCCCTGCATAGAGAAAATTCATTGAAGTAAAGCAGGATTGATTTCACCTTTTAAAGTAGTAGCATAGCAATTTAACAAGACACAATTATTTTCAAATAGTCCAGTAGTTCCAGTAAAGGAAAAATAGCAAAAACTAGTTCTTCTTGTAGTTTTGTAATGAAAAAAAGCCTGTTTACCTCCAAATACAGGAAAGATCAAAAAGGGCTATAAAAATGCTTCTGTACTATTACCCTTTCAAAATCACTAGAATTTCTTTAAGATCAAGCTGTGACCACTGAAATCTCTTTGTTTTCAGATCTTCTTCTGTTGCTAAGCTCCAAGTCTGTACAAGAAGACTTTTACTTCAATTAAAAGTACAACATTATAAATCAATTTCTGCTCACTCCTCAAGACATTGACTGTCACTGATCTACACAGTGCAGGATATATTTAACACAAATGTTACCAGCTTTAAAAACCACTCTCTCCACATTGAAATAATGCCCAGGTTGGACATAATATTAATATTTATATCTGTAAACACACAGAAATACACACATATAATTAATGGCTTTGGCTCACTTGCAATGGTGGAATGATTATAACTCATTATAACGATCTCTACATTATCTTAGAGAGTGAGTTCTGTGTCTCATCCATAGAAGTTTGCATGGATCATAACAGTACATCTCCCTTTTTGTGAATTACAGACCTTAATCACCAGCACCTCAGGAATACCATATATATAGTATCTACTGTACTTCTAGCCTGAAACTGCATATTAAGGAGTGAGCAATTTTCTCAACTGTAATGAAAAGTCATCACATTATGCCACTCCTTAGATACCAACACAGAAACATGCTCCAGCTGCCCTTGCCCTCTGCTTTTATAGGCCATTTTACTGGTATTCACTCCACAATTCTGCTTTAGACTCAGCAATAACATTATCAAATACATCAGCATCATGTGAGCTGAAACTCTGAGCTCTGGGCCACTTATAACTGATCACAACTTATCTTGAACAGGCTTCAATTCTGCTTTCTCTTGTAGCAAACCTCTGTCTCCCATTAGACTTGTGCTCTTCTATTCAGAGGTAACAGAATGTGGAGGCTGGTGGGCCTGCAGTACAAGGGACAAAGACAGTCCACTGGTGGGACAGTCCCTAGTATCAAAGATCCTCCCCCAAGTTAGGGAGACAAAAAGGCTTCCCCTGGGATGCATTGCTCTGTTATGCTAATGTACCCCAGTTCTGCTTCCCCGGTTGGCCCGTTGGCCTCTACACCTTATATGTCCCTGCCCTGGAAGGTTCTCCACTCCCTGTTCCCCCATTGGCACTTGCCCCATCGCCACTCCCTCAGAATTTCCCCACTGGCTCCCATACCCTAACCCCACCTGTGTACTGCCCCCGTGCCCTCAGATCATTGGTTCCTGATGCTCCCTCCACTCCCAAATATAAACCTGGACCCTCCAATGTTATGTGTCTTTGTCCCTGGACTCCTTCTTCACACGTGGCTGCATTAAACCCCTCCCCTGGAACCCCATATGGAGACCCTTCCTGTCTCTTTGTCATCAGCCCATTTTCTGGAGCTATCCGTGTGTGTGTGCATGTACAAGTGTGTGAGTGTGTGGTGGTCCTGCTGAGCGGCTTTGCCTTGGAGACGTTTCCGGAAGGTCGTGGCACCTCACTATCCAGCACCTCCAAGCCAGACCACGACAAAGTGGCACCCAAATAGGGACCGTTACCATGCATCCCTGAGCACGTAAGTGTCTCCAATGGTTTTTCACCGTTGGAAGCTAAGCTGCTTTTGGCACAGCCACTTCCGTGGAAAAAGCCCTGATTTGCTGGTTAAGGTCCTAGTTCTACAAAGCATTCACTCAGCTTCAGAAGGGCTTTTTTACTGGATAGCAAAGGACAGCAAAAATGGAGCACAACACTTTTCCATCACTACTGTCAAACACATGGAAATTTGAGCAACAACTTTCAAATTGTGAACTAACAAACTCCTTATTCTGTAAAAACCATTCAGGTCAATAGGAAATTTGAGTTTGCAGGTTTAGTGCACAACCTGCACATGGTCTTCTGGGAATATAATTTCAAAACTTTTGCTACACTGTAATTACTATGTAAATTATTTGCTGGAGGGAACAATTTAAATGAGTCACGTGTTCCTTCAGTTACTTGCTTGGGGAGATTTTCCAGATTATCCAGTAACAAAAGTAGTGAACAGGTAAACTACCAAGTACTTAATTTATTTAATAAAATATATGAGGCATTCAAGTATTAAATAAAAGCATTACTCAGTAAAGAAGTTAATTCATACTGCATGGCTTGAAATTGCTAAAATATCCTCTATGAGGTATTAGCAGAATGGGTGCATTATTTTATTACTATCAACAATTTAAATGAAGAGTCATCCCCTTTAGGGAAAACTGAAGATGATTCAAGTCTGAACTTGAGAAGAGTTGCAACCCTGCCTCCAGGAGTTGCAACCCTCCCTCCAGGAGATGCCTGTTCTACTTGAGAAACTGGAAATTAATAACAAAATCTGTAAAAGGGATTAAACAAGGAAAATCCATATTACAATAAAACTCCTTTGGGAACAGAGAAAGTGAAATGCCTATGCAGTGAGATGGAGTGAAAAAGCTTGAAAATAATTGATTTGAATAAGGTACAAGTTCTAAGGTGGCTGGCTGTTGTGCAATAATGACTAACATAGGTCAGTGCTGCAGTCAAACCTGCCTCCACTTGTCATCCAAAGGGAAAAATGGGTTACCAAAACAGTGGGTCTTGACTAGAAAATTTGGACTGATATTGACATACCATAGTAGAGATAAGCAGAAGCTCATAGTAATTAAATTATTTCTCTTCTTCTGTAGTAGTTCAAGCAGTGTTTACTAATGTCTTTCTACGCAGGCAAAACAACTTCTTTTCTACACAGGGAAGTCTGGCCAGTTCTAGTCACAGCTGCTGTGACAGAGCTTGAAGAATCACTGAAAGAATTTCATACAAGTCCTGAGGAAGGATAGATTTGGCCTGACTCATCTCAAGGAGCTTTATATCATGAGGAAAGGTAAGGTAATTGCTCCTTCAATAGAAGTGGGTGAGGAATTGAGCTGGGGTGCCATGGTGCTCTATCAAGTCACAACAGTTGCTAAATACTGCTGGCAACTAAAAGTGAAAGAATGTGCTTCATTTGTCCAAAGATGGTTGCCCAGCATCCAAACATCTTTATTCCTGAAGGTATGGTCTCTCCAGACAACTTATTTCATGGGGGTTTTTTCCTGTCAAAATTTACTTACATTTTCCACCTTGTGGAATTTATTTTATTTCACAGACTTCTCTCTTCATCCAAACTACACTAGGAGCCATGGTTTTAGAAGCTAAGCCTATCAGTCTTGATTGATGTGATGTCAGGAGACTCTGAGATGCTTGCAACCATAGAACAAAAGAACTTTGGAAAGATGTGTTGGGGAATATAGCTGGTGCAGGTACTCGGTTTGCAAGATGCAGATTGAGATGCGGATTGAGCTCTGGGTGGGAACTTGAGACAAGATGCGGTGAACTGCTGGCCCTTTGCGCAACGAAAGGCACAAAGTCTGGTGGTGGCCAGCCAGGGGAATGGGGAGCCATGAAGTGACAGCCTTTTGGAGAACAAAGGGCAGGATGACTGGTGCTGCCAGCCAGGTGAATGGACACTGGGAGACAGCAGGAGCTGAGGACTCAGGAGGAAGAGTGAGACTTGAGCTCACTTGGACATGAGAATATAAAAGCTCAGGGGTTCCTATGTGTGGGATATTCCTTGGAGGCTCCAGGGGAAGGGAACCGAAGCTTCTTTCCAGGGCATTGTTTCTCTAGGTGAGGCCTGATGGGCTCAGCATTTCAACAGACTGGGAGTAGCCCCAACAAGAGATGGCCATCGACAGAACATCAACAGAACATCAGCGGCCATCTAGGAACATCTACTCCGGACTCTGCCTCTGGCAGAGTTGGGGACATCTCCTCTGGAAAAGACTGATAAGAAAATCAAGGAATGAAGATCTAATTAACATCAGAAGCAAAGAAATCTGGATCCAATAGGAGACCAAATACTAAGAACTACACAACTTGAGACCAATGAACACTGAATCAATTCATTTCTGTGAGTTTTGACTGTAAAAAAGACCTGAAAAATCTAGTAAAGGTGATGGGCTATGTGTGGATGAGATTTCTGTGGTACATCTTGGCCAGAACAACATCCTGGCCAGAACAACATCCTGGCTAGAGAATAAAGGAATGCCTTGACTCTTTAACATAAAAAATGTTGTTGGAGGGGTTTTGTTTTTCCCACGGTTTTGGTGACAATTTTGGCGAACAGTGGGAGTGTGACTGCCAGAGTCTCATGAATGGTCAGACTGAGAAGTCTCCTTAACAGGTGTCTGGAAAGCCCCTGAGACATCTGAGTTCCTATTTTGGAAAATTCACTTATTTATCACAATATACTAATTATGCAACTAAACACACTCTTCTAAATTTGTTAAGAATCCATAAAGTCATTGGATGGGGATGTGCTGTGCATCACCATGGTATCTAATATCCATCTTGAAGACACTTTTACAACAGGCTTGGGCTGTGCTGCTTGAGCCATCTTCAGGTACATCCTTGGTACTATGAAAAAAGTTGTGTTGCTGTTGTGCTTCTTCTCTATGTAACCACTTCTAAAAAAGAAAAGAAGTGGATTATGGTTACTGCATTCTCCAGAAGTTAGAACAGGCTGTAAGTTGAGCATGTTTCAGATGTCTTATCCTATTTTGTGCTGCTCCATCCTGCATGTGCTCCCACTAGAAACATTGATCTCCCACACCAGATTTCTGAAAGTAGATTTCCTCTTGCCTTGGTGTGATTTTATGATGTGTATCCCATATCGCTGCCTATGCCTATTACAGCTGGTGGTGGGGTCCGAGGCTGTGACCCAGGAAGAGGTGACCGGTCCGCGGAGATGGTCCCGAAAGGAATCGCCTTCCCGAGGCCCGGTGTCTTCCTCTCAGCTGCTGGCAGAGGAGCCCTTGCAGAAGCTGTCAGATCTTTAGTGATTATCAGCTCGTGATTTCAGCTCAGCTCTGCAGGGCAGCCTCTAGGCCAAACCAGACCGGAGAGAGAGACGAGAGCACCCGTATGGCTGGTTCCACACAAAGGTAGCTTTATTGTGGGTTCCTTCCGGCGAAGGGAAGAGCCAGGGACAAGTTCTCCTCCCACAGAGGCGAGCTGGTCTTCTTTTATAGGGATACAGGGGATCAGCAAGGGGACCAATGGATTACAGAGGGTCTGGGATAGACCAATGGGTTACAGAATGATCTGCATAGGGTCTCCCAAAGGATTGTGGGTCTTTTCCTCACCATGACTCAAAAGTCCTTTCCAGGGAGTCCTGCTGGGCGGTTGCGAAATCTCTTATCTCAGCAGACATCCCTCCTGGGCAGTGGCTAGGCATATCCCACATATGCCCAAGAATTAATTTTGTGCCTTTCTATGCCTTTAAACTGAGCCTGAGAGGGGGGAGGAAAACTTGAGCAAAACTTCTTCAAAGCCGTTTGCAGCTTGTTCAAGGTCACACGGAGATAGCAACTTTTTTTTTTTCAACTGCATCAGGGGAGTGAGGAAGCACCCGGCTTGCGGCTGCCTGGTCAGCTTTTGGCCAGTTGTTCAGCTTCTTTTTCTCCAGAAAGACACTGAGAGTTGAGCTTTTTTTCCTTCCCTGGAATTTCAGATTTTCTCCCTTTTCTGCTGGACTGCTTCAACCTCAGAACACATCAGGAGGACTTTCCACCAGGAGCAGAGGGCCTGGCCCTGGGCCAAGCCCCAGATCCAAGGAGGCCAAAGGGAGGACTCTAACACTTTCCCAGGTTTTTTTCTCCACAGTGAGAGATTTTTATTATTCAGCATTATTATCCTTTTCCCATGTGTTTGTTAAATAAATAGTTTTTCTCTCTTTCACTTTCCTTCGAGGAAAATTTATTTTTTCCTGAACCTGGTGGGGGAATGGTGGTTTGTAACCTGTCTTCTCTCAGAGGATATATTTTTAAATTTGGCCAAACTGTCACACCACTTCAAATTATAGTATGTTTTTTTCTTATAGAAAATTAAAAACATCTTTGCATTAGGACTTACAAAACTTCAATAGAAGTAGTATTCTGGTTTTTTTATTTCTTAGAATTTTTAGGAAGAAAATCTGAACTGTTTCAACCCACTATTACTTTTCAATAAGAAAATGGAGCTTAAAAATTACTGAGAAAACAGCAGCAGGTAGGTTTCCAGGCAAGGCTGATGTAATGAATAATGGTTCCATATTGACAGACAGTACTTCCTCTTTGGCTCATTGCCATATGGGGGTGAACAAGAATCTCCCATGATGCGTGAAACTCATGTCTACTGTTCCCCCTCCTGGTCATTGACTGAAGAAAACTTTTGGGATATGAGAATCCTGGAGAGACCATCATATGCTACCATGTGAATTGTATGGCCACACATTTCTTTCTCTGTACTTACCATGCTCTCTGTACGATGGAATGACCACCAGGTAGGTGTGATCCTGTATATTTATGTGCCTTCAGTGTGTTTTCTGCATTACCTCACAAATTAAAAATGCTGCCTTTAAATAAGGGCGACATGATGGAAGTTTGTTGGGCAACAGACATCTGGATGTGGTTTTTCTCCTCAACTTTTATACATGGAAACTACCCCTCTGGGATAGAAAAAGCACTACGATAGGCAAGGAATTAATAAATTCAGTTGAGAATTAAGTTTACATGGACTGCACTCCTCATTTTCCCAGCTGAAATAAACAAACAAATAAACAAACAAATAAATAAATTGCATGTGGAGACTGTGTAAGCTTTCATTTCAATAAAATTAATGATAATGCAATGACAAATTTACAAGTATTTTGATCCAGAGTCTTGACATGGCTTATGAGAATCTGTCATGAATCTTCAAGAGGAAGTAGTTAGCACCCAGGAAGGAATAGGAGTAAATCAACTGAAATTTGAACATGCATATAATTTATCCTGTTCATACCTAACTACCCTTTTACAGAAAATTTTGCATTAGCAAGCTCCTTTGAGAACTTTTTCTCAGTTCTGTTATAAATAAAGTGTGTAATTCGTGCTATAAAATTGAAATGTAATAAGACCATGCAGAGACAGAGTTTCAAAATCCCTCCACCAGCCTGGCTGAGAGAAAAATTTCACAACACTAAAAGAAGTTCTCTCACAGATGTAATCAATAAGTGAGGATTCCACCCAGGTGGGGTTAGATCTTATCACCCGGACATTGACACCGTGACGACTTGATCACCACCTTCTATAATCTACATCTCATCTGATAAGGAATCGGACATTCTGGGAACTAAAAATAACTGTTCCAGGAACCAGAGATGGCCCATTCATCATCAGAGATGGGCCACTCATCACCCAGGATGGACAATTCATCAGACCCAGGAAAGGCTTTGTGCAGCCCAACTCCAGGACAAGAAAACTTCATGAATATGCTAAAATTACGAGAAGAATAGAGTTAATTCGGACTCTGCCCAAAAACTGTATAAGAAGGGACCAGCGGAAGCAGCATTCGTGAACTTGGGAGGTCTGGTGCAATAGAGATCAGATCTATGCCTGCTCACCCAGCTCCGACCACGGGCTCGGAGCTGCTTTTCTCGATCATGGCTTTCTGTGTGACCGATCTTTCGGCTGCGGAATAAAATCTATTTCTTCATTAAATTTAATTTGGCTGAATTTCTTTACTTCAGTTCTATTGTGTCAAGAGTTCGTTTTCTTTGATTTTTCCTTGGAATGTGAACACCTGCTCTGTGCTGCACCTTTTGCTGAATGGGGTGAGATGATCCCTTGAATATGAATTTATCACTGCAAAAGACAAGATGGAAAATGTAGCAACACTTTCCCACAGCACTTTGAAGGTTATTTCTAACCCTAACAAATATTATGATATGTAATATTGTAATAACAAATTGGAATATTTCACTACATAACTCAACGAGCTGTTATGTCCCGTTGTTACCCAGTTCCAGGGCAACCTGATGTACTGAAAAATTAAAATTCTGCGTTTCTTTCTGTAATATATAACCTCTTTTCACCAGGTTTTTATTCTGTGGTAGCAACTTGGAGGTAGCAGATTTGGCTCTGTATCTTTTGTACTGATCTTTCTCAAAGAATATATACATATATATATTTATATAACCATTAATTCTGTAGCCTTCTGTCAGAGACTGAAATAGTTAATGCCTCAAACATTGATAGAAAGTTCTGCTCATTATAACAAAAACTGTATAAAGAAGGTACAACCAAAGAAGCCTCCCAGAAGATACCTGACTAGGAATTTGGACTGTAAGTTAAACCACTAAGATTAGATGAAGGGAAAACACATTCTTTAATCATCTGAGGCCTAGGAAAAAACAAACAAGGCTGAAAAAGAGGAATGCATCCACAAGAAGGCCAAACACAGAAAGGATTCTTCCCTGGCTGAGTTTGGGGTTGGAGAGACCACACCCCACAGAAGCCAGGTTTACACAGACACCCACCCCTGAAATGAGGTCGGGGGGAGGAGGTTTTGGGTGTAACCTCTGGTCAGAGGCAGTGAACACCCATCACATCTCCCTTACACAAACTGGCCCAGCTGTGGAGCCCCCAACCCCACAGGCCACATCCACGGGACATTCACATGAGAGGCAGCTGAGGGGGCATCATAATCCGTCAAAGGCTGCCCAAAGTGCCCCCCAGAGTAATTCCTGAGGCCTTGTACCACAGGACTGCACATGATGCAACAGATCCAGAGTCTGTTGCAAGAGACAATGGCAAACTTCCCCCCATAGGGAGGTGCCTGGGTTTTCTGACCTGGCCTGAGGTATATTAACCCATCAAATTCTACGCTGTTCGGGGGGACCTTCACCACCAAGAAGACCACCTGGAGAGGATCAATGGAGCATTGTTGGGATCCATGGAGTGGTGATATTTTCCTTATTCTGTCCCTGTCACTCTTTCTGTCCCCCCCACCTATTTTCTGTTTCTTTCTTTCTCTCTCTCTCTTGTATTTACCATGAAATAAAACCCATACTTTTGTCACTGGCATATGGTCTTGTTTGCAGCTTAATTCAGGCAAAGGCATTTCTAAGAACTTTAATAAACTGATCATGACACCTTCTAAAAATGCTTTTTTTTTAACCACTGAAATTTTAACTGAAAATTCTGGAACTAGGTTTTAAGTGCTACTACATTGTGGACCTTCAGGAGAATCAGCTTTTCTGAAGACTAGGTCGTACTGAAAGAAATCCCACAAATATTAATTGCATCTTAACAACTAAAGTGTTTGTGAATTTCCTTATCTCTCAAATAAATAGAGATCACTCACTTGCCATTTTCATGCTCTGAAAATTTTATCCTTCTTGATGCTATGATAGATAGCCACTGTGCATTTAAACTTGAGTTTCAACTACATTATTTTCTCTGTTTTCACTGTTCAAGTTTTCAGTATATCATAGCAATTTTCTTATCCATGTCCTCTCCGTGCTAACCCCCAGGAGTTTAAACAATGCTTTACACTGTTTTTTTCATTGCAGTACTATAGGTAGTTAAACGTAAGCTGCTTTTTGGTAAATCTGGCCTTCCATATAATATAATAATATTTATGCCTGACATCTTTTGTCTCCTGAAGTAACTCTTTCATTCAGCACTGAGCTGACTTAAATTTGGGGGTGGGAGCAGGGGCAGGAAAAATATTTGTGAATATAACCTTAAAAGCAAGGTTATTTCTGTATATTTGCCTCTTTCTTTCTGAGCTCAGAGTTGAGCTGCTGCTTGCTATTGATACTGAACTAAGAACCTGGCCAGCAAAACTATTCTCTCTCTCAAAAATCTTGCAAATCTTAATGATCTAGATGGCTTTGCTGCTGACTGCCTGTGCAATTCATTAGAAAAGTTAAGGTGGTAACTAACTCACTGTACACTCCCTGTGTTTTGAAGACTAAATGCATACAGAATTTCATTGTCCCTGATGATGTCTCTCATTTTTTTGTCTCTTCAACATTATAGTTTTTATTTGTGGCAGTGGCATTGTAATGGTTCTCATGTTATTATAAAGACATTCAAAGGTGCTTACTGTGAAAGAAGTTATTTTCTTCGACAAGAATATCAGCAACATATGGCAAGGTTTTCTCATCCTGGGGGTATGAGTTCCCAATTCTTTACTTTTGTGTGTTTGCCCTTTTCCTTTCATTATGCTCTCTTGAAGAGCACTTGAGGATTTTGCTTGGGTCTAACCACATAGAATCCTTTTAAGTTTCATTTTAACATAAAAAGCACCCTAACAAAACTCCTGATCTCAACAACTTCTCTTTTCACCAGTGTCAGTCAGGATGATTTTTTTTTAACCTGGCTCACCACAATTGTAAATTTCAAAACAGCTGTTTGGGGCTCCAAACCCAGTGTACAAAGTCCCTGCACTATGCTTCAGCAGATCATTTGTCTCCTTTCCTTTTTTGAGATCTCCTTTTATCCCTTAAACACATCAGGGTTTTGGCTTTCTTACCATGTTGAATGGCCCATCTATGTTCAAAACCATCTCAGAACAGCTATTGTGTAATAGTTGTTTTCCACAAGGTTTTCACTAGGTTCTTTCCATTCTTATTTCTGTTTTCCTGCACCTAAAGCATGGATAAAAAGACATAGAAGCTAAAAACATCCTACTCATCCAATGTCTGCTCCACCCTCTAGCTAGAGAATAATCCCTCTATAGAGGGAAGAATATAGGCTTCTGTGGAAACTGTGGAGGATTGTCTTAAATCGATCACGACAGTGAGTTTAAATAGGCTTCCAGACTTCATATTGAACAGCAGAAACGCATTCTTTTTCTGCTTTTGCAACCTCTACTCTGAAAATATGTACACTGGGAAACCTTCAGTCGAGTGATCGGAGCAAACTGTTAAAGCTTGAATGGCCACAGTCGTTGTGCAATGCCAAAACTCATTCCTCCTGCACAAGTATTTGTGCAGCCATGCAGTGAAGTCAATCCTGGAACTAGGTGACAGGAAGAAATGAGTAAAATTGTTATTTTTGACCTGCAAAAGTTCCTTATTTCTCTAACATTGTAGTCACACAGACAACTGTGCTGGAACAAGGGAGTGGGTGCAAGTCATGAGTTACTGAGAGTGGGACTGATTTTTCTGACAGAAGGACTGGCTTACATCAGGTTAAAGTATTAACTGAGCAGCAACTTAAGTGAATGAACTGATTCAGCACTTTTTGGAAGAGTCTTCAGCTGAATTACAGATAAGTATTTGATATAAAATAATTGTGTGAATTGAACAGGAATATTGAAGAAATAATCATTGTAAAATGAGTTGATAAAGCACATATTCCTTATGCAAACAGTTCTTGGGTCAGGGCTGAAGAGATTTCCTGTTAAAGTCTTAGTAATATTTTGTAAGTGTCATTCAAATGGGTTGTTGCAGCTCTTGAGAATAGATAGTCTGAATTTCCACTGAGAGATTTCTGCTATTTATGGAAGAAGTTTAAAATTTATTTAGTCTGAATTATTCATCTCCTAATTGCCTTGGTTCTAATCATGTGTTGCCAGATATATTCAATGTTTCACCACCCTCCTGAAATATCCCCAGAACACTGTATTTCCCAGCACTTATTCACTTAATCACTTATTCGCTTATTCCAACAATAGTTGGAATCAAATATCAGCATTAGAATCAACCAAGCTTTTATACAGAACCTTGTCCACTGAATATGGAAACTTAAAAGCCAGTCCTTTTTCCTTCAGTCTTTTGAGTTCAGTTGTTTAACTTCTTTTCTAGTGCTCTTGTATGTTTCTTTTCTATTCTGCTTTTAACCAGACAAACAACAGCCAAGTAAAGGATGAGTCTTCATACTTGTCTCGGTTTTGAAAGACAGGTGTCTGCTAAGGAAGGCAGAGGCCCCCCTTGAAGTGGCAGATATAACCCCTTTTCCCTCCAAGTTATTATATTTTGAAATCAAGAGCCTTTAGGCGAAGATGTGGGAAATAGGAATAACAGTTCTTTACTATATATATATATGTATATAACCAGTCAAACAAAACAACAACAACTCTGGCAGTAACAGCAATCACAAACCCAGTGCCAGCCTTCTCAGCTGTCGGGCCCTTTCCCCTCGGGTGCAGTTCCACTCACAGCCGGCAGGGGCGCTGGCGGCTCCCGGTGAGCAGGGCAGGTGCGATGGTTCCCCCGCGGCTGCAGGGGGCGCTCCGGGGCGAGCTCGGGAAACCCGCGGCTCTGGTGCCCTGGGATCCCGGGAAGGATGGAACAAAGGCTTCACAAACCCCTGGGCAGCCGATCCCGGACTCTCAGGAACAGCAGGCTGGAACGGCAGGGACGAACGCAAATCCCGGGTGGCAGGCGAGATGTATCCAGATGGGAGAACCCCACGGAGGCCCAGGCAGGCAGGGCGAGCAGGGCTACAGCGTAGCGAAAGCTCGAAGCAGCAGCGGGGCAGGGCAGCCACAGCCCGGTCTCCAGCAGGGCAGGGAAAGCAGCTTTTGGGGTCTCGGTGTTGTTTCCAGCAGGAAGAAAGAACGGCCAAAAAGAAAGAAGCAGCAGCTCCTTTCTCTGCAGCTTCTCTCTCCGGACGCTCAGAGCGAACTGCCCCCACACCCAGGTGTAGACAAAGGAGTAGCCAGGCCCGCCCCACTCCCCTTTTTGTCTTTCTTAAGTACAGCTATTTGTCCTCTAGCAACATGCATATGGGAGAAAATTCCTTTAACAGGAAAAAAAACTAAGACTAAACTAAAACCCCAACAATACTTTTGCCTGACTGACTCCACTAATAAATGCCAAATAAGAATGCATACAGAGTTTGTAAGAAGAAGAAAGAATAAATGATCTTTCACTAGCTGCAGGGTCACAATAAATATCCACAGATTTAACTGTATTTGTACATGAATCACAGTCAAATTCAGCTTAGCTCCTCTTAGCTGTATTAAGTCTGTAAGACTTAAAAGAATAAGCAGTAGAGGACCTGGTTACGTGGACAAGCTCAAAGCTCATTTTACTATTACAAGAGTATATCCAATTAGAAATTTAATCTAGTTTTACTTAGGTTCTTTGACTGCTTATGTTTAGTTGACTCTTTTGTCTGTTCCTGACATTTTCAGCTTGGAGATGTGTCTTAGTGAATGTAACAAGTTACATACATTTTCTAAGATGCCATTTTCTATAACTGCTGGTTGATTAGTTGCTCAACACACATCTAAGATTCCAAACTGCCTCCCAGTGGTCAGAAAAAAAATAACTTTTAAGAACTGCAAACAAATCCTTTTAACAGTCTGTCCATATCTCCCTAATAAACAGCTGTTTCAGACCAGCAAATTGAATAACTTTCAGGGTAAAGATGGACTTTAGCAAAGGATGTAAACAGCTCTTATGCAGAGATTTCAATAATCTTAAAATTCATATTTTTAAAACTTGGTCTATTTAATGCTAATACAACATCCAGAATCATATACTTGTGATATGATATCACCCAGATTCTGTCTGTATTGTTCATTAATGCAGTGGGTTTGGTTTGTAACTGGGCAGAAACACCAATTTAGTGTAGTGGTTTGGTCCAAAATACTCATTACTGTTTATCTTCTGTGAGATAAGAATTAGGAGAAATGCAAAGCAGGCACCAAACTTGAAAGAATATAAGGAAGTTTATTAACAGACCTAAAAGAAGAAAAAAAATCATACCACACCTTCAGAACACTTCTCCTCCCCCCACCTTCCTCCCTTCTCCCACTGACAATGTAAAAAGACAACCCTTGAGATGTTCAGTCTGTTTATAACTTCCATAATAACCTTGTTCAGTCCATTTAGGAAGAGGAGTCTCTCTTGTCCATGCTATGAAAACATTATCACAATGAGACAGCCGCCCGGGTTGGTTCTCTGCTCGCATGTGAGTCCCTTCCCCAACTTGCAGCTTTTCCCACAACTGCTTTCGAGGGTCCACTCTTGAAATTACTGGGGTAAAATTTTAAGGTTGAGCCGTTCGAAACAAAAGTTCTCTTCACCCACCTGTGGGAGCATTTCATCTCTAAGAACAGAGGCTCTTCTTCCCTGGGAGCAAAGGGTCTTCCTCATCTTCATCTTTAGGACTATCTCTGGGAACATCTCTAGGAACTGAGGTTTTCTCCTTTTCCATTTGGAGCAAAAGTCCTCATCACTTCCATCTCTCCCTGTTCAAACTTCTCATGAAATTACAGCTGCTTCAGCATCTGCCTATCTCAGCACAGGTGCTTTTGCTCACAAGTTGAACGCTCCACCCCCCATGCCTTCATGAAATTACAACAGGTACTCTAATATAGCATAGCTTCACAACAGAATTTCAGCTTTAAGCACCTCCTCTTTCTCTTCCCTCAGGTTTTCAGCTCTTCACAGCACTAAAAGGGTTAATCTCACCTTGGCCTTGCAGCTGGAATGAAGCTTATCACTGTTGGTCACGTGACCTCTGCCAGACATGGTGCAGCTTTAGCTGAATCTTGGCCGAAGTGGAGAGGGGGGGAGCCGAGCCACTCCAGCTGCCCACAGCCCTGCTGGGGGGGGGGGGGGGGGGGGGGGGGAGGCGGGGAGGTGATTCCGTGGCTGGATCAGGGCCCATCAGCTCCAGGATGGCCGTGGCCTGGCCCAGCCTGGCCCAAGCAGGGCCTGGGCTGGCCCCACTGGCCCCCACACGGGGCCCGCAGCCACCTGTCCCAGCATGGGAAACGAGAGAGAGCTGTGGGGGGGGGTTGTCTATTCTTAAGTGTGGATCACAGAGGCGGTCACAATTTTAAGCGGCTTAAAGAATTGTCCATATCCAAACTGGCCAGCTGATAGGTTCTGTTAGGTCACAGAGGAAGCTGTAAGCACCCCTTTGCAAGAACATCACTTCCGGGACTATGCTTGCTAACCCATGACAATTAACTTAACCTCAGCAAGTACAATGGTATCATTTCCATGGCTGTATACTCTTCTTGTGGATTTTTTGGTACCCATACAGTGCCATATAATTTCTAACCACTTTTTCCATATCCCAACTTGCTAGTTTGGGGTTTTTTTATTTCTCATTTGCAATTTTTCTATTAGTTTGTGAACAACAATATTGTGAGCAACATTGTTAGGCCATTAGCTATACACTCATCAATGCTGGAGTTCAATTTTCAGACCCAATTTACAAAAATAATCCTCACTTGTGCAGCTTCAGAAGAAAGAGGTTTTAGATTTCACTCACAAGTTCAACCCTTCAGATACAAACATTCACTGGTTACCATACATCACACAGGCAAAACTTAGCCAAATGAATGTGGACTGGGATATATAGGACCAGACACTCAAATAGTAAATGCCTGCACTTTGCAGCATTCCTTGTTGCCTACTAAACACCAGAAAAGTAAGTGAAATACAATGTAGAGAGAGACATCAAGTTGAATGGGAATGTGTTTCCAAGAAATTTTATCAGAAGAGTGACCTCTCACAGACACTGGATTATGTTTTCATCTGTTAAATCATGGACAGACCTATTAAACTAAATACATACTAGGCTGTTTATTCATTTTTGCAATCTTTTATTTTTAAAACATGAACACACAGGATCCTGAGAAAGGAAAACCCCAAAACAACACCAGGCTCAAAGCCAGGTTGGAGAATGACAAGGAAAGAAGAGAGAGAGATATCCATAAACTAAGGGTAAACTTTTTCCAAATGAGGTAGTACAGCTGTGGGCATAACTGCACATTCCACTTGAATCCTTTTCATATGTGTTTTGAGCACAGCTCTTACTGCAAAACAATTTTTTTTTTTTTTGAATGCTGCATACCAACATGATACACAGCCTCTATTATCTAAATACTCCAGGGAACTGTTAGAACAATTCACGGACTGCTTGTTCTGAGTAACAGTTTTAATTGTTTTCAAATATTGTACTTGGGTTTTTATTCAACTTCTTAGTTATGTTTTGTGGACATGGAGGAATGGAACAGTTGCATAAATACTAAGCACATTTTTTTCACCACAGCTCTACTTGAGCCCACATTGGAACGGAACCCACATTAGGAACAGAACCAAAAAAAAGTTTATTTTGTAGGAAGATAACAAACCCCTTTTTCTTCTACTGTTTTATTAGTCTCATATATTTGAAATATCACAATTGTTCCATATGAAGTGAGGCTTTCTTATCCTTACTAAAACACCTTTCTTTTATCACGCCGAAGTCAGACACAGCCTTCTGCAGTTATAATGAGGAGAGGAACTTCAAGATGAAACTTGGGTAATTCTCCTTCTCACAAGATCAGCAGACGAAGACATGGCTTTGGGTCTTTTTTTTCAGACAGAAGCAGAACTTGGGCTGGAGGAGGGCACTGGCCGTGCCATCATACCTGCGGAACCTCACCCCTCCTTGATGGCTCTCGGATGCCACACCACCCACCTGCATCTTTCTGCAAACCCTTCAGCCTTTTGGGTTTTGGCATGAGAGGTATCTGGTGACAGAAAAAAGCTCCTCGGGAGTCAAGTGCTTTATGAAGGAGCATCCTCTCTTTGGCAGTGGGTTTACACACAGGAACTTGAACTGAGACAGTACTGTTCCCATCATCAGGAAGTCATGTTTATCCATGAATAAGTTAGTCTCCTTTTGGGCTTCTTCAGATGTGACTGACTTACTGGACCTGTGATTAAACAGAAAACAAGAACAAAATACACTGGCTGACACCTTAGATGGCAAGGAGAGTCACACATTACAAATTCATATTCCAGCACACACAAAGAGAGTCTTTAGGTCAACCGCTCTGTCCTGAATTATAAAAACAGTGAACGGGACAAACCACATGCCTACTGTCTTGAATTCTTCCCAGCCTCCCTCATTCAGTCTTTCAACACTGGGAAATGAGGACCCTCCTCTAGGAGACAGTAGTGGAGGAGTAAAGACCTGGCTGTGTTTGAGTCGCATGACCTGACAAGTGCCTGTACTTTCTGATGACAGGAGACAGGATGGTTCCCATCCTGTAACCACAGCTATCTCTTGATGGTGTTGCCTCCTCTACTTCTGAGAATGAGGAAGGGCTCTTTCTTGGCAAGGCTGAATGTACCTGTGGGGTTGAGTGAGGCTGGACAGAAGAGGAGCTGTCTGTACATTTATTGTCCCTTTATAGTATGTGACCTGGAACACTGGGCAGCACTAGTAGGGAAAGAAAAAGACTGCAATCTTGTCAGCGCCTGGTAAATCCACTCTCAGTCCTGGTAATCACCCTGAGGTAAACGTTTTCTGTCTTGCAAAGGCATCACATGAGGAAAGACTGCTCCCTGCAAATCCAGACCTGAATTATCCATTCTTTTGTGTTTCTTTGCAGAGGACATGCTCAACATTACAACTCTGCCACTCGACTGTGTAGGTTAATTTTGTGCAGCTCTGTCTCCGGGTATTTTTGTGTTTTTTCTTCAGGTTTGTTGTGGTGCAGGGGGCACTCTGCATGCAATTCAGCTTACCAGAGCAATAGCTCTCAGGAACTTTTAAGGATAGGGTGGAGGATGACTGGATAGTGAGTTATAAGTCATTCTCCACGTTAATTGCTCTATCTGAATGTTACATCTAAGGCTTCCCCACCAGTTTCCCTACAGGAGGAGATTCTCCATGCTGAGGAGAGACTAGGAGAAGAACGGCAGAGTATTCAGCAGCATGTTCAGCAACTGCTTTCTATTATGCAAGAGTTTAAAGGAATGTGAACAGTCTGCCGAAATCCTTCTCATGTGACCAAGATCACAGCAACAACCCAGAGCCAAATGAACAACCAAGCTCTTATGTGCTAGTACAAAGGCCCAGCTAGAAGAGCATGCTGGAAGTCTAGTTTCAAATATGGTGAATAGGATTTTAATCTCTGCAGGTTGCTCAGCTGGCTGCTTTTCAACTATGGAAAAATATTTTAATTAAATTTCCACCTCACCATATTGAGTGTATTTTCCCTTTTCACTCAATATTTTTCATCAGATCCTTGAAAATTCATCTCTTTGCTCTCTATGAGCTTTAAAAAGCAGAAGGGAAAAATTGCTTCTTTGCCCTATGAAATTTTTGACTGTTGGTTGTTACTTGTATGTTCTACTGTTTTGTGTTGCAAAGTTAGGATAAGAATGGGTCTCACATACAACAAAACAGATGGGTATTTGAGCTGAATCATCAGAAAAATAAAAATCACAGCAATTGCCTGCAATGCAGAGATTTTGGAAAAGCTAAGGACATAATTATAGCTTCTTATAGAAAGGTCCAGATATAAATTATGCTGCAATAATTTCTGTCTCTAGAGGAAAAGCAGTGGTCTCCTGATTCAGGGCCTCTTAGTTTTTCACACTCAAATTGCTAAAGACAGGCATTTCAGTCATCTGTTTCTCTGCATTAAGCTATGTCTCCCTTTTGGATATAAATAGATTGCTTTATACCTTCAGGTGTCAAGCCAACTCACTACTGTTTTAAATCTGGCCTTGAAAATAAATGGTGTACCCCTATTAATTAAAAATACATTTTAGTAGACAGTTTCCAATGTTTGTAACAGTGAAGTTATTTATCATGTTATGTTTGTTACCTGTCATGAAGGGAGAAGTCCTGTTTATGAATTACACATTTTGATTGTTCTTTTATGTTTTTAATATGTGTATTTTATGCTAGTATTTTTTGAACATATATATTATGTAATATAATATATAATTTTATATTTAACCATGGTAGATATGCAAAACTAGAGCAAAGGTCTTCTGCGTTGGGGGATACTACAGATTTAAACTACACCTAACAGTCTGAGGACCACAAGGACTTAAGGGGACTGTATCTGTATGCCCTCTTCTATGAAGTGCATAATTGCAACGTAACAGCTCCCCTTTGAGATTAAAAAGTTTGTTTCTTATACCCCCAACCATCTGGTCAGAGCAAAAATGGTAAACAGTATCCTTAAATAAGACAGATAAAGTGCTTACAAATTCTTAAAGCAAAGGCACCATTTTCAAAGAAAATGTTCACAAAGTTCTTTACACTTTGCAGTTTGTTGCAACCAAAATGACACTTTTGTCTAAGCCAGAGAAAAACTCCATTTCACTTCGTTGCAAGCAGAAAGGAGTTCCTGAACTTTCTAAGCAATGGTTTCCAGCACAGGATAGCATGGAGTTTCCTGGGCAATGATAGAACAGAGTAGACTGGGAACAAGAAGATCAGATCTCCAAAAGTGTCTTTTGCTGCTGGCTGCCTGCCTTTGGAATTCAGATTTTATCTGTCCTCAGAATGTGCTGTGTTCAACAAAGCAGAAACAAAACACAAAAGAGGAGAGGACTACAGTTGAAAGAAATCAAATAATAGATATTTAAATTAAGACTGCAAATGTTATCTTGCTGCAGGGAGAGTCAGTTATGTAGTTCCTTTTAGGAAAAGGGTCATATCTTATTCTGAGATGGTAAAACAAGTTCAAGTCTCTTGTCAGCAACTGATTACAAAACAGTAATACATAATCCTAACCTCATGGTAGCTAACCAGCTGTTTAAAGAACTGCTTACATTTTTAAACAAATCACTCTGTAAAAACAGTGTAAGTGGTGAAATAAGACTGTAGAAAACCTTATTGCAGGGTTGTTTTTTTCCGACAAACATGGATTTTCAATAAAATATTGCTCTTTTTGTGTGTAAAAGTATATTTATTTTTGGACTGAGCAGGGCAGAAGGCTGCCCTCCCAAGTATGAGTCAGACCACAGCAATTTTAAAAGTTATCATAGGTTCAAACAGGAAAAGTTTCAGATGACTACAATTTTCAGACACTTGTTTATGCTGCATATAAAGGTCATTTTAAAGTCTAAGTACTCTTGGTAAGGTGGTGGTTTTTAAATTACTATTAGTGTTTCCTCAAACAAAGTATAATGGTAGATGAAAACTGGAGGCTAGCTGATGTATAGGGCTCCTCTTAAATCTGGCCTGGTGACCAGTAAGTTTTGCTTCAGGTCTGTATGGTCACATTGATCATTTCTTCTTCATTGTTTTGTGTGTTTGGTCAGACTGACGATTCAGAAATTAACAAACACACATCCGTGCTTCACCTCCTTTCTCACTGTGAAAGGATTTTTGTAAGCTTCCTGCATCCAGGGCAGCAAGAGGATTTTAAGCATCTGATCACAGGTACAAATAGGATAGTTTTTTAAATAAGAAAAATCAACTAGGATTAGGTTTGTTTGTTTTTATTTTTTTTTCTATTTTGAATCTTGTAGCTACAGGTGTTGTTATTACCATGCAAATTAGCAGTATGTCTCAGTAGTTGGACCTAACCTCAATTAACTATAGTAATGCAGGTACAACAGCATCTTTTTACTAGAATTGTGTGTTGCAATAGCTGCTTCCATGGTAGTGCAAGCTTTTAAAAAATAATTTGCAGCTATTTTCTTCTTAGCAAGTAAGTGCATTCATAGTTAGGATCTTTTGTCTTCTACAGAAGACTTGTATTTCTAATATTCTTAACCTGCATTGTAGTTGGCATCTTGTCATGCTGGAAGTGCTGTGGTTCCACTGATGTTAGTGAGAAGAGCAGAAGAAGGCTATGTGAGACAATGTGATAGGCTGACTGTGACTGCCAGCCTCCTACCAAACTCTCTCCCACTCCCCCTACTCAAGAGGACAGGTGAACAAAATACCAAGAAAAAGCCCATGGGTTGAGATAAGGACAGGGAGATCAGTCACCAATTACCAGCATGGCCAAAACTGAATCAACCTGGGGAAAATTAATTTAATTTATTGCCAATTAAGAGTAGGGTAACAAGAAATAAAAACAACACTAAAACCACTTCCCCCACCTTCCTCTTCTTTGGGGGCTCATCTCCATTCCTTCATTCCTGACTCTATTCCTCCACACACAAAACACACACAAAAGCCGTGTAGAGAATGGGGAACAGGGGCTGTGGTCTGCTTGTCACTGAAACTGTGGGAAAAACAAAACCCCTCCAACAACATTTTTTATGTTAGAGAGTCAAGGCATTCCTTTATTCTCTAGCCAGGATGTTGTTCTGGCCAGGATGTTGTTCTGGCCAGGATGTACCACAGAAATCATCTCATCCACACATAGCCCATCACCTTTACTAGATTTTTCAGGTCTTTTTTACAGTCAAAACTCACAGAAATGAATTGATTCAGTGTTCATTGGTCTCAAGTTGTGTAGTTCTTAGTATTTGGTCTCCTATTGGATCCAGATTTCTTTGCTTCTGATGTTAATTAGATCTTCATTCCTTGATTTTCTTATCAGTCTTTTCCAGAGGAGATGTCCCCAACTCTGCCAGAGGCAGAGTCCGGAGTAGATGTTCCTAGATGGCCGCTGATGTTCTGTTGATGTTCTGTCGATGGCCATCTCTTGTTGAGGCTACTCCCAGTCTGTTGAAATGCTGAGCCCATCAGGCCTCACCTAGAGAAACAATGCCCTGGAAAGAAGCTTCGGTTCCCTTCCCCTGGGGCAAAGATGAACAAACCTGGCTAAAGTCATATATAAAAAATTTTTAAACTGGTATGTTTTCCAACATGCTCATTATGCTTTGCTACTTCTTTCTCATCATGCCCTTTTCTTACTACAACAACAGGTCCCTTCCATGGGGTACATACAGTCCTTCACAAACTTTTCCAATGTGGATCAAAGACTGCTGAAAGGGATATTCCATACCACAAAACAGTATATGGGGCATGTTGGCTGGAGATGCTGATTGCTTCTTGGGAACAGTCTGGGCATAATTAAATTTTATTTTGATTCAATTATTAAACTGTTTTTATCTGAGCACATGAGTTTTAGTGCTTTCTTCTCCTTATTCTCCCCTCCATGCCACAGAGAGTGCTGTAGGGGAGGGGGAAGCAAGGAAGCACCTGCATACTATTAGTTGCCAGCAAGGCTAAACCATGACAGGTGTCCCCCAGGGTCTGCAACGTGAATATCTGCTCCAGCACGCTCCTCCTCAGTGAGCTGCAGGGGGAGAGCCTGCACCACCACTGTCTTCACCACGGGCTGCAGGGCCTGGAGCACCTCCTGCCCTCTTTCTTCACTGACCTTGGTGGCTGCAGAGTCTCACATTTTTCTCTCTCCTCTCTCCCAGAGCTGCTGTGTATCATTTTTAACACTGTAATAAACTCTGTGTTATCACAGAGGTGTCACTAGTGTTGCTAACTGTATCAGGTATGGGCAGCTCTGGGTCTGTTTTGGAGCCTGCTGGTGCTTGCTCTGTCCAGCACTTGGGCAGCTCCTGCTTTTTTCACAAAGACCACTCCTGCAGTCTCCCTGCTGCCACCACCTTGCCATGAAAGCCCAACAGAGATCAATTATTCAGGCTTCAGCCACTGAAACCACCAGGTGCCACCAAAGTTACTCCAGGAAAGTTATTGAAAACTATCAGAATAGCTAAGGACTCTAACTCCCTGCATAAAAAGTAGTAGCATGCTTCTTAATTTCTCTGATAATAACGACAACAGTAATCCTTGCTATAGCAATAACCAGAGGGATATTAATGAGTTCTTCAGGCAAAAATAATAAAAATCAATGCAATTGCATACAAAGGGAGTCCATCTGATATTTAAAATCAATATCTTTTACCCAAGTGGTTGTATACAGTCTACCAGTTATGTGCTACTCCTTCAGATTTTAGCTTTCCTTTATATTTTGTTTCTTTCACAAGGGTGTGTAGGAGATCAATACATCAGGCCAGTTTTAGTCTTCAAAATAAAACTATAATAAACTGACACTGACTAATACACTTCACCAATGGCTAGCCTTATTTGCTCTCCCACTGCATTTTCAAAATTCGTTCTTGATAATTTTGTCTGAAATCAGCTGTAAATGAAGAGTTGATGCCATGCTGATAGCACTGATGGCTGTAGTTCTTCACTGCATTAGTAATTAAGGTTCAGCTCCTCTGGCTGGCAAGCCCCTTGATGAAGAGGAGAGAAGCTGAAATCAAAAGGGGACAACATGCTCCATCCTTATTTCAACACCTTTCATGGTGTTGTGCTCCTGGATCCTTCCAGCACAATAACAAAAGGGTGAGGCATCTCATCTTCACCCAGAATTTTTTATCTGATTTTGGGGGCTGGGTCTCACCAGGAAGCTTTCCTCTTTATTCTACAGAATTTTTCTGTTTTGGTGTCCAGGTGCTCATCTCCCAGGTTTTCTACCTGATCTACTGCTCAGGTGTATTCCTGCACCTTGGCTGTGCAACTGTATTGTAGGTCTCTTTGTAGCTTATCATTATTTATGTATTGATGCTTCATGGCATTACAAGATGCTCACAGGTTGGTGCCAGTTATGTCATAGCAGTATTACAGTGTTAGAAAATGCTTACATACTGCTATAATTTACCCTATTTTGATGTGGTTTTGGCTAGGTTAAATGCATGCAAATACTAATTACATTCTTTTTAGTGTAATTCTATTTTATGGGAAGCAACAGCCTTCTGCTTTTGCTACAATTTATTTCGTATTAAAGATTTGGCTTTCCTGCATTCAAAAATCAGCAAAGGCCAAAGAATTCTCTTTGCTGATTTCCACGTGAATTTAACCCCCAAGTATAATGAATCCTTGAACATACAAGTTTACCAGAGAAATGCTGTCAGGCACTTGCACTCTAACTGTTAATTGGGGATCTTTAACTGCAAAAGCATCATTTTGCTGTGTTGAAGCCCTTGCTCATGCCTCAAGGCCACCAAAAGATGTAGCATAGCATTTGACTTACTGGGAGTTGTTATCATGCAGTGTAAAAGAATGTAAACAGCAAACCCAAGCGGCACAATGCAAGACAGTGTTTCTATCTACACTGCCTTCTCCAGCAACTCTTTTTCAATTCCCTTTATTTTAAAATATGATTTATATTCACTTGGGTTCCCATTATGCATGTTTATTTTAACAGCACCTCAACTACTCTCTGTTATTACCAGGACATTAAAACCCGAAGTATTTTACTGAAATGAGTTTCATACCAGCTATCAGTTACGTGATATTCCTTCAGCCTTCAGAATTCCTTTAAATTTCCTTTATATTATTAGGATGTATAGGAGACCAATTAGCTTCAGAGTTTCCACCACTAGAATTGACCTGACTCGCAAGCACGAAAGTCTGTCTTATTTGTTTATCTATTTTTTTTGTATATTCCCATAACCAGCATCTTGTCTTGAAACTCAAAGTTCTTGGCAACTGCTTTGTTGTACATTTCATAGTAGGCAGAGCATGTAATTTTGTATGTCTGTTTAACAACTGCATGTGGTATGTGGCCTTCCAGAACCGCTGCATTTTTTACTGAGACCAAACAGCCTCTCCTACTAAAGCATTATCACAGAATCACAGAATCACAAAACACCCTGAGTTGGAAGAGACACACAAGGATCATCGAGTCCAGCTCCTGGCTCTGCACAGGACAGCCCCAAGAGTCACACTGTCACTGAAACAGCAAGAAAAACTAAAACTCTCAGACATCTTTTCAGTGTTAGAGAATTTAGGCATTACTTTATCCTGGCCAGGATGTTATTCTGGCCAAGATGTGCAATAGAAATTACTTCATCCACATATGCCCAGGTTGTGCAGAAAATCATTCCATCACACAGGGTTCTTTACCTGTTTTTTTTATATATTTATGTATACAAACCCCAAAGAAATTCTCATTCATTGTCCCAAATTACACAATTCCTAGTATTCAATCTCCTATTGGTTATTGATCCCTTTGATGCTAATTTGGTCCTTATTCTTTGGTTCTCTTATCAATCTTTTCCCAGACCAGGTGACCGACCGCTCCAGTGGGTAATGTTCACTAATGTTCCCTTCTCTCCTGTGTATACTCCTAGCCTGTTGATTTTAAGCTCATCAGACCTCGACCAGGCTCGGTGAACAAAGTCTTGAAGAGAAACTTTGATTCCCCTCCCCCTGGGCAAAGGCAAACAAACACCTGAATAAAGTTACCTAAAGAATTTTAAAAGTTTGTGTCATTTCCAACAACACCGTGTGTCCGACAGCATTGTCCAAACACTTCTTGAACTCTGTCAGGCTGGTGCTGTGACCACTTCCCTGGGGAGGCCATTATGGTTGACATCTAACATCATAAACTGTGAGATAACTAGGCAAGTTCATAATGCATCTGGTGAACAAATGGTCAAATTCACAGAGTTTTAGTAAATGGGGTTACACCAGGCTGGTGCTCAGTCACCACTGGGGTTCTGCAAAGCTCGATTTTATGGTCAGTGCTTTTCAATGTTTTTATAAATAATTTGGATGCAGAAGGAAAATGTACATAAGTAAGTTTGCCAGTGATACTAAATTAGGAGGAGCCATGGACTCCCTACAGGGCAGAGAGGCTGTACAGAGACATCTGGAGAGCTAGGCAATCAACAGCCATTTGAAATTTAACAGTAGGTAGTGCCAGATTCTCTCCCTGGGGCAAGGTAATCCTGCTTATACATACAAATTGGGGGATGAGAGTCCGGAGGGCAGCCCTGCAGAAAGAGATGGTGGGTGGGGGGTGTCGGGCTGATGGTGAATTGAACACGAGCCAGCAGTGCCCTGGCAGCCAGGAGGGCCAACCTTGTCCTGGGGTGCATCAGGCACAGCATTGCCAGCCGGGCAAAGGAGGGGATTGTCCCACTCTGCTCTGCACTGGGGCAGCCTCACCTCGAGGGCTGGGGCCAGTTTTGGGCGCCACAATATAAGAAGAGCATAAATCTATTAAGGAGTGCAGAGAAAGGTTACCAAGGTGGTGGAAGATCTCCAGGGCAAGATTTACAAGGAGCAGCTGAGGTCACTTGGTTTAATTAGCCTGGAGAAGAGAAGGCTGAGGGGTGATCCCATCGCAGTCTACAGCTTCCTTAAGGTGGGCAGTGCAGGGGATGTGCTGATCTCCCCTCTGGTGAGCAGCAGTCGAACACGAGGAAATGGAACAAAGCTGCATATATGATTTAGTGTTAGGTAGTCCTGCAGGGAGCTGGACTTAATGATCTTTATGGGTTCGTTCTGAATTGAGATTCTCTATGATTCTAGGGTTCTATAAGCTTCTCACAGGTTGTTAAAATTTAAACCCTGGAAGATGAACACTTCTTTCTAAACTCAATATTAGTTTTGAAAAACAAGGATGTGCCTTTCACTTACCAATTTAAGCCCCCTTAAATTTGGCCTCATGTTTATCACTGTTGCAATCAATACTGCTTCAGAAAAGACACCAGCCTGATAAACCACACTGCCACATTTAAACATGTATCTATGCTTCTACCTGCACACCAAGAGCTTCTTACAAAAAATCGGAGAAAGCTGCTCCAGGTGATAACAAGCCACAAAAAATGCAAGTGACAAATCTTTTAAACTGAGAGGTGAGAGTAGCATTAATTTTATCAAGTAATCTCTTGTTTCTCAGCCAAAGATCTATTGTTTCTCAAAGACAAACTCTTCAATGCTAAGAAACACATTTGAACACATTGAATAATTGTAATTTCACAGCTTTCAAATACTATGCATCAACTAATTTCTCTTGTGAATTTTGTCTCCACATTAAGTCTGAGGGTTAAAGCAAGAGCTGGCTGATTCTTTTTTTCAGAAGAATATTTCTTGAAGAAATTTGGGTTTTTTTCAGCTGAAATTATTTTTCTTTTTAATAGGAAAAAAGATCACCTGAGGTGATTTCTTTATGATTATCTATGGAAACTACACTTATCAACTAGTCTGTATGCTTTTTTACAAGCCCATCTGTCGCTTTTGTTATCCCAAACAAATTTTGGACCTGCTGGCTTATTCAAATTATTATTTAAATTTTAAAAACTGAATTTCTAAAAATTTTGTGAAAGCAATGACTGAAAACAGCAGAAGCAGCAGAAAAAGTTTACTGGTACTCCTTGGCCCAGATAAGACTCCACCATGATACAGAAAATAATCTCAACGACCCAGCTTTTCTTCTGTTCTGATGATGAGAGAAACTTGAGTCAGAGGTCCTGATTATCTGCATGTGCAAATAAAATCCACACATCCATTCATCAGATGCAATTCTTCTAAGCAGTAAAAAAAAAAGATGCTTTTTTTGGTTTGTGTTTTGTTTTGGTCTTTTTTTTTCATTTTATTTTAAGCTGATTTTCATTTTTTGGAAGAAAAAACGATCAAACTTTTCCCCTTTCTTAAAACTAAAGAAAAAAACATTGAAGCATAGGATGTAAAAGACTATGGGGTTTTTTCCTAATGTTTTTATCAAAAAAAGTATTTCTGAAGTAGATAGATGTTGCAAGAACAGGCAGCAACAGATAGAGAGTTTTTATTTCTACCTTCTGTCCTTGGAAATCTTATTTCTGTATTTCTTATGAACACTGAGACATATAATGAGTTTATGATTCTGCCAGTTAACAAGGGGCCTTCATATAGTCAACATAAAGACTAATTTTGTTCTCACAGGATTAATTAAGCTGATTTGAAGGACCAGAAAATTTTGTTTTGTTTAACTTAGATTGCTAAAATGATGCTAATAATTTAAATGAGGATTCTCCTCACTCTTTAATTAGTTTATTTTCTTATGAAAGGAAACATTTAAAAATATTACCAAAGAGGGAAAAATGAAGTTCAGAACTACAGCCTCTTTGTCAAATGAAGAGTTTACGTTATGAATATATATAAATTCAGTACAGTGGAGTACCACCAGTTATGTGTCATGAATTTATGCAGTAATTTTGTTTCTGTCACATCACTCTAAGTTCCATTCCTCCTGGTTCAGCAGCCTACTGATTGATTCAATTTTATTTGCATGGGTCAAACATTTTGCTTAAAATTAAAGCAAAAAGAGAAAGCAACAAATTGAGAACAAAAGGGGAGAACAAAACAAAAGCAAAGTACAGAATGGAAGAGGGAGAAATAGAGCAAAGGTTTCTACAGGTGAGACCACAAGTCTCAGATTGGATGAAGTGCCTTTTCCCCAGAAGGAACTTACCACTTTGGCTGTTAAGTCAGCCTAATAAACTCCACCAGTCTTTTGTCCCTAACATTGATAGAATTCTTCAGTATATGCCTTTGGCTACAAATATTGCTTGAAACAACAACACTTTTGGTAACTTGAAAGCTTCCAAAGTGGCTGACAACCTCTCAAAGCACAATTCTAGGAAACTATTTTTAAGAGGTTACTTATTGTTAGAGTAATCCTTCTGCCTATGTCTGGTCAAATAGGTTCAACTGTTTTGATCTCAAGTTGATCCTCCAAGCCATTCCACTGCTCCTTGCCATGCCACAGTTCTTTGCTAAATGCTCCTCCTTACCTTAACCTTCCTTTTGTACTTTGGTTGCCCAGTTCTGTGGACTGCTTAGACCCACAAACCACTCACACAGAATATCAGGATGTGGGGGGAAAAAAAGAGAGAAATAAATGGGGAGTGGCAAGTTTCTGGGGAGAATGGAAGTTGATTTACTCTTTTTTTAATTTGAGCAAAAAGACTGCAAAGCAAAAAAACCCACCAGATAACATCTGCACTTGCATCTTTGCATTTGTGTAAAGTTATGGTTTAAGTTGAAACTACAAGAGGTCTCAAACAGAGTAAGTCTCCCATCCCAAAAAACCCAAATCTGTTTCAGAGCTAGAAGTGTGTAGACACCAAGTTTCACTGGTCAATGATCACAGAACCAGATGAAACACAACTTTGAGAAAAAAAAAATCTTGCTGAGTTATCAGATCAGCCAGTAAGCTTAATAAGCTTTGGAAGAACAACTTCCTCATTGCATTTAATTTCTAATATTCAGGGAAAGATATTTTAGTCATTATTTGCAAATAAATAATTTTGTACCAAAGATACCTTACTGTGTTCTCAGTCTCTGACATAATTTTCCCCAAAACTTGTGAAGACTTGAATATCTGACCGGCTACTTCAGTCCAAATGGATCATAGAGTGGTTCGGATTACTGGACATTTGCAGTTTCTGAGCAAGAACCATTTTCTTCTTTTTCTATTTA
The DNA here is from genome assembly GCF_020740725.1 of Corvus hawaiiensis. Taxonomy (NCBI): domain Eukaryota; kingdom Metazoa; phylum Chordata; class Aves; order Passeriformes; family Corvidae; genus Corvus; species Corvus hawaiiensis. Next base: position 36,167,614 of record NC_063255.1, on the reverse strand, counting down.
CACTGATATGCTTTGAAATGGATCACATTCTATGTACTGTCTCTCAATACTTCAAGGCAAATGTTTACTCATCTTAAAAATTTAGGCATGTATGTTTCCAAATTCTGCCACCTAGTATACTGCAATATATTTGGAGAAACTTTTCATAAAGATAGTTACTACAGGTTTGCCCTTGCTTTAGGTCTACAGTCCCAGACTGATGACAATGTTGGGATTGATAAATCTCCCATTGACTATGGTGGTGCAGGACTTGGTACTAGCTGAAGATGCTAGATTGGTTTAATTTTGTGAATTTAGTGTGAAATTTTGTCACATATAATTTTGAAATTCTCTTTAATCTTTAAACTGTATGACAAACTGCTATAATACTCACATATTATTTATGTATCAGTAGTTGTCAGTTGTATTTAGCTCTTTTTTGTTCTGCTCACAGTGATCCTTACAGTCATATTTCATCCATGAATTAGAAGATTAAGAGAAGGAATGTATGTGCATTTGCACAGGAGCATACACTGCTATTACTTTTCAGATAACTGCCATGATCTCCATTTGTTTCACAAATGGAAGAGCCCAAGACCTTTTCTGGCTTGGGGTGTGACTAATCAGGGAAGAATTCCCAGGAATTAAGTGGGATTATGGTGGCCTGTCATCTCTCCCCATCCCCCTACAGAAAATGATAATGAAACAAAACATTCTCTCCAGAAGTCTTTAACCTTCCTTTCTCAGACATTCCCATCTTAAAATAAAAATCCTCCAGATCACCCTACTTGATCACTCTTTCTCAAGAGATGTTGTTAGTTCAGGACAGGGAGTTAGTAGAAAGAGGAGCTCTGTAGTTTGAAAACCCCAAACTGATATTGATGAGTTCATGGTAATAACTTCACTGTAATCCTGTTTCTATCTAAAGCCCAAATTTCCAGACCCTGTCTGATTAAAATTTTCTGTTTAGAGCCAAAATTTCTGTATTTCCTTTAATCAAAATGCATTTGTTCTGGACCTATTTCCAAACTACAGTGGCCAGTGTCTTGTCCACAAAAACCTCTTCCATGGGTCACAGTGACAAAAAAGTCATCTCAGCTGTGGTCAAGATGCAAGGCTCAGTATGGCCCATGAAACAACCAACCTCAAAACAAGCCAACCAAATAAACAAACCACTGGGGGGTACAGGAATTATGCTCTATCTTTGGAATCTCAGCTTCCCTGGCGGTCTCCAGTTAGTTCACAGTTCTCTTTCTGAGGCTCACCAGCATGTGCCAGAGAGGCAGAGTGCACACAGACAGGATTCAGCTCCTTGATATACATATTTTTAGAAAACTTTTTTCTGCAGACTCCACTGCGGCTGTATTTTCTTTCCTGGCTTTTTTGCTGTTGTTGTTTTTTGGTTTTTTGGTTGTTTGCTTGCTTTTTTTTTTTTTTTTTTTTTTTAATATAATTAAGAGCAACAGTACACTCACTTAAAAGATCTGAATTAATTAATCAGCAATTAGGCTGACTCACTGAATAAAGCAAGCCACAGGCTTCACATAGAGAGTCCTGCATCTAATCTTGAAATGAGCTATTATGTCTTTAGATGTCTGTTGTCTCATATTTGTTCCAATGTTTAATTATATGTCCTGTTAAAAAAGCGGTTCCTGCATGAACTTTTCCTTATACCATCTGACAGCCATTGTATCTCATTACACCTTCACCTCCAAGACAAAAGTGGTACAGCTGCAGCTGTGAGAGTCAGTAGCATCCCCATGAATTCACACTCTTCCTCCTCTCAGAGGTTTCTTTTTTTTGTAGGACTGCAGCATTCCTGCAAAGGCATTTGCTGCTGAGTGTTTCGTCCATGCTCTTGCAAAAGTGACGCTGTATTTCCTTGTATTTGCATAACTCATTTTGAAGAGTCATTAAATTTGCACACTGAAGACATGTAGGAAGTGGAGAAATAACTGTTGTGTGGAAGTAACTTTGCCTAATGAGAGCACTTTTCAATTAGATATGCTCCTCAAGTCTGTTGGGTACTTGTTGCCATTATATCCACTTGTAACTTTACCTCTCAAGATTGCAATTTTTCCTACTGCTGCTGTAATGAGACACAGCCTTTACTGCTTCTGTGTGTAAAGAAGCTCTTCCACAAGAGGTGTGTTGATGACTAACACTTCACGCTTGCTTTTCCTTGCAGCATTCTCCTCTAAATATTTCTGTACGCAGCAACTCAGAACAGTAATTTACTGGTACAACTTTGTCTGTCCCTCTCAGTTCTATTCTGCTTTTCTCCAGCACTCTATTCCAGTATTTGAGCTTTATCAATGTGATAATCTCATGCCTCACAAAAATCATAAACTTTTTTGATAGTGCAAAGTGGTCTTCACGGTACTTTCCAAACACTGCTGCTCCTTAACTTGTAAAAGCCACAGACACCTTATAAAAGAAAGAGATGAGAAAAATATGAAAATTGGAAATTAAAAATTAACAAATATATTTATTTATTCAAGACAGTAATAAACTTTTTGAGTTAAGGTTCAGGCTTGTTTAATATGCAATTTTTACTTCTCTTTAGGTTTTTCCATGTAGCTAAAACATGGAATATGTGAAATAATTTTCCAGCTTACAAATGACTACTGCTACTAAGACCTTCTTATAAATGTAACCAGAAGATAAAAGAAACATTTAAACAGACTTCTCCTGAGTTTGGACAGTTCCTTACATTCTAATGACTTATCCATACTCAATGTAACGATTCCTAGAATATGATAACTTTTTTAAAAAATACTCATTAATTTTGTATGACATCATGAATGTGCTGTGTATGTATGCTATTCTTCAATGTATGCTCCACTTGGGAAACTCAAGGCTTCCTTTCTTTTTTCCCCCAAGTTTTTTTTTATGTCTCAAGTCTTCTCTTTTTTTTTTTTGTTTTTGTTTTTGGTGTTTTGTTTGTTTGTTTGTTTGTTTTTGTTTTGTTTCCAGGTTGTGCTGGTGCTCAGGGGAGTAAAGATCCAGTCTAACAATGAAGAATCATTAATCCTCATGATCCTCTTCTGGAAGAAGTGTACCTTCTCTCCTCCAGCTGGGAGAATTTGTTTAAAAGCAAGAGATCACATAGCAACCAAGTCACCAGGCAAGCAGTGATGCAGATCAAGTCACCCCGGCACACAGCCGGGTGCTGCTGTAGTGCCAGGTAGAATGAGGATAGTCTGCTGATCTCAGGTGTCTCTCCACAACATATTCAGGTGGGAGCATGGGTGAGAGCCTGGGAGTCTTCAGCTTACTGGGCGTCTCACCAGCAATCTATGTTTGACTGCTCCCAGTATTGTAAGTAAAATGCAATTGTCATTGTAAAGCTCTGGAAAGCCTAATTCAGTGATGGGAACTGTACCTGTGGCATGCTCTTGGAAAGAAAAGAGTGGAAATCATACTTAAATTGGTGGAATACTAAGCTGCCATCCATTACTAATCCTGCACCCGAAATGATTGCTAGAAGGCCCGAACAAAGGCAAGGTGTGATATGAGAATGCTGTCTAGCTCTGCCGATGGGAAAGCACACTGTACTAGGCTCATGGGTTTCTAACAAGCAGAAAGCAAGTCACTTGCAACAACACATTCTCATTCTAGTATTTCTACTTGGGGTCTGTATTCCCACCATACTGCTCAGGAAGCTGGCCAAACCAGAGCTGGCACCTCCCTTTCCTCTTTTACAGGCGTCACATACGGATACTATGGCTTCCATCTCTTTAGTCTCCTGTCCACAAGGCAGTGGATGGGGTCTCCTTTTCTTCCTAATACTTCCTAGCTCATTAGGAAGTTTTAGGGTTGAAGGAAACCAGAATTGTTCCAGGAAGCTAAATTATTTTCTTTACCTGTGCCAAAGACTAAACAACATTTTTAAGGACCACCAAATCATCGTGAATACAAATAAATCACTCTTTCTCTGAAGTCTTTATGTTGAAGGATAATGGCATCCTGTCAAAACAACAGCAGATTAAAAAGATAGACTCTTGGAGAAGGAACAGTGTATCTAGGAAGAAAACTTGTGTGTTCTGCTCATGCTGTCATCATCCTGCACCTAGTAAACTAGCAGCCATTTGTGAGTCTGGGGACTGAAGCACTCTATTCACATTGAAAAAATGTCTTATAATGGGCAGTTTATTTAAATAAATAACTTTCCAGGGCTTGATAGAACCATACTCAAGCACAAAAATCCATCCACTTGGACAAAAATTACTCAGTATGATATTTCTATTCACATATGCACAGGTATTCTTTACCAATGGCATTCTTGAATACAAAGGGTGATTATCAGAATTCCTGCTACATTTCCCTTCAATATTAATCCTTGTTCAATCTCCAGACTCTCACATCACACTTGAAACAAACTGCTGCTGTGGAAGGTCAGCAACCCAAATTTGCCTTTGTTTTCCCTCATAAATACAGGTATAAAATAGGATAAAATAGATATAAATCTAAAGCTTCATTAAAAATTTTAAATTATGTTGATAAATAATAATAGTCGTCATTATACATTAAATCCATAACCACATGAATTTACATGTGAGCTGAATATGTGTATGAGTTTTCTTTGCCTTATTTCTTTATATTTAATCTTATTTCTCTTTCCCTTCTATCATAAAATGCAAACAGTGAAATTCTCATCTTATTAAAAATTTTGGCAAAACTCCCAAGTCTGACATGGAGCCAGGATTTTACTTGGTAAATCTGGTTGACTACTTTCTTCCTTTTAATAGCATTACATTGTATCTTTTTTTTCTGTGTTGTTTTCATGCTATATACTTTTGTGAAAGCTTATATTTGAATTAGCTAGCATGCAGCTGTGAGTACCTGTTTATAGAAAAAGAATCTGAGTATTATTTTGCCAGGTTTAAAATAGAAGACATGAGCTGCAGTCGTCCTTTGTGCTCCTCTGATTGATATTCAAAAGCATTTGAAACCTCTTTTGATTTCTCACAACAGTGTGAACTGTGTGTCTATTACTTTCAGCATATTTAATGCGAAATATCCTCAGCATTTTCCACCTAAATCCTGTACCTTACATTCATTTATAAGGATGCTTCTTTTTGTTAGGTCTTTTCAATTTCTCCACAATCCCAAGACATGCTTTGGAGTTAGTGACAAGGTACACTCAAACTCTTCTCATATAAAAGAATGGGCAAGGCTGTACCTAGAGATAAAGAACAGTCTTCACAAAAGCTTTGATAGAATTATTCTGCTCAACAGCATGTATGTACCACATAAAAGGCAGAACAGTAGTAGGACCTGTGAAACAAATAGGAATATTTTAAGGTTCTAAACATTTTTAAAAGAGAAAGATGTCATTGGATCAAAGAGCAGGTAATTCAGGTCAGCATATACCTCTATGAATCTGCATCTCCTTGTGACTGATGGATTTCCAGATTTAATGACTATATACTAAGACTAGAATAACATTTGAATGGAGGATCGATAGTTTGATCCTTATGCTGTATGTTTTTTCACAACAAATCTGGCTTCAAGTGGCAAATGTTGCTTCTCTTCCAATTTATAATGGAAGCTGTATATTTGGGTTCTTTTCTTCTGTTTTCTGATGTTTGTGCAAAAACGTACAAGGATTTTATTTCTATACTAGGCCCTCCTTTTTTTTAAACAGCTACCTGTCTTTTCAGCATAGGTATAGATACAGATACAGATATAGATATTTGCTATCAAGCCATAACACCTGTAGATATTTTTGAGTGAATCATGGTGAAGACAGTTGAAGAGTCAGACAAACAAAACCCCTTCTGAAAATATCAGTGACAGGGAGGCTCACAAAAGTTCTCTTCAGTGACAAGAAGAGAAATCTTCTTGACAACCATCCAAAGTGGAGACCAGCCTGTTCTCCCTGGAGCTACCCTTTACTACTTCATTCATGCCATTTCAGAATTGTCTAAAATGCATTGCAGTAACATTTTGTTGGCAGTTTAAATCACTTGCATCACTTTTCTGTTGTGTTACAACATTAAAATTTTTCTCTATTTTTCCAAATGTTTTTTACTGAACTGTAGAAAATTTGTCCAGGAAAATCCATTATACTGTACCTAGCTTGTTCTTGGAAGACACATTTTTCTTTTGCAACCTTCTTCAGTGTTTATCTGATTCCACCACCTCCTTAATCAAGTTATTTCTGTGCTTACCTACATCCAAGTTTTTAATACTCCCCAAATAATACCTCATCTGCTGCAGTCTAAGTAAATTACATCTTGATTTCTCCCTTGTTTCTTTCACAGTGGCACTTGGCCATTTTGGACCTGTGTGAGACCATTCAAGCAGGAGTTTACATTCATGTCTCTACTTAAACATTAAGACACAAATGTGTCCATCACCCTAAGCTGCACTTAGCTATGCTTGTAGCTTCTGCTAGATTTCATACCTGGTTTCTCAAGTGGTGGAAATGGAATGAAGCAAAACTTTGCTTACAACATGTTTGACAGGAAAAGCAGAAGGTAGCACAGAGTGTGCAATATGCATAGCTGGATTTTGCAAATTAATCTTCAGATGTGGGTATCCGTTTTCATGGAAAGGTGAATACATTGATAATAATGTAGGAGAGGAAGTCTGCCATACCAGTGGAGGAAAAAAATGACAAGGTTTAGCCCTGACTAACAGAACATGATGTTCACAGAATCAGGATTTCATGGACATCTTATTGTCTGACACTAGAAATTATATAAATTGTTTATAATTTTTTCTGTGAGTCCTTTTAATAAATTCAAATTTTACTGCAAAGTTAATTTCTCAATACTGATATATAAGTAACCTGCTGACATAAACATATCCCATGCAGAATAGAATCACATGGTAAGTAGCCTTATTGTTTGAGAAAAAAAGTCCCTTCAGCTGGAAAAGGGACTGGGAAGTTGAGACTTCTGGGTTGTCTATACTTCTGAGTGTAATTTATTTGATAAAGGTGGGCTTTTCATCTTACTTTTGATGTCACACATCTCTCAGTAACCCCAAAAGACTTCAAACTTTGCACATCTGTAAACAGTATTTATGCACTATTCAAAACACATAATTTCTCAAATATACCACACAAAATTATATACACTGAATAAAAGAACTCCAATATTTGATACTTCAAATCAAACTTGGTCTATGTAGACACTTAAAATATAGGACAAAAGAGAAAGGAAGAGTATATATGTACAATGCCTGACTGGGATGGAGCTATTTTTCTCAGAGCAGCCCTTATAGTGTTAGGCTTTGCATTTGTGGTTAGGACTGTATTGAAAACACACCGGTGTTTTGGCTGCTGTTGAGCAGTGCGTGAACAGCACCAAGGTTTTCTCTCCGACAGCTTCAACTACCACCAAAGGAGGGTAGGCTGTGGGTGGGCAAAAATTTGCAAGGGACAGCAGTCTCAAATTGATAGAAGTAATACCCTGTATCATGCAAAGTTCTACTCAGCAATAAAACTGGGGAAAAGGAGAGGCAGCAGGTGACATTTGTCATTATGGTGCTGGTCTTTCAAAGCATCCCTACATAAGTTGAGGCCTAGCTTCCAAGGCAATGGACAGACATCTGCCTGACAATGGGAAGTAGTGAATAATTCCTCTTTATTGCTTTGTTTCTATGCGCAGTTTCTGCTTTTCTGGTTAAACTGCCTTTATCTCAGACAATGAACTTTTCCATCCTATTTCCTCTTGCTGTGTTGTTGAGTATGAGTGAGAGAGCAGCTGAGAGGGCCTCTGGCAGCCATACAAGACAAAGTACAATGTAATTCAACTTGATCCCATTTATCCTTTTTCTGCAGTACTTAGAAAAGACACTGCATTTGTAACGCTTAATACTAATGTTGTATGAAAAAAATATTGTACCACACTTGTCAGAGACTGAAAATACTTCATGCCTCAAATATTGATATAAAGTTTTGCTCATTATAAAGAAGCTACAACCGAAGAAGCGTCCCTGAAGAGTGGGACTTTGAACTGAAAGTCAAACTGTTGATTAGATAAAGGGAAATGCATTGTTTAATCATCTCAGGCTGAGGGAACAGTATGCATCCACAAAATCCACAAAAACTCATCCCCGGCTGAGTTTGGGGTGGGGGGAGAGCACAGCTCACAGAAGCCAGGTTTACTCAGACTCCCCTCAACCAAGGGAGGAGGAGGAGGAGGTTTTGGGCGCATGGTGCAACCTCTGGTGAGAGGCAATAAACACCCATCCTCCGATCACACAAACTGGCCCAGCTGTGGAACCCCCAACCCACAGGCCACATCCACGGGACTTTCACGTGAGAGGCTTGGCCCCACAGGGCTGCACAGAATCTGCTGTGAGAGACTGCCTCCCACCCCAGGGGGACATGGCTGGACATGCCCACCCAGCCTGAGCATATAAACCCATCAGACTTGGTGCCTTCTGGGGGGACCTTCACCACCGAGAGAGCAGCTGGAGAGGACCAACGAACATGGCTGGGATCCACAGAGTGATGATATTTTCCTTATTCTGTCCCTGTCACTCTTTCTGTCCCCACCATCTATCTTCTACTTCTTTCTTCCTTTCTTTCTTTCTTTCTCTCTCTCTCGTATTTACCATCAAATAAAATCCTTACTATTGTCCCTGGCATATGGTCTCGTTTGCACCTCAATTCGGGCAGAGGCATTTCTAAGAACCTTAAAACTGGATCATAACAACGCTGAATACAGCTAAGTGCCATTAGGACAGAGGAGCAAGAGATTTGATACATTGCTTATCACATCACCTGAACTGGTATTTATTTTCTGGGTCATGAAAGTAATTACACACCAAGAAGCAGTCCTGACAGCTTTCAAGGTAGGATGGTGGTAATTCAATATAATTGAATTTCTTTGCAAGCTTTTCAATAATTCACTTTTAGCACTAATTAATTTGAACGGACAAAATATAAACATGAGTTCTGAAGTAAATGAAAACCCTACTATCTTGATAAATTTCTGGTGTGGTTATAAAATCTGTTCCCAGTTGTGGTAAATAGTCAGAATTCTACAGTGTTGCTTTAAGACAGGGGAAGAATTGATGAGGCTGGTTGAGGAAAACATGAGCTGGGCCATTTGCTGGGCTATTTGCTTATCTTACATCTGGTTCAAGTAAGGCTTAGCAACAGAATGATGTCTGGAGTGGAGACTCTCAATGTTGTTTTGATGCCTTGAAGTGGCTACCTGAAAACAGAAGCTAGACAAGATTAAGAGAGTAAAAAAAGGTATTTATTTGAAGGGCCTACAAAGGTACACCTTGGGAGTAAAAAGCCTCTGAGGGGCTCCACCCAAGATGGACACTGGGTCATGGGTTCTTCACACTTTTATAAGTTTGGTTCATTTGCATATCAGGGTTAATTCTCCAATTAAAATTTCAGTTAATTATGTAATTACCCCAAGTTTGTTAATCCTCTCAAAGGCTTTAGTTTACACATTTTGGGGCCTGGGACAACAAAGTGTCCTTGAAGTGCAAACCTAAAGAGGGTTTGTTATGTCTAGCCAGCATGAGAGAACAGTTGTAAACAGGCCACATTAGGCAGTACCAGATTTGAAAATATAAAAGTTAAAACCTAAGGCATCAGTTTCAGTGAGGCACAGAAAAATACAGCACCCCTGTACCCTGTACAATAGTCACACTCCCTTCACCAGGAAAAAAAGCCCTGGTTCATTAACGAGATATGGTTGGGCACAAAGACCCTCTGAAGAAGGTCAGGCAACCTTTACTGCAATCTCAGTATGTGGAGGAGGACCAAAGTGTTTATTGCACCACTTCTGCCAATTATAAATCCTGACTAAAAGTAAGTGACACCCTCATTAAGCCCCATTAACAGATTAATTTATCATCCCTTGGGTTGCAAATGAAGGAGAACATGTGTTGTGCAATGCATGTATGACCAAAGCCGCCAAACATCACCTATAACGTGATTGGGATGGACCAAAATTTATAGTATAAAAGGTGGGCTTCAGGGCAGAAAAGGCTGGAGTGGGAAAAACACATCTGGAGGGGGAAAAAACCTCTGGAGGAGGAAAACATCACTGGAGGGGAAAAATATTTCTGCCTGCTTGGCATCAACTGATAGACTATGTCTATCCTTTTCCTCCTCTCCTGAAGGGATGCCCTTAGGTGAGCTTTACACCTCCAACTGCATTGTAGCACACCTCAGAATATTCATTTTCATATATACACCACTATTAGAATATCTCTTATGGCACCTTCTGATGTGACACATACTAACACTCTGTACTTAGTGCATTTATCACTGGCAATCCTGAACGTGCTCTTCTGTTGCTTCAATAAACCTCATTACTGTGAATCTGGATTGTGCACAGAGTGCAACCAGACCTATAGTGCTGGACTGGTAAACTGCACCTGTGCTTCAACTTTTTTGACCTCAACCAGACTTACAGTGTTAATTGGTTAAAATCAGGCCAAACCCAGGCCCTCTGATCTCTGAAGGCCAACTGGAACTCAAGGGGTCTCATTTTCTGCTGAATTCCCAGCAGACTTAACATGAGACTGATGCCTAGGTTTTAACTTTTATATCTTCCTGATTCTGTACTGATTAGAGTGTAACTCTGAGGTTTCTTGTAGCTTGCTAATTTCTGCTCACTTGTGCTAGGTATACCTAACAAAGCCTCTCCGGGCCTGCTCTCCAAGGTCACCCAGACCATCCTAGGCCCAAAAAGTATAATCCAAAGAGCTTCTAAGGGAGGGCCAGCGGAGGGGAAATTACATCATTGAACTGAAGCTTTAATTGGAGAATTAACCCTGATATGCAAATGAACCAAACCCATAAAAGAGTGAAGAACTCATGACCTGTCATCCATCTTGGGGTCCATTTTGGCAGTAGCCTCTGGCTCCCCAGGGTGTACCTTTGAAGGCCTTTCAAATAAATACCTATTTTATTCTTTTACTCCTGTCCAGTCTCTGTGTCTAGGAGGCCTCTTAAGGCATCAAGACCAGATAATTTGGTGTGTGGGGTCGTAATTTTCTCTTTTTGAAATACATGTAAGTTGACCTAAGTATAATTACAAAATTGTAATAGCATTTAGATCAGATTAGACCATGCTGGACTGATGTGCTTGGTGAGTTAAATACCCAAGTAAATAAATATATAAAAATTGTATGCTTTTCCTTTATATTATGTTTTTCCAAGTGCAACACTAGAAAACATCAAAATCAGGTATTTTTGTATTCAGAAATATGTAATTTCTTAGAATCTTGTCCAAAGCAACTATATTTTATATATACTTCTTGATATTATTATGTATGACATTAAAAAGTGCTAGTGACCTCCACAATAAGATTGTCCATTATTTCCAAAATAGATGTAATTGCACCTAAGTAGAGATGACTATGTCTTGGAGCATATATTTGCAAATTGTGCAAATCAGTCTTCAAAATTCGGTTAAATGTCTAAGAGCTAATTAACAGTTCTTTACAGATAAACAAGGCTAATCCAATCCAAGAAAAACATATGTCTCATTTTTTACCACCTTGATTTATTTCTCAGGCTTCTTACCCAGAGTGGACTGATCATAATTAGGTCAAGTTATTACATGATTTTTTGCAGCACTACAGGCTGTTACAAATATTTGCTCTGGGATACAAGCATTTTTTCTTTCCTTTAAATTCACCATACTGTAATAAAAGACACATTGGTGAATGTATATTTATTCAAAATATTGACCGAAAAGATCTTTTTTTCCTTCTTCACCTCATGCAGTTTTGGAGTTAAATGAACCAGATACACAGCTGCTGTCAGAAGAAGCAGTCCAACCATTTATTTTTCTTATCTCCTCCCCACCCTTCCCAGTATGCTGATCCAAATAAAAAAATCCCATGTTGTATTTTGTACAGATCTGTTTTCAGTGAAAAGGCAGCTCCCACTCACCACACAACTTCACTGTCACTAGATCCAACACAGGGCAATCAGTAGGAGTGCACATCAAAAGGGTAAAGAAAGGCAGGACCAGGCAACAGCACTGCTTCAGCTTAATTTGAACCAGTCCTGAAGCATCTTCTGAGAATGAAAGATGTGAATAGGATATTTCCCACTCTTTTTTTTTTCCTTTCTTTAAAGCTCAGATTAATTTTTCACTGCCTAGCAAAGTGACAGCTTGTAGACTTGTCAGATTTATTGAGTTTATCGATAGTCTGTGGACATCCTGAGTGTAGAAGTTCTGTGATTTCACTGGTCATAAACTTTTGTTGTTGTGCAAGCACTTTCCAGGCCTTTATGTCCTTCCTGAGAAAATGGACTATGAACTGGATCCAATCATCTCTCCAGTCTTTCTCACTGACTATTTACTGAATATTTACTGAAACTATAACTGTTCTTTATTATGTTATCATAAAACAACTGCTGAATACAAAAATGGAATCAAGTAGCAGAATTGAGACCTTGTTTCTCAAATAAACCAAACTTCTCAGATCTCTCCATATTACAGATAGGCTGTTCCTCACTTGATGATTGATTCAGGCAATTAACTCTCCATAATTCAATAACAGTGCAAGAGTCTACAGTTATCTTTTCAGTTATTTTACTTTAAAAAAAGAGGCACAAAAAATAACTGTGAACTGATACAATTGTTTCTCATTAATACAATTATAAGAGTAGTTCTCTATTCTAGGGGTAAGAAGATTACTTTCCTGCAACATAGGAATTTGTTGGCCACATTATTCAGTCTACAGATTGAAAATTATTAATTATTAAGAGACACATTGATATAAAACTTACATTAGTATGAAAAGGCGGTAAAGGTTCAGGATGTCAGCTGTGGAAATAGTACATCTTCTTGCTACTGGGGTGAAAATCCAATAAACCTAGACAGACACTTCTATGTCAATTTGATGTGGGAAACAATGAGGTGATGAGGATGTTTGCAGCGAGTACTCTTACGGAAAACAAATAATGATGCTGTCTCATGCCAAAACCTACTTTTTAAAAAACGCTTGCAAGATGAAGCTTTGATCTGCTACTAATGGAAGGGATTGGATACTGTTAACTCATAAAGTATCCTATTTACTACACAGTATAGATTACAAACAATATGTAAATGAAGGTAAGTTTAGGAGATAGAGGTGTATTTGAAGATGTTGTTTTTAAAGCTGTTACCAAAGATATGATCTCTCATTTATAATTTAGAATCATAGAATCATTTAGGTCAGAAAAGATCTTTAAGATCATTGAGTTCAACCATCAATGTGACACTAACAAGTCCACTACAAAACCATGTCCTTAACTGCCACATCTACATGTCTTTTAAATACCTCCAGAGAGGGTGACTCAACCATTTTCCTGGGCAGCCTGTACCAGTGCTCAATAACTCCTTCAATGAAGAAATTTTCCCTCAAATCCAATCTAAACATCCCCTGGAACAACTTGAAGACATTTCCTCCTGTTTCGTTACTTGTTACCTGGCAGAAGAGACCAACCCCCATCTAATTACAACCTCATTTCAGAGAGCAAAAAGATCACCCTTGAGCTTCCTTTCCTCCAGCATAAACACCCCCAGCTTCCTCAGCTGCTCCTCAGAGGACTTGGGATCTAGACCCTTCACCAGCTCTGTTGCCCTTCTCTGGACACTCTCCAGCACCACAGTGTTTCTCTTGGATTGAGGGGCCCAGAACTGAAAATGAGAATCAAGATGTGGCCTCCCCAGCGCTGAGTACAGGGGGACAATCACTGCCCTGGTCCTGCTGGCCACACTATTGCTGATACACACCAGGAAGTCACTGGCCTTCTTGGACACCTGGGCACAGCTGGCTCCTGTTCAGCCACTGTTGACCAGCACACCAACGTCCTTTTCCAACTGAGCAGTTTTCCAGCCACTCTGCCCCCAGCCAGTAGCATTGCCTGGAGTTGTTGTGACCCAAGGGCAGGACCCATCATTTCACCTTGTTTAACCTCACACAACTGGCATCAGCCCACCAATCCAGCCTGCCCAGAATCCTCTGCAGAGCCTTTCTACCCCCAGCAGATCAACGTTCCCACCCAACTTTGTTGTCTTCAAACTGACTGAGGGGTGACTCGAACCCTCTGGTTCAGATCATCGATAAAAATGTTAAACACAACTGGCTCCAGTTCACAGGGCCAACACTGCTTGTGACTGGACACCAAATGTAATGGATGTAACTCCATTCAACACTGAGGCCATCCAACCAGTTTTCTACCTAGCAAAGAGCATGTCCATCCAATCCATGAAAGAGGATGTTTCTACAGGAGAATGCTCTGAGAAACAGTGTCAAAAGCCCAAGCAGGCAATATCCACAGACTTTCCCTCGTCCACTAAGCAGGTCATCTTGGCATAGAACATCAGCTTAACCATTTACTTTGTTCTTCCTAAGTCAAAGTTCTCTCCTGCTATAACTGTGACTTCTAGAATGCATAAACTACCTACTAAGTCATCTGGGCTTATTACACAGATCTTAGTGTGTTAATTATGTACATGTATTTATACATAGATAAATTACATCGCTATGATACCAATATTATGTACTAATAAATAGATCAGTTCATGCTAGATAACATATCTATTTCCAATATACTGAGAAGTTCAGCAAAGCTTTATATTGTATAATCATAGTTTGTCTTTCTAGGCTAACTGGAAGTAAGAGGACCAGAAGACACTGGAAGAGTATCAGAGAAATAAGCTAAGATTTTCTGAAAGCAGAACTCAGAAGATAGCTTAAAAGCCAAAAAGCAAAAAAAAATTCTTTGCCTTACACAGGTTGTTAAACTTACTATTATAATGTCCGCTTACATATTAAAGTTTAAGCAATTGTATGTAAATAATATGCAGATTAAAGGTATTGTATCACGTTATCCCACAGTGGTAGGGAGGAGAAGAGAGATCCAACAGGCAGGCATTGTGCAGCAAGATTCCTTTTAATTATTTTACAGCTCTTTTATAGACTTTTTTCTTCATAGTCTAATTGGTCAAAGGATCAGCCGCCCCTTGGGGTGATTGGCTAAAATCCTAAAACATCCATTGTCAAAATATTTTTCTACTGTACTATAAACGAGACTTTTCAAGGTCGCAGGTGTTCATAGCTTATAGAACTCTGCTACTATCTTTGTGAGAGAAAAATATCTCATGAGACTGGAAGAAGCAAGAGAAATTCTTGCTAGCAGCATATTTGCATCCACGGTATTGGAATGATGTTTCTCTTTCACTAAACTCTGTTCTTCAGAGGTACTCATCTGCAAATGCCCCAAGTTTTCAGCAGAATTTATTCTTGCAATTTAAGTATATCCAATGAAGTTATCTCCCCAGTAGGCTGACTCACTGTCACAGAATCTTAGAATAATTCAGACTGGAAGAGATTCCAAGGTAAGTTCTCAACCTTAACAGCACAATTTTCAGTGTTGAATTTACATATTTATTTTACATTGTATGCAGTAAAAGACTGTCTATTGCTGTTATATGTGACTTTCATATGTTTTCTTGGCAGCTGATGAATCTTTATTTACATACTATTCCTCAGAAGTCCTGGGAAAAAACCTCGTTTCTGGTAAAATCTTGTTTATGTAGAGCAGCTTTCTTAAACTGCTATAGGTCTCATCCTATGTTCAAGAATCAGTAAGAAATTGCTAAAAATTTTTTGTAAGCTAGCTTAAGATATTACAAAGAAAGAAATGTTAATTTTTATTTGTGAAGCACAAATATATGATATTTGTGACTCTCTAACTCGCAAATGAACAATCAGCATATTTCATAGTACCTCACAATTAGATTAATGGCAGTGAATCCACCTTTGATCATCAGAAAACATGAATTTGAATTGAACAGAAACAACATTTTTGAAATTTTTCACCTGAAACCACTTTGAGAATGATTTAAACCAGCCCATTATCCATGCTTTCTTAAAACAAATCTTGAATTAATATTTGCCAAATAACTTCAGCTTCTTACACTATGGACAAATCCACTTATTGCAAGTCACAACGTATTTCTTTTTTATTTTCCTACCAGTAATCTGGTAATGGCAGGAAAAGAAAACAACAAACAAATAAACAAAGCTACAACACCCCCTTCTCCCCCAACCTAGAAGTTCAATCAAAAATAATGATCTCCATAGAGTGCATCCATTTACAAATCATCTTACGCACTTGGTTACAGAAGAGTCAAAGGAAAACTATTTTTGCCTCAGATTTCAAAATGGGCTACTGGTTGGAAAACGAAACCCATTATATTAATCGAGTGACTTGTTCAGGTATTCCTGGAGCTTATTCACTACAGATGCAAATTAGATTGACACATGTTTCAATAGAATGTCCTCAACTGAAACACAGTGGACAGCCACATTGAGTCCATTCATGTATTTCCTGCAAGTCCTGAGGGACGGCATCAAATGAGACCCTCAGACTTGCTAAAAAAATTTCATGTGGAACAAATCGTATGCCTCTCACCAAGTTCAGTGTTCAGTCAGAAGAATAAAAAGATGGATCCACAGTCAAAGTGGTCTTATAGATGGGTTTTATTCATGATTCCCAGAACCTGACAACCTTCTCCACAGTTTGGACTCATCTGGATTACAGGTGAAGATTGATCTCAGAGCCAAGCTAAAGAGCTTTCAGGTTTTTTTCACCTGTAAGATAAAAGAGCTCATGCAAGGAACTGGCAAGATGCAGAATGAGCACTAGGGGCATTTTCATCCCTCTTTGCCATAGCCATATACACACGAAAGGAGAATATGAGTGCTAAATATCTTAAAAAGCTTCATGCACTATAAAAGCAATTTGTAGTTATACTTAATACCCTTTAAATATTACCCTCCTAAAACACCATCAAAGCAGCTGATTAAGAAATTCAGGTCTTCTGATGTTGTTGGTTTTGTTAATATATGCTGCTTCCTGCATCTTGGAAAACTGAAATCTGACTTGTCTGCTTTGCTTCCTCAGGCTCTCTCATTGCTGTAAAACAGCACTGTAAAAGAATATAAAAGCAGAGGGAAATGGCAAAAACTTTCATATATGAAAGTGCTTTGTCTGTTGGGGAAGATGAAACAGGAAAGCCTTATAAATATGATTGCCTGACAAAAGATTTTGGGAATATGAAAAATATAAGCGACATCGAAATGAAAGCCACTTTTGAAATACCAAGTCTTAGTTACTGAACAACTGGAAAACAATGGTATGGCCGACTGAAGGTAATCCCCTCTTGATTGAACAATACCCTCTGCTTGCAGGCAGGTCCAAGGGTCAGAGCAGACCCTACTAGCTCAGCAGAAGGGGTCCAAAGAGTAGTTTTTAGAAGTTAAGATGTAACACTCTATGGTAATATAAGAACTCTTATAGGCTGTATGTAAATGCTATAGGATTTGTATCTTGTATTAGATTGGTTAGTGACAATTAGAATATTCAGTATAGAAGATGATTTATTGTATTGTAACCAAGACTTCAGTATTCCACTCTTCGCACACTCTTACTCCACTCTTACTCTCTCTTACCACACTCTCTTACTGACACTCTTACTACATTCTCTCTCACTTCTTCACTCTCATTCCTCTCTCTCTCTCTCTCTCTCTTTACTTACCCGCTTACTCCCTTGCTCTCCTGGGCCTGCTCCGAGCTGAGTCTGGCAGCTCTAAGCAGTGCCCCTGTACCCACGCCCTTTGCAATAAACCGCATGTTCCAAGATCTGACTATAGAGATCTCTCGTCTCCGTCCATCTACGCCCGGTCCAGACTGAACCACAGCGCCCTACATTTGTCTTAAAGCCTTTGTAGGAGATTCAGTTTGGACAAAGCCATTGCTACTTTCTCTGTCCTTGCCTTAAGCTGCTTAAAGTCTGTGGATATCCTCTGCAAGCTCTCTGCCTGGGGTGGATTTTTATCCACAGAATCTGTTCAAGATAGTAGAATCCAGGATATTTTGTGTTCTGCCATTTTTGGGGAAAATCACCCAAATAAATACATGAGATTGTTGATTTCCATGGTGTTAAGAGTTGTATGAGGTGAACAACTGATTTGCAACATTACAGCTGTGACAACTTAGTATTATTTTGTTTCACGCAAAGGGAATATTCTCTCAGGTTTTCTCTGCAACAAATGCCTATGTGAAACAGCAACAAAACTTCAGCTGTTTCCAATCAGACAGGCCTGTCTCCTTTCTTGACCCAAATTTTCCAGACACACAAAACTACTATTTTTCTCTGTTGGTCTAAGTAACAAATATTTAAGGTGTTAATTTCAAATCCTTAAAAAATAATGCCTGCATTATGAGTCATGGAAGAACATCTCTCACTGTAAACAAGAAAAAACACTTTTTCATTGAAGATATGATTTACCTCTTACAGAATGACTGCTTGAACTCCCTATTTGAGACCTAGCTAATATGAGGGAAAAGCAGAAAGAGGCATTAGTTAATGTGGGTGGGGAAAATCAGCACCTGATACTGCTTTCAGGAAAAATGTCCAAAATCAACAAGTTCCTTGGAGCAAGCAGATAGTATTGGTTCACATAAAATTACAGCCTGTAAATGCTATACCATGAATAGTCCTGGTGTTACTGAAATATAGACATAAAATGACTCAAAAGTGTGTTTTCAGTAGTGAGCTATTTTGGCTAGCTGGGTTGAAATGGCTGGCAGAGTAGAAGTGCAACAGAAAGGTGTATCTTTGTGTTTCAAAACTCATACATACCATGCTGAGACAAGTTTGCCATTTCTCAGGCAGCAGTAGATTTGCGAGGCACGAATGCATTCCTCCACTGTTATTTGTGAAGCCATACTGTCTGAAAAAATGTAAATATTCATCTAGTGAGATTAAACTGAAGTAAAAGAGTATCTCTGGTGAAGTATTATCTGTCTCCCAAATTAGGAAAGTCATGCTATATACTCCTGACATACTAGGAACTTCTTATTTGCCTATTTCTTTTTCTATCTTCAACATCTCTCGGCTCTATTTTAACAGCCATGTGTAAAACATTAATATGTATCTTCTTTTGAAATGTACAGTAGCTTATATTCTTAGTGCCACTTTTAACTATGGTATCACTTAAATGTATTTATCATATGTGTCAATCCATTTGTGACTCACTGGAAGACTGAAGATTTCTGTAGGCCCTCTTGAAATTAAGTGTAAAGACCTCCACCACTGTCTTTACTGTTCATCTCATAACACCATGAGTTTCCCATCTTCCTCTTTTTTCTAACACCATCATAGATATTTTGTAATATTAAGTGAATTCAAAACAATTTTTCTTGCAGTATCACAAAATTGTTTTCTCCAACACACAACTATTTAATAGTGTGATGTTCATTTAACAATCTTAGCTATGTTACATATTTTAATTCTGGCATACCTGGTTGTATAAACAAAAAGGTGCAGGGTACAAGCTGTCAGACTCTTTGCTTTATAAGACTTTTCAAATTTGGTGATGGGTAGACTGGAGGACTGTGGCACCCACTTTTTGCACCTGATGAGTAAATTCCCTGTTTAAACTTGTCATACATGTCCTAAAACACTTTCTTTCGGATGGTTTTTGGTTTTATATTAATCTTTTATTATAATAATACTGCACACAGAATAGCTCTTCTCTTACTTCCCCTTTTGAATCTCTTTCAGTAGTAGTCTGATTCTCAAGATGGCAAACCCATGTGAATATCCATTTATTCCTGGAAATGGATTTGCTAATTACTATCTTTCCAAAGGTGATGCTTTATGCTCCTCAATTTATCTTTTTTTTATACACAAAATGATATGATTTTTCAATGTAAATATAAACATGAATAATTTCTATTTATTACCATGTGGCCTAATTTCCTCACAACACAATCAAAATTATAAGAAACAGCAAACAGACAGGACTGAGTGTAGAGCAAAACAGTACAGCCATAGTTTTTAATCGATCAACAACATCTTGCTTTAATGAATGCCTTGGCTTCATTGTTTCCACATGCCCCTCACCCTGGCCTTTTTTTTGCCTCATTCCCTCATTCTATTTCACCAGCAATACAAACAGCTACCATGTAACATGTACCATGTCGCACCACCACCTAAAAAAGGATAAGTCTTAACACTGCGAATCAACATCAAGATAATGTAGACACAAAATTTAGTCACAAAAGACTTTACTAAAAAAAACGAAGTTTTATCTGGTTTGCTCTCCAGTAAAAACCCCTAAACTGTAATATCTCTAAACTAAGAGTATCAATTTGGCAATTTGAAAACCAAACTTTTAAATGTCCAACAATCTGGTAAAGATTATGTCCTTTGCTGGCTTTGTTTTTAACAAGAGAGAGGGAAGGAGGGAGAGCCACAGCTCTCCATCAAGAACTATTAATGGCACAGTAAGTTACCACTCCTAATAAATAATACAGATTCATGAAATTGGTTCTCTGTACATGGAACATGAGAAGGCAGCCAAGAGGCTGCTATACAATCTTTTGGTCCTGCCCTCAGGCTGCCAGACATTGCACAGACAAAATCAGGAATTCTGACTGTCAAGGTATGGAAGAATACAGCAACAGCTGTATCTCTCTCCAAAGTGGTTATATTTTTTCTTAAAGACCCCTGGAGCATAAACTCTATCCACCCCCAGATTTGTAAGAGTAGGAGTACTTTCTAGACACTTGAAAAGACTGGAAAGGCATCGTGCTTGACCATTGAAAATCTATTTCCAGTGTTTAAACACACAACAGATGCACTTTGTAGGCAATTCTACAGTTCTCATGCACTAGCCATGCAGACTTCAGGAGACAGGAAAATGAGGTGGCTTCCTCCTGCTTGACTACATGTATTTTGCACTGCAAAACAATCCAGGATGCACAGAAGGATACTCTCAGGTCTCATTCAGCTGGGATGTAATCTGGACCCAGTGAAATGTTTTTAAAGTTTCCCCACCTGGTTGTACTCAGTGCTCTTCAAATCTATCCAATCAAGTCTCATTATACCCTTCTCCAGTATTAGTCAGACCTGCTAATTTGGTGCTTGAAAGCTCTTTATCCGTTAACCAACCCTGTGTGTATGTGTGTCTGTATGTGAAAAGGGTTTATTTTCAAGCTGATACTCTAGAGACATTACAATTCAGTCTTACTGCCAGCATACATCCTTCTTTTCTCTAAGTTAATAGCATAACAAAGTAGTCTTTCAATCAGACAAAAGGTCTCCATTCCATCCTTTAAATATAGTTTCATCCCTTTCTTCCATCCCATGTTCACTACTGAGTCACATTAATTAAACAATTAAAAATACTGAACACTATACAAATACAGAACTGTCAATTTACCAGTGGTTTTCTGCCCTTTTTGATTTAGAGATGTGTAGCTAATCCGCATTTCTTTCACTGAATCTTCAGCAATATAGAACTACCTTAAGAAAATTTAAACCTTTCTGCACTGGAGGCAACATAACAAAAATATGAAATTATTCAGGCCTGCATGAGAATTGTCTGACTTTGTGCATTTACTAAAACCTGTTTATCACACAATTATGATGATTTTGAAGTTAAGGATTTGGGGACAATAAAATTCCTTATATTCTGGAAGTGTTAATAACAGGTTCTGGATGAAATTCACAAGTAATTACAAACTCTAATTTAGATATTGTGTCTTCAATACACAGTGACTTCGAAATTATATGCTACCAGTAACAAAATAATTACTTAACATATGCGTATTTACTGCATTAGCACTGTATCTTTAAAAATGCCTGTATAATTAATTG
This sequence comes from Corvus hawaiiensis, assembly GCF_020740725.1. Classification (NCBI taxonomy): domain Eukaryota; kingdom Metazoa; phylum Chordata; class Aves; order Passeriformes; family Corvidae; genus Corvus; species Corvus hawaiiensis. Next base: position 36,145,967 of record NC_063255.1, on the reverse strand, counting down.
AATTGCTTTTAATTTTCCTCTGTATCTCATGTTCCTTGATCAGTTGAGGTGAAGCTAAGTCCTTGGTTTCATGCAACTCAGAGCAGAAGGATGAAACTGGTTCCCACACATATAATTAAAGAGTTGGTACAGAAGGGAAGACATCTTTTCTCTTCAACTAATGTGGTTGCCTATAGTTGAATGACTACTCCTGCTTGCTCCTAGAGTGAACACTTTAGAAGGATGCAGAAGAAAAGAACAGCTGTCTACAGAGCAAAAATTACATCCTATTTGAATTTATGGGAGACACCAGTTTAATGATCTGAAATATTTCTGAACAATATTTGTTTTCCTGTCTTTTTATACCATTAAAAAAAAATTAGTACTGTTTTGACTTTACTAGAAAATTGCAGGGTGACATTTCCCTGATATTTCTTATTTATAGGAAAATAATGTTTCTGTCTCAAGCATTTTATATGAGTAGTTCTCAAAAGTTAAGAAAGCTCAGAATTGCCTCCACAGAGAAGGATGCTCAGCCCTGAAGCAGAATGAAGACATTAAATAATTAGAATTTTCTCAACAGGATAGTAGAGAAATTCTTAACATGTTCATAGAGAAAATTTTGTGGGAGGGAACATCTGTAGTACACGAAGCAGAGCTAACTTCAGACTTAGACAGGGCTGCTCAGGGACTTACCCAGTTTTGAAAATCTCTGAAGATGGAAATTCCACAGTTTCTAGGCAGGTCATTCCAGGGTCTGATCCCTTTACCAGAAACAAGCTGTTGTTTATATTGAGTTAGAATTCTCGCTCCTGTAATTTATGACTGCTGTCTCTTGTCCTGTTGCTGTGTACCTCCGAGAAGTGTTTGGGTGGTAAAAACTACAGCACATCCAATCACCTTGAAGAAACTGCTTACAAGCGCAAGTTTAGATATCACATAATTAAAACAAAGCACATACAGATGGCAAAAAAGACCCCACTTGTGAAGGGAAACAACAGGTTCCCTGTAAATCATATTGAATTTACCCCACCTGCCAAAAGTGACTCTCCATTTTATAACTGTTCCCTCCTTTTTCCATTTCCACTATGAACAGCCAAAGCAAATTTTCAAGAAGGTGGTTACACTGCAATAGGCATACACTAGCATAAATAATCTGACAACTCATCACAGGCCTTACCTGAGTAAATAGGTATCTTGGAGATAGATTATGGGATCTGCCTCTGTCTCTGGTGAAATAAGAGACTTTAACCTCAAAATCCCTTTTGTGCTCATTCACCACCCCCATTTTACACAACACCACTGTTTGTTAGACAAGTTTAATTAATTATCATGCTAGAACATGCACTAATTTTTCAGCTACACTTTCACTGCAATTCAGACTTAATGGAGGAGCCTTAAGGGAGCTGTGTTCCAGTCAAGTGAACTAACAGACATTCTCATAAGAGGCCTCAGTTTATTTATTTGCAGTCTCATTTCCTCTTATATTCTTTTTTCAACATTCCCTTTTTCAACATTCCCTTTCCTACATAGATCTCTATATTCGAAATAATATTGCAACCCTGGCAGCAAAGCTTAAGATGAGACCTCATAAGAAGAAAAGGTTTATTTATTTTACAATAAAATCAATTTCACCCACACTGTCATATCCACACACTCAAAAGCGCACTCAAGAAGTGTGTCTCCAAGAGCTGTGTCATCTGTCAAGCATCAGGTGCCACTTAGTGTGCTGCCAGGTGTCTTTACAGGATTCAGATGCAAAGGGCAAGGTGCATGGACTATCAAGCATCCTTTGTCACAAAAGCCACTACATTCCCAATGATCTGTTTATCCACTGGTTCCAACTACATTTAGCATCTGTGTGTCTACTTTTAAATTCTTTTAGCTATTTTCCCAGTTACTCTAACCTCTCTTTAGCAACTTCAAGGGGAACTGAAAACTTCTGTTCTCTGTATTTTGTGTTGTCTGTCAGTGAGCACAAAGATAGAGGTAGCAATAATAAATAATCCATGTTACTTGTTTCCTCTGATTCACAAGTTGTCTGCAGAAGTAAGAAAGATTTATTTTCTACCTACCTGATTAAAAATGGTACCCTTGGATTCTCTGGAACCACAGGCAAAAAACCTTCAAGGATCACCTTCCTCTATCCTGCTACAATACATAAAAACTATGTCTTAAACCCCAAGATACTATTCTGTTGCAAAGATTGATGATTTCTGCAAGCAGTTAAGATTTCATTGAATGGTAAACTTTTTTGGGGGTTAACTCCAAACATCTCCTAACAGCAGGAGCTTATAAATTATTCTTTCTTTCCTAATGAAAGCAAATCCACTCCAGATCAAAAATAGGAAAAATTTACCTCAGTATTTTTCAAACTATTTTTTTCCTGCAGTATCTTTGGGAAGTGGTAGAGTCATTATCACTAAATGTATTTAGAAGGCATGTAGGTGTGACACAGACATAGTTAATGGCAGACTTTACTGTGCTAGGCTAGTGGCTAGACTTGATGAGCTTAATGGTATTTTCCAACCAAGATAATTATATGATACTATGTCAAAATCCAATATTTTTATTAAATTCAATTAGGGACTTTTAGTCCCCTTGTATGAATGTTTGCTCCCAAGTTTGTTTTAGAAGGTATTTTTTTTAAGTCTCCCCAGAAGAAACATATTAAGGCACAAAGGACAGTTATTTTGTGAAAATACTACTACTATTAAATGGATGTCTCCATCCTTTATCAACTGGTTCAATGCTGATGAGCAGTGTTTGATCAGCGCAACACCACATTGTTTCCATGAAGACACACGATGGACACAATGGAGTGGATCACATTCTGCTAAGTACATATATAGAATTACTATATTTTGATGGTTTTGCTGTAGGAGGTACCTATTGAAATAGTTGTGAAGTTCTGCAGGTAAGTCTTCTATCCATTGCTCTGGTGCAATTTGGTTCCATTTGCTGTATGGTCTCTAGGAAGCCTGACCCCAATGAGTCTCACAAGGCTATGGGGAAATTAAGTTCCAGCTTTAAATATATTTTATGGGTTCTTATGGAATTTTCAAAGCAGAATGGTATAAAATAACTGTGTGAGCTATCACTTCATATGGTACTAATTGTATATAGGTTTTCTTAATTTTTTCTTGCCATGCTGAGCCTTTCAAACTACTCTTTCCTTGTGTTGATCTTATTTTGTTATTTTCTTTTCAGGTTCTGTTGCAAGTGCAGCTGAGTAGAAAGTAATTGATGCTTTTATGCTTTTTTTAGATGGTTGCAGGTTTTATGAAGGTGGATGTGTTATGTCTAAGTGCACCTAGTAGTCCACAGGTTTCTATTTCTTTTCCTGTTCATCATCCTACTCAAAGCTTACTGGATAAGTATCACTATAAAAACAGACTAATTTTTATCCCTAGACCATCACAGCTGAGACCACTATAATATTCATCCTACCAAGTATTGTACAGACTCCATCTTCAATATCAGCATGGAACAGAGTAAAGCCCACGTTTCTTTTTATACAATCTGTGCATAAGAATTAGCAAACACATCTGAACTGGAAGTGACATGACTGTAATTAAACCAAAAAAAAAAGTAATGAAGATATTACCCATAAAAAGTGAATGAACAAATGAAAATAATAAATTCAAAGTACAAGTTATGTAAATACTATGAAAAATTGAAACAGAATGAGATATTATGCTCATAATGCAACTTGAAAATACTTTTTAAGATTTCCTAATTAATACAACACTACTGGGAGGAAAATCACACAAGATTATCTACATTGTATTTTCTATCTTGTATAGAAATATATTTGCCTTTCTTAAAAACAGATGAGTATTTCAAAATTTTTCCTCTCCTTTCAGTACTAAATCTTTGAAAGAACAATCTTCCTATCTTCTTTGGAAGGTATTAATAAGTTGGGAATACATGCCTTTTTTTCCAAGATTTGTCACAGGGGTTTTCTTCATTTTAATTCCTTCTGTGTACTTTTTCAATATTATTGTTTGGTTCCCCTGGAAATCTTTAAAGAACATTACACAGAGACTACATGTATCTCAAGTGCTTCCATACCTCCTTTAAAACAAAAATTATCAGAATGGAAATGATTGGCACATATTTGTAAAATAAGTTGTTCATCAAACTTCTCACGTTTCCAAGTCCATATAATGGAAATTATGAAGAAAAGGTGTATTTTAGAGTAGGTATCTTCCTTTTCTGTCATAGAGATTTACTTTTTCTCCCTATATGGAAATCATAAAGAGGAAAAAATGCTATACTTTGTCCCACAAAAGGCTGACAACTACTTCTTTTTTATGTATGTGTTTGACAGTGAGCAGGGAAGATACAAGAGTGGGAGAAGAAGGGTTTAAATTTCTGCAACAGTAGTATGATCCATTTGACAATCTCTCTTCCTGTGACCAAAGTAAGTTTGTGAAGCAGGGTCTCATCTTACATGACAGAAATATTTATCTCTTCTAAAAGAATGTCGGGTTAATACCTGTGATTCTTCTCTCCAAGCACATTTATTAGACTTTTCCCCTTCAGTAGTTTATCATTCCTTGACACTTGGTAATAGATTATTCACTTATAAAAGGGATGTAACTACACCAGTAAAAATGAAGACTTTTGTTAATAGTAAGAAAACTGTAATCATGAATTGAGACTGGGCTATAAGAAAAATAATTAATTTTTCTACAAAAGCTTCCCTACCAAACCTCTCAAATTTCAGTTAGTTTTTGGATTTTGCTTCAAACTGAAGCTCTGGTTTAGTTTATTTTAAACATTTCTTTTTTTTTTTTTTTTTTTTTTAACTTTTTATATGTGTTTCAATTCTAAGCAGATTCATTATAAGCCAGTCCTAGAAATTAAACACATTGATCAGAAGTCACTCTCTCTCTGTTAGCACAGGATAGAAACCTCTGATAGATCTTGAGCTTCAGTTCTGTAGTAGTTGGAGATTCTCTTTAAGCTGAGCTTTATTCACCATGTTCTGATGTATGCATAAACTAATTTTAAAAAAGACAAGTTTTAATATAAATCACCAATATTTGAACCTTATTGTGGTTTTACTTAAATTGTTAGAAGATACATATTTGGTTCCTGTAGACATGATATTATACAAATATTGGAACTATGTCATTCAGTAAACACACTAGGAGGCCTCTGTTTCCCTTAATTTTAAATAAGGTCTCTATCAGCTTTGTAACAACTTGTTTGGAGTAGAAAAATTTACCACAGAATCAATTAAAGTTACCCTTTAATACAGCAATTAAGTCCCCCTAGTCCCTTAAAGAAAATTAAAACAACAGGCTGACTGATCCCAGTACTTGAGGATGTGGATTGAAAATCAGGCTCAGAGGCAAGAGGTCATTTCCCCTTCAAATTCACATCAAGCAAAGGTTTTTCCACTTGGATTCCAAGAGTTCTTGAGTCTACCATCAAGTCAATAGCCAATTTCTTTCTTCAGGACTTAAGCCTGATTCTTCTTAGGCTTGGAGGATGTTGGAAAAGAAAATGTTTCTGGAACTGGAGGGAACCTGGTTCCTACCCAAAGCATCCCAACAGCATTCAAAGCTTGTGGGAGATTTCAGCCATTCTATTCCCAGAGAAACTAGGCAGCATTTAGAGCATTCCAAAATTCTAAGAAGTTTTTGTACAACACTTTGTAAAAAAACAGGATACTAATAACTGGATTAAGCTGCTTTTTGAGTTCACAATATGATGGCCTCAAATTCATGCCTCTTAAGATACAGGGAGCCAAATGAAGAGTGTTTATGGGTCTCCAGGAATTAAAGTTTCTTTGTCTTATGTTGTAACAAAATGTCCCATTATATCACGTTATACTTGCCAAGCTCCAGTGGAAGGCTTTCCAGCCTAAAGGAACCAAAAAGCTAGGAGCACAAACAACAGCTCAGCAAGGCCACCAGAACTGTATAAAGAACTTGCAACCTGTGCTTTTTTTAGCAGGGATTTTTGAAATGCTCCCCCATCCTCTTTTTGTTTCCGTGGTTCATAGATGACAAGAAGGAGGAAATTTTAAAGGAATCCTTCTGAAGGAACTACTCCTGCATTTGAAGAAATACTGCTGTGTCTCTACCATAAGTAAGAAAATTGAGTACAAAACATGGTATTTGGTTTTGCTTTTGTCAGCATCTGAGGGCCTGTATTGGTCACAAAGACTTTGCCTAGTCACAAGAAATGCTAATTAATTGTCAGGCAGCTGCACAATCTTGGGCTTCTCTGTACAGACAAGACCACCTACACCTCCTCAGAAAACCTGAATGGACATGAGAGCTCCAAGTTTGTGCCAAGGAATCCACAGATTCACAGTCTGGCTGAAGCAGGTCAGATCCAAAGCTGCAAGGGTTACACAGTTCAATTTCCACTGCTCTGCCTACAGTCAGGAGGAGCTCTTACAATTCAGCAGGAAGAACAAATGGCCTTGATGGGCAGTCAGTTTCAAGTGTTTCTAAATCAAGTGATCTCCCATTCCTCAGGGATCATCACACCTAAGACGGTGGAGGAAGGGATGGGCTGATAGCACTGATCATCCTTTTCTATGAGGGTTTTCCAAGGTAATGGCTCTCCCATTGTTCCCAAGAGAAGAAAACAACTACAGCAACCCTGACGCAGCCCATGATTAACAGTAATTACAGTTTTCCTTTTCAATTGCTCCTCCCCCCTCCAACAGCATAACAAAACTATGACGTCCGCAGTGTGTGCAGGACTGAATGCAGTTCTTCCTCCTGGGACCGCAGTTATCTCTCCAGAAATTACTTTGTTGACTTCACGTGTGGTCTGATGACTTCAGGAACAAGACCTCGTTGAACTCAAACACTATTTCACTCAAAAACCAGCCACATCCCATTTCTGTTCTGTGGCCCATAAACTCAGAAACAAGCCCTGTGGTACAATGTGAAGGCTTGTGGGTGGGCTTGGTAACTGGAGTTACTGGCAATGCACATTTTGGTCTGGCTTCCTGGGTACTTAGAGGCATCTGAACTGAAGACGTGTATATGGAATTGGTTCTTATACTTTATGGTCTGAATGGAAGCTTCAGACAGAGCTTAACAGAGAGATCTTCCCATTGTGATGAGGGTTCAGAAAAGACCCCCTTGCTTTCTGAACTCCTCAGAGAGAAGTCTAGGTGCGTTGGATCCAACCCTAGTCTCAGACTTAATCAACTATTCATGTCTAAAGGATTGCAGAGGTATGACTGAACCTGTATATGACTTTGTCCTGCAAGACTGAGGATGGCAAACCAAATACATTAACATGAAGAAAGTAAATCGGTTATTTTAATTGATGACAGTGATTAGGCTAAAAGACTGCAATCAGAACTGTAACTACTAGTAGACTGCATCATTTGTTAAATCAATAATTTTGAAGCTAGCTTAACAACTATTAAATGGAGATTGATGTTACTTATCCATACCAATGACCATGGGCAAAGTAACCACTCATGGGAGGAATCTCCATATGCACTCCTAGAAGGAGCATGTTTCAAGTCCCTGCTGTAAGAAGAGGGACTGGGCTTTCATAGTATAAAGTCATTGACTGTCAAGTATATGTTTCTAGGCCAGATGTGTCAGATCAGCAGCCTTTAGCTCAGCACCTTTAAATCAATTACAGTATTATCACTTGCTGGTTTCTTTATCAGGATCTTTGCAGCCTCCTCAGCAATATCAGCTGCTGTCAGAACATTGTTTTTCACATCCTCAGAATGTTTAGTTTTGGGATGAAGGACTCAAGCTGGTTTCAGCATTCTTTGAAACCAAAAGCAGTATGAGCCCTTCCTCTATCTATCACTGATAATTTTTACAAATAGGGTAAAGTTTGATCTGTTTTTTCCCCCACTTAGGCAGAGCATCCTGCTACAGTCAATGACACCTCAAAAGAACAAATACATCCTAGTACCATTAAATCCTCTCAGAAAAATAACACTGCAGCCGCTACTGCAAATATCTTTCCATGATGGAGTGTGCCCCACACCATATATTCAGATCTTGGTATTCCCTCTGTCTGAACAGTCATGCATGATTTGATGGGTGGACTGTTCAGCAGATGAGGAATTGGTAGGATGATTCCATCCAGAGAATAGCGTTCAACAGCTCAGTGTTCAGATGGAGATTGGTGGCAAATGGTGTCCCTCAAGGACCTCCAGGGGAACAAGTACTGTTTAACGTCTTCATCAGCATCACAGACAGTGAGATCAAGTGCACCCCTAGCAAATCTGCAGACGACACCAAACTGAGAGTTGCTACTGACACAACTAAGGGATAAGATACCATCCTTAAGGACCTGGACAAGCTCAACAAGCAGGCCCATGTGAATCTCATGAGGTTTAACAACACCAAGTTCAAGGTGCTGCACCTGGGTCAGGGCAACCCCCAGTATCAATCCAGACTGGGGGATGAACAGATGGAGAGCAGCCCTGGGGATAAGGACTTGGGGGTGCTGGTGGGTGAGAGGCTGGACATGACCCAGCCATGGGCACTCACAGCCCAGAGAGCCAAACGTGTCCTGGGCTGCATCCAAAGCAGCGTGGGCAGCAGGGGAGGGAGGGGATTCTGCCCCTCTGCTCTGCTCTGGTGAGACCCCACCTGGAACACTGCATCCAGCTCTGGGGTCCCAGCACACAGATGACATTGATCTGTTGAAGTGAGTCCAGAAGAGGGATACATAAATGATCAAAAGGATTAAGCACTTCTGCTATGAAGGAAGGCAGAAACATTTGGGATGGTTCAGCCTGAGGAAGAGAAGGCACTAGAGAGGTCTTCAGTACTTAAGCAAAGGATGTAAGAAAGACAGGGACAGACTTTTTAGCAGTATCTGTAGCAACTGAACAAGGGACAGTGATTATACACTAAATGAGTGGGGACTTAGAGATGGTAGGAAGCAATTTTTTACAATGAGGGTGGTGAAACACTTGAACAGGTTCCCCAGAGAGGTGGTAGATTCCTGATCCCTGGAAACACTCAAGGTCAGATTGGATGGGACTCCGAGCAACCTGATCTAGATGAAGATGTCCCTGATCATTGCAGGGGCATTGGACTACATGATCTTTGAAGGTCCCTGCCAACCTACACCATTCTATGACTCTACGCCTGTTTTAATTTCAGGAAAATTTAACCAATAATTGCCCATCTCAACAACTGTCTTGTCATATGTCAGTGATATGCAAAGCTGGTTAGAGATCTCACAATCCTGCTGGGATGGCATGGCATTACCTGTACCCTCAGGTACAGGTAATTAACCTGTACCCTCATATTTGCCAGTCTTTGTCCCCCACTTGATTGTTTCTCATTCTCTTTTCTCTCTCTCAGAAATTTATTTCTTTAAATTGCAAATGAATAATCTCTCAGAAGCTCAGGACTCTTTTGTCGTAGGAATTACTGGGGATACAGTCCCTCTGATGAAATTAAGAGATGTGGAAACAACAAAGGACTAACTGAAAATACGATTCTTCTCCTGTTCTGCAAATAAGAATTTTAAGTAAAGTATGTATGTTTGTACCTTCACATATCTGTATTTTATTTTCTGTCACAGGCACAGAATTCATGAATTATGTGATCTGTAAATGTGACTTGGGATCTTACCCTGTGCATTTGCTACTGTTGAACTAAGAAACCCCAAATGTGTATTCCTTGAACTAAATCTTCCCTTCCCCAAACTGACTTAATTTCTTGCCAAGCCTTGCTTCAGAAAAACGTACGAGTTTGATTTGTTATGGCAGACCAGCTATTCACCTGCTTTCATTACTAAACAAATTTGTTAGAAGGTAACAATCTTACGGATGTTTCCCATTTTGCTGTCACCGCGACAGTATGAATGGATCTTAGATGTCTGTGCTTGAATGATTTACCAAAGCGATGGACTAGGATTTGATGATGCTGTATCATATTTTCAGCAACACATTTACAGATAATTTTACTTCCCCCCCCCCGTGATTAATGCCTTAGCCACAGTCTCATCTCTAAATTTCTGGTATGGCTTACCAAATTTCTTCCTTGTGTCCCACTCCATCTAGATCATGCATACCTCATGAATTAGAAAATAGGATTAAGAAACGTACAACTTTTCTCCTAGATGTGCTGGCATCTGACACTAACAGTTGAAAAGATGACACTTATCTATGGTCTGTCAATTGCTGAACAAGTCTTGATTACTTGCAAGTTTTCCATTTACTGCTCCCTCAGGTACTGTCTCTCAGCCTGCCAGGGACATGCAGGACAGCCCTTCAAGAGAGAGTAAGAATTTGTAACTACTGCTCTTGTTCAGCACAGGTTTTTGAAGGCTTCCCCACTTTTTTCATGTCCTTATTGCATAGATGAACGTATTTTCAGGGAACCCTTTAAGTTTTGAAGGAATTACTCCTTCTTTCGCCCAGTAATGTTGCCTCTTTTAAAATGAGAAAACAATTTTCATACAAAATGCAGTTATTTGCTTGTATTATTTACAGATACTTTCCCTGCTCAGGTGAAATGCTAGTGGGCCTTCTGGCATCTGCACTACACTCTTGACCTTCTTCAGCACCAAACGTGACAGAGTTCAAGAAGTGTTTGGACAACGCTCTCAGGCACATGGCGTGACTCCTGGGGATGTCCCCTGGAGGGCCGGGAGTTGGACTCGATGATCCTTGTGGGTGCCTTCCAGCACAGGACATTCTATGATGGTTCCGTGACTCTCTGTACACACAGAAGGCTGAACGGTGACCTGGGGCACGTCTGGGGCACGTCTGGGGCACGCTGCGCGCCAGGCGCACTCCCAAGGCCGCGCACCCTCTCCATGGCGGGGCGGGTGGGGCTCCCCCGCGCCCGCCGCAGTCGGGGAGGCGCAGTGCGCCTGCGCGCCGGCGGGGGGGCGGCGCGGGGGAGGAGGGCGGGCCCCGGCCCTGTGTTTTGAACGGCGCGATGCGGGAGGCTCACTATTTGGCAGGAAGGTGAGGAGGCCTCTATCCTGGCGGAGGAGCTCGTGTAGGGAGAGGGGGATCCAAATGTGGCAGAGGCGAGCAGGAGGCAGAGGCGGCGGGGGGGGACAAGCGAGACGAGGGGAGCGGATGTGCCCGCCGCCGCTGCTGCCGCCGCCGCAGAGAAGCTGAGCGGCCCGGCCGGGAGGGGCTGAGCGGCAGCGCTGGCACCCTCGGGCGCCCGCCCCGCCGGCAGGTGAGCGACCGGGGCGAGGGAGGGGACGGGGGGAGCGCAGCCCGTCGCGCCGCCCTTGGCTTGGCCTGGCCCGGCCCAGTACCGGGCAGAGCCGGAGGGAGTCGCTGTAGGGGGACCGGCGCTCCCAGCCCGGCCGCGCCTCGCCTCCCTCGGGGCTCTCACATCGTGGATCCTCCCCGCACGGAAGCCGTAGGCGGCATCGGGGCCGCGGCGGCTCCGGTCTGGCGGTGTCGTCTCTGCTCTCCCTTCCCCCGCAAGCGCTCCGGCTGCTTGGCAACCCCCGCCGCCCTTCCGGCCTCCGCGGCTCTGCCGCCCTCCCCCGGCACGGCCCCGCGCCGCATCCAGCCGGAGGGGAGCGGTGCCCTCCCCCTTTCCCCGCTGCGGAGCTATTGTGTGCGGGCTGGGGCCCGCCGAGGGGCTGCTGGCGGATAAGCCTTTCCCGGGGGAGGTGGAGGCGGGAAAGCGGGACGAGGGGGGTGTGAGGGCGGCGGGGGAGTCGAGGCCGCGGGAGACAGCGCCGGCGCGGTGCGTGTGCGCCCCGCTCGCTCTGCGTTGCTGCGATCCTTTGTCTGCTGTGCCGCTTTCCCCCCCTCCCTCTCTCCTTTCCTCCCTCCTCCCTTCCCTCTCCCTCCCTGCGTTCCCCTCTCTCTCCCAGGCTCCAAGCGCTGCTGCAGCTGCAGGTTTGTAAATACTGGACCAACACACACACACTCATACAGGCACACACACACACAACATGGCTGACGCTCGCCCTGCTCCTCCACCAGGGTCTCCGCCTTCTCCCTCAGTCTCCGCTGCTTAGCCGCTCCTCCGTGTAGGCTTTTGTTTCTTCCCCCCCCCCCCCCCCCCTTCATCTCCCGTCCAAAAAAAAAAAAAAAAGAAAGAAAGGAAAAACAATTCACCCTCCTTATTTGCGCGCATGGCGGGATTTCAAGGGTAAGAATCCTCGCTTTGGAAGCTTTCTCCTTTCGTTTTGCTATTTACAACAAAATTAAACCTAAAATCAGAGGTGATTTGGGAACCTGGCAAGGCCTAGGGCGAGGGAGGAAGGGAGGGAAGGAGGGGGGAACTGGGTGAGTCCCGCTGAGAAAGGCTTGATTGGAATGTGCGTATCTTTTTCTCGTGTTGGGTGGGGGGAGGCTGATGCACCAAAGTGCTGGCTGAGATGAAATACTGTGTTACACTTGGCGGAAATGAACTGGGGCCTTTTCTTTCAGGACATGCTTCGGTATAAGGGGTCAACTCTGCACAATCCCATTGAGAAGATCTGAACTAGTTATGTCAGAATAGGCATTGTGTAGGTAAAACCCGTAGCATAGGCTTTTTGGTTTTTTTTGCGTTTCATATATCTCCTTGGTAGTATCTTAAACAGCTTGGAAACCATGGAATACAAAAGTGGAATTTACACTTGTCAGGTCTTTGTTTTGCTAGCTTTGTGTCACAGATTAATATGCCCTTGTGATGACAGTAGTACAAATTGAAGTATTTCCTTTTTCCTAAAAGGAGTGCTTTCGGATTTTTTATTTTGGGTTTTTTTTGTTGTTGTTACTGTTTGTTTATTTGGTTGGGTTTTTTTTTTTTTGTAAAAAAGGCATGGTAATGTGAAGTTGAGTGAGCTCCCAAATGAAAACAAGACAGCATGCTTTTGACCTCTTTAGTAGTGTAAGGCAAATGCTCAGTACCCTCCGCCTCGGTTATTCGGAGCACCCCCTTCTGGCTTTGATAAACATGGCTTATTTTTTTGCTGCTTGTGACGTAAAACCAAAGCACTTGAATGTAGTTCGAGCTTATCTAAAGTGATCTGCCATGGAACGATGTTATTTCTAGGTTGTAACTTAAGGGTGAATGCTGAAGGTGTGAAGACATGATGCTGTATATTTGCTTTCTAGATATGTTACTGTAATTTGAAGTAAATGTTTCATTTTTCTAGGATCATACTTAAAGACATGGTCTTTATTTATACACATGGATAGCCATGGTTTTTGAGCACTGCTCTTAAGTAACAAATGTCCTAGCTATGTCGTCTTTTGTCTACTTTGCTTTAGAAGCTTCTCGTGGGGAAGCATTGGAATGGCATAATCATGCAGCTTTTACTGAGATAGAAATATGGGAAATAAATATTGTATATTAATACTTCTTTCTGCTACTTTTTCTGTCCTCATTAATAAGCATTGATTAGCAGACATTGATTATGGAGAAAATAATATGCAGAAGGAGTTTACAACGACATAAAACTTAAGTCATCCAAGTTACAAGATCATTTTGGAATGTGTATCTATGTCATGGTTTCTGAGCCAACTGTGTTACTTCTAGATGGAAAAGTCCAAGCAAAAGTCTATAGCCTGATACATCAGTAGATTCCTGCAGCAGTCAGTTACTTTTTTTTTTTTACGTTTTTCAGTCTGAAGGCAATATTTTCTCAACTAGAATAGTTTACCAGTTATAGTTAATTTGCCATTCATTGTGATAACTACTGCATTTTGAAATTATGCTCACCTACTAAAAATGTGAAATACATTGAAGTGTGCAGCTCCTCCCTCAGAATAGGCCTTTGGATACTTGCGCCAATTCTTAGGCTGAAGAGCAAAATAAACAAAATAAAAATAAGCTATCCACAGCACATCTGTTTACATAATGGATAACTTAAAAGTAGTCATTTTTAACTCTCCTACATTGCAGTACTGTTGCTAGAGCTAAATTTTATGCTGTAAAATTTGTCTCTATTTCATCATCTTTGTGAAGTTTCTTATCTATAGCATCTTTACTTTAGCTTGTCATTATGTTCTTTTCTATGACACTCTGAAGATTTCTGTCTTGGTTGTGTTTAGTCAAAAATCAGTATTGTGGGCCTTCATATCCCGAACAGAGCAGGTGTAGTTGAAGAACTTGCTAAATCTCTGCATCTTCACTAAGTGAAGACACTGCAGTGTTTTTGCCATTGTGAGTTATGCTAGGCTGTGTTCAACCAAATTAAAAGCATTGTTGAGGAATGGTTGGAGGATCAGGGACATGGGTCCCTGGAAGAGCTGTACAAGCAAACACCTTTTTAGCTTGACATAAGCAGGCCTCTTGCTAACTGCAGAAATCAGCAGGCCTCTTGCTAGCTGCAGAGAAAGGAAATCGTGAGAACAGAAATCATGAGAATAAAGAAAGAAGGCAAGGACACAAACGCAGTGTTCTTGACAATCCTGTTATAGATAAACAACAGGATGTGCTGACAAGATGTACTGGCCATGAGAGATGAGGAAGAACCCTGATTTCCCAAATCGCAACATTAGCAATACGTGCAAAATGTAGCTTTTTACCCAGCGTCAATAGAGAAGTGACAAGTAGGCATATTTGAGTGTATAAAAGCGAAGTCTGAATTTCAATAAACTGAAGCTTGCATTATCAATCACACTGATTGTCTGCATGTCTTCCCTCGCCGGAGTCAACATTAAAACCTGATACTAGTAAAACCTCTTTTCAAAAACTGTTTGGCAAATGAAACTGAGGAAAAAGAAGAGTCCAAGAAATATAGTCTCAGTGATCAGCTTGCTGTAAGAAGTTAGAAATTAACTATTTTTTTTTAATCAGTCATGCTTTTCAATGCATCTTTAAGTAAATCATGACTCAGTGTAGTTCTAAATATTTATGAAATTACCAAGGAAGATACAGTCCTAAAGGTAATAAACACTTTTAGTACATTCTTATTCTTCAGTATTTTATATTCTCCCAGTCTGAGCATTCTTTCATCCTCTTAGCCAGTATCTTTGCGATCAGATCTTTGCGATTTGTTGCCAGGCTGCGCTCTTTGACATGTTCAGATCTGTAAACCTCTGGCTGATGCAAGAGCTGTGTGTTAATGTAATGCATGATTTGCTTAATGTTTGACAAATGAAATATTTTTAGAAGGATTCTGCTTACTGAAGCAAAACACAGTTTTTTTAACCTTTTTTTTGTTTGTTTCCTAAGAATGAACCCTTTGGCTGCAAACTTCTCATCATTCCATTTTGTTTCTCGTCTCGTTTTCTTTCTTTCACCAGGTAGTAGAAAGATCAAACTTGACTTCTTGATGGTATGGCATGAGAATATATTTTCATAGGTGACTAAAACGAATTCAACAAACTGGTTTAGAAAACCGTCTTTGAAAACTGTTCATTGAAGCTGAACCAAAAGAGAGAATGCTCTTACAGAAAGTTGTTTCCTGTTGTGTGGTTAGATAGCTTGTTAGTCATGACAAGTGTGAGAGAATTTTTTGGTTTGTTGTTTTTCTCATGTTCCTTCTCTTACTGCTCTTCAGAGGTCAGTGATTTCATGATGGAAGGGTGAATGCTGATCTTTCTTGACACTGGTTCTCCTCATGAGTATCTCCTGTACATCAAGATGTGTCCCACTGCCTGTCCAGATGCTATCTAGATGTCATCATGCCACCTGCCTTAAAAGAACAGGGAATCTGACTTTGCCTTATGAGTGTGTAGACTGCTTCCAACTACGTCTCTGACATGAATACATATTGGGATCCTTAAAACAGTGTAGTTACCCGGCTTATATTTAGCTATGAACAGTTGATTCTAGAGACAAAGGGGCCTTGTCACTGATCCATTTCAAACAATGGTGAAATAATTTAATTTGGTCTAACTGCTTTCACCATGTGGTGGCTGAAGTTAACTTTCTGTTATTGAGTAAAATGTGAATTTGCTAATGACATACAGAATTCAGGAGGTGAATGGATTTGGCTTTCAGGTTGTGGAGGATGGTTCTACAAATCCAGGTTATATTTTTTTATTTCTTTCCTGTAATGTATGTTGTGAAACTGCTGTAAATCTATGTTACATGAGGTCTGGAATGACTGACTTGGAAACTTAACTGTTGGAAGAGTTCCACAAAATGAAATGTATAGAAAGAGTTGTGATTACATGTGGTGTCTACTAGTTGTAACTGTTACCTAATCATATTTTAATTTTTGCAGTTACTGCACCTTGGTTGAGATGTTCTTGAAATGTTTTTATGTATTTATAGTATTTTTGATAAGACTTATAAATCCCTAAGACTTGATTAGCTCTTTGATTGGGTTGGGTTTGGGGTTTTTTTTCAGTTGGTTGGCGTTTTTTTGTGTGATTTTTTTAGTGCTATTGTGGAATATTCCAATACGGTATTCAAGTTCTGCACCTACAAATACTGATGAGAGTAGGTGCTGTGGAGAGTAGTTCTGTGGATTTCAGTGATTTGGTAATGTCTCAGTTTGAAAGACAGGTGTCTGCTAAGGAAGGCAGGAGCCTACCTTGCAGTGGAAAATATGACTCCCTCCCCTCCAAATTATTATAACTTTGAAATTAAGGGGCTTTCAGGCAAAGATATGGAAAAAAGGAATAGCGGGTTTTTACTAGTGTGTGTATGTATAACAAGGCAAACAAGCACCAACAAACAAGAACAGAAAACCTGCTATCAGTCTCCTCCCGCTCTTGAGGCGCTTTCCCCCTCAGTGCAGTTATGCTCACGGCCGGCAGGGGCGCTGCTGGCTCCGGGCAGGGCGGGGGTGATGAGTGCCCCGCGGCTGCAGGGGGCGCTGTGGCGTGGGCCCGGCCGTCTCTCTCCGCGTGCACAATGGCGGGCGCAGCCGCCGGGAACGGATGGAGAAGGGGCTTTCTTTATGAATCCCCAGGGGCAGCTGATCCTGGTGCACCTCTCTGGATAGCAAAAGGAGCTGTAGCAGGAACCTCAGGAGAAGCAAGCTGGGAAGGCAGGGCTGAGCAGCATCCTGGAGTGGTAGATGAGGTGTATCTGAAACTCGGCAGCTATAGCTGCGACCGAGGGTCACCCCGGCAGGCAGGATGTGCGGGGGTACAGTGTAGCAAAGAAACCATGAAGCAGCGGCAAAAAACGGCAGGGGTGGGGCAGGGGCAACCTGGCTCCCCAGCAGGGCAAGGAAAAGGCTCCCTTGGAGGGGTAGGGGGCTCAAGGATCCTGGGGTTTTCCCCTGAGGCACCCCAGCAGATGGTGAAAGTCCTTTTTTTAGCGAGTAGGATGTTAATAAGGTCCCAGTTCAGTAGCTGCTCTCACAGGCAGAAGCTCACCCCACGACAGAAGAAGCGGGACCAGGCTGGGCTCCGGCGGGGGTAGTGAACTCCTCCCCTCGAAACAGCAGCTCCAACCATTTTCCTCAGAAGCCTGGAGAGCAAGAGGTGGCAAAGCGTTGCGCTCAACTCTTTCCCCCAGCTCAGTTCTCAAGGCATCTCCGCTGTTCCAGGAGATTCCCCCCACCCCCCCATAAGAGAGTATCGAGCCACACCCTTCCCGGGGCAACTTCTTTTGTTTCTCTTAAGTACCCGGTCGTTATTGTATCTTGGCAACATATGGGACAAGATTCCAGGAGAGGAAGAAACAAAAGGAAGAAATCCTGAACCCCAGCAAGTAAATACTTGACTTACACTAAATGGGCGCCCAACTTCAGGCCTTCTGTTCCATATGGTATTTTTAACAAAATTGGACTGTATCAATTAGTTACTACTTTGTAATTTAGTAAGCTGCCCTAGATGATCTGTGCCATCATGCTAAGGTCTGTAAAATGTCACCATAGACTTCAAAAAAACCATGAACAAAAACAAAACAATCAAGCAAAACCCAACTGCCCAACTTCTTTTCCCATGAACTTCTTTTAATCCAATTTAAATGTAAAAGGGAACTTTGCTAGATTATGATTTCTTACCCTAGGTGGATAAGGACAGAAAGAGTCATTAGATGTCAGACTTTTGGTCTGTCTATTTATTAAAATCAAGTAATTATTTGTTTCAGAACTGTTTCAGTTTTTCCTATTTTAGTATTTGTGTTTCCTACATGGAAGTCTTCACTAGAATACGAAACCAAGACAACTCAAGTCCAGTGTATTATCTTGTGGTTTCAGTTGAAATTTTTGAATAGAGAAATTTTCAGCTTTCTAGGTTTAATGTTTTGTGAGCTGAGTAGCATGAGAAAAGCCATGTTCTAGATTAGCTTCCTGGTGAAAAATCTGTAAAGTTTTGTTGATAAACTTTTCTAGATACCTTGACAAACATAATGTTTGCTGAAGTCCACAGCTGTGCTTAGGGTTCTTTTAGTAAGCAAAGGTTAAGTACCTGCCATGGACTGAGAAGTATTATGTGTGTTCTGCTGCATATCTGTGACTTATTTCTGGTTTTAATTGTGCCCTTAAAAGTGTCTGCAGATTAGACCATCTTTCTTCAATTTTCTAGGAATGATAAAAGTTAGTAAAAATAATGCTTCAAATATGGAGCTTGTATAACTCATAAAATTATACTTGGAAAAGAGTTGACTGATTCTGGATAATTGCTTGCCTGTCATGTTTAATAACCATATATGTTTTAGACAACGAGATAAACATTACAGTGAAACTAGAATGGGGGCAAACATGTTAGAGATCAATTTATTCCTTCTTTCTCAAAACGTTCCAGTTGCAGAGACCTTTGTTAAATGGATGTAATTACCTTTTTCTTCAGAAATCCCCTTCAGAAGTTCTTTGTCTTAATGGTGAAAGATGGCCTACAAACCCATTAATTGGTTGTTTAGGTGTCATTGGAACTGCAAATGAGATATTGTGATGCTGAGATTTTGTGAGATATGATAGGCCAAAATCTGTACTCTGACAAGTATGTCTTCAAAACCACTTTAACAGTAGATTCTGACTTTGATGTGCCTTCATAGAAATCTGTTCTTGAGTGCTTTTAGGGTTAAGGGTTTGGTATACCTGGAAACCACAGGGTGTTGCATATTCTTACAGTTTTATGTTGATAGGGAGAGTGCTGGCCTCTGGGTCATCTCTCCCTACTGCTGAAGAGAGGAGTGAATAAGCACAGAAATCTCCTTTAGTCCCTGCCTACACTGCAGGAGTACATCTCAGGTGAATTACATCTCTGTTTTCTACACCTCCATTTTGTCAGTAAAGCATACATACTGTTAGGTGCCAGACAGAAGATGAGAGGGCAAGCAGACCTTCCTACGTGTTCAATCTGGGGGGAGTTTCACTCCTGCCTTCAGTTATACCTGTGTTTACACACCTGTGGCTTGTGTGGAAAGAGATGAGACAGGTTAATGTTACTTCATGCCACTAGAGACATGTGTCTGTATTGATAGTGGATGAAAAGTACATTTTCACATGCTGTAACCTTGGTGACAGTGACATTTCTAACCAGCAGTGAAATAGGCATTGCATTGCAGATAGTTTTAGGCTAGAGGCTTGAAGAACCAAATTTACATGGATTTATTTGAGGCAGGCTTTTTCTTTTGCTCCTAGGTATAATTTAATTGAAGAAGGAAAAGTGATGGTGTGAATAAGCATCCTAGTTTTTGCTTGTGCTTAAGCTTCTAATCACATTTCTAGGAGAGTTTATATTTGGGTGGAGGTGGTGAAATATGAAGCTAGCGTCAGCAAAAAATGCAGAGGTGTGGTTGTTCTTGTATTTACTTTGATTAGGACAGACTTCTAGAAAGCCTCACCTGATTTTATGGGGAAGGATATTCTTCTTCCTGAGATCCTGTTAGCTGGAAGATACCTCACTTTTTCCCTTCTTCAATTTCTATTTTTCCCCTTCTCTGCTGCCCAGCTGAGTAGATTCAACTTTGTTTGAAGCACCACAAGACAATTTAGTCCTCTCTGCAAATAAGCATGTGCATTTTCAAAAGGGAAGAGGGATGTGTGTTTTCTGGAAGGATTGTTGTTGTTATTACCAATACCCAAGGTTGATGCAGAATCTCAGGAAATACACTTTCATGTTTATTGGTGAATCTAATTCAGATCAGATATAAAACTTTCTGGAGAGAAAATGAGATTATAAAGCAAAAAAACCGACTACATTTACCTGTTGCTGCTACTGGAAGTTCTGCCTCCAAGTTCTATCGTAGTTAATTTACTTTCTCATTTCATTTGCATTTGTGCAGCATGCACAGTGGAGTAGTTTCAGAGCAGCATTTTTGAATACAATTTACCACCAAAGTTGAAGAAAGGAAAGCAGGTCTACTGTGGGTCAAACATGGTATGGTAGGGAACAAGTAGTTCCAAGGTGATTGTCATTCTGGAAGCCTTGACTTCCCTTTTTGCCATCATTTTGTTACCTCTCTGCAACTAGAGAATGAGGACAACGTAGTGTTTTAAGTTAGCTATACTCAAACACATGCAGATGTCTTAAAGTTTATTTTTTCACAGTCCAGTAAATAACTTTCCAGAGTAACTTGAAATAGTTTATCATCCTCTTAAATACTTCAGATCTACTAATTAGTTTCATGAGAGTGCAGATAGCATACTAAAATCAGAGCTAATATTTTATGCATTTTTCTTCTGTGGTTTTTAACAAATACAAGTGGTATGAGGATTGGTGTGTTCTGATGTCTCTGCAGCTTTTAGGAAGAGTTACTGGTTTCACAGTTTAACTTTCCTCTCTGTTTTACTCCTTGCCAACACATGCACACACACATATGCAGGATGTGTTGGTTTTTTTCACCAAAAATGTGAAAGAACTGTACACAAGCAAAGAAGATACCATGTTATGTCACAGTTATGATGGTTCTCATCTTAGAGAAGAACGTATGATTGGTGGTTTAGTGAGTTACCATTGTCTTTACTGATGAATCCAGTGTTGACTGCAGTATTTAAATTAATATTGCAAATATCTAAGTTTTCTACAGCTGATTTCTCTTCTTTTAAAGTAATAGTGTTTGTTCTTTCACTGACCCTCCAGAGTTAGAGAAACCAGTGTAGTTACCTGCAGTTAGAGGTTACATAATACAATGCTGAATTTTGTTTTCAGTGACTTGCTGTTATGCAGATTGCAACTTTGACATCTGTTGTAGCTATTTACCATTTAAATGTGATAATCTCTTTAGGCAAAGATTTTTAACAGTGAGTGAATATTCTGCAGTTGATCTGGAAAAACTTAAGATCTCATTTTTAGTTAGTAGCTATAGCAAGAGACCTGCCATTCTTAACAGCAAGTGTTTTCATTTAAGTGCTTTATGTTTTCACTGTAAACACTTATGTGAATGCATTTGAGAACTGATTTAATACAAGTTAAAATGGCTGAATGTGAAGAAAATAGGTAAGACAAATTCGGTTTAGGACTGACTACTCAGCTTTTTTGAACTGTACATTAAAGCCAACAGATCATTTTCCCTGAATCCTTTTTTCAGTTCTGTTTTTTGGGGGTTTTTTCCCCCGATCATTGCAAAGATAGGATGAAAAATGCTATTGATTTGAATTGTGTAACTATGTCTATAAGCTTTTTTTAAAACCAGGTGTGTAGTGAGAAATTTTCCTATGCTTGGAATATGAGTTTAGTATCTCTCGATCAATGTGATCATGCTTCAGTTTGGAAAAAACGGAATTGTTTGCTCCTTCATTGTAGTAATCCCTAAAGAATTAATCCATTTTCTTCTGAGTAGAAGGGGCCACAGTTTATAAATAATTTCACTCTAATTATTCTTCCTACTGTCAGCTGATTTAAGAAAGAGAGCTATGTTTTTATTAGAATAGAGGCAGTCAGTGTTTATGTTCAGTGGAAACCCAAGTTAACATCTGATTCATTAAAAACTGTCTGTTACGATTGTAACTACTGTGATGTTGGTTATGGGAGAAGTTTAGATGCATGTGTCTCAAATTTATGAATAAAAGATCTCGTACCAAATCTTGTAGTAGTTTTGGTTGTATAGAAAGCTGTAATGTAGGTAAATATTTTCTAACCTCATCTTTTTCCAGTGTTTCCTGGTCCTGCTTTTTTTTTTTTTTTTTTTTTTTTTTTTTTCCCCAAGTGCTGAATTACTAATTATTTGTCAATATCCTCACTGGATACTTAGGCTGGGGTTCATAACAATTAAATTTTGACTTTCTAATCAATGCTGTGAATAACAGCTTGTTTTAATAAGAACTTCGAATGTTTATGTGCTTTGTTTAAATTTAAAATTGGTGGATGGTTGCTGTGTTGCACAAGTATAAAGTATTGATACATTGATTACTTGGCTTACTCTCACACACACAGTTTTTAGTGTATTATGGCCCTCTACTCCAAACTGGGGACCTATCACAGCTTGTCTTGAAGATATGTCAAGAGTAAAGTTTTAAAACAGCTGGAGAAACTGTACATAATAAGAATAATTGCTAAAGTGTTAACCTCTGAATGCAGGAACAAGGTATCTCCTTTACTGTGGACCTTTACTCATAAAGTTGTAGAGGCATGCTGCATTAGAGAGAAAAAAATTTCAGGTATATCTGCAAAATTGGTCTTGTAAAACTGTTTGGTGTCACAAATTCATACATTTGGTTTAGGAGAATTTTTTATTATGCCTAGGTTTAATTTAGTGTTGCAGTGGCATCTTGCTGACTTCGGCGAGGGAAGACATGCAGACAGTCAGTGTGATTGATAAAGCAAACTTCGTTTATTGGTAATACAGAGGCAGTTATATAGTATGAGTATACATGCTTGTCAGTTCTTGATTGGTTAAAACTTATGAGAGCGCATTCTTGTTTCTACATAATTGGGTTAGATAAAAGACTACATTGGCAAGCTTCTACTATTTATGTTTTAACTTGAGAAATCAAAGTTCTTCCTCCCCTCTCATGGTCAGTACATCTTATCAGCACAGCACTGTACCTCCTTAAAACTCCCTTTTGGTTCTCAGGCTTGTTTCTCATGCAGGCTTTTCTCATGCAGGCATTTGCTTGTACAGCTCTTTTATTGATCTGTACCCTACAGCTCTATCAATGATCCATGTCCCTGATCCTCTAACCATTCTTCAACATTGGCATCTTCTCAGGGTACTCAAAAACAGGGTACTCAAAAAAAGAATAATTTGGTACTTACGATGCACAGACTAAAAAGTTTGCAAGTGGTCCATCAAATGGAGATCATCCCCCTGCCCCTAAAAACTGTATGTGACTTACATTCCCTCAATGTTTGAAGGTGTGTGTAGCAGCACTGCTAGCCTGGATTGTTGAGAAGTGGTTGTTGTGCACTTAAACTGATGCTTAGATCAGCCAGGCTTCTCAAGGGTTGTAAACCCCAGAGTTTGATTTGCAATGATTAATCAGTCTAGGAGACTTAAAAGTGCAGTAACTTACCACTCCATTACCTTCTAACAGCAGGGGTAGGTATGTTTGCCCTAGGCTTGCTCTTCCAGAATGTTGGAGTGATCCTTTCGGCTTTGTGGCAATGCTTCTTTGACTAGCAGAACAGAAATTAAACTTAGTCGTCTGACGAAGGCTGGCCAAAGTATATTCCTTGGGGAGACACGAGCAGAGAACAGAGAAATTCCTTACTTTTTTAAATACATATTTTCCTCTATGGTTTCCAGAGACCTCTTGTGAATGTTTTCAAACCAAATTGAGTAAACTTGCTTAGAATTGTAATAAATTATTTGGGTCGCTTCTGTCTGTAAGAGCATGACTGAGAACAAAATAATTGCATTGTGAAACTTAAAGTTCACTTGCATTTACCATAGGGTGGTAGCAAGTGTAGTGATTGTGCAGTGCTGATGTGATATCCTGGGCAGCTGTTATTTTTGTGCATATTTATTTATTTATTTAATTCAGGGGGAGAGCAAGATAGTTACCTACCAGGAAGGAAAGTTCTAGAACCACTCTGTGGTTTGGAATGGACCTTAAAGAACACTTAATTCTGACTCTCCTGCCATGGACAGGGACACCTTCCATCAGACCAGGATGCTCAAAGCATCGTACAGCCTGGCCTTGAACACTTCCAGAGATGAGGCATCCACAGCTTCTCTGGGCAGCTTGCTCCAGTGTCTTACCAGCTACACAGTAAAAAGTTTTTTCCTAATATCTAATCTAAACCTGTTCTCTCTTACTTGGAAGCCACTCCATCATGTCCTGTTGCTACTTGCCTTGGTAAAAAGTCTTTCTCTAGCCTTCTTGTAGGTCCTCTTCAGGTACTGAAAGGCTGCTGTAAGGTTTCCCCAAAGCCTTCTGTTTTCCAGGCAGAACAATCCCACCTCTCAACCTGACTTTGTAGAGATGTGTTCCAGCCCTGTGATCATCAACTGAGAAGCTAACCTGGTTCATATTTGCCATGATGCAAAAGTGTGCAACTTCGGGCAATTACACAAGCTTGTGACAGCTTGTTACTGTTCTGTCTGTGCAGGTTCTTGCCCTGTGGTTAAATGCAAAGTTGTTTGCAGTGGCAGGGTCTTTAGTTAAAGAGGGCTCCATCAGTCACAGAAGTGATTCTTTTGCAAGGAGGTGCTTACAGCTTCCTCCAGACCCAATAGAACCAACCAACTGGCTAGTCTGAATATTGGCAACTTTTTAAAGCCACTTAAGAAGCTTGACACGCCTCTGTGATCTACATTTAAGAATGAACAAAGCTCGGGAAAGCCTCTCTTGCTTCCAGCTTTCAGACAGGTAACTGGGAACCCGCGGTGCGGCCAGCAGGGCCAGGCTGGGCCCTGCTCGGCACGGCCCAGCTGGGTCAGCCGTGGTGTGGCTTGGCTGAGATCTCAGCCACTTCTGCTCACTGGACGCCCGGCGCAGCCCCCTCAGTGCAGGCCAGCCTCCCACAGCCCTGCTCCGTGCGGGCGGCCCCCCGGTACAGCCAGGCCAGGCCGGCCCTCACCCAGTGCGGCCGAAATTCATCTCAGGCCGCTGCCCGGCAAAGAGCAGGTGACCAACAGCGATAAGGGAATTCCAGCTGCAGGGCCCAGGTGAGATTCATCCTTTTAGTGTTGTAAGATTCCTCCAGAACAGATGAAGCCTGCAGACATCAATCCTCTCCCAAGTCAAAAGAAAGGGAAAGGTGAAGGCACGTGAAAAAAACACCATAAAGACACCAAAGTCAGTGAAGAAGAAAAACCTGAAAACCCCGAGAGAGGAGAAAGAGGAGATGCTTCAAGCTTAGAAGCTGAAATTCTGCTGTAAAGCTATGGTGATGGACTGTGATACATTAGAGTACCTGTTGTAATTTCATAAAAGCAATGGGGGGTGGAGTGTTCAAACTGCAATTGTGAGCAAAAGTATCTGTGCTGAAACCAGCAAATGTTGAAGTAGCTGTGATTTGATGAGAAGCATGAACAGAGAGAGATGAAAGTGAGGAGGACCCTTGCTCCCAGGGAAGAAGAAGACCTCTGTTCCTAGAGATGAAGATGCTCCCAGAGATAGGTGAAGAGAACCTTTGCTTCTGAACAGCTCAACCTTAAAATGGTACCCCAGTAGCTCAAGATTGGACCCTTGAAAAGCAGTTGTGGGGAAAGCTGTAAGTTGAGGGAAGGGACTTTCACCTGTGAGCAGAGAACCAACCCGGGTGGCTGTCTTGCTGTGACATTGAAGCCATGACAGAACTGTTTCTTGTGGAGATGTCTCCATAGCATGAGCAAGAGAGACTCCTCTCCCTAAGTGAACTGAAGAAAGAGATTATTATAGAGGTGGTAAACTGACTGAAAAAAATCTCAAGGGTTGTCTTTTTACGTTGTCAGTGGGAGAAGGGAGAAAGATGGGGGGAAGAGAAGTGTTCTGAAGGTTTAGTCTGACTTTTTTCTTTCTTTTAGGTATGTTAATAAACTTCTTTATATTCTTTTAAGTTCTGTGCCTGCTTTGCTTTCTCCTAATTCTTATCTCACAGAAGGAGAATAAGTAAGTAATGGATATTTTGAACCAAACCACTACAACACACAAGGTTAAATCAGCAAGTATTTTTGCATTGCCTGTAAGAGAATGCTTTGAAAAGAAATCACTGTATTTCAGAGTTGTGGTATATTGTGCAAAGCCGTAGCAAGAATTTTAGCTATGTAGTGAAAAGAAGTAATATCTTAATGTTACTAAGTATATTGTAAACTTTGTCACTGTTTTTAAAGCTGTTTGGCTAAACTTTGGTAGCTGATGATGATTCCATAGTAGAATGACGGAATAATACTGATATTGAACACTGTCTTCTGTTAGCATAGGCAAATCATTCAAGAATAAAAGAGGTTGTACTTATCTATGCTGCTTGAGACAAGAGTAGAGAAGAGCTATAAGAAAAGTCTTTTAAAATGCACTATATGTTTCTTTGTTGTTCTCATACTAAGGTGTGGATAATGTTGCAGTAGTGGGCAAATTTTTTTATTTTCAAAATTAGTTTTGCTCTGCCATCTGTATGCATAGGAAAACATACATTTGTTCTTAGCCATTAGAAAGAAAATAGACTAGAATTTTTTTTTTACATAAGAACCACAGCATGAATTAGTGTGGAACTTTAAGTTTGTGTTGACAAGCCTATTTTGTTTGTTGGGTTTTTTTGGTTGGTTGGTTGGGTTTTTTTTAAGGAAGATCTTGTAAGCTCATTTGGCGTGAGTCAGTTCTCTTATTCTTTCATTAGCTTGATTCCTAATCAGTAGAACAGCCAACAGTTTTTAATACCAGACTGAAGAAATTTTTTTTGCATTTTTGTGCTCAATTTTTGGAATTTATTTTTTGAACCAAGAGAGAAGCAAGAAATTCTTCAAAGGGCAAACATATATCAAAATGTCAGTGAGTCCTTATCCAAATATTTAATGTGATTGTAATATTGCCTATGTGTGAAGCAGATCAAATAAGAAACTATTACATTTTAATCAGTTTAATTTTAGTAAAACGCTCTACTTTTGTGCAGCTTCACTGTTGATAAGCTGTAAAAAGCCACACTAAGCCTGCAAGGTTTTCTGAAATGAATTTCTGGAGAACTTAACTTTCTTTTGTTTTATGGGTTACTTATTTATGAATGCTTAAAGTGGCAGTCCTACAGTTTTCCTTTATGCTGAAAGTTCATGTGAATTTCAGAAACCTAATTGTATTTAGTGTGAGAATAAACTTAAAAACTGGAGTTAATTGAGCTTTTTTTATTTTGTTTCTGCACTCTGGATATGGCATGTGTATGCCATTTTCTACTTTCTTTTGCTTCATGAATCTCATTTTTCTTTAATTTATCACTGGTTTTGTCAATGGTTTTTGTTTTGGTTTTTTTTTCCCACCTGTGCATGTTGATAACTAGCGGTTCCTTTTCAGGCAAAATCCTATGCCTATTTTTAATTGCAATCAACAGCTGATGTCTGGCTTAGGGACTGTGTAGTGTTATCACTGCTGCTTACCTGTAATCAACCCATATAACTTCAAAGAAGGTTTTGATCAGAGGTTCCCAATCTCTTTCCAGTTGATTCAAAGGCTCAGACAATGGAGAAGCCTTGGTCTGTGAACTATTGAGCTGGGCCAGCCAAGATGATCATCTTTTGCAGGTGCAACTGTTCTTTACGAGAAGATTGAGAGCTTTTGAAACCTCTGGACAGAGCTGGGTTAATTCCCACACAATACTGGGCTGAATGTTCCATTAGTTTCACTAATGCCTTTTATATGGAAAAAATAGAATGAAAAATAGATAAAGCATGATTAAAGTACATTTTTCTTCTGTTGAAAGTGAAGGCATTCCCTTTATCCTTCTTTGTGAATTTTTTAAATTCCACAAGTAGGAAGACCAGTTGGTCTTTGGTTCGTTTGTTTGGTAGGAAAGGGGGATGATGACATGATTATGTACATCTGTACTTCCAGTGCTGTTGCAAAGACTGCTCAGTGTATCGTGTACATACAAGTATTACAGATGTTAAGCAAGTTCCTGAGTTGAGACCTGTTAAAAATTTGCTGGTTATAGATGTGTTTTTTTATGTTGCTTTCACTCCAGTGACTTCTATTCCTGATAGTTAAATGAAGGTGCAAGTCGAAAGGTTGTGGAGCTGTGGACAATTAAATAGTCGCAAGTTTTACTGAAGCATGGTATGTCTGATTATTTACAGAATTTTCTGCCAAAGGATGATTTTCACAGAACAGTTTAAACAGAAGTATCTGCCACTAATGGGTTGGAATGATGAAAATTTGTCTATAACTATTTAAAGGGGATTTCTCACTTTACTTGATGCTAGTGTAAGCTCAATAGAACTGGTGATCTTTTAGTGCATTGTAGGAAACAGATTTTAAAAGCTATAGTGAATTGTCCCCCTCTTGGATTGTTTTGCTTATTAGGAGTAACAAGGCACATTTTACTGCTGATTGCCTGAGGGTTGAGAGGTGTCCATTCTATCACTGCTATTAAAACTTGTGAAGGCAAAATGGAGACATTCTTCTTGTTGAAGGTCATTGCGTTAATTTGTCTGTGTTGATCATGCAGGTGTTGAGGTATACTTGTAAAATGAGGTGAGTTTATAGGTGCTTGTGTATCCCTGATTGTCTGTCTGGAAATTTGTTGTTACTTCATCATTTATTCATTGCATTTTAAAAAAAAAAACCACTATATTTTTGCTCCATAAGGATCTGTAACTGAAGGCAAAATCTTTAATATCTTAGAAGTTTTTTTCTAAAATACAGTGAAGTATTGTGACAGTTGTATCAGAAAGGACATTGTTTTCCTCAGTCAGCTAAACTTCTTCAGATGGAAACATGTCTTAATTTAACCTATACATATGGAAGCTGTAAATATAAATAAAAAATTGTAGTTGTGCACTCAGAGGTAATTTTTTTTAGGAAGATTAGTTTCTTGAGCTGTAGAAGGTGCTTATAGGTAATGACTTGTTACATGATCTCCTGAGTTCTGATAAACCATGCTTATTATGTCCTTGGGTTAGTTTTCATTAAAGTTCCATTAGTAATTTGAAAGATACAATGAAAGCATGCTTACACGGAATAATTTTAGGCAGTGTATTTTAAAAATAAAAATATAAAGTCTAGATAAATGATAAACAGAAAATACAAGACTTGGAAAAATTTGCTTTAGCTGTACTAAATTTAGCCTACCATCAAGTAAACAACAGAAGGA
Source organism: Corvus hawaiiensis (assembly GCF_020740725.1). Taxonomy (NCBI): domain Eukaryota; kingdom Metazoa; phylum Chordata; class Aves; order Passeriformes; family Corvidae; genus Corvus; species Corvus hawaiiensis. Next base: position 36,117,031 of record NC_063255.1, on the reverse strand, counting down.
GATTATAATTTTCAGGACTTTTAAGGCCTAGTTCTCCAAAGTGATATTTTATTATACATGTGACATCCTGAATGAGTATGCTTGAGATCGCTCAAAAAATTGATTTCTGGTTTCAGGCCCTATGCGGTCCAGGAGAGCTCAATGGGCCCCATTTTGGACCAGTGTTTATAGGGTCACAAGAGAGTGGGCTTTAGTCGTAACAGTGTTTCATCCTGTCCACAGTTTGGGTCAACCCTTTCTTTCAAAGTGTGAGAATGGGAATGTTATGCCATTTAGGCTAGAGAGGAATTTTCCAGGGCTGGTCACGAGAAAAACAGAAGCTTGTTAGGAGTTCCTAAGAGGTGGCTGTTTTTTGATAAGCTCAAAAAGAGCTGAGCCCAGGTGGTGGTTTCAAGGATGAGGCCTGATAAGTGTTTTCTCAGATCCCACTGCAGCCTGGAAAGGAGTGGGGGGGAACGCACCACCACATACAGGAAGGGGGAAAGCCCCTACTATCCATCTTTGAAGCCTTCACTGTACAGAATAATACTAGAGTAGTCGGAAAAGCTGTAGATGAATACTGTAGACATAAGTTAGGAAAACTGTTGTTTTGGTTTTATTTAAGTTGGTAACTTGTTTTTTAAAAGCTACTAAAAGAAAATGCTGATAAAACTAAATCACAGAATTCTAGAATATGCTGAGCTGGAAGGGATCCATCAGGATCATCATGTCCAACCCCTGGTCCTCCACAGGACCATCCCCAAGAATCACACTGTGTGCATGAAAGAGTTGTCCAAATGCTTCTTGAACTGGACAGACTTGGTGCTGTGACCATTCCCTGCAGAGCCTGTTACAGTGCCCAGCCACTCTCTGGGTGAAAAACCTTTTCCTGATATCCATCCTAAGCCTCCCTTGACTTCATGCCATTTACTCAAGATCTGTCATTGGTCATGAGAGTGAAGAGGTTGGTACCTTCCCCTCTGCTTCCTCTCATGAGGAAGTTGCAGACTGCAGTGAGGTCTCCCCCAGGCTGAACAGACCAAATGTGTTCAGCCACTCCTTATTAGGCTTCCCTTCCAGACCCTTCACCTTCCTTGTGGCTCTCTTTTGGATGCTCTCCAATAGCTTCACGTCTTTTTTTAATATTGTGGCACCCAAAACTGCGCACAGCACTCAAGGTGAGGCTACTCCAGTGCAGAGCAGAGTGGGACAATCCCCCTTCCTTTCCTGGCTGGCGATGCTGTGCCTGATGCACCCCAGGACAGGGTTGGCCATCCTGGGTGCCAGGGCACTGCTGACTCATATTTCAACTTTCTTTGGGCCAGGGCCCCCAGGTCCCTTTCCGTAATGCTGCTCTCCAGCCTCTTGTTCCTCAGTCTGTACACATGTCCAGAGTTGCTCCAGGTGCAGAAGTTGGCACTTGCCCTTGTTAAACTTCATGGGGTTGGTGATCACCCGCCTCTCTAATTTGTCAAGATGTCTCTCAATCCTCAAGGGGATGAACATCTCCCAATTTAGTGTCCTTGGCAAACTTACTTAGTATCCCTTTGAGTCCTGCATCCAAGTCATTAATGAAGATGCTGAAGAGAACTGGGCTGAGGCTAAAACCTTGAATTCAGTTTAGTTAGTTTAGAGGTTTAATGAGAGGTTTTTTGGCATAGCAGGATTTTTATGGTATAAAGCCACATGGATCTTAAAAGTCACAGAATTTGAAGGGACCTTAAGGATTATCTTGTTCCAGCCCACCGGCCATGGACAGGGACACCTGCCACCAGACCAGGATGCTCAGAGCATCCTACAGCCTGGCCTTGAACACTTCCAAAAAGATAGAGCATCTACAGCTTTTCTGAGCAGCCTATTGGCAGTGCCTCACCGCCTGCATAGTAAAGAATTTCTTTCTGATACCTAATCTAAACTAACCCGGTTCTACTTGGAAGCCACTCCCTCACATCGTGTTGCTACTTGCCTTGGTAAAAAGCCTTTCTCCAGCCTTCTTGTAGGTCCTCTTCAGGTACTGAAAGGCTGCTGTAAGGTTGCCCCAGAGCCTTCTCTTTTCCAGGCGGAACAACTCCAACTCTTTCAACCTGACCTTGCAGCTTAGCGGCCTTCCTCTGGGCTTGTTCCAACAGGTCACATCTGTCATGTCTCTGCTGGGGGCCAAAGCTTTGGATGCAGTATTCCAGGTGCAGCCTTGTGAGAGTGGACTAGAAAGGCAGTATCACCTTCCCAGACTTGCTGGCTGTGTTGCTTTTGATGCGGCCCAGGATGTTACTGGTTTTCTGGGCTGCAAACACACATTACTGAGTCATGTCGATCTGCTGATCATCCACCAACACCCCCAAGTCCTTCTCTGGCTGCACTTCAACTGATTATCTGCCCAATGTCTGTATTTGTGCTTGAGATTGCCTCAATCCAAGTACAGCAGCTTGCACTTGTCCTTCTTGAGCTTCATGAGTTTCTCACAGATCCACCTCTTAAGCCTGTCCAGGTCCCTCTGGATGGCATCATTTCCCTCCAGTGTGTAGACTGTACCACACAGCTTGGTGTCTTCAGCAAATTTGATGAGGGTGCACTTGATCCCACTGGTGATGTTGCTGACAAAGATGACAAACAATTCAGGTCCCAGTACTGACCCCTCCGGACACCACTCATCACTTGGATGTTGAGCTGTTGGCCACAACTCTTTTGAGTGCTACCCTCTGCCTCTGCATCCCCTTGGAGTGGATCCCACTCAGCCCGGTCAGCTCCGGACGCAGTCAGCTGCGGGGGGCAGCCTCCAGACTCCGGGAGACCAGAGGTCTGGCTCGTGGGTCCTTCCACAGGACCGCTGGGATGGAGGCAAGCGGTGGAGGGAGGAGGCAGACTCAGAACTGGGTTAAATCTGGGAAGTTTATTGAGCCTCGGACACGAGGTCCCACCTCCCAGAGATGCCCAGTTCGGAGCGCGCTCTGAAGGCATTTGTAGGAGGATTTATGGGTGGGTGGTAACATGGGAGGGAACCAATCGGAGAAGGGAAGGGTGTGGTGAACAGGTTGAAAGGGGTATCAGGGAACCAACCATGGGAGAGGAAGGGAGGGATCTTTTTCCCCTAGCCAATCACACGATGCCCCTGCCAGAACTTTCTAGAAGCCTGGGAGGGGTGCCAGCATGATTGGCAAGGGCCAGGGAGGAGACAAAGGTGGGAAATGGGGTAATTGGCAGAAAATTGGGAGGATACAGACTGGGTAGATACAAAGGTACAAAACTCGAGGGGAGACCCGCACTGAACCAAAGCAAAACACACTCCCAGATCTCCCCCTTTTTTGTTTTTTATGATGACTCAAATTCGGGTTGGGGACAATATTCAGAGTCTGTATATAAGTCCCCACACCACTGCGACTCTGGGGCCATGGGCTCGTGCTCTGATTCCAGGAGAGCTTCGGCCTGGCCAATGTCCACGGGGGAGGGGGAGCTCACAATCAATTTAAACAGCAGTCTTCTGAGAAGTCCGAACATAATCAGGGTAACCAAAAGGACGAAAAACAAAAGCAGTCCGGTCCGGAGAATAGACACTGCCCATCCTGATAGTCCCCATCCGTTGAGGATGCTGCCGAGCCAATCACCCGTCTCGCGTTGGATCTGCGATACCATGGCCTGCATCTTGTCGAAGTCTTGTGGATGTTCTCCGCTCTAGATGACAAGTTTAGGCAGCACAGCCCTTCGAACTCCTCACACCGGTGGTCATGGAGGAGGAGTAGGAAGTCGATAGCGGCCCTGTTTTGTAAGGTGGCCTGTCTGGTTATTTCCTCGTCTTTTAGGAGGTCACTCAGGGCACTTGAAGTAAGGTTCGCTTGTTTGACGACCCAACATTCCAAATGACCTAATTCCCCTAACGCTTTGGCTGCAGCCACCCACGGCAATGATGTGGTGATTGCAACCCCTTTTGGTCTGGCCCAATGAACAACTTCCGAGTCACAATTTTGGTCCACATTTGAAAGTTCACGTTTTCGAATTGCCTATTCTGAAGTCCTGTTTCTTTTCCTTTCCCAATCATGCACTAGAGTTTGGTTGGGCGTCAACAGCGTCAAGCGGCCAATGGTACAAGGGCCTCCTAACAGGCGAGAAGGGATGCCTGCCCACGCCCTGTCACCGCAGATGAAGAACAGTCCTCGGGGTAACCCTTTTGGGTGTGACCTATGTGGGTTGTCGGTGGTCACCCCGCTGACGGCCAGGTACCATTTGTCTGCCCCATGGTCACGACGGTTTGGGGCTATGTTTTTAAAAGCCTCCCGATCCGGGGACAACCCGAATTGAAATTGGACACAGTAGTGAGCCGGACAGGATCCCAAGAGATCCAGCTCTTGGGGCTCACTACTAGTCTTCGGGAGCAGGGGCAGCCACTTTTCCAGGGGGTTATCGGTGTTGCGTTTCCCCCTGTGGTGCCAGCTGAAAGGAGGCTGTCTCCCATAGGGTACCCGGGGACGGTGCAGGTTGACAGGTGGCTTAGCGACAGTAGCCTTACTTGCGGGCATCGTCAGAGCCTGCGTGGCTTTGAGCTTTTCAAGGAGAGATGTAAGCTCCTCTCGCCCAAGAGGGATCCCTACCAGACATGTAGCCATCGGGTTTTGGGCCGCGGCTGTGGACAAACATATGTGGTCCTGGCCCATGGTTCATGCCAGGACCGACCATACGTTTGCTGCCGGCTGGGGAACGATCCACAGTGACACAGGCCAGGGAAGCAGCTGCAAGATGATGATCAGATGCAGGCTTCTGGTGATGGCTCGGACGGATGGTGCAGGATCCATCTCTGGTGTCTCCAGCTAAAACAAACTTAGAGAGAACATTATTAAAACAAGGGCCTAACTGGGGTAAAGTTGGGGTCCAGAGGGCATGGGGTCAGCCTATCCCGGTCTTAGGGGTTGCTTGACTTCCCTTTCCGGCGGGACGGGAGACACACGGTTTCACCCATCTCGATGGGATCCACCTAGGGCCCTCGGGGGTGGATATGCAAGCATATCCCTTCCCCCACGTGATCAACTCATGGGGGCCCTGTATCTCCCGAGTCTCCGGGTCTTTAATCCACACCGGAGGCTTTTCTTTCATTTGCAGCTGCCGAGACCCTCCAAAGTGCCGCACAATCAGTGGGTTCAGGTTCTCAAAGGCACAGTTAAGGAAATTCAACGTGAACAGTGCCCTTGAGAGCCTGACAACCGGGGAGTCTAGTTTTTCTGGGGACCTTTGACGCTGTAACATCCTTTTGATGTTTTGATGAGCCCTTTCCACGATGGCTTGGCCTGTTGGGGAATAGGGGATGCCCGTTTTATGTTCTATTCCCCATTGCTGCAGGAAGCTCCTGAACTCCTTAGAAGAATACGCAGGGCCACTGTCTGTTTTTATGACCTTGGGGATGCCCAGGGTAGCGAATGCCTGCACTAAGTGCCTTCTGACATCTCTAACCTTTTCCCCTGCGTGGGCAGAAGTTAAGACGGCTCCGGAGAAGGTGTCCACCGACACATGTACGTACTTCATCCTGCCGAATGAAGCGACATGCGTCACGTCCATCTGCCACACCTCGCAACTGTTGAGTCCACGGGGATTAACGCCAGTGCCAATGGCGGGAAGAGCTAACTGATGACATTCTGGACACGCGGCCACAATCGCCCTGGCCTGGTCATGCTTCAGGTTGAACTGCCGGACCAGGGCAGGGGCGTTTTGATGAAACTGCCGATGGCTGATTTTGGCCTGCTCAAATATATCCGGGAGCGGGGCCATCACGGCTGGCGCAGCGAGGGCATCTGCCCTCCTGTTGCCCTCCGCAATGAACCCGGGCAGGTCCGTGTGTGACCTGACGTGCATCACGTAGTAGGGTTGCTCTCGGTGGGAGACTAGATTGACCAATTTTGAGAGCAACTCATATAAAGCTGTGTTGGAGACCTCTTGCAAGATGGCATACTCGGCTCTGGAGACTACTCCTACAACATATGCGGAGTCGGTTACTAAATTTAGGGGTTCGGGAAACCTTTCAAAAGCCCTGACGACTGCGTCTAACTCAGCGACTTGAGGTGATCCTTCCACCTCTTTAATATCCGCCTCCCACCGCTGAGTTTGGGGGTTTTTCCAAGTCATAACAGACTTGTGAGAAGCCCCAGACGCGTCAGTGAAAACGGTCAAGGCCTTTAAAGGTTCCTTACTCCGAACACTCTTTGTACTCAACTCAAATTGAATTTCCGTATTAAAAATTTTATGGGCCGGCCTATGTAAAGAAATTTGGCCCGTGTAACCCTCCAGAGCAAATTGCAAGGCTTCACAATCCTGAAGCAGGCTCTCCAACATTGCATTAGTAATTTGGCCCGTCTGCATCCTGATTGGTACGTGGATGCAGTCAAAGTCACGTCCTGATAACTCTCTGATCCGGACTCTAGCTTTCTGGATCAGTTCAGCCATCAGCTCTTGTGGCCGTGTCATCCTCTTGGACCTGTTGTGACTGAGGAAAACCCACTCAGTTATCAAGAGAGGATCCCTCTGGTCCTGGTCCTTCTTGCTCTTCCTGTCGTCTTCCCATTGGAAGACGACCCCGTGTAGGTGCGGCAGATTGCCCAGGATGATGAATCTAAACGGCAAGTCAGGCCTGTACCTGCTTGCCTGCCTGGTGGAGATCAGGTGTTGCACCTTCTCCAAGGCTGTCTGTGCCTCTGGGGTAAGCGTCCGGGGAGAACTAAGCTCCTCTCCCCCTTTCAACAAATCGAAAAGGGGGGCTAGGTCTTGATCAGACAGACCCAGCCACGGCCTTACCCAGTTTAAAGATCCACACAGTTTGTGGACATCCGCCAATGTCTTTATATTTGTTTGGATTGCCAAGTTTTGTGGCACAATGGTCCGCTTGGTAATTTCAAGGCCCAGGTATTTCCAAGGTGGCATCCTTTGAATTTTATCTTGCTGGAGCTCGAACCCTGCAGCAACCAATGCTCCGATTGTCAGGTCAAGCACATTCGCCAGCATGTCATCATCGGGGGCACACACGAGGACATCATCCATGTAATGAAGGATGATGGCCTCCTTTGCGGCTGCACGTACTGGGGCAAGCAAGGAAGAGACATACCACTGGCAGATGGTCAGGCTGTTCTTCATGCCCTGTGGCAGCACCTTCCAATGGTATCTCTTTCTTGGGGATCCTCGGTTGATGACCAGAACCGAGAAGGCAAAACGTGGGGCATCGTCAGGGTGTAGAGGAATTTGGAAGAAACGATCCTTAGTATCAATTACGGCCAAATTCCAATTTTGGGGAAGCATCGTCGGGGACGGCATCCCTGGTTGGAGAGAGCCCATGTCCTCAATCTCATTATTAATTTGGCGAAGGTCCTGGAGGAGCCGCCATTTGTCTTTGTTAGGTTTTTTAATTACAAAGACAGGGGAATTCCAAGGGCTGTTGGTCTCCACTATATTCCCCTTCTTAAGCTGCTCCTCCACGAGCTTCTCGAGTGCCTCCAATTTCTCGCCGTAGAGCAGCCACTGTTCTACCCAAACTGGGCAGTCCATTTTCCAAGTCAATTTCTGGGTAGGGCGCTCCTCAGTAACCGCTGCGCAAAAATTCTGTGGGGGGTCAGGAATGTCAGTAGTGACTCCCCACTGCTGCATGAGATCTCTCCCCAAGAGGGGTTCCTTATAATCAAGTACGAACGGACGTATATTGGCCAATTGTCCGCTCGGCCCCTTAATTTGTTCGATGCTTCTAGAGTGTTTTGCCAATTGGATGCCCCCAACACCTTGTACATGCCCTGCCACGTTCTGCAGTTCCCAGTGTGCCGGCCATTCCTGTGTGGGAATGATCGTCACATCCGCCCCTGTGTCCAGAAGCCCCTTGAGGTGAAGGACTTCTTCCCCTCTGTTGATTTTGCACTCCACCCTCGGCTTCCCTGTTCCTATTACATGGGTGGCACACACTATTGGGTGTGGCCCTCCTGCAGGGATAGCCTGGGCGACCATCTGCCCTCTGGGCAGAAACAGAGGTGGACGGACACAGCGCAGCCAGAGAACGGGTCCTTCGGGACTAGATGTCATTAGCCCCGGAGCAACTTCGATCTCTGGTGGTGTGCAGTTAACATCTCCGACGATGACATACCTGTCTGGGCTCTGGTCTCTCGCCCCCAGCTCACCACCGGTGCTCACCGGTGCGGCGTGCCACTCGCTGTCCTTCAGGAGGAGTGGTGTCAACAGCTGCAACCTGAAAGAGTTGTCGGATAAAGAAGTCAAGTCAGGCTGAATTGTCACATCCGGTAGATCTGTTTTATCACACCCTGCCCTTCCCAGCCCCTCCTCCCCCTCGCGTCCCGTCCCTTTTTTATCTTCACGCGGGGCGGGCGCGCGCTCCCCACTCAGTTTTTTTGAGACTCGTTTACGAGTACCCCCAACCCCTGCTCCTTCTTAAACTGTTAGAATTCCCGCTTGAGCGGGCCGTCTTTGGTCCAGTGTCCAGGCTGGCTGCAGAGGAAGCAGGTGTTCCGGGTCTGCTGTTGTGGCTGCCTCCGGGCGTTCTTCGATGGAGGTCGGACGCCTTGGCCTGTGGTTCTCCTCTGGTCCGCAGCAGGGCGTGGTGTAGCTGCTCCCACAGAAGCCATTCCTCGGGGTCTTTGCTTGTCTGAGCCGGCAGGTTGCAGGTGCGGCGCTTTCGCAGCGCAGGCTTCTAGCATGGCTTGTATTGTTGGCGGAGGGTCCAGAGAGAGGCTCAGGATGGCTGCTTTACATTGGGGGTTCGCATTGGCCATTACCATCTCCACGATGACCTCCTCTCTGGCCGCCGGCTGCCTGACCTGCAACTCTACGGCTCGGGTTAGTCTCTCGACAAATCTGAGGAATGATTCCGTGGGCTGCTGTCGGACCCGCGAGTAGCTCTCCACAGGTGCGTCCGGCCTCAGGTCAAGGAATGCCTTACCGGCCAGTTCCTTGACCCGCTGCAGCACCTCTAAGGGCAGACCCTGAGCCTGCTTCGGCGCCAGTGCCCATTCCCCCTCGCCGCTCAGATGGTCCATTGTCAATGCCTGATTATCGGCATCAACGGCCGTATCGGATCCCTGCAATAGCACTGGAAGGAGTCGGCGGAGCTCCCTTTCCCATGCCGATTTCCAGAGCAGAAACTCTGCTGAGGAAAGTAAGCATGAGAAAAGTTGATGCAGATCAAAAGGCGTCATTACCGCTCCGGAGAGATTTGCCTGTAAAAGGCCGCGAAAATATTCGCTCTCCCTCCCAAACTCCTTCTGCGCTTTGCAGAGCTCCTTAATTGTTTGATGGGAGAGGGGTTCCCAACTGGCATGGGTCATTCCCCCTCTCCGGGACCTCTGATAAATAACCGGAGCGACTGAAGGGATGGGATCCAGTTCCGGGTTCCGGTCCTCAGGCCCCCCCCCCTTCCGGCCACTCACCGTGGGAACCTGAGGGTCAACCGTGGGAACCGGAGGTAGGGGCGTGGGAACTGGAAGTGGGAAGTGGGTGGCGACCGGACACGGACCTACGACAACCCCCCGGGGCGGAGCAAGGGGGCGTACACCGAAGTGGGGTGGGAGGAGTAGCAAGGGCGGACCCAACTTGGGAGTAGGAGGGGTCAGGGTACGGGGAGGAGTTGGGATGGGAGGGGTTAGAAAGTGGGAGGAAAGGGTTTCGGGATGGGGAAGGAGAGGGAGGGCAAGAGGGGGTCTCTGCCATGCGGCGCCCGCCATCTTGTCCTCCTTGGGTAGTTAAGCCATTTTCTGAATCTTCCGTTAGGCTAAAACGAACTCGGGGTCTTAGAACTGGGGAAGTCGGGCAACGGGGCGAGCCCCGGGCAGTCTGGCCAGGACTGTCCGGGCGGGGGGACCGGGAATCCCGAGGAGAGCCAGGGAGTCGATAGCAACCCTGCGTAGCGTCGCGGTTTGCTCTCTTCAGGATGCCCAGTTTAGGGGACACGGGCTTAGGAGAAGACTTAGGGGTAGCAACTGGGGAACCCGGGGTTGGCTGTCCTTCCCTCTCCCTTTATTTGTTTAAAGCCGACTGAATTTGCAAATATAACAAAGAAAACTTACCTAAATCTTTTTCTTTCGCCAATTGTGATTCTGCCAATTTTGCTCCCACGGCGTTCCAAAAGGGAACGCTTAAAACCGAATTTTGGGAGCAGTGAGGGAAGTGCAAGAACAGCCAACGAACAAACCTTTTTAAACATCCCTTAGAAAAACGTTTCCCCCCACCCTCTAGGAGTCCCACAACTTGGATGTATACCCCCTTCTGTGCTGTGGACAGTTTAGCGCCCATATCCACAGCACAACATCTGAAGCCAAAGGAATAAACCCTGGACACTAAATCCCAACCGGAAGCAAATGACACACCCGCCCCAGGGCTGCGCAGCCTCGCAGCTCCTCAGGAGCCAGGGACCGTAGAGGTCCCGAAAAGCCTTTACCGGCTTTGAAGTAGATTCCACCCCCCCGGGGGAAAATACTTACCCCTTAGTGTCCAGGTGGGCTCCAGACGACCAATCCTCTACCGAGGACGACTCTGCCGGCGCAGGCGGAGCTACCGTCCTCTCCCCCAGGAGCGCAGCTCCCTAAAATGGAGCGTGCTACAACTGGGGTAGCTTGGTGTCCCAAGGACAGGCTCAGAGAGCCGACCAGTCCGTTCCGCGGGGTCCGATGGAGCGGGGGGCCCCGCGATGGGCGCCAAGCTGCCTCTGCGTCCCCTTGGAGTGGATCCCACTCAGCCCGGTCAGCTCCGGACGCAGTCGGCTGCGGGGGGCAGCCTCTGGACTCCGGGAGACCAGAGGTCTGGCTCGTGGGTCCTTCCACACGACCGCTGGGATGGAGGCAAGCGGTGGAGGGAGGAGGCAGACTCAGAACTGGGTTAAATCTGGGAAGTTTATTGGGCCTCGGACACCAGGTCCCACCTCCCAGAGATGCCCAGTTCGGAGCGCACTCCGAAGGCATTTGTAGGAGGATTTATGGGTGGGTGGTAACATGGGAGGGAACCAATCGGAGAAGGGAAGGGTGTGGTGAACAGGTTGAAAGGGGTATCAGGGAACCAACCATGGGAGAGGAAGGGAGGGATCTTTTTCCCCTAGTCAATCACACGATGCCCCTGCCAGAACTTTCTAGAAGCCTGGGAGGGGTGCCAGCATGATTGGCAAAGGCCAGGGAGGAGACAAAGGTGGGAAATGGGGTAATTGGCAGAAAATTGGGAGGATACAGACTGGGTAGATACAAAGGTACAAAACTCGAGGGGAGACCCGCACTGAACCAAAGCAAAACACACTCCCAGAACCCTCCAGCCAGTTTCTTACTCATGAAGTCTAATCTGTCAAATCACGTCTCTTGAGTTTAAAGATGAGGATGTTGTGCAGGACGGTATCTAATACTTTGCAGAAGTTCAGGTAGATGACGTTAATCACTTTTCCACCAACACTGCAGAGGGCTACCAGATTTGTCAGTCACGGTTTGCCCTTAGTTAATGTCTGCTGTTGAAATGAAAATGACCCTCCAGTGTTACTCAGAAAAGCCAGTATAATATTTTTCTTAAACCATTAATGAAGATGTTGACGAGAACTAGACATTATGAAGTGAACTGTATGGTGTGATAAATTCATGTTGCTTTGAGGGCCAGGATTATTTTACTCTGTGAGGTCACTGGACTACCTGCACATTAGTAGAACTGAGTGTTACGGCTTGTGTCGTGGTTTATCCCCATCCAGCAACCAAGCCCTGTGCAGCTGCTCACTCCCACACCAGCAGGGTCAGGGAGAGAATTGGAATGGTAAAAGACAGAGAACTTAGGGACTGAGATAAAGACAGTTTTATAGGGAAAGCAAAAGCCATGCAAACAAAGCAAAATACAGAATTAATTACTGTTTCCTATGGGCAGGTAGAGATGCTCAGCCATATCCAGGAGAGCAGGGCCCCATCACACGTAAGGGTTACTTGGGAAGACAAACTCCATCATTCCAAATGTCCCCCAACCCTTCCTTTTTCCCCCCACCTTTATATCCTGAGCATGATGTCACATGGTATGGAATATCCTTTTGGTCAGTTGGGGTTACCTGTCCTGGCTGTGTCCTGTCCTAGCCTCCCCTGCACCCCCAGTCTCTCACCAGTGTGGCAGTGTGTAAAGCATAAAAGGCCCTGGCCCTGTGTAAGCCCTGCTTGGCAATAACAAAACCATTGCTATATTATCAACCCTGTGTTCAGCAGAAATCCAAAACACAGCCCCATACCAGCCACTGTGAAGAAAATTAACTCTACCCCAGCCAAACCTAGCACAAGGTGTTAGAGAAGAAATAAAATTCACCAGCTTATCAGGGAAGTTGTTCCGTGTCCTAGGAAATTAGAGGAAGAGAAGTCAGGTTTCTTTTCAACCAAATATTTCTCTTAAAGCAGGGACATTTGCTAAATCTCCAGCTCTTGACAATAGAGAAGAACATGAAGAAGATGCTGAGTTGCTGGAAAATTTGGCCAAATATGCAGTGCATTATTCACAGCTGGAAAATTTGGCCTCTGACATGATACTGAGAATGTCTGAAGCATTTCTAATACATGCTCTACAGAGTAGAAAAAGTCTTGTTTTAACTGTGATAAAAGATACTATTGGAAATAAAAAAACTAAGAATAATGACTGTTTTTGCTCTAAAGACTTCTTTAGCTGCAGAAAACAGCAAAGAAACTCTGGTGTAGTTAGTAGTCATAGTATAGATATGTATATTTCAGTAAAGCAAAGAATAGTAAGCAAGTCAGAAAGAAGAATTTCATATGATTGCTTCCTGTAAAAGGGAAACTATCATCTGTGTACTTAGGAAAGGAATATATCTCCTATAGATCATAAGCTCATAATCAGCTTTAAGTATTCTGCTGGCTTTAACAGCAAAATGACTTTGTGCTCCTTACCTAGAAATATTGGTTATCTTACTAATTCTATATATCTTCAGATTGTCTCTTGCTTAATGTATGCAAAGCATATAGTCTTTCATAAGTGCTAATTGCATTTTGGATTCAGCTATTGTAGACAGTTTTTTCTGGGCTTAAGAGTTGTTCCACCTTTTAAAGCCATCAGTTGAAGAGATCACTCGAATTAACCAGTGTGTATTTCTTCCTCTTGCTGTACACTGCATGGATGCATGTGCTTGCATTGCATTCTGACCAGTATTAAGTTTTAGTTAGTTGTGTTCCTGATAGGTGATGAATGGTGATGAAAGTAACAACTCTTTTTAGTTGCATATTAACTCATCAAGGAAGAAAGGCTGGTGAAGTTAAGCATACTGAAGTGTTTAGTGGGATTTTGCCTCTTAATATTAATTTCGGTTGATTTGCAGGTTTTAGTAAAATTACTTACTTTAAAGTGCAAGGAAATTTGAAAAATGCTTTTAAGTCCTGTATTGCCTTTTTTGTTCTGAAAGTTGTGACTAGTAATGCAAGATCAAGTGTGTAATCCGTTGACTTTTATGTACTGTAATGGAAAATAGTGTTTTCATATAAAGTACAAAAGCAATAGAATAGCTTAAGTAATACGTTAAATAATATTTAAAAAAACATTTTCTCTATTAGACTTCAGGAAATTACAGTGTATGGGCTTATGTGTGCCCTGCACGTTGCTGTTGACTGGCTTAAACTTTTGAATACATAACTGAAAATAATGTATGACATGACTGGTCAGATACCAATTTTCTGACGAACATGTTTGATTCATTACTTCACTGCGATGAGTGTTTGTGAACTAAGAGCTACAAGTATTTTAGAAATGTAGCGGGTTCAGTTTGTAAATCAGGCAGAAACACCAATTAAGTGTAGTGATTTGGTTCAAAATATCCATTACTTACTTATTCTCCTTCTGTGAGATAAGAATTAGGAGAAAGCAAAGCAGGCACAGAACTTAAAAGAATATAAAGTTTATTAACATACCTAAAAGAAAGAAAAAAGTCAGACTAAACCTTCAGAACACTTCTCTTCCCCCCATCTTTCTCCCTTCTCCCACTGACAACGTAAAAAGACAACCCTTGAGATTTTTTCAGTCAGTTTACCACCTCTATAATAATCTCTTTCTTCAGTTCACTTAGGGAGAGGAGTCTCTTCTTGTTCATGCTATGGAGACATCTCCACAAGAAACAGTTCTGTCATGGCTTCAATGTCACAGCAAGACAGCCGCCCGGGTTGGTTCTCTGCTCACAGGTGAAAGTCCCTTCCTTCGACTTACAGCTTTCCCCACAACTGCTTTTCAAGGGTCCAATCTTGAGCTACTGGGGTACCATTTTAAGGTTGAGCTGTTCAGAAGCAAAGGTTCTCTTCACCTATCTCTGGGAGCATCTTCATCTCTAGGAACAGAGGTCTTCTTCTTCCCTGGGAGCAAGGGTCCTCCTCACTTTCATCTCTCTCTGTTCATGCTTCTCATCAAATCACAGCTACTTCAACATTTGCTGGTTTCAGCACAGATACTTTTGCTCACAATTGCAGTTTGAACACTCCACCCCCCATTGCTTTTATGAAATTACAACGGGTACTCTAATGTATCATAGTCCATCACCATAGCTTTACAGCAGAATTTCAGCTTCTAAGCTTGAAGCATCTCCTCTTTCTCCTCTCTCGGGGTTTTCAGGTTTTTCTTCTTCACTGACTTTGGTGTCTTTATGGTGTTTTTTTCACGTGCCTTCACCTTTCCCTTTCTTTTGACTTGGGAGAGGATTGATGTCTGCAGGCTTCATCTGTTCTGGAGGAATCTTACAACACTAAAAGGATTAATCTCCCCCGGGCCCCGCCGCTGGAATTTGCCTTTTGCTGTTGGTCACATGGTATTTGCCAGGTAGTGGCCTCAGATGCAGCAGCTTCAAGGTGAATTTTTGGCTGTGCTGGATGGGGCTGGCTGAGCCGCGCCGCAGGGCCGCCTGCATGGACCAGGGCTGAGGTGGAACAGGGCCGCACGGCTCCAGGATGGCTGTCTTCTGGCCGGTCCAGCCCGAGCAGGGCCCGGCCCAGCCCCATTGGGCTGCACAGGTCCCCCAGTTACCTGTCCCAAGAGCCGGAAGCAAGAGGGGCTTTCCCCGTTCGTTCTTAAATGTGGATCACAGAGGCATGTCAAGCTTCTTAAGTGGCTTAACAAAGTTGCCAATATTCAAACTAGCCAGTTGGTTGGTTCTGTCCAGTCATAGAGGAAGAAGCTGTAAGCACCTCTTCGCAAGAGAATCATTTCTGTGACTGATGGAGCCCTCTTTACTAAGAACCCAAACTATACTAAACCATGACAAGAAAGTATAGTGACAGGCTGCTTAGGGAAGTGGTGGACTTGGCATTCCTGGAAGTGTGAAAGAAATGACTGGACGTAGCATTTAGTGCTATGGTCCAGCTGACAAGCAAGATGGTTTTCTGCCAAAGGACAGTTGATTTTGGAGGTGTTTTCTGACCGTAATGATTCTGTGGGGTTTTTTCATTATTAGCTGATGAACTGAATATTTGCTATAGCCCTTTTATTAATTTGGATGGCCTAATTAATTACAAATCAGAGATCCTTGGGTGAAAGCCAGAAGGGGACCATTGGTTCTAAGACTTCATAATGAAACATCAGTCTACCAACAAAATGGTGAAAATCGCAGTGTGTAGCTGGTCAGAATATGCTGGTGTAAACTGAGGGATTAATATGGCTTCCTTTTATTGCATTTTGAACTAGTAAAATGAAAGTATTTGGGGAGTGCTTCTAAGAAGGCACATAAGAATTTTGTGGTGCTGCTTATTTGCAGTTCCTTTTGACTACTTGTGGTCGTCATTAGTGCTTGTACTTCTTACTCTGGATGTACGCTTCAAAATCTTTAAAGAAAATTCATAATGAAACTTCAATCAAAATTTCTTAAGTTTCTTTATGACGGTATAGTTAGGAAAAACAGTGATTATTTTTCTGCAGAAAGAAACAGTATTGTTCTTGATTAAGTATGTCAAACTTTGTATCGAAGACATGAAATTGATGAGTATAAAGAGTATGTCTTTGTTAAGGACATAGTTTGTTTTAATTGGAAAAATAATTAGTGAACTGCTAATGAATCAGTTCAACTCATAAGAAATAAGCATTGAACAATTCTTGTTTATGCATACTTAGCCAAAGACCCACTGCATTTGGCAACAGTGCTCCATATATCTCCATGTTTTCTATCCAGCATTGTGTGGGCTGGATAGGATTGTAACTGTAGTTTGTGGTGTTATTTGTTGCACTGCTGAAGACAACCACTGAGACTTGTTTGGTTTTTGTTCAGCAATCTGCTTCGTGCTAATGGTTTTGATGCTGACTGAAATACAGAGTTTTTCAGAGGTGATGGCTAAAAGTTTTATTTATGACAAGTAGCCCTCAGTGAAAAACCAGAAACCACAGAGAAGTATGTCCTGTTAGTTTTGGTTGGTTTTGCAAACAGCCTAGGACAAAAGAAAAGTGCTGCAATGATCCCAAGATTATTGGCATGAGGAACTACATTAAAAAAGTTGAGCAGCTGATTGAACTGGTCATGGTCAAATGACTGAAGGACTTCTTCTGTGAATCAGTGGTAGAATGATGTAAATGCAAGAAAGACCAAAGGCTGAAGTCAGGGAGATAAAGCAGAGAGTGTAAGGCAGTGCTTGAGAAAGTAAGGTATTTTGGAAGAAGGGAGAGAATTCTTTGCTTACTTTAGTTCAGTATTTCAGAGTGGCAGACAGCTTTAGAAACTACAGAGTGACTAGTGATTTTGAGAGGTAAAGAGACCCAGCCAGTCTGGAAGGGTAACCAGTGTATGGTAAATGTGGGCAGAGCCAGGCAAGCCTAGGTGCTACCAGTGGCACTGACTTGTTAACCTGATACCCTTGATAAAAGCATTTGAATGTGTGTATGTGGTATCACTAGCCACTGCTGTTGTGTTCATGTTAAGACTTACCTCATCTCTTAAATGGTCATTATGCTTGTACTTAAAATGTTGTGAAATGTGAGAAGAGCAGAGCTCTAATGAACATGGAAATAATGAATTGTGCTTTTATAAAGAAAGCTATGCAATTAGAATGAAGCAAGTGTAAGGGGTGCTCAACTTTGCCTTTAATATTTGTTGAACTCGTATTAAATAGCAATGCATCATGGCAAGCTCAAAAGATCCTACTAAGAAAGGTGCTAATACTGATTTACATGATTTGGAGAAAAATTTTCCTTGAGTTCTGTAGAACAAGTCTTTAAAATGTAAAAGTAATTTAGAAGCCTTTTTTAACTTATGAAGCAGGGTCTGTAGGCAAAAGCTTGAGCTTTGCTATTTGTAGGGATTTGATCTCTGAGTTGTATTTTCCTTAAATGTAATCTTTAGATCAGGTTCAAGTATTTTAGATTGTTTTCAGGATGCGCTGTATTGTACACTGCTGCTTTGTTTTGTGTTTAGTTTTCATATTCTTTGAGCAATTTTTTTTTATTGCTCTGAAATAAGAAATCTAAAATCAAAACATTGCTGTCTTGGAGTTTCAACAGCTTGGGCAACAGCAGTTCCTGTTTCAGGTCTGATGTTTGATCGTGGGCTGTGTTTTATTTACAGTGTTCTTAGCACAGTGTGCTGAAATAAAATCGGGAAAATTGTCTCGTAGTTTTAACATACATGTTGTGAAGCAAGGTTCTTTACCTGTTACTTGATCAAAAACATGCTGTTGGGTTTCTACTTTCATTTAACAGCCCTTCCTTTCTTAAAAAAATGTGAAGTCACCACTTCAGGTAATTTTTAATGTGCAAAGTGATTCTGATACAACCCAAATGTAAGGACTTAAAAGAGCACAGTTGCCTGTCCAGACCTTAGAAGGAACTTGCCATAAAATAAGCCTGCACAGTGGCAGCTTAAGGTGGCAGAGAAGGGAGGAAGTTGTGACAGGAAGATGCCAATTCTGGGCCTGGAGGAGGCAAAATCTGGTTAGTGCATCCTGATTAATGCATCCAGACAAAAATTCCTACTATAGCAAAGTGTGTGAAAGGAAGCAACTGCTCATACACTTATCCTTGGTCAAACACCGATGACTCCAAGTTATGGGGATATGTGCCATGGATATGTGCAACTTGGGACTGTGTAGGTGGTACCCCCAGAAGAATGACTTGGGGATGCCCGCCACCAAGAAGCCCAGGGTGAAGAAGGACCAGTGGGGCACCACTGCATCCCTCTCTCTGTCTCCCTTCCCCCCCTCTCCAGAGTTGTACTCAGTCCTGTGGAGAAATAGCAGATGGGCCCAATGGATTGATGTGTTTGCATGAGAACCTTCTGTATGAGGAATTTCTTGTATTTTGCATGAGAACTTTTTATGTTGAAGGTACATACCCTTAGTAACTGGATCAGGTATGAACTGAGAGAATTTAACTTGCAAGTCCAAAAAAGTGTCAAAAAGGTCTTTAGATACGTTATTATTAAAGGAACAAGGTGTATGTGAAATGTTAAATCTTAATAAAACTGAATGTTTTATCACTGTTCACAGTGCAATGGCATCTATTGAAGAAGCCCAAGGCAAAATTAAATAAATTGCTACCAATCACTCCAAACCCAAGACAGTCTTCTAGGAGTTAGCCCCAGTTCCTGGATGATGTCAGTACTCTGATCCTTGGGACTCAGAGGGTAGGGGAAGTGGCTAATGAGACTTAGGTTGATGATTGCCATTGGATATGCATTTTTAATGATTGGGATAGCTATTGTACACTGTATGATTGTTTATGTTATTGCTTCTGTCTTTTCTCCTACTGTTGCTTCATACTCATCACCCTTGTGGACAACCTGAACTGAGGAACTAAGTCCCCAGAGGACAGTGTTTGAGCCATGGGGTGGTGTAAGGACTTAACACAGTTTCCTGACTCAAGCTGTCAAGGCCACAGAAGGTACTTGCCTCTAAGATAAGGTGTCACAGTGGAAACTTCAGACTGGGGACAGAAGGGAAGAATTTGCAACAGGAAGGTGCTAATTCTAGGCCTGGTGGAGATGAGATCTGGTTAGCACATCCTGATTAATGCATTGAGACAAAAATTCCCACTGTAGCAAAGTATATGGGAAGCAATTGCTCATATACATATCACCAGTCAAAGAAAGATCACCCCAAGTTAGGGGTCTTCTGTATTCTCCCTCCCTTCCTTGTTAACAGTTATGGCACATTTAAACTTAGGATCTTTAATTCTTCATCTTTATTCTATGATCTTAATTTCGCACTTGTCCTAATTTTGGCTGGGACAGGGTTAATTTCATCACCATTGCCAGGAGGGAGGTAGAGCCTGAAGCTGTGTGAGCAGGACCAGGTTGTTTTATACCGGCCACATCATCACTAGGGGCTGTGGCTTTATATTGGAGAAGAAGGGAACATGATGCAGAATGGCTGTTATTTTGTTTTGTTTTTCCAGGAGAGCAAAGCAGCAAACAGAATGGTGTGGTGCCATGGTGTGGGCAGTCCAGCTGGAGGATATGTCCATTGTTTTTGTCTCAGGCCTGGGGGAGGAGCATGGGTGCCGACAATTTGTGTGCAACTGTTTTTCGTTGTCTCATGGAAGAAGATGGTAGCTGTGGTAATGTCTGCAATATTCTCCTTGTCTCAGGAATCTGTGTGTCACTGGACACAGTAACACTGGGGCAGTTGGACTTCTATAAGCGTTTTTTGCATGTGATCGCCCTCTTTTATACACTGTTGCTGTTAATATTGTTGCTACTACTGTTTGTGTTCTTTAGCTCATTGCTGTTTTTCTAGTGAATTGTTGTTTCAATCCGTAATCTGTCTTTTTGTCCCTTTCTCATTGGAGTGGTTGGGAAAAAGGAAGTGGCAGTTTGGAGCTTAATTTCCAGCTGAGTTTGAGCTACAAGAGCCTTCAAAAAGAAATCTTTTCATGAGAAGAATTTCTGTGCATTGTCTCACAGTTCTGTGAACTTATAGAGTAGGATTTCCTTACAATAACTGCATATCAAAGTTTCCTACACAGGGATTTCTTCAAGTACGTGGACAGTTAATAGCAAGTTGATAATGGAGCTTTTTACAGGTTGTGTTGAGATTCTTACCTGTATGCAAGTAACTGATAATTCCATGTCTCTAATGGATCAGGCTTCAACTTCTGGTTTTGTTTGCTAGGTTTCTTTAGGCAATTTGTAGTAAGGGCTGTTTTTTTCCTGCCCCGTTATAAAAAAGAAAAACTAGACTGGTACAGCATGGGCCTTTGTAACCCTGAAGGTAAAAAAAAGTGGTTTTGTGATGATACATACTTATTCTTTTGACTCGTGTTCAAGTGTGTTGAAGATACTACCTTCCACACAAAAGGATCTAAGGAAGCAAGCCAGATGCTCTTTCTAAGGAGTATCTAAATGGCAGATGAAAACAGTAGTATTCTTGATGCCAGAATTCAGCATTCATGTTGGATAGAGAACTTCTACTATGTCTTGAGGGACAGCATAAAATATCAAGCCAGTCAGATGAGAATCAAGACATTATCTTAATCTGTAGTTGCCCAGAAAGTCAGAAAAAATCCTTTGTTTGCAGTAGGATTTAGACACACTTTAGAAAGTGACCCCTTGGTATATTTCAAAAGAGTAAGCATTGGATTCTAGATAGCTAAACTTTCAGGAAAGTACTTCTTGCTGTCTGGAAAAACCTTGATTCCTAAAGCTGAACTTCAATAATCAATTTCAGTGATGTGGCACTAGTTAGGTCTATTGACTCTTATCTTGGGCTGGAAAACATTTGGGAAGTCTCATATTTCACAGACACTTTTTCACCTTTGGATTTTGCTCATTTTAAAACTAAAATGACTGTTTTAAGACAAATGCTGTATCCTTCATTGCATAGTGCTTAGAATTCTGAAATTGATCTCTCTCCCAGTAATCCAGGGCTTTTCAAGGAGCATCTGTTCCTCCCATCAAGTATGATATAGTGTGTTCTTCCTGTGATTTAAAGCAGTTGTCCTACCTGGTAGGGTAGAGTAATCTAACATGATTACTCTGTGTTTTGGATTTGTGTTTGGTCTTTCTCAATAGAAAGGGAAAGGTCCTATTTCTTTGGGGTTTTTTGTTTTTCATGCTATTGCTGGATGGGTGCTCTAATGCAGACAAGAAGACGCTTATTTTTTGTACCTTGAATCTCCCACAGTGATGGGGGATATTACAAATACATGTGCATACAATTTATGTAAACATAAGAGTAATGTAGGCACTAAAAATTATTTATAAGCTTGGAGGAAGTAGCATCTTTTTGTCATTTAGCCTCTAACTTTTTTTTTTTTAAATCAGAACTATCTGCATTCTAACATGGGGGCTGAGAATCCTGTGCCCTCCTAACCTCTTCAGTGGTGTTTCAAAAAATTAGTCTTGCAAGGTAATACTCTGATCCTATAATATATATATTATATAAGGTGTTAATTAAGTCTCTGAAATTAAAATAGATAAGTTTGTTTAAAGTACTGTTTTATAGTTACAGCCCTAATGAAGTTTTTACTGCTGCCTTTACAATGTAGCTCAAATATACACCATCAGAGTTTATTTCAAATTATACCCATTGTAAATCTTAAGTGCTGAATTGGATTAAGTAAGACAGGCTGCTTTAATGATATGGCATGAGGAAAACATAATGGAAGTAAAGCACAAACTATACTGGGGTCCCTAACAGCTTCATTTTGCTAATTCAAAAAATAAAAAAATAAGCCTGGATAGGAAACATTGGAAATTACACTTTTAGGATTTCCCTCTGGCTGTTCTTTCCATTCATGTTTATTTTTCATGTGTGTAAGAACTTTTGAATGCAGTATTCACAGGTTACCATCTACATGTGATCTTGTAAGACTATACAAATGTTTCAAGTTAGTGAAATTGAACTAGAACAAAATAAATCCACCTTTCACCTTGATCACTGTTTCCAACTTTAAGAGAGCTATGGTAAGGACGTGCTAAAAGATAATAGGTTTAGTGAAACTGTTGCCTGAGATAGCAGCCTTCTGAAATAATAGTATCCTTTGTAAAGCTGCCTATCTAATTCTGAGCATTTGGGATAATTCTTCAATATAATTTCTGTTGATAGTTACTGTTCTGCTATAGTGATACCAAATTTTTCTTAGGATTCCTAAGTTATGTCAGCTTCCCTGGTTTCACTCTTTTCTTCATAACTGTGGTGGTTTAACACCAGCTGGAAATTATACTCCAAATACGCCACATCTCTTCTCCCTGCACTTCTAGTAAGAGAGCAGGGACAAAGGCAGACACTATGGGTTGAGATAACAATTATTGCAAGCAAACAGGAGTGGAATAAGAAACACACAGTAAGAGCAGAGATATTGATAACAGAAGTATAGAAAATGAGAAGGTGCTTTACACACAAAAAGAGGTGTTAACTACCATGACTTAGCTTTGCCTGGCTGCCAGGACAAAGACAAGATGGCAGCTGTTCCCACACTCAGTGCCATGTGGTTTCCCGTGGTGGCAGGGTTACCAAGGTGGTTTCCAGGCTGGCAGGGTGCTCCTCACAGCCAGCTCTCCTTGTCCCCAAGCCCAAGACAACAGAAAACAATGTTGGACAAACCCTCAAAAGCAAGACCGTCCATGTCACAGTGCACCACTGCATCATTCCTCCTGGCTACTTGTTGAACCGGTGATGCTGGTTTTGACCTCTCCACTCAGCTCCGCTGGACTCTGCTGTGCTTGGCACCCAGAGCCACAGTCTCCTGAGGTGACAGCGATTGAAACACGGACCAAGCAGTGATACTGCAAGGACATTTATTAGTAAAAGACACTGATACTTACACTGTTTTAGCTTCTGCATAACAATTTCCACTTGTTCTGTCTACATGTTAGCTAATGCTTAGCAAGCTACAATGTTACTTCTTCTTTTATGCTGTTGCTTATCACAGCAGGATGTTCCATAATCGTCAGCAGAGTGTTCCGTTCTTTGCAGAAGAATGTGATTTCTGCAGTTCTTATTTCTCATGACTCCTGCTGGACCAACTTCATTAAGTCAGCTGTGCTGTTTATGTCATTTAACTCATTCTGCTCTGCAACACTTCCCCCTTTCTGTTCTACGTACAGCACACGTTGAACTGCATTACTAACCATTCATTGCATACATTGCAATAAGCAAGGCACAATCATAAAAAGGCACAAAAATATTCCCAATACATAAATTCCCAATTGCAATAGCCTCTCAGCCCAGCCGTAGATATTCAAATACTGGAGCAGTTGCCCCAGCCAGTCTGTTCCGTCATCCCACTGCAGTTTCTTAACATTTTCCTCTGATTTTTGAATGCTGGCATGTATAGATTGAGAATCATAAGATAAATTCATACAACACATTCCTTCAATAATCCTGATATCCATGACCATGGGCTAACAACAGAAAATCAATGGCAGCACAATTTTGCAAAGTAGCATGGTGTACAGAATCAACATCTGCCAAAACGCCAGAAAGAGCAGTAGAAGTTGCATTAGTTTCTGGGTCAGCCAACAGCCAAGCTTTTGCAAGGTTGTAAGGGCTTTGGCTGCTGCAACACCTGGAACAGGAAATGAAGCAGTCCCAACAAGTGGGGGATTCCAAAACTGTGCATTTGGGTCACAAATCTTTGGTAAATTCATGAAGTGCACGCCTCTGTTGGTCCCAATCATGCCTTTTGTGTATGATTTATAATCATGGTTAGATTAGGAGTTAACATTGTGAGGCAGCCAATAGTGCAAGGTCTGCTGATCACTCACGAAGGCAAAGCAAGCCAAGCACATCACCACAAACCAAAAATATCCCTCGAGGCAGTTTACATGGGAGAGAATCTGAGGGTGCATAATACACTGAGCCATTGGATATTACCGTTTGATTGCACCGCAGAGAGCTACTGTGGTATAACAATTGACTTGGGGAAACATCCAGAGTCATCTTGTAGTAGGGGTCACTATTATACTTCTTCCCTAATTGTCTGTAGTTGAAGTATATGCAGACATCTGCCTTAATCAATCCCAGGATTTCAAGTTCATGTTGTTCTGAAGGGGCAAGGGGTAAATGATTGTCCCAAGTATCGAAATTATCCATACATGATACCATGGAGGTATTGCAGGATATGTGGGGCTCCCTACCATGGGCTTTTGTCATGATCACTGTGGGTCATCTACAGGAATTCCTACTAGACATCTATGGAAGGGTGCCTGGGGTGTGGCCATTGATAAGCATAGTGCTGATTGGTTCAAAGCCTTAGCAAGAGTGAGCCACACATTACCTCGTGGTGATGGGGGGATGGTAGCCTCTCCCCAAGCACCCTCCTCCTTTAAGCATAAAATTAGCAAAAGGAAGGGCCCATCACATTTGGGGCACCAGTCCCTTTCCCACACATACTGGTGTGGGAGTAGACCGTATTTCCACCCACACACAGAGCGCTATACAATTCCCAAAGGAATAGCACAGGGGATCACATCTAGGGCACTTTGCTCAGCGACGCTGTGCCTTGCAAAACCACTTTTATGACAGCTGGTGCCTTCACAAAATGCCCACGCCTGATGACTAGGGTCGGCACACTCTAAACACAGAATAGGATTATTTTCTAATTATAGATACTGCTCTTCACATTCTCCCTGAACCCATCTGATGTCATCTTGTTCCTTCTCAAGATGGTGTGCTAGTTACAGGTCAGTGTACCCATATCTTTCACAGT
Source organism: Corvus hawaiiensis (assembly GCF_020740725.1). NCBI lineage: Eukaryota > Metazoa > Chordata > Aves > Passeriformes > Corvidae > Corvus > Corvus hawaiiensis. The sequence goes on along the minus strand of NC_063255.1, from coordinate 36,092,470 downwards.
AAGTGCTAAGGTCCACAGGAAACCAAGGGTCTGGGAGATTTGGGAGTTGACGACGCTGAGGCAGCACAAGGATTATAAGGCTTCACCAGTCAAGCTGGTATCCAGTGGAGTCCCATTCCTATGGAAACACAAGCATAACCTCTTCCCCAGGTTATCAGGGCATAAGGACCTCATATTTGGTTACTTTCTGGATCCTAGAGAAGAACCTGGGCTTTTTCTACAGTATCTATGCATTCCTTCATAGCTGTAATATGCTTTACTATAGGTGTTATAGGGTTGTCTCCATAAAAGTTATAAACATTTAAGGCTTTGGCTAAATGATTCCGTGGCGTTTCCCTGAGCATTCCCTCTTTCTGTTGCAGCAGTAAGGTTTTCAAAGTAGCGTGGGTGTGCTCTACAATGGCCTGACCTGTTGGCGAATGAGGAATGCCCGTGACGTGAAAGACCTCATCGTTGAAAGGAGGAGTGTAGCTTCTGAGAAATGTAAGCAGGGCCATTATCAGTTTTTACTTGTCCAGGCACCCCCAAAGCCACAAATGCCTGTAGAAAGTGATGACGAATGTCCCAGGAGGCCTCGCCTGTATGGCAGGAAGCCTGAACTGCTCCAGAAAATGTGTCAACAGACACATGCACATACTTCATGCGACCAAACTCAGGAAAGTGTGTAACATCAGTTTGTCAAATATCCAGGCTTAGTAGGCCTCTGGGGTTGACTCCTGTTGTCACAGAGGCAAAATTATGGCGCTGGCAATCTGGGCAAAAAAGCAATAATATCTTGAGCTTGGCACTGAGTTAAAGCAAAGGTCTTTTTGCAGTGCTTTTGCATTTTGATGAAAGAAAGCATGACTAAGGCCTGCCTGTTCGTATGTATTGGGGTCTATCACAACAGGTGGTGAGCAGGTTAGCTTGCCAATTGCCTTCTGCCAATTCTCCAGGAAGAGTGGTGTGTGACCGAGTATGAGTAATAAAATATGGAGAGACCCATTGATCTAATAAGCGAATCAGCTCGCATAAATGTTCTGCCAACATAGGGTTGGTAGGGTTGTGTAAAAGAGAGGCTCCTGCTCTTTCTACAAGACCTGCAAGGTATGCAGAGTCTGTAACCAGATTGAAGGATTCTGGCCATTTCCAGGAAGCTCTTACAGCTGCAGTGAGTTCAACAACTTGAGGGGACCCAGGGACAATTGAGATATCTGAATCCCATTGGCCTGTAGTTGGGTTTTGCCAAACTAAACCAGACTTCTGTGTCTTTCCTCATCCATCGGAAAAAACTGTTAGGGCTGAAAATGGTGCTTCAGAGTGCTTGAGTTTAAGCATGGGAACAAATCCTGTGACAAATAATTTGTGTGCTGGTGAATGCACTAAAACCTGCCCAAGGAAAGCAGCCGGGGCAATCTGAAAAATTTCAGCAGTTGGTTGAAGCTATAGTAGGTATGTAGCAGTACAAGGGACAAAAATTGCCATGGGTTCCTGTCCTGCAAGGGCACAGGAGTGCTTCTGTACTTTCATTATTAATTGTGCAAACATCTCATATTGCACGATGACAGTCTTAGACATTGCATGAGGAAGAAACAGGCACTCCAGAACTAGTAGGGGATCAGTCAGATGGTCATCCCACTGAAACAACAGTCCATGCGGTTGTTGGCTGGGGTTCAAAATAATAGTCAAAATAGGTAATTCTGGATCACAGCGAGCCACTTGGCATGCAGCAATTGCTGATGCCACATGTTGTAGGGCCATATGCCCCTCAGGTGTAAGAGTCCAGGGTAATGCAATATGGGTGTCACCTTTTAGTAACTCAAACAGTGGTTGAAGGTCTTCATTGGTGATGCCAAGCGGAGGCCATACCCAGTTGACAGGTACCTAACTACTTTTGCAGGTCATTCAACGTGTTGACCTGTGTTTGCAAGCTGATAGCTTGAGGTCTCGCGGTTTGCTCTGTGATGCACCATCCCAGGTACTGCCAGGGTGGAAAGGTGGTGTACCTTTTCTGAAGCAATTCTTAGTCCATGAGAATGTGTGTTCCTGCATGTCATTTAACTCATTCTGCTCTGCAACACTAAGGGAATGTTTTTGCCATTTGTTTCCAGTCATGCTCACCTCAGCTTTCAGTAGAGTCAGCTGTTGGGATCCCCCTGTCACCCCAGAAATAGAGATGGATTCTGCCTCTATATATCTTGGTGGCATCAGGGTACATGGTGTGTTGATGCCAACTAAAGCCTTATATTCTTATGGGTCTGGTGTGCCAGGCCATCAGATCCACATTCCAGTAGACCTGATTATTCCTTTCCCTGCCTCCTGTTTAGAGGCAGGGCGTCTCTAGGTCTGGTCATTGTTATTTCTTGTAAATATGACCTGGAGGTCCCTTCAGGAGGATCAGAAATAACATCAGCCTTTTTAATCTCTCTGAGGACTTGCCCAAGGGAAACAGGGCAGTATTTTTTACCAGAGTTTCATGTGGTGGTTATCCTTCCCCTCAACACAGGTACCTGTGCTGCTACAGCAGAGGTGGGTTTTCCATCACACTTCCTCATATATTCTCAGTTGTCATGCAGGTAGAACCACAGATTACCTTGTGGTGTGTACCCTCTCTCTCAGGCTGGGGAGCACCTGCTCCCTAATAGCAGAAACTCTTACATGTACTGGCAGGGCATGGGACATTTCCTCAAACTTTTGGTAGTCCTTTTTAAATTGTTGGTCCTCTTTTAATTTCCCTGTTAAATTGCCGTAAGTCCTTGGACAGTCATTTCACAGATGAGATGCAGGCCTGTATTGGGATGGAGATAGTATCTTCATATAGCTGGAGTTTGTTAGCCAAATTGTTCACTTTTTTTTCTCCTTCCTTATATGACTTCTCTGCCAGTGAGTTGGCATGTGACCCCAGCACGCTCTGTAGGAACTTCTGCCACATGTTTTGTGTACACTGGATGTCATCTCTATTTATAGGGGACTACTTATTATTTGAATCCTTACAGATTACCTTCAGCGCAACTAATTCTCCGAAGTACTGGATGCCTTGTGTCCATGGTGTTCCACTTGTGTTGATGTACTAAAAGATGCATCCATGCAGAGATTCCTCTCTATCAGACTTGACAGGAGTTACTTCCAGAGGCTGAGAGTTTCTGGTCTTTTCTAAATCTCCTGGTCAATGCCTGCATCCTAGGACAGGGATCCTAATTGCTTGGCTTCACTGGGCCTAGTGTTGCACCATTTGCCGTGATATCCTAGCAGCAAGCAGCCAGGTCAGTAGGGGCTCACCAGGGTGGTAGCTGTAATCTTTTTGTGCATCTCAGAGCTCACCCATGGATAGGGATCAGGTGATTATGTCTGGCCGTGTCTCTTCCTCTGGTTTTGACGGTCCTGTTTCTTCTTCATCCCTCACTATGCTAACTGATTTGTTCTTGAATTTTTTCTTCAGAACAGCAACTCCTACTGGCATGGGTTTTTCCTCTGGTTCAGCTGCACTTTGAGTGGCCTTGGTGCCTGTTGGTCTGCTTTCCTCTCCTCCCCCTGAAAGTGCTGTGCAGTGTCTGATTAGTAGTAGCCAGGGCCCAGCATGTTGCATAACTCTGTGCCTCTCTGGAGCTGTCACAGCATTTTTCTTTCAAATATTTTGCCACTTGTATCAAGGTCCTGTATTTTTCAGGGGTGAACTTCTAAACCACTGGAACAGCATACTCCTTTAAAAGCTGGCTCATTTTCTGCCCCATACTATACTACTCATGACTGTTCAGCTCCAGGGCAGTTCTCTGAACAACTTCCCTGGATGTCTCTATCCTGACTTGAAACATGGCGTAGACTTCTTATTCTAAATTTCATTTATTCTAGACTGTATTGAAGAAATTTGGCAGACACTGCAATTAGAATACACTTTCTTTAACATCCAGATGGAATTCAAGATTCTCAAAAACTGTTGTAGCAGACCCGAAGGAGGAGAAAGGGGTTGAAAGGCTGAGAAAAGTCATTGTCTCCTGGCCTCCCTACAGGATGGGTACTGTTATTAATGAATCCTCAGAGGTAGCAGCCAAGGCCACGATGGCTGAACAGCACTGAACACAACATCCCAAATGACCCTCATTGCCACGGATGTTGTCATGTCATAAACTGATACCACACATTACAGCAACACAGCAATCCTGATCCTTCTCCCTACTCTGAAAAAATAGCATCATGAGGAGCATGTATGGGAATATATACAGGGTTAAATATCACCCCTCCATGAACAGATAGAGCAGCTGTAGCTAGGGAGTTCTGTACCTAATACGCAGGTTTTTAGATCAAAGTTGTCTTTACCCCTTTCATGGCTCACCATAGGCACCAGCTGAATGTGGTGGTTTGACACCAGCCACAAATTAAACTCCAAATAAGCCTCTCCCCTTCCTCCTGACCAAGGAAGAGACTATGGGTTGAGGTTACAATTTAGTGAAAGCAAACAGCAGTGGAATAAGAAATACACAGTAATGGCAGCAATATTAATAACAAAAATATACTAGAAGAGAAGGTGCTTTATACACAAAAATGGGTGTGCACCACCTCCATGTAGTTCTGTGTGGCAGCCAGGACAAAGATGATGGCAGACACTCCCTGCAGTACCATGTGGTTTCCTCAGACAAAGACAAGATGGCAGGCACTCCCCATAGTTGGCTCTCCCTGTCCCTCAAGCCTGAGACAACAGAAAACAGTGACAGTCCCCTGAAAGCAAGATCATTCACATCATACCGCTGCCACTGCTTTGTTCCCCATGGCTGTTTCCCACCCCAGCACCACTGCTTTTGCCCTTTTCACTCTGCTAGGGTTCGGTTCCCAGCAGCACCACAGCTTTTCACCATTCCACTGGGCTCAGCTGTGTTCACCACCCAGAGCTGCACGCTCCTGAGGGACAGGAATGGATGAGGAGTGGCAAGAGAGGGCAGGGTCCACTCAGCTGATCCCAGCAACCTCTCTGAGGAAGAGAGGTGAACAAAGTGGTGTCATTTCTGGGGATTACTCCTCTTTTCTTTCTCCCAAGGCTGTTCCCCACAGTGATGATGTAGGCACTGTAGAATAGCAATATAAGCTATGCCCATCAGTTCTGAGCTCCACCCCCTCCCTACAACCACAAGAACTTACTAGCAAACCTTTTAATATTGTTTTTCATTATGGTAAATAACTTGCCCACTTGTTTATGCTAAAATATTTTAGTAAATAATTAGAAATTGCAGTGTGCTGCTTCTTGAATTTTGAAGACATCTTGTCAACTAAACACAGTTTGCACAAATTTCAGATTCTTCTAGGCTTCTGCTACAGTTTCATCACTGTGGCATTGTAATATGGAGTTAACTTCAAATTCTGTGAGTTTATTTCTGTCATGAGTGGTTCGTGTTGGAAGGGGCCTTTAAAGAACATCTTGTCTAACTGCCCTGCCATGGGCAGGGACTTCTTTCTGTAGACCAGGTCAAAGCCCCATACAGCCAGTACCTGTGCAATGGTACATGTGTCTTTATGTATGTGCACACACAGTTGTGTGTCAGTGCTGCTTGTTTCTGTACAATTGTAGATAGCACCTCTCTGGGTAGAGATGAAACTTCAGAGGCCGTCGTAGTGGAGAGGTAGTTATACCCTGGTTTGGGGTCTTCCAGGTCATAGACATGATTCTGAAATGTATTTTTTCCATGGTTATCAGCTGCAAATCACTTTTATCTTCAGACTTCATGTACTGTAACTGTACTTTCTTCTCAGACATCAGATCTTATTACCTACAAAAATCCTAGTATAAAATAAAAGAAGTTCCTAATAACTAATATTCTGGTTAAGCTGGTAGAATATTTCAAAACAAATTTGGAATTTGAGTTGCTGAATTCTTGAACCACAGGAAAGCATTTGGAGTTTTTTATTAGGGAAGGAAAAAAAACAGTAACAAGATAAAACTGGCGTATTTTTGTTCCCTCCATTATTTAGAGATATCTTTGGGAAGGCAGGTGCAGAAGACTTGCATAGAATGATCCTTTCTGCTCATATAATAAGGATTAGGGAGTCTAAATAACAGACATGCTTCATCCAACTTGTTAGTGCTGGAACAAACTATGCTACTGCTTCACCTGAAACATATACCAGTAGCTCTGAGCTGTGTTATGGAAATCACAATGTTACTTACCAAGGAATCTAGTTGTTGCATTTCAGTTTAGAATGACTCCTTCCCCAGAACATTCTTGTGAAGTGCTGGTCCTCCCCTGAGCATCTAGCAGTGGAAGTTCTCAGTGAGTTGTCTGCAGGAGAAGTGTTGTAGATAGTGAAGTAAAAATGTTGAAGCCCACCAGGTGGTGCCAGAAGGCCTAATCACTGGTGGCTCTGACAGCTGGAACAGACCTGAGAAGGTGAGACTGCCACTTTTGTCAGAAACTGTACAATCCGAATACAAGCAACACATGCCATTACCGTTCCTCTGCTTCCAAACTTTTACCTATAAAGCATTTCCTCAGCAAATTACTTCCTTCTGTGTTCATGATGGTAAAATTTAAATACACTGTTTAGGAGTAAGGCACTTAAAATTGTAGGCTTGGTGTCAGCTTTAATTATCACTAGTTTTGTGCTGCTCACATCCCTCTTCAGTGGATAGTAGAACCATGAAGCTTTCACAAAAATGCTGTAAACAACATTGTGCTGTGTGTTGCAGTGAAATGCATGCAGTTTTATGGAAATAGAGACATGAATGTTAGCTAAATTTATGCTAGAGAATTATCTCAGGTGGTTACTTTTATTTTCATGGAGTTAAAAGCTCATACAACATTTTAATGTTTCTAAACAACTAAGTTTATAGAGAGGGTTAAGATGTTTCACAGTGAAAACTGAAAGATGTTTTTTCCATCATTTCCCTTTATACTGCAAAAATTATTTTTTCATCACTTTACTTTTTCTGTCTTTATGTCATGTCTTTCTGCCTGTTTTGATAGAATGATTCTACTATTCTCATATAAAACTGGTATGATTGACAGTTTGTAATGCTAGTGTTTTTATAACACTTAATAGTCTCTGAAACACTCCACAATAATTAGGCCACTATCAGACAAAGGAGTCATCTAATTTCCACTTTTTTTTTTTTTTCCTAAAGTATACTTTTGTGTGGAAAGGCTTGTAAAAGCAGATGAGCAGCACACGTGGGCTGGTGAGTAGCAGCTCACAAGTCAAAACTTGTCTGTTTTTTAAGTGAAACCTGCAGCTGCACTGATGGTGACCTGTGCTGTTGGGTGTTGGGGAAATGGGTGTCTGACAAGTAGGCAGTGGCACTTCTCTTCTGAAAGTTACTGGCAGTCTGTACTAGTCTAGCTTGCTTTGGATGTGTCACTTTGTATCCAAAAAACCCCTACTTATGTTGGATTTACTGTATCGGCTGCTATCAACAGAATACCTCTAAAAAGTTGATTGTTTCATAGGTCATCTTACGTATAGCCAAACAAGAAGTATCTGCTCTTTCTTAACAGCTTATTGCAACTCTGAGTGCATCAGATGCATGTTTTGATTTTGTGTTTCCTACCTTTATATGAAACATGACATTTCTTGGGACTTGAAATAGAAGAGTTTTCATTTTGTGAGTCAGGTTTTTTTCTTGATGATTTTCCATATTAGGAGATCAAGATATTTGCATAATGGCATTAAGTCTGATGTTTTGTCATTTATCACATCTAAGAACCCTAAATTTTACAGGGTTTGGTGTATTTTTAATCAAGTAAGTAAGACGTATTTACATATTCTTAAAAATTCAAAGTGTTCGTAAAGTATATCAATTTATTTTCAGAAAATCAGGTTCTATGCCTCCTTATTATTATCTTCAGAACTGTAACTATGCAACTGATATGTAAATTGAATTCAGAATGCTGGTTTTAGGAAAGCACAACTTAATTCTTCAGTAAGGTTTTGAACTAGTAACAGTTACGGGCTTAGTTTCTAGAAAGTCAGTTTACACTGCTGGATCAGGTTTTAACTTCAGTAGCCTTGTGTCCATCCATAGCTTCAGAGAGCACAGTGAAGCACTTTATTATTAAGTGCTAGCAAACAAATTGTAACTTTAAAAGGATTAGAAATAAATTTTCTGTTTCTGAAGCATGATTTCAAATTTGGGGCATAGTAATGATTGGGGATATTCTATTATGAAAAATTAACTGGTAGAAAACAATATATTTTGTGATGTCTTAATTATTTTTGTACACAACTACATAAGCAATGCAATCAAAATACCTAGTACTTTTTATTTTTACTATGAATTGGAAATCCTGGGAGGGGGAAGTGTATAATACAGGTGTTACATGAATAGCAGTTCAACAGCTTATTGTAAAAGGGTGTATTACTTTCTAAATTTGAAGAATTTTCCCATTTTGTGTATTTGTGGAGGTGGTGATGATGGTTCGGTTTATGTTTTGGAGGGATTTTTTGTTTAGTTTTGTGGGGTTTTTTAGATCAGAAGATATAATACAAGATTACAGTTACTTCTGAACGAATAGCTTTTCTGGAGGAAAATAGTTGATCTCTTGAATGTTTGTGCTGTACCTGTGAGACTGAGTATAGTAGTATATTACAGCAGTGCTAAGAATTCAGAGTTGGTTTTTCATAATCTGTGATGCTTCTGTATTAATGTGTTTTAATTCATAGGAAAATGAGTCTGAGTTCCGTAGAAAAAGATCATCCTTATGCTGTTTCCAGTAAAGTAGTTAAGCAAGCTAATTGCTTCCTATTAGAATATTGTTGAATATGGTTGCCCTGGTATCATTTAGCATTGTTGGGTATATACTGGTAAATTTCAGGAATAGATGAAATGTAGAAAAACTAGTAAGTTTCTGTAAATATTTTTTTTAATTTCATAAGTTCTTAAGAATTCCTGACTGTGAATGTCTTAAGTTAGTTCTTTCTAAAAACTGCAGATGACTGAATGTTTGTCTCCCTGTTGCCACTTTTTCCTAGGTGTATTGCTCTTAGTTGCTGTATTGTTCCTAGAAGTCAATGGGTACAATTCATGAAAGAATTGTCAAGTGTTAGATGTAAATGCATTTTTCTGTGTAACAGTTTTACCATACCTCAAGGTATGCTAAAACCTGTATGTTCCCTTATTCAGTAAGGGACAAGCTTAAGCTACAATTTTTCTTCTGCTGGATCACTAGTTAAGGGCATTCTTCTGGTTTTAACCCCTGTATGAAAATTGACAACAGCTTCCAAAACTGAAGTAAAAGAGAGAAGACAGTGCTGTCTCACAGAAGAGAGAGGCCATGTCTCTCTCACAGATGAGCAGTGACATTTCTTAAGGAAATTATCTGATCTCACTTGCCTTAGTTGTGGGCAACACTGAAGTAGTGAACAAATGTGTCTGGCCCAAAAATGTTACTCTGAAATAAGTTCACCTATAATGCTTTGATTTTTTTCACACGGTCAAAAATTTCTGTAATTAATTCTTGAAAAGGGCATTAAAAGGTTGTTCTCAGTTGCCTCCCTCATCTAGAGGAATGTGATGACAAAATGCTTTAGGAATTTGATGAGCTTAGGTAGAGAGAATTGCCAGAAACTTAAACAGATTTATGAATCATCAGATCTGTGAACTGTCGACCTACTCAACAAATTGCTGGCTTGAGCAGTCATTGCAGTGGAATCAGTATTTTTAAAACCTTTCGTGTTGCATTTTTTTCAACAAGGCTTTTTTAAAATTCTGTGAAGCAAAGTTATTCTGCTATGTGAGTGGGAGCACATTATTTCTAACCAATGGAAAGAGTTGATTTGTGCTTTACCCTGGTAAAGGTAGTACAGTTTCTTCTAAGTTAGTAGTCATTCTCCCATATGTTAAGCTCAATGGTTTTTAAGAAGCTTTTTTCTCTATGTAATTGACATAGTGATGTGGTGGAACTTTACTGTAACTAGGACATAAAAGTAGCAGCCCTTGTGTTTGTTTGGCCATATACTGCTGAATGTTTTCAGAATAACAGAATGTGAAGGAATATCCTATTGCGTATGAAAACAAGCATTAAAGTGAGACTTGGTTAAGATAGAATATTTTTGTTTCACGCTACTTACACTCCACCTGTTTTGTTTTTCAGAGTACTGTAATTGAAAGTGCATCTTCTACATTTGAGGAAGGAGAAGTTCTTGATTGAATGGTGGATTATAAGTGGTTGTCTCATCCTAAGACTAATAAGATATCCTGGAAGTTGAAACGAACTGGATTTTCACCCTAGTCCAGCAGCTTTGCTGCTCACTTAAACACAGATGAATGAAGACCCCATTTGGAAAATCACCAGGTCAGCGGTCCAGAGCTGATGCAGGTGAGGTGTTCTTTATGGTGCTTTTCTTTGCTTTTAATGGATAAAAAGTGTTCTTACTTTATTGACTTTTTAAATATGTAAATGATTTTCTGCAGATGTTAATTATTTTCCCACAGAAGATTCTGGAATACAACTTAAAAATGCAAATGTCATTCTTGTTTTAAAAGAAAATTTGCTTTTGTTCTAGATGATCATGGATTGAAAAAACAAATGTAAATTTAGCAGTACAGATCTGACCTTACTATTTTGTGTTGTGTCAAAAGTTATTAACCAGTGACCTTTGTGGGGAAAACAACATATTTTTTATCACCAACCATTGTGAATTGGAGTGTTTATGAAATTCTTGAGAAACCAACCAACTGACAATGTAATTGGGAAAGCTCAGTTAATTTTTAAAATACCCAAGCAATAGAATAGACCATTCTGGTGCTTTCAAATACTTGTCTGATTCATTAAAAATTGAAACAACTGATACTGGAGGATTTCACCCTTTGGAAAATTTCAAGCTTGTATTTTACCTGGGACTGTGTTAAAATGTGCTATCACTTATTTTAAACATGTACTGATTCCAAAGGTAATACAGTTACCTTTCAAGTAACAATTACAGGTTTCAAAGGAGAGATCCAGTACGAAGTTACACTTGGTTAAGTGACCAAATTGAGACAGTGATGAGTGGAATTTCTCAGGTGTCAGTATTGGGAGCAGCATTGTTTAACATCTTATTCAGTGATAGGGACAGTGGGAATTGGGTGCACTCTCAGCAAGTTTGCTGATGACACCAAGCTGTGTGTTGCCATTAGCATGCTGGAGGGAAGGGGTGCCATCCACAGGGCCCTGGAGAGGATTGAGAGGTTTATACTTTGCGATGTTTGACAAAGCCAGGTGCCAGGTGCTGCATCTGTGTCAGGGCAATTCCAAGCACAAATACAGCCTGGACAAAGAATGGATTGAGAGCAGCCTCAACAAGAAGGACTCCGGGGTATTGGCAAATGAGAAGCTCGGCGTTACCCATCAGGGTACACTCACAGCCCAGATAGGCTCGCAGATCCTGGGCTGCATCAAAAGCAGCATGACCAGCAGGTTGAGGGAGGTGTTATTGCCTCTCTCGTCCACTCCAGTGAGACACCACCTGGAGTACTGCATCCAGCTCTGGGGTCCCTAACATAAGAATGATGTAGACCAGTTGGAGTGAGTCCAAAGGAGGGCCATGAAGACGATACGAGGCCTGGAGCACCTCTCCTATGAGCAGAGGTTGCAGGAGCTGCGGTTGTTCAGCCTGGAGAGAGAGAAGGCTCCAGGGTGACCTAATTATGGCCTGCAGTACCTGAAGGGGACTTGAAACTGGAGAGGAACTATTTACAAGCTCATAATGACAGGACAAGGGGAAATGGCTTCAAACTGAAAGAGAATAGGTCCAGAGGATGGCCATGAGTGACCAAAGGACTGGAGCTCCTGTCATATGAGAAAAGGCTGAGAGTTGTTGTTCAGCCTGGAGAAGAGGCTCCAGGCAGTACAACTTTTTAATTTTTAAGTGGGGCTTATGAGAAAGACAGAGAGAGGCTATTTTCCAAGGCCTTCAGTGACAGTACATAGGGTAATTGTCTTAAACAGAAAGAGAGTACAGTTAGGTTTGAGTATACAGAAGAAATTTTTTATGATGTATATGGTGAAACACAGGAACAGGTTACCTATATATGAGTGACTCCTTGTTGGAAATGTTTATGGTCATGTTCAAAGGGATATTAAGCAACCGGATCTAGTGAAAAGTCCCTTCCCCCATCTTAGGACTGAACCCTTAAGAGGGTCTGTGAGATTACCTAGAACAGCTGTAAAAAAAGAAAATTAAGAAGTAACTTTTAAATAGGATTTACTGAGCTTTACAGCATTATGAATACAAATTTATTGCCTTCCTTTTTTAAAGATGGTTGCCACTTGCCAAGGAACTTTATGAACCACAATAGTCTTCCAGAGTAGCTACATCCTAAGTAGAAATTGTGATTTTAAGTCTTGCTTATAAAATTGCTATCATCTGGGATTGGATAATAAAGCAGTAATGTAGTCTTACTCAGAAGGAAAAAAGAGTAAAAGAAAAAGATACAGTAAAAGAAAAAAATACAAAGAAAGAGTGGAAATAGTCTTTGTATTTTATATTGGATAATGTTAATATTGTAAAATCATAACATTTCTGGTCTCTAGGAGGACTGCAAAAAACAATCTGGAGGTAGAGATAAACCAGTGGTAATGTCAGGTATTCATACAGGGCAAAATTTAATGCATTAACAAAACATTTTTCAACTGGCCTTGATTTCATCATGTTGTAGAGGCTTACCAATCAGTGACACTACAGGTTGGTAGCATGTTTAACAAAGCTGATTTTCAGCTGTCCTGTTTGTTTGCCTAGGAAGGAAGTGCTTTTATGTGTTGTGAAGTGGGTGTAAAGGAAGAGGTACATGTTATTTATAATAACTAGGCTTTTGAAGTCTCTCTCTCTGGGAAATATACTTTGTACATAGTTCCTTTTTGGGAAACAAAGGGTAGGATTGAAGGTGGAGAAAAGAAGGAAAGCTAGACTTGTAATTTTTACACAACAGAAGAGTACATGGCTACAGACTCTAGGAGTTTGTCAAAGCATAGAGTTGCTTTCCACGATACAGTTTGAGTGAATCAGACAAAGTACTCTTGGTGATGTGCCTGCCTGTCTCTAATTAGTGTATTGCTGTCCCAAATATAGGAGAAATACAGATTTTAAAAAAAATTAATATACAGTATAATTGATTGTAAGATGTGATTACCCCTGTGTTAACACAATTGAGCCTTTTAAATCTAATGATCACCTGTTTAATGCTGTGTAAGTTAAAGACATGGTCATCTGGAGTCTTAGCAGTGTTCTCCTGGTACAGAATCCTACCAAACTGCATGATGGTCAGGAGCAATTGTAATGCCTTTACTGGATGGTTTGAAAACATAAAAGTACTTTCTTAGTAAAGAAAACTTTTAACATATATATGAACATATAACTATTAAGTTATATATGAGCATTTGTAGTTTTTTCACCCTTAAAAGCAAGTGTAAATTGTTTTAGTATTGTCTTTACAAACTAAGAAAAGAGATCATGGATGTGAATTGCTTAGAATTGCAGTGAAGTCTTTCTGCAGAGTTAGAATTTGGTTTATGTCTCTACTTCTGACCTACTTCAATTGAAAGACCTCCCTTCTTCAAACTCTTTTAAGTTGAGGTTGAGCAGTACTGGCTGTGAATCAGCACACTGAAGTGTTTGTTAGGTCCCTGAAAGTAATTCTGAAAGAGTCTCCAGATACAGAGTGGAATTACTGCTGTTCCCACGGAAGATTCTGGGATGCAACTTAAAAACATGTAGGTTTTGCTGCGTGTTGTAAACATGGGATGTATTCAGAGAAGTAAAATATTGTTGCTGTTTTTTGAAGAGCCTGTCTGATTTCCATGAATTGCATGGAGGGTACCAACTCATGTCACAATAGCAAAAACATTGCCAGTAGCTTTCTCCCATCCTTCTTCCTATTCTCCTATAGCCCCAGCTGAAATGATATGCGTATTTCCCTTGAAGCCAACATCCTGAATGATTATTTTAGTCTTGTTATACCCTATTTCTTTATCTTTGCCCGGAGTAAAGTAGAAATATTCAGAAACATGGTTTCTAGTTTTGCTGTTAAATTTTAAGGGTTTGTTGAGAATGAACGAGCCTCAGAAAATGCAAGAGACCATATGACAATTGAATACTTAATTCTGTTGTTCTTGTCTGGAAGCTGGAGTTTGTGTTCACTTTCTATTACAAAAAATATGTTTCTGTGCTCTAATGTCATAAAATAATAAAATAGTTTGATATGGATGGGACCTTTTGAAGGTCATCTTGTACAACTCCTGCAATTAGTGGGGACATGTTCAACTAGATCAGGTTGCTTTGAGCCCCATCCAACCTGCTCTTGGACACTTCCAGGGATGGGGCAACCACCACCCCTGGGCAACCTGGGCTAGTGTTTACCACACTCAGTGTAAAAAATCTTCTTTCTTATATCTAATCTTCTCCATTTTAAAATCATTACCCCATATCCTGTTGTAACAGGTCCTGCTAAGAAATGTGTCCCCATCTTTCTTCTAGGCCCCCTTCACATACTGGAAGGCTGCAATAAGGTATCATCAGAGCCATCTCTTCTTCAGGCCAAACAATCGCAACTCTCAGCCTTTCCTCCTTCAGGAGGTACTCCAGCCCTTCAGTCATCTTCATGGCTTTCCTCTGACCTCATTCCAGCAGGTCTGTTCAGTGCTGAGGACCCCAAAGCTGGATGCAGTGTTCCAGGTGGGGTCTCACCAGAGCAGAGCAGAGGAGCAGAATCCTCTCCCTCCCCTGCTGCCCACGCTGCTTTGCATGCAGCCCAGGACACGTTTGGCTCTCTGGGCTGTGAGTGCCCATGGCTGGGTCATGTCCAGCTGCTCCGTTCTTACGGACCAAGAAAGATTCAGGAGGCGGATAATTCTGATTTTGACCTTCTCACTAGAATATGTTAAACATAAGGATTCTGCGCTGTTCTGTCCCCTGTCCAGAGAGGCTTTAAAGGACAGAAACTCTTGTTGCAGTTTTTGCAATTGTATAGCCAAGCAATTCAGTAGTGTAACCTAATACATCCTTAAAAGCAGTTTACATCTCCTTGAGACCTGTCTGAATTCACACAGTGCAAATTAGGAGGGCAAATTGTGGCAAATAGGCATCTGGTTGGTACAAGGGTGCATTTAACTTAGGATCTTCAAATACTTGCTATTGATATTTGTATTAAACATCCAAATGCCGTTACTTCATGTTTTAAACTGGGAGCTCTCTTAAGATACTGCCTGACTTAAGATGATGAGTAGTACTTTGTGTTGTCTTTGGTATAGAGCTCATTACATCAGTGAACAAGCTGAATCTTTGATCAAAGATCTGAAGATCCCAAGGTGAGAAGTTAGTAAACAGCAAAATCCCATTCCTGGAGGTCATCATGGCTTCTCCTCTCTACTTATGGCAAACGCTGTAGTAAATCTTCCTTCTGTGTAGGTCTAGTGCTTCTGTTCTTGACTTTGGAAGGTAAATGCTTCATACCTCCTTTCTTACTCCCAGGTTCCCAAGTCCTTGAGCAGAGGGCAGAAAGCAAATTCTTGTGCTGCAGCATTCTGTTGTTTCATTGTGTTTTTACTTGAGCTAATTTAGCCAAAATCTTACTTTTCTCTCATTAGCCAGAAATGTAAAATGTAGACTACATGTATTCATCTTCTGGTGATGAAGTTTCTCTATTTTGTAAGGACAGTTCTTGGATTTTAAGAAATTACTTCATTTTAATAAAACACCACCATATTTTTAATAAAATGTGTTTTATTATATTGCGTATTAGTAGAACACAGCCACCTTATATACAGAGAGGTAACTGACAGTATGCGTAGACAGCTTTTTTTATAGGGTGTAATAAAGTCCTAAAGTCTTACAGGTTTCCAATCAAACTTTTGTGATGCTGGTTTTGTTTTTCCAGCTAAGTTCTTACAAATACTCAGTTTAATTATTTGGTTTTGTAACAGTCAAAAATGTAAGTAGGATCTTTACTGCAGTAATTGACACACAGGGCTTAATTTTTAAAATGGAACATTTCAGATATCATTGCTGTTGAAAGTACAGGTTCTTGAAGATCTGATGCAAGCTTGATTATACTAAATAGAAGATTATTTTAATTATTAATTAATTATATGAATTCTGCCATTTCTGTAGCTTTGTATATACCCTCTTAAAGTTTTCATATAAAAATGAAAATAGTAAAATATTCATGAAGACTTGGAACGTTAATGATACTGTCAGTGCTTGGCTCCTGTGTGATTCTGTTAATATAGTGAAAGTTTTCAATACATATATAATTCCAGTTATGCTTGGAACATGCATAACTGAATTTAAAAGAATTGGTTTGTTTAGGCCTATAGAGAAATTAAAACATTTCTCTGTAGGTGTTCATTCAAGCAGTCCTAGTTAAGATTCTAGGCATGTTTGTATATAAACACAAGGCATTAAGAGTTACACACGGGTCAGTCCAGCATTGTGACCAGATTGTTTTAGATACGGCAAACAAGAAGCAAAAAATCCAAAAAGCCCAAAACAAGCTACTGTGAAGAAATTTAAATCCATAGCATTCAAAACCATTACAGTGAGCAAGACAGGCAGAAATCAGGATCAAGCCAGGTATCTTCTGGCCATGTAGTCACCATCAGCCATCACTTTAACAGGGGCTGTTTCAGTCAGCCCTAGGAAATGATTCCTTATGCACGTGGCCATTGGCTGTAATCTGAGGTGCAGTTTTCATTCTAGGAACTAATTTTGATTTTTTTAGCTGTGCACATCACCTTTTATATACGTTATCTTTTAAAATTGTTTTTCTGTCATTTTGTTCTTGCGTATTTCCTCTACTGAATTCTTCATGGCTGCTCGTGAGTGGCTTTCTAACAACCAGCAGAAGCCTGATTTCCCATTTACTCATTTCATCTTATTAAAAGCTTTCCATTTTTCACATTCATCCCAAATTATCACTGGGTCGAGTCCAGTGTTCTTCCGTCTGTAAAAATCTTGTTTATTGTTAGATTTTTATGTGCTCTGTTGCGTAGTGCTGGTCTGGCTAACTCAGGAAGATGTGTATTTGCCTCTCCTTTTATTAACTGAAGGATGAAAGTTTAAAACAGCCTGTTGATTCCCTATTGTTGCTGATTGACCATGTCAACTATTGTCCCTGTTGTGTTTAATTCAACTTTCATTTTAATAGTTGCTGTCAGTCACTCTTTATGTTCATCACTGAGCTTTTGTGTTGGGTTTGCATGGCAAGGTACCAGGAGGGTGCAAGGGTAACTTCTTTGAGAAGCAGCGAGAAGCTTCTCTTGTGTCCAACAGAGCCAATGCCAGCTGGCTCCAAGATGGACCCGCCATTGGCTGAGCCAAACAGTGATGATGGAAATGCCACTGGAATACTGTATTTACGAATGGGGGAAAGATTCTGCCCCGCAGCAATTGCAGGAGAGGAGTGAAACTGTGTGAGAGTAGCAGCCCTGCAAACACCAAGGTCAGTGCAGAAGGAAGGGGAAGGAGGTGCTCCAGGGACTGGAGCTGAGGTTCCCGTGCAGCCTGTGGTGATGCTCATGGTGAAGCAGCTGTGCTCCTGCAGTCCATTGGGGGACCCTGCACTGGGGCAAGTGGATGTGATGGAAGGAATCTGTGAACCTGCAGGAAGTCTGCACTGGAGCAGATTTCCTGGCAGGACCTGTGGCCCCATGAGAGAAGAGCCCACACTGGAGCAGGTTTGCTGTCGGGAATTGTGACCCTGTGGGGGACCCACTACAAAGCAGCCTGGTCCAGAAGGATGGCACACTGTGGAAGAGAGCCATGCTGGAGCTGTTTGTGAAGAACTGTAGCCCCTGAGAAGGATTCACGTTGGAGAAGTTCGGAGGACTGTCTGCTCTGGGAGGGACCCCACACTGCAGCAGGGGAAGAGTGAGAGGCGTCCTCCACCTGAGGAGGGAGAGCTAACCCTAACCCTGAGAAGAAAGAAAGAAGTAGCAGACACGTGTGATTAACTGACTGCACTTTCATTCCCTGTCCCCTTGTGCTACCTGGGAGAGAGGAAGTAGAAAAAAATTGGGAGTGAAGTTAGACCCAAGAAAAAGGGAGAGCTGAGGGGAAGGTATTTTTAAGATTTGGCATTATTTATCTTACTCTGACTTGATTGGTAATAAATTAATACTCCCCGAGTCAAGCCTGGTTTGCCTGTGAGGGTAATTGGTGAGTAATGCCTCTCTGTCTCTCTCTTGAGCCAGGAACCTTTGGTTGTCTTTTCTCTCCCCTGTCCAGCTGAGAGAAGAGATAGAGCATCTTCGGTGGGCACCTGGCATCCAGCCAAGGTCAGCTCACCACAGCTTCATGTGCCCATAGTCTATGTCTGTCTCTCTAGAGCCTTTTCCCATTGTAGCAGGTCACTGATCAGTCATAACATGAAGTGTTTGGATTCTTTACATTTTGACATTTAATATGAAGGCTTTAATGTAAGTTTTTAAATTATTTTTCAATAATTCCAACATCTTTTATATTGTAGGTCATGCAGGAGTGTCTGCCAGCATGATGAAGAAAAGAACTTCCCACAAGTAAGTTGTTAATGTATTTACTAAAGAATAGCTCTCAGTAACTGGAAGTACTGTTCTAGAAATATATCTGTATTGTTCCACTCAGTTTGTTCTTAAAAATTGTGGAATAATATTCAGTCTGTATATGTGTGTAGAGTCAGACTTTTAATTCTTTCAGGAGGGTAGTAGGAAAGAAAGCCCCACAGATGAAGTTTTAAACATTGTTTTGACTGTTAACATTATATCTTTCTTGAATACAATTTTGAAATTCTTTCTGGAATCTGTAGAGAAGGTCTTTCAAGCCTGAAGTTAGCCACATCTACTGTAGGATGTCTGTTCTCTGGCACAGAGTTCATGCAGTCACCAGGTCAAAAAACCTGCAAATCATGCTTAGTAAGAACCCAGTTGGTAAGGAATCTTACATATATCTAATCATGTATGCACTGTAACCGTAGTGGTGGAAAAGATTTTTCATTTTTTAAAAATAAAGAATGTACTGAAATACTTCTGTAAGGAAGCTGCTGTTAGTATGTGAAGGAAGGATACCTGCTTTTGCTACACTTTCATGGCATGTATTTTTCCATCTACAACATTTTAAATAGTAGCAGCTGAACACTGGTGAGTAGCTGTGTGAAAGTAGATGTAACCTTGATATAATTGGTCTTAGTGTCATACAGCAAGATTCCATATCTGGCTATATGTGGTGAGAGAAATCTAAGCTGGGTAAGTGGGAAACTTAAAATGTTTCTAGCTGTTTGTAAGTGTAAAGTCATATAGTGTGCATCAATCACAAGCAATTTGTTTGGCAGGTATATTTTCCACAGTTAATGTAGTTAATCACTGTTAACAGTATTAGCTGTTTCCCAGAGACAACACCTGATGTAAAACTACTCTGATGCCTTCCACCAGCTCATCATTATCCATTCTTGTCTATCTTCATAGAAGGCAAAGACAAACATTTATTTGTCTAGGGGCAGGTAGAGTTGGTTAAAATTTAATTTCTCTTGTTCTCTTTCAACCGCTCAGAGAAAGGAGTGTATGATGGGAAGACTATCAGAGGTGGGTTGCCTTTTGTACTTGAGGGTGGCTAGATTTGTCTTTATTGTTGTGTTAATATACACTTATTTAAATAACTAAATAGGCTGTAAATTTATTAGCGTAAAGGCTTTTGTGGGACATAAGAAGTTTTGATCCTAAGTGACATAATTTTGAGGTATTTAACTTAAGCATTCAGCTTAGTTTTATGTTAATTTAGCCTAGTTCAATTGTTTATTATTTAGTTAAGGTTTTTTGTACCAAGCCAAGATGAATTCTTGTTTGCTGCTTACTGACTTGTCTGAGAATGAGGTAGAGTAGTAGAATATTGTTTATAGTTTACTGTAAATTACTAGGATATGAATATGATGTAATACTATATGCTGATACTACTCTGAGCCAATACAATAGACCATGAGTTAGTAATGTATACTTTTGTCACTGATTTAGCTATTTATTTAGTTACCTCTTCATTTAAGGAAAAAGAAAAAGAAGCCTACTGGCACTCAAAGACTGTTGAGATTTTAAACAAGCTTCAGAAGGTTTGCAGCAGAGGAAGGAACAAGGCATGACTCAATAAATTGAGGATGTGATAGAATGAGCAGTGTGGATGAGCCTTCTGAACTCTTTAAATGGTAGTTAACTGTTGAGCCTTTTGGAGATGGTTCCCATGGTTATAGGACAGTTCTTCCAAGTGCTCTGTCAGTGGGTAGTGATGATCTCTGCCAGTATGAGGCTGACCTCATTGGCATCAGATCAGTCAGTAAACTAACAGATGTCATTCTTTCCACCCTTAGTTTATAACGAAAGTACAGGAACTAGCACAAGTACGAAACAATCCTTTCTTCATAGGCTCTCCAGACTTCTTGTAGTCGGCAATTCAGAGACTTTGAGGCATACGTTATACCTGCAATTTAACTACAAGTGAACTTAAACATTTTGAAATTTTGATACCACTTTAAGGTAACATACTCTTGGCTTCTACAACATCTAGAGCTGAAATTCACAACTGAATGATTTTTTTTACTTTTGAAGGAGTACAGAAAGTACTTTAAAACTTCTGTCTTAATTAATGTGCCTCATAGTCTGAATATCATGAAAAGTAGCTAATAACAATTCTCCAATCACCATTCTGTTGTTAGTGATAGATATTAATAAGATCACCGTTTTATTAAGTTTTATGTCCTATTTTTAGTAACTTTTCTGTTTCGTACCATGAAAGATTTGAAAGTATACTGACTACTGCTGCTGTACTGCTTCTATAATGTTTTATAGTTTTCATTCCAGTTTTTCACAGTTGTGCGTGTTTTGCATATCTGAGAGATGTGGTTTTCTTTCATCCTCCTGGGTTTTTTTTTTTCATGTGGTGTTTTTCTGAGATGACATGGTTGGGATAAAAAACAATCAACAATGAAGCCTAAATGGGTAACTTTATAGGTTACTGGGCATTGCCATTTCCATTTTTCTAAAAGCTAGTTTGTGTTTTAAGCACAACTCTCTGGTAATGGCTGATTTTTCTGCTACCAGTCCTCTGCTGTTCTACGCTATGTTGGTTTCCCTGGTAGCAGTTGCCAAATAAAAGTTTGTGCAAGGACCATATAAGCGCAGCTTTAAAAGCTGGGCAGATTTCCTTCTCACTGTGTAGTCTTCAGAACGTTTCCAAAGTATCTGGTTCTGATAATGAAACTTTTTCACACTAGGTTTTACTTAACAGCTTACAGCCTGCAAGATAAAGAAGAGGATCAGAAACTTTAGGGAATCGAAGGACCATTTACAAGGAGGATGTGTCTGATGTGTCAAGAACTATTTCCAGGACTTGCTATTTTCTGTTTTTCCTGGCTTCATGTCTTACATGTCTAATTGCTTTCAAATATCCAAGAGCAAATCTCTGTGGAAATTTTAAAGATTATTGTAATGAAAGAGAAGGAAAAAATTGTGTTGGACCTTCTGGATAGAGCATCATAGAAGGTCATTTGTGTAACTTGATTTATCACAAAAATGCCACTCTTTCGAGGAAAGGAGAGTTGGTTACTTGATTGTCTTGAATGGAAGTGCATTCATAACTTATTGATAGTTAGAAACTTTTGCTTACTTTCTTACCACATGTTCAGATGCGAGAAGTAGGTTTTCCTTGGTAATATACTAGTTCGAATATCTCATTTCTTAGCAGTATGAACCACTTCAAATGAGAAGTGAGCAGCTGTTCAGTAATGCAACCTTCAAACAAAAATTTGTACTGCAAGTGCACCCAGTGGGTACTTGACTTGTAATTAAATTTCTAATGCTCTTTGCTCTATGAGGCATTTTAAACATAGTTAACTGTTTGAACTCAGTTATGTTGTCTTCTTCCATCTTTTTTTAGAATGAGTGTGGAGCTTCCTGCCTTATTGTTCCAAATTAAATATTAAAGTGGATTATGCTTTGTAGGCAGAAACTAAAGTTGACTGTGAGGTTGAATATCGATAACATTTCAAAGATGAAATGATGAGCAACATAAACTGCTTAAACTAGACAGAGCAATGTCAGTTTTAACTTCTTTTATCTCTGGTTGTTTTTATTCCCTTCAGAATGAAGCAGTGTTTCATTAGAACTAAATAAATGAATTGAATACGAAACAAACTCAATTTTATTGTGCTGAGAACCAGATCTCTGATCGTATTTTGTAATAGTAAGCTGTTACTGACACTTACTACAATTAGAAATACATATACGTACTTGAGCAGAACTAGAATTTGAAAACACATTCTAGTTTTTGCATAAAATTAGAACTAGCTTTGTGGGAGAGTCTCTCTTTACAGAAACTCCAACCTCTTCCAGTTATCTGTGCTGTCAAAGTTAGGAATGCAGAACTGATCTTTGAAAACCTCAAATGATAGCAAAAGTGAAATTTGAAAACACCCTTGCTAATATCTTCAAGGTGAATTAAAGTCTGGAGGTGGGACAAGTGCTGAAGTAATTGTATATCTTGTTTTTAATAGTTATGATTACAGTTGTGATACAGCATTAAATGTTCCAATATCATATTGTGAGTGTATTATTCTGAAATACTGCTTCCAAGATTTCAGTGGTATGATTGTTACCTGTATTTTTTGAATCATATAGGGACTTCTGTGAGAGCATTCATTATTCTTGGAGACCTTTTTCTTTGATCACTATCTCTAGTCTAGGGAAGAATATTGCCTTCTGCAACTGGTCGTCTTTTAGATACTGCTTTTAAGCTAGTTGTGTGCATATATTACTGCCATTGAAATGATGTGTGCTACAAAATGTAGTAGTAGTAGTCCAAAAAATGATTTTACAACTAGTTGACATCCAGGAGAATTTTGTATATTGTCATAATGTCCCTTAGTTTCTCCCATTTGTATTCAAAATTGTCAATTTGTGTTTTTAATAGCTGGATAAAGCAAAACTTGTGTAACACTTTCAGTGATTTGAAACTGTTAAATGGCTTACATTACAGTTCATCAGAATAGCAACTGTTACTCACCAGAGGGAATTTCCGTGCCAATTCCATGAAAGTATCAGAAGGACAAAAATGTTATATAATCTGTCTTCCACATAGAGGAGTATCCCTTCTATGGCCATTTACATTACAAGCAATTTTTAATTTTCAATACTAAATACGGGAATGTTGTTGCTGCCATGCGTCTTTAAAACTACTTGGAGTCAAAATTACCTATAAATGAAGGAGCCTAAATTTCTTTAGGTGAAAACAGGTTTGTTTTAGGGAAAACAGACATTTTGAAAGAGTTTGAGTCAGCCACATAATGCTTCCACTGAACTTCTTCCTTCTGGGAAGGAGTTGTTTACTGTTCTGCAGAGAGCAACAAGGTTGTAATACTGCCAGGTAACCTTGTGCTCTGGGAATTGATCAGGTGAGTTTTACTTTTGACATTCGGTGTAGCAAGGGGTAGAATAGTTACTTTGGCTTAAGCAAATTAGTTTTAGAATTTACTGCTAGGAATCTAAACTTACACAGCACGTCAAAAATGTATCACTACTCTTAATTGTGTTCTTCTTTTTCACAATTAAGTGTGATAAGTTTTATGCCCTAATTTGAATAAGGTGTGCTAAGCTATAAAATATATTGTTATGTAAAAGCATACAACTATTTTCTGAAGTAGAATTTTGAATATGTATGTACTTGTTTAATATTAATGTTTGTATCTGTGTACAGAAAACATAGAAACAATGTGGGACCAAGCAAACCTATTTCTCAGCCACGAAGAAATATTGTAGGCTGCAGGATACAGCATGGATGGAAAGAAGGGAGTGGACCTGTAACACAATGGAAGGGCACAGTTCTTGATCAAGTTCCTGTAAATCCCTCGCTGTATCTCATAAAGTATGATGGATTTGATTGTGTATATGGACTAGAACTTCACAAAGATGAAAGAGTTTCAGCTCTTGAAGTTCTTCCAGACAGAGTTGGTAAGTGTTTAGGGTTTTTCTCCTAAATAAATACACATATTGGCTGACATTTATCACTAAATGTTTTCCACTAATGCCTGCAGACTTCCCCCAAGATAACGTGACCATGTAAATGTTACTGTTCAATTTAATTTTTGTTTCATGGCAGGTAATCTAAATGCTTTAATTATTTTTTTCTATTCCACGAAGTTTTGATGATGTGAGTTAGTGCAGTTGCTGTCTTCTGTCTTTAAATAGTAGGCAGAACATTCTTTAGTTTTTAGATTAACATTGATATTTCTGTTAAAATTTCAACTCTAAGCCATCTAGACTATATTGTCTATTTTGTGGGTCTAACAGTAATAAGGTCACATTTTTTCTTGTACTACCCCCATGTACTTATAATAATGGCAGGAAGACATTTCTAAGTGAATTAACCTGATTAGTAATAATGCTTTTTCTTTTTCAGAATTAGCACTGGATTATTAAACTGCAGGTTTTTCAATCCACCAAGTTTGATATCTACTCAAGTAAACACTAGTTTGTAAACAGAAAAAGCTGTTGCTTCTTCTAACTGCAAAGGAATTGGTAGCAGTCTGTAGGGTGGCATTAGGAGGAACCAAACCCCAAAGTTCAATTAACAAAATCATAGAACTGTTCTGAGCTATGCCTTTTGTTTCTCCTGTCTGCCTCTCCCTGTCCAGTGCCTAGTTAAAGTTCAGAGTCTCTGCTGCTGTAGCCTTGACTGATCTCTCATTAGCTTGCATTATGATTGTTTATTCACAGGGAGTACAGTAATTCGTTATTTTAACAATGTTCTGAAGTTCTGTAGTTCTGCAGCAGTAGTAAACTCTCTGGAATGAACAGTTCGTTCTGTGTATGAATTTACTAATTGACGATCAGATTTGTGCATTGATCAGCATAAAGATTATTTTTTACAAAGATATATATCTGTGCTTTTGAATGAATTTATGAAATGCTGTCATTTCAGCTTCGTCTCGAATTAGTGATGCCCACCTGGCAGACACAATGATTGGTAAAGCTGTGGAACATATGTTTGAGACAGAGGATGGCTCAAAAGATGAGTGGAGGGGGATGGTTTTGGCTCGAGCTCCTATTATGAACACATGGTTTTATATTACCTACGAGAAAGATCCTGTCTTGTACATGTACCAGCTCTTAGATGATTATAAAGAAGGTGACCTTCGCATTATGCCTGATTCAAGTAAGTAGGCCAGTTACTGTTTTCTTCTGGCAGCTTTTCTTATTAAAGATTTAGCTGTGGTTTATTTATGGACAGGAGAGCTGACAAACAAGCATCATGTTCATTATTCCCTTCAATTTTTTTTTTGAGGTATCATAGCTAACAAATGTAGTAGTACAAGACAGAACATAAGAACATCTGTGTTAACTGCTGAAATATCTAACTTTTCTTAGCAATGACATATGCAGGGAAATACTTCTTCATAATTATTCTTAATTCTGCTAGAAATATGGGTGTACTACTGTGGAAGACTTTATGTTTGGGTTTTTTTAGTGGAAACTGACAAACCAGAAGTCGTTCAATGTTGTTTTCTTATGGACATATCACGTCTTACGGAGTTGGCTCTTGATTTGTGTCTCTGAAGCAGTTCTTGTGGGAATGAATAATATTTTGGGTCCAAGTAATACAGTAAGAACAATGTCACTGAGCTATGTGTCTTCAGTGTGAAAAACTTCTTCAGTAGTTGCTTGTGAGAAAGAAGTACTCATTCTTTGAAAATTTATTTTCTCTCACATTTTGTAACACTAGCAAGAAAAAGATTTCAGCATATTAGGGATATTTTGAATGGGAAGTCTCCTTTCTTCTTCAGGACTTCCGTTAATTTAGAAGGATTTTCACAGAACCAATATTGTTCTAGAGATTTAGATAGTCAATACAAAAAAAGAAGGGGGGAAGCTTATAAAGAATACTTTGGGTTTACTTCTGTGTAACAAAACAGCCTTTCTGACAGAAGCCATCTGGGATTTAAAGAAAATTAATTGTAACTAAGACACATGCAAAGCATTATGTAGTCAACCACTACAGTTACCCAATTAATGATCTGTTGAGTTCGAGATAGTCTTCTTTCAGAGACACCACTGGTAACGATCTACTGGCAGAATAAAAAAGTGGCACTTATTTGCATAACCTCTGTGTTAATGATCTATGTTTAGATTACCCTCTTCTCTCCACCTAGCAAAAAGCAACATCTCTGGTACTTTTAAAGAGTGAACCACAGATGTTAATGGCAAAAAAGTGACCTTTCTCTTCTTAAAGAAATAAAGCAAGCTCTTTCAGATTTGAATGTTACAATAACTTGTTCTTTGTCTTAACCACTAAAAAGAACTAGGAATATATTTTAAGTCTGCTTTTCTTTCTTCCACCTTGAGGGTAGGAAAGTCTTACATGCTTTCTTTCCATTTAAAAACTAGTTGCTTTTAGTGCACTTTACCCTCTGTGCTCACCACAAGATTATTGACTGCTTACTGATTTTCTAAACACTTCTAAGTATTTGCTTCCTTCCCTGAATGTGAATGCTTTCCAGTTATTTTGAATTATGTCCTTGAGTCAACAATTGGATGTTACTATTTTGGAGTAGTATTTTTCAAATCAGATTTTAGAATATCTGCGAGTACTTCTGTAAATATATATCTAAATCAGGAACCAAAGAAGAGGAGCTGAGAAAGATGATGTGGTTAGCTTCCGTAAAGTACTTTTTACCCTTTATTCTGCTTGTTCTGTGATTGGCTTGTAGCCGATCACTTGGCATGTTACAATCACACTGTTCATTATTCGGATTTAGCATAGGGATTGTCTGGGTAGGTTTTGCCAGAGAGGAAAATAATACAATCAGACTTTACCAATAGCATTATTCAAATATGGAGTCAAAAGCCCCTTTTAATACCAAGTTTACACCTACTACCATTTCAGAAAATATGCTTTTGTTGCAGTCCCATACACGCATTAAACGTTTGAATAATGTGTGTGGAAAGAGAGAAGTTAGGCTAGCTTTCTGCTAAGGAAGTCCAATGCCTTTTTCTGCTCATGGCTTAAATTAGTTGTCTACAGACATTTTCTACAACTTGTGCATAAATCTTCCTGTCACAGATTTACTTCTCTTACCAATCAAACTGCTATTTTTGTCTTAATAAAACTGAAGACAGTATTGCTTGAAATTTTTTTCTGCTACTACTTTCTAGAAGCATGGCAATTGTTAGGTGTTTGTCTGAACTAAATTTATTAATCTGTTTACAATTTTTCATTGTTTTGTATGAGTTTTAAAGAAGACTCTGCAGTTCTCTTCCATATTGCAAAATTTTGTTAATGTCTACTAAAGCACACTGGGTTTATGTTACAGATGATTCACCTCCTGCAGAACGGGAACCGGGTGAAGTTGTGGACAGCCTGGTAGGCAAACAAGTGGAATATGCCAAAGAAGATGGCTCGAAAAGGACTGGCATGGTCATTCATCAAGTTGAAGCCAAACCATCTGTCTATTTCATCAAGTTTGATGATGATTTCCATATTTATGTCTACGATTTGGTGAAGACATCCTAGACGTCCTCATGAACTTTTGCCAAATTTGTGGAACTATTAAATGTAAAATTTGTAGACACAAAGACTTGACTGCTTTCCAGTTTAACGAAAGCTTAAATGTCCCTGCGAACCCACAATCTCTGCCAGCAAAACTGTTTTGTTCTGAGTAATACAAACATGACACATTTTGTGTAAGAGAACTCCTTTTCTTGAAGGAAGTTAATATGTTAGGGCAGGAGGGAGTTAAAAGCAAAGAACAGCTGCAAATTCAAGCTGTGTAAAGTTGATCTAGTATTGTAATCATTAAATTTTTTCATAGATTTTGACTTTTTCTTCAATCTTGCACTCACTTGTTCAACTGCCACATGCAAGTGTAGTTTGATATTTTGATACGCCTTCTTTTGTAACATTAAATTTAATTTCTTGGATACTGGCAGTCCTTGTTTTCAGGGTTGGGACAGAGGTGACTTCTGTGAAAGGTTTAAACAGTTTGTGTAGCATCAAGGAGTGCCTAACCCATGTAACATCAATCTGCTGTGTTTCTACGCTTTATTTCAAATTTAGCTTTTTAAGAACTTTCAGTGTGTGGAAATGCTTGTGCATTTTTTACTAGTCACAGGGCAGTAGGATATCGTGTTTGGATTACGCACCTTTCAGTGAAGAGGCTTTAAACTATAAAATTACATTTAATCTGTATAACCACTTAATTAGAATATGCAGGTTAATGGCCCATATTTACAAGTTGTAGGAACCAGTAAAATACATGCAACAAGGCTGCCTTCAATCCTATATGTTGTACTTCTTTCTTTCTTTGTTATACACATTTCTTAGCAAAACCCAAGTGCTTGGTGCCACAACTTTAACAGTACATATGCTACTTCAGACAACTTTAGACTACGCATTGGCATCAGTAGTCTCTCATTTAATATCAAAACCTAGCAACCTGAATTGTTTGTGTGTGGACTTAGAAGCCTAACAGTAGTTAATATTTTACATGGCAAATACAATCTCACGCCAGGAGAGTGGGAGGGGGTGTCCTTTTACAGTGAAGATATAACTTTAGAGAAGGAGAAGCATTTGTTGCCTTCTGCTCAGTCTGTTGCATTCCTTTGTGTTGGTTTACTTTTAATCATTTTGGTTCAAGAAGGCATCTTCCCAGTTTATTTTTTTTCTGGCTTTTCCACATAAGGAGTGTCTGGACAAATCTACAGTTTAAACCTGTTGTTGCCTTTTGTGGTGTACATTGTACTTGCTTTGAGGTATGCTGTTAACTTGAATTTCATTCTATGAACACTAGAGTTCTGCATGCCAGTGGTGTACTATCTAATGGAAGCTATAGGCAGTCTCAGTGGTTCAGTCATCTGCATTAGATTGTGGATGTAAATAGCAGCCCACAACTGCAAAATCCTTTCATGGTTATAATCTTGCAAGGTAGTTGTAAATGAAAATTAGGGTTTGTTAAGTGTGGCAGCTTTTAAAAATAACAGAATTGGAACAACAATCCAGCACAGCAACAAGGTTGTCATGTTACATTAAGGCAGAGCTCCGCAGGAACTGCTTCACAGAAGTACAGCATGTGAAGGCAGTTAACACTTGTTAATGGAAGGAACAAATACCCTGATATCCAACCGTGTGCCATTAGTGGAAGAATGCAGGAGAGGTGCTGTTAATCAGAGGACAGAGGTGCAGATTACCTCTGTTGTGGGTATTCTTGATATTGAAGACTCAGTGGTTTAAGCCCCTTTCTGTCCATTTTTTTGCCTGATTTCATATTTTAGCCTTAAGGCTTGTGCCTCATTATGCTGTTGAATGGTAATAAATACTCTCCGTATAAATATGATACCTTAATTCTTTGTCCATTGCTACTATATTGCATTATGTCCAGTATTTCATCATGGGCAACCAAAGGCAGGCTATTGTCTTTCAGTGAATAGCTTCTCAATGCAGTCCTTATGCAGTAAGTACCTGAGTCGTAAATGTTTCTTGTGTTTGAACAAAGTGAGCAGATTTGCAACACAGTGTTTTCATCCTGCAGATCTGTTGTGTTTTCTATTGACTCTTAAGAGTCCTGCATGTAAATCTCAAAGCTGAGCCTGGCTCCATGAGCCCAAGTCGATATTTGTGGCACAGGAATGAGTGAGTGTATTAATTATACACGAGATACATGAATAACCTAGTACACTGAACTTGGGGCTATATATCTGAGGAATAAGAGGTTTGTTTTGGAATATCTGAGGTTTAGGTCTACTGGAACACTTTTAGCATTAGGCTTGCATTTGTGGGTTTTCTGCAAGCCTATTGAATACACTATGTATTCTGACAATTAGACTATAATCTACAAACTGTAAATTTCACGGTTGTTTTTCGATGTCCCCGTTGTCTGTTGCGTGGGTATTTTCTTTTCACTTTTTTTCTTTTCTTTTTTTTTTTTTTTTTTTTTTTTTTTTTTTTTTTTTTTTGATAGCTTAAACCACCGTTTTGAGGCTTGAGACTAATTCCACTCCCTGCCCATCTGCTTTGGGCTTTGTTTTAGGCTCATGTTTCAGATCTGCATGCAGTGCTTGCGTTACCCTGGTAACTAAATGTTGGTTCCTTGTTATAGGGGTTCAACATTACTTTCCAAAATCACATAAGGCTTGTGATGGCACAAGCCATGGATCTTTGTATAGAAGTTATTCACCTTTCACATTTACCTGCTGTAGTATTGTTGTATATTGTGTGTGTGCGTGTGTGTGATGTCAGGCTGCCATGTAAAACTTCTTAAAAGGGAAAAAAAAAAAAAAACAAATGCAGACCATCCTTTTTTGCATGCTTAGAGGGTTAGAACATTCAATGTAACAAACTAAAGTTGCATGTTAAAATGTTTAGGTTTTTGTTTTGTTCTGTTTTTATTTTGTGTTCAGTTTTTTGTGAATTTGCTTATTGTGCTGTTTTAATGGTTGTTAGTAGGATTAAATGCACCGGTGAGACGAGCATAGTGCCAACGGAAGGTAATTTTCCAGTTGTATGTGTCATACAGCATTTGAAGGGACCATGTATTCTGTTAAAGAAAAAATAAAATTCCAGTTGAATAGCAGAACACTACATTCTTCTTCTTTCTTTTGAGTGCCAAACCCTAAACTATGTTGGAGTAGAGATGGGGAAAACCCTTTTTGTCACAATAGGTAGAAGCATTATTGAAATGGATTGTTTAAACATAGGGGCTTTATGTTCAGAGAGAATTTACTAGTTGTGTCAGGGAAAAGATTATGGTAAAAACAGTTTCTGGTTCCTTGAAAATGCTGTGCTTTTTGTATTTTACATCATTAGTGCAATTTGGATGGTTCTTGGTATGTGTATAGTTCAGAGGTCTTCGTGTTCACATTTTTAAATTAGGTAATGAATTCATCTTTAGAGCTTGGTTTCTTTATTTTTATTTTATTTTGAACAATGTAGACAGTTCCCTGTTCTCTGCATTTAGAAGTATAAACACTTTAAATCTGTTACTTAATTCTGTAAGTAATTTTTATAATTATGATGTAACTCTATCCTTAAAACATTTAAAATAAACCCTTTATGTGCAACTTATGCCTGTAAACTTTGTTCTCATGAGCAAAATGTAGTGATGTCATTTCAGATTATGAAGAAGCAATTTCTTCATTTTTCTGATTGAAATGATTTATTATTTTAATGTTGAGCCATGTATGCTGGTATAATACTTGCCCTATGAAATACGTTTGCTTGCAAAGCCAAATCTTTATTCTTTTTTCCTAATAAGTGCTGGTAAGATGGAACTTGGCTAAGGTTAAAGCATACTGTTAAATTGTATTTAATTAACACAGAAAACTCCCCTCCAGGGGCTGTGCAGGTCTGTGAGGTGTCTCTATTTCCAGAGCACACTAAATATGTCGGCAGTGGGGAACAGTGCAGAAACATTTGGCATTGTTTTGGTGATACATTCATTTGCTTTGAATTAAAACAATTTAAAATTTAATGAAGTGTATTTTACTGGTGATAAAAAACAAAGTTGATGCAAATTGGAGGTGATGAGCAGAGAAGGTAACATCACCATGTTGTAGATTTTCTAAAGTCCTGTAAGTTGTTGTGAAGACTTGATGTGGTTAAATTACTAAAGCAAACTTCCCATGTTGAACAGATTTTCTTTATTACTACCTCTTTTCTGATAATAAAGGGTGCATGGCACTTAAAGGACGTGGTAGAGTGGTGGACTTTGTAGTGTTAGGTTAACGGTTGGACTCAATGATCCGAAGGATCTCTTCATCCTAAATGATTCTGTGATTCTACAACATGTTTTTGTCACCAAGCTCATTTAGTTGTATACCGCAGAACATGGAGTATGCCAGCATACATACCCAAGCCTCTTCGCTTAGTTCAGCTTCCAGTTCATTGTATCCCATTGCCTCTGACACTTCTCCCATTAAAGATTTATATTGTGTACATCTGTGATTAGGGAGTGTCTAAGACATTGCTGTAGCAGGAGTATCACCTGCAAAAAGCAGATGTTTATCTCTGTGACCTGGCTGTTAAATCATAGTTAAAAATAGATACACTAACGTGTTGTGACTAACACCTGAACCTGTTCTGTATTACCGCTGATAAACCAACCTCAGTTTGGTGGCAGCTTCCTCTGTATAGAGAAAAAGAGAAGCCTTATAAAAGCAAAGATATGTTTATTGCTATCACTGCAGTAATGAACTCACCCCTGAGAGCTGGTTACTTATGAGCTCACTTACAAGCAGCTTAAATGTCAGTGCTTTGTTGACAGTAATGTCCCTCAGATTTAAGAGGGTGGTAGCGGTCCTACTCAGAGCTATTGCTTTAATACTACTGTACTGTATTTTCACATCTGTCAGGTTCCTCGTCCATATGAACAAGTTATATTTTCAGAAAAAAAACCCTGCTCTTTGCTTGATGAGTTACTTATTTTGACATATTTTTTTATATTCATGCTGTAAGCAGTGGAATCATTGATGACTTCAGGGGACTCCGTGGTTTTCTGGAAAGGATAAAGTTCAGTAAGGATATTTTGGAGGAGGCTGGGCTGCTGCAATTTAAGATCATTGAGGTCTAAAAGAAGTAAGAATAGGTCGAGGAAATTCTAGGTATGTTCTTTCATCCTCAAGCTCTGGAAAATAAAAGATTTTTACTGTTTTACACACTTAGAAGCATTTTTTTACAAACTAACTCGTTTTTCTTTCTGTAAGTTCCTGCCTTAGCATCTTACATCACTTAACCTCTTTGCCAGTATCAGTATCTTACCATTTTAATTCATTTCAGGATTTGTAGCCAGGCGAAATTATCAAGCTACTAAGCATTTTTTTCAGGCTCTGCTCTTCCCACTACCTTGTGAGTTTCCTTATTTCTCTTTCAAAGAGAGTGCAGAGCTGCATATGCAAAATATACACCTGTGTGTGTACAACAGAAAGCAGCTGAGGTCTCAGCAGTGTAAGTAAGGTGGTGTCAACACTTCCCTATTCTACTTAGATGTCCATTACAGATCTCTGCACATTTTCTTTCTGAAATCAGTTATGATTAACTTAACTTGTATGCAGCTTGTGTAAATGATCTTGCAGCCTGACAGTTTAAAAACCTCTGTGTTTTGACACTGGTTCCATCCACCCCCATGCAATTAATCCTTAAATTTATTTCCATGGAGTCTGACCTTTACAAGCCCTTTTTAAATATTTTGATTCCATTGTTCTTCAGATCTATAGATTGATCTGTTCAAAGATTACTTAAAAATGAACATGGACATCTGCACATTTACTTTGATTTGCATAGTCTTGTTACTTCCTGAGATGTTCCACCCAGATCTGACATGTGAGAGGCATATTTTTGTTAATAAAAAATATATCAACACAACTTTATACTACTTTAAGCATACATTCATGTTGATCAAAGTGAATCCCTGTAAACAGCCACTGAGGAGAGAGGACTTATTTTTCTCTTTTCTTTTATGGGAGATTGCTCAGTGTCAGGACAGCACTCATCTGGGATTTGGGCTGCTGCATTTTAGTCCTGCTGCACTAACTAGCTACACATGGTGTATTCAGCTTTGAAATGGATGGGAGGATGACTGACTAAATTATCTTCATAAAGATCTTTACCACTGGAGCCATGCACTTGGAACACTGGTTGTCATACTTTCCATAAAAGCTGTCATTAATTTATTTGATTTTGCAACACTGTTTACTAACTCCTAGCTATTTTTAGCTTACTGAGGCAGATGTCTAACTTAAACTTCCATTAATCTAATGAATTTAAAAACATACTAACCTTTTAAGGTATAAGAACAAAATAAATCAGCACAACGGCAGAAGCACTAGACAAGATTAAGTGATTCAAAGGTTATACTTAAAAGTGTTGAAAGAATGGCAACAGCAATTTTTACAAGCAACTTTTTGTTACGTTGCCACACATTTCATTATGGCCAGTTGAAACTATCTTGCTGGGAATCCTCAATATTCTCTAGCATTTTTCATTTCATTCAGGTTTATGCCTTAAAAGGATGTCATTCTTCCTGACATGAAATTCTCTTCTATTAGTCCAGCTCAGTGTATTGTCTCCTCAAAAGCTGGCAGACAAAAAATAAAAAGGGGAGTTACAGTGCAGTTTTCTGAAAAAGCAAGACAGAAAATCTAACTACTCTGATTCAGAACTTCTGATGGTAGGAGGAAAAAAGAATCCAAACAATAAAGGATCCATTATCTACTGACTGGGAACTGAGAATAAGAGTTCATTCCAAAAGAAGTGGAAGGAAGATTAAACAGGAGGATGCCCATAATATGTGAGAAATGCAATGTATGAAGTTTCACCAAAGAGAAAAGAAAATACTGATTAATTACAATGGGTAGTGCTTTCTAATACTGTAAATCCAAACATTATCCTGGCCTTTAACTTGATGTTACAAGACTAGCAGTGTACATAGAAGTTTCTTAGCATTTTGGCTTCTACAAATTTAGTATAACACATGGAAACTGTTGTATTTAAAATATAATCAAATTAGGTAAATGGCCTAAAGTAACACCATGTTCTCCAAATTCTGAATTTTTAGTTCAGCTAATACCACTCTTGCAGATTACAAAACTACAACTACCTAAAATTACTGCTAATTGTTATTATCTAATCATACTCCTCTGGATAAAACAAAAGCATTAAATGGAGATGTGAATTGCTTCAAATTTTTAAAGAATACACTTCTGTGTGGAAAGAAGAAAATATTTGAAGAGTGCTAAAAAACCTCACTGCAGAAAGTCTGTGATGCACTTCATGCTTTGTTTTGAGATGCTCCTCTGTGGAGAATAAACATTTTTTTGCACTCAGTGTAGGTTCAAGATTGCAAAGATAAGTGATGCTGATATCTGTGTCCTTTTGAGACAATTATTAAAAAACAGAAGTAGGCACTGTGCTGCCAAAGGCAGAAATTTGAATTCTTCAGACATCTGCTTTTCTGTAAACTACTTGGTTATATCACTAAAAGCATTTTGGAAATAACAAATGCAACTTCAAAGTTTGATTTGGTTTTCTTACTGGGATTCATCACTTCTCTTGAATGGTAAAGGTGCAGAGTCACCACCAGAGAAAATCATGCCATGGAGTGAAGAAGTGATCTGGCCAACTGACTGAAATCCTGAACTGTCTTTTGGGATGGTACTGAGACAGCAGCCTCCTGCAAGGTATAGCAGCAACTGAACCTACTTTTTACTGGCCTTTGGACTAGACCTGTAAGGGTATAAATACTTAGTTCTGAAGCAGTAATCCTTTATTAACTGGATCACATTATGGTTGGTCCTGTCCCATGCTCTAGTGCTCTCGTTGCAATGTGATTAACAGCACATAAGGAAGATTGTGTCTTGATGCTCCGGTACTGGGGTAGTCCTGTCTGACCTCAAGTCTGTTACTTGTGTTTGAGATCCAGGGCCATCTCACAGGAAGAATTTGTGTCACAGCCAATTGGAAATGCAGAGTGAAATGTGGTCTTACTGTCAACATGGAAGACTTATTCCCTGAGTCTTCTTTAGTACGTAACTGTTTATGGAGACAACAGGTTAACCTTCTGGTGGCAGCTGACATGTAGCATTGAGGTCCTTGCATCCTGGACCTGACTTTCTGCATCTTCACCATGTGCTGTTTGCAGTGATCTGTTTCTGTGGCTTAGCCCCCGAACTATCTCTGGAACAGCCATTTTTCAGAGTTAGCAGCCTTGTAATTTCTTGAATATGAAGATGATTCTGTTCAAATAATTACTCTTCTGAATTGTTTCAACCATAGGAAAAGTTTTAGGATGAAGTTACTGGGATGCAAGAATTTAAAGCCAGGGGTATTGGGTGTACATGTCAAGTGTTGGTCGTAGAGAGGTTGTAGGGGGGGCTTCTGAGAAAACAGATGGTGCTCACCTTGTGTAGGACACAGCCAGCCCCAACAGTCCCACTGCAGGACACTGCTGATGACATCAGCCAAGCTACTAGTGTTGCCTCTGGAAAGCATATTAGAGAAAGGGTACAAAATGCTGCAAGACAGCTGTGAGAGAAAAGTGAGATTATGTGAGAGCAACAGCCCTGCAGACACCAAGGTCAGGACAAAAGAAGGGGCAGAAGGTGCTCCAGTCACTGGAACAGAGGTTCTCCAGCAGCCTTTGGTCCAGTCCACAGTGAGGCAGCTGTTCCCCTGCAGCACATGGAGTACCACTGAAGGGCAGAGATCCACACTGCAGTCATGGGAGGACCCTGTGCTGCAGCAGGTGGACATGCCCTGAAGGAATCTGCAGTCTGTGGAAAGTCCATCCTGAATCTGACTCCAAGCAGTACCCATGGCACTGTGGAAAGAGCCCACACCGGAGCAGTTTTTCTGGCAGAAACAGCAGCCTGATGGGGACCCAACACTGGTGCAATCTGTTCCTGAAGGACTGCAGCCCTGGTCCACACTGGAGCAGGGGGAAAAGTGAAAAAGTGAGAGGAGGAATGAGGAGCAATGGACATCAACTAAAACTCGAGAAGTTCTAGTTCAACATGAGGGAGAACTTTATGCTGAGGATGGCAGAGCACTGGCACAGACTGCCCAGGAATGTCATGGAGTCTCCCTGTCTGGAGACATTCCAAACCCACATGGATGCATTCCTGTCTCACCTGCTCTAGCTGACTGGCCTTGGCAGGGGTGTTGGACTGGATGATCCCTAGAGGTCCCTTCCAAGTCTTATCAGTTTTGTGGTTACGTGAAGGAGCAGCAGAGATGGAATTTTATGAACAGATCACAACCCCTATTTTCCTCCTGCACCAGCTGGGCAGGAGGCGGAGGTAGAAAATTCAGGAGTGAAGTTGAGCTTGGGAAAAAGAAGGGTGGGAGGAATCTATTTTTGGCTTGGTCTTTCTTTGTTACCATCCTACTCTTATTTTTAATTGGCAAAGAATTAATTTTTCCCAGAAATCTGTCCTACCTGCAATGGTAGTTAGATACTTAAATGTGGTACTTAAATAATGAGGTGTCTTCATCTCAACTGATGAATTTTCTCATCATTTTTCTCCCCCAGTTCTATTGAGGAGGGGGACTGAGAGAGCAACTGAGTGGGCTTCTGGCAGTCATGCAAGGTTAACCCACCACAATAGCATAGGGATTTATTCTATTCAACAACCTTGTGTGGGATTTTTCCTTTCCTTGCCCAAGATGATTTTCTATGTAACTGAAAATCATAGAATTATAAAATGTCTTGGATTGGAAGAGACCATAAATTCATCTAGTTCCAAACCCCCAGCATGAAAGTCAGTGTTCATGAGGCAGAGAAACTAGCATGTGAATCCTGAGTCTTTCACATCTGTCATTCTCTCAAGTTAATTGTCATTTCAGAGCTCTGAAATACAGTTACTGTTTGTTTAACTCATAGTCAACCAAAGGAACTGGCCTTACCTTCTTAGGCTACTTGTTGTGGATTTTGTAGTGGAGTTTTCAGCCTATGATAATGATTTAGTGACGTTGCTTTCTCAATTATTTCTATGATTCTAATGGTTTTA
This sequence comes from Corvus hawaiiensis, assembly GCF_020740725.1. NCBI lineage: Eukaryota > Metazoa > Chordata > Aves > Passeriformes > Corvidae > Corvus > Corvus hawaiiensis. Next base: position 36,055,034 of record NC_063255.1, on the reverse strand, counting down.
AAATTAGAACACATGATACTACAGGCTAGAGAATGTTATTTTTCTGAGTATGTGCAGGGGAAAGGTCTTTGAGATTTTACAGTGGTTAGATAAAACATGTACAATATAAATGACAGTGAATCCCAGCCTTAAAATAGCATTCCCTTTATTCAAACAGCAAAAACCAGAGATTTCTTATGAAAAGGAGCATGCTAGACAGAAAACTCTTAGGCTTTTGCAGGCTGCCTGCAAACTCCTGAGACAAGGGACTGCAGTGAGGTCAACGTGCTCTGCCAAAACTCTTATTAGGAGCTCCTGCTAGCAGCTGCAGCATAGCTACATTGGCAACTTGGTTATTGGCAGAAAAATATTCCAGTTTCAGCACTGTAAAACTTATATTGGCTCCCTAGGACCTGGTCCTGTTTTTGCTAATAAAGGATCACCTGAAATATGTGGTTTAATTAAATCATTCAGTCAATCTAGCTACAAGAGAGGCTGCCAACAAGGTGGGCAGGATTAGATGCACGCTGTCCCTTCCATGACTGAAGACTCTTATTCAAGTTTTGCCAGAAGAGGTTGTGCAGATGCCAATTACTTTTGTATGTGGCTATCAAATTACTTAAAGCAACTGAAACTGCTGATAAAATTCTGGAGGCCCTCCTTGTAGCAGAGTGCTTGTGACAATCTGGCCTTTTTCTGCAATCAAAAGCTCTGACAAAAAACCAAAATTAGGTGGTGGTTGCTAGCAACTGTAGAGGACTAGCTGGATTCTGCAGGAAGATTCAAGCAGCCTTACATTTCTCGAAAGGCACATAAATGCAGGATCTAGTATTGGATGACTCTGACCTTGAAAGGAACTCATCTAGTTGTAGGTTACGGGGGTTCTGGGGGTCCAGTCGGGACGGCCGGACGTAGACGGTGACGGATGGAGACGAGAGATCTCTATAGGCAGGTCTTGGGACACAGCCGGTTTATTGTAAAGGGCGTGGGTATTGGGGCACTGCTCAGAGCTGGTAGACTCAGCTCTGAGCAGGCCCAAGAGAGCAAGAGAGTGAACGGGTGAGAGAGAGAGAGAGAGAGAGTAGGAGCAAGAGTAGAAGTGGAAGAGAGGAATGAATAGAAGAGAGAATGAATAGAAGTGAGAATGAGAATGTCTGAAGTCCTGGTTACAATACAATAAATCATCTTCTGCACTGAATATTCTAATTGTCACTAACCAATCTAATACAAGATACAAATCCTATAGCATTTACATACAGCCTATAAGAGTTCTTATATTACCATAGAGTGTTACATCTTAACTTCTAAAAACTACTCTTTGGACCCCTTCTGCTGAGCTAGTAGGGTCTGCTCTGACCCTTGGACCTGTTTGCAAGCAGAGGGTATTGTTCCATCAAGAGGGGATTACTTCAGTGGCCATACCATTGTTTTCTAGTTGTTCAGTAACTAAGACCTGGTATTTCAAAAGTGGCTTTCATTTCGATGTTGCCTGTAGTTTTCACACTCCCAAAATCTTTTGTCAGGCAATCATATTTCCAAGGCTTTCCTGTTTCATCTTCCCCAACATCTCCCCCTTTTCGATGGACAATTAAGATATTAGACATAGTCCTACTCGTCATTTTTTGCACACACTGAAGTATACAAGGTACTGCTACTAAAACTATAATTATTACTACTAGAATAATCAAGCCTATTTTACAGAGTTCCCTTAGCCAGGGTGCAAAGCTCCAACCATCAAACAAACTGTCTAGCCAAGACGAGTTATCTGTTGTAATTTGGTTAGCTAGGTCCCTTAGGTTTTGTAACTGTTTGTGAATGGAAACAGAATGATCGGATAAGTTCATACAGCATAATCCTTCAAAATCTTCACAGCCATGCCCATGTGCTAATAAAAGATAATCAATGGCAGCTCTATTTTGTAAAGTGGCATGTCTGACTGCCTCTTCATCGGTTAACAAATCACTGATCATAGTAGAGGTGGCATTTACCTCCTTGCTGAGCCAACATCCCAACTTGTTTAACTGTTTTAGTGCAATTGAGGAACTTAACTGAGGAAGAAAAATGCTCGCAACAATTGATTTTTCAGAGTTCCAAGGATGAAAGTCACTATCACAGTCGCTCTCATACTGATGTCCCCAGGAAGATCTAATTTTTCTGTTTTTCTTTTTGATTACTTCTTTGACACTGGGAGCAATAATTGTAAGTTGTCCCAGAGCACAAGGGCCACCATCTATTTTTGAAGGTATACCTTGCCAGGCTCTGTCTCCACAGATGAGCCAAATTCCTCTAGGGAATCGAATAGGAAGTTTGTTAAAACGATCTGCATGAGGTTCATCATATATAAGAAGCTTAGCTTGGTTGCACCAAGAAGTTACATTGCTATAAGCTGGGTGATATGGGGTAACATTTAAATGAGGACCGTTTTCTCCTAGAAAGTGAAAGAAATAGCAGGTATCCATAGTTAACGAGCCTAGGATTTCTAGCTCTTGAAGGTCAGATTTATCAATTTTAGAATTATCAATATAAGTTTGGTGTTTATGGCTGGTAGTTGGAGAAATGTGATGATTATCACATGGCTAATACTTATCAAGAATAACATTACCAAAACCTTCTGGAAAAGGCATTCCAACTAAACAGGTTGAAAGAGGTTTGTCAGGGCTTGTGTCAGATAGACAGATGGTATCGGAGCCTGCAGATTTGGCTAAAGCAACCCAGACATTTGTCTTTGGTTGATTTACAGGTAAAGCTTCATTATAAAAACAAAAACAAAAGGTTAAAAGCAACATGCATCTACACAAATAATGCTAAAACTCCATTCTTTTCTCGAGCTGTTTCTGGCAGACAATCTTCTCTCAGTGGTTCTGCCGAGTTCACATTTCAGTGCCGGCTTCTCGGCTTCTACTCGCGGGGTCACTGCCTGAAGTGGAACAGACAGTGGGCTTTGATGCGTGGTACAGCTTCACGTTCTTTGCTGGAATCCACTTGGTTCCTTCACCTGTGGAGAGACATGCAAATCCCTTTCCCCACATTATAAGATCATAAGGTCTTTCTATTTTTCCTGATGCTAAATTCTTAATTAAAACTGGAGGGTGCTCTTTCAGTTTTGCTTTTTTGTTGTTTAGGAAATGTCTATAGATGGGGGGTTCAGGCTCTTCTGCAGAGCTGTTCAAGAAATTAAAAACATACAAGGCTTTATTCAACCTTCTTTGAGGTGTAGCCTGGGCTTTTCCCCTTTTCTATTGATTTAAAATGCGTTTTAAAGTTTGATGTGTTCCTTTTAGGGTACTTTTTGGCAGTTGTTTAAGATACGGTGAGCAAATGCCACTGTATCTTACAGCACTTTTTAGTTCTTTAATTTGGAGAGTGGAGATGGCAGCCCACATTTTAGGACTGTCAGGCTGTTGGCTAGCTATCACAGGCTTAGTTAATAGACTAAGACTTTCATCTTTATAGATTTGGGGTCTTATTTCATGGCAATCTGTTAATTGAGAATAATCTGAGCACTTTGGAGGATTTTTTGATTCAGAAGGTAGCGCTGACAAACTTTCAGAACTCGTTTTCTCTTTCTGGGTTGCAAGATCCCCGCCGCTTGCCGGCGGGACTCTGGGGCTTATTGCAAACAAATCTGGCTGCTTTTCAGAGTTTACTTGTGTTAGATTTAAAGCATCAGCTCCAGCAGAGGGGCTCTCCGTCTCCCCTGCCACTGGAGCTGCATTATTGCTCTCGGTTCCCCCCCTGCTCGCAGCTTCTGAGGCAAGGCTGCGCTGCGCGGAGGGATACGGCTGTACGGTGTCGGGGGACCCCGGCGGGGGCGGCTGCGGCGCGGGGATGGGACCCGGCAGGGGCAGCGATGGAACGGCAGAGTTCGGGAGTGGTGCAGCCGATCTCGGTGGCGGCGGGCGAGGAGGCGGGGTGGAGCTGCGCGGCGGAGTCGCGGGAGGATGCACGGCTGGTCCCGGGAGCGGTGCTGAGGTTGGAGAAGTCTGAGCGGACTGATACCACTGGTCCGGGAGTTGCAGCGATTGCGCATGCGCGTGTTGCGTCATCAGGTCCGCGCGGCAGGATGTAATGGCGGCAGTCTGTGTGGCAGATAGTTCGGGCAAAGCGGGAGATGGCAGGACTGCAGAACCAGGGGCTGGGGCTGCGGTCGCGGGAGGCAGGAGGGCTGGTGGCTGGATCGCGGCGTGCTGCTGCTGGAAGCTTGTAGGCTGGGCTGGGGTGGGTGGTGGCGGGGCGGCGGTGCCGGGAGGCGGGGCTGGAGCAGCGGCAGGAACGGAGGAGACTGCAGACCTCCGTGCAGGCAGCGCGGCACCGGCATCAAGTGGCTCGCGGAGCTGGGGCGCTCCCAGCGCAAGCGATGGTGTGCGGGGATCGGGGAACAGCACAGAAACGGCAGCAGAGATGGGAGTAGACACAGGCGGCTGCTGTGCCGCCACGGGGCCGGGGGACCGCTCGGGGAGTGCTGTGTGCGCTTGGACGGCAGGGTGGGGGGGTAGGGTTCCTGCGGTAACGTGCACAGGGGGTGCCAGAGACAGCAGGACAGCCGTGGCCGGCGCTCTGGGCACCAGTGTTTCGGGAGCGGCAGGGGACTGTGAAGACGCAGCAGCGGCGGACGCGGATGGAACAATGGCTATCATCGGCGCCGTGTGGGGGGGGGGGGACCTGGGGGGCTGGAAGAAGGGTTGCCGCTTGGCTTTGGGGGGGCCGGCTATAATGGCAGCCATGGCCATAACCGGCGCGGCTGGGGGAGGGGTAACACCCGTAGGTAGCAGGGGGGTAGGCGCTGGCCCCGCCGGGGTACCGCCGGGGGGCGGGGCCACCATGATGTCAGCAGCGGGGGGTGGGGTAGCAATGACGGCAGCGGGGGGGGTGGAGCCGCGGTGACGGAACCGGGGGGGGGGCACGGAGGGGCAGGGGCAAGGGGCGGGGGCCGCGGAGACGCTGGCACTGAGGGCGGGGGCCGCGGGGGATGGGGCAGCGGGGGGCGCGCGGGATGGCGGGGGCGGGGATGGCGGGAGGGGCCGTAGGGTCCGGTGGGGTGGCTGGGGCCGGGGTAACGGGCGCGGGGGCCGCGAGCGCGGGGGGCGGGGCGGCGCGCGTCAGGCGGACCGCGGGTACCGGAGCCGTGGGGTCCGGCGGAGGGGCGGGGGCCGTGCTCCGCTGCAGGCTCGCGACGGCAAGGGGCGGACTCGCAGCCGGAACCGGGCTCGGCGGGGTGACTGCTGCGGGCGGCGCCATCGCAGCAAACAGCTCTACCAGCGCTCTGCAAGCTGGGAGCAGCTGTGCGGCTGCCATATCCCGGTAGGAGATATTATTAAAGAGCTTAACCCCAACTGTGTCCCAAAAGTCTCTTGTAAAGACGGCTGAATGGTCAGCATTTGGGAAATTAAGTCGGGTCCATTCTAAAAGATTTTTTAGCTCGTGTTTAGGCAACTGACTTGGACCAGAGCTTATAAGTAAATGCTTAAGTTGCTTATAGAGATCTCTGTCATGGGCAGAGTGGGTTTGTCCCATTTTTTAGACCAGCATGATACTCACTTAGGTGATGTCGCAGGAGCAGCGTCCTTACTCAGATGTCTGTCGTGGGGGGCTGGCAGGCACTCCACTCAGCACTCAGGACGCCGCTTTTCGGTCCTTTCCCAGAGCTCCGGTTTCAGGCGTCGCTTGGCAACGGCTTTCCGTGCTCAGGACCTCACGGGTGGGTCCGCACTGAGCTCCAGTGCGGGCGGTGCTCAGCACTACTCGCCTGTGCTCGGGGCGTGCGGCAGATTTCCCTCCGCAGAGCTCCGGTCAGTACTGCTTAGCAGCGTGTCCGTGCTCGAGGGGTGATACGGCAGACCTCCTCAAAGAGCTCCAGGGGGCCGCTGCGCAGCAGTGGCTGCCCGTGCTCGAGGGCTGCCAGGCAATTGCCTCCAAGAGCTCCAGGTAATCCCCGTGCTCGAAGGCTGCCTCAGCAGAATTACAGAGCTCCAGCTATTACGATGCGCAGCATCGGTATGCCGTGCTCACGACAAGTTCTAGGTGGCTATAACTGGTCTTTTAGTTACCGTCCATGGAGAAAAGTCCTACAGATGGAGAAGGCTGAACCGGGCGTTCAATCACGTTGTGCGCCAGGCTGCAGGTGCTGGGTGTGGGCTCGGCAATCACGGTGGGCGCCAGACTGCAGGTGCTGGGTGTGGGTTCGGCAATCACGGTGGGCGCCAGACTGTAGGTTAAGGGGGTTCTGGGGGTCCAGTCGGGACGGCCGGATGTAGACGGTGACGGATGGAGACGAGAGATCTCTATAGGCAGGTCTTGGGACACAGCCGGTTTATTGTAAAGGGCGTGGGTATTGGGGCACTGCTCAGAGCTGGTAGACTCAGCTCTGAGCAGGCCCAAGAGAGCAAGAGAGTGAACGGGTGAGAGAGAGAGAGAGAGGGAGTAGGAGCAAGAGTAGAAGTGGAAGAGAGGAATGAATAGAAGAGAGAATGAATAGAAGTGAGAATGAGAATGTCTGAAGTCCTGGTTACAATACAATAAATCATCTTCTGCACTGAATATTCTAATTGTCACTAACCAATCTAATACAAGATACAAATCCTATAGCATTTACATACAGCCTATAAGAGTTCTTATATTACCATAGAGTGTTACATCTTAACTTCTAAAAACTACTCTTTGGACCCCTTCTGCTGAGCTAGTAGGGTCTGCTCTGACCCTTGGACCTGTTTGCAAGCAGAGGGTATTGTTCCATCAAGAGGGGATTACTTCAGTGGCCATACCATTGTTTTCTAGTTGTTCAGTAACTAAGACCTGGTATTTCAAAAGTGGCTTTCATTTCGATGTTGCCTGTAGTTTTCACACTCCCAAAATCTTTTGTCAGGCAATCATATTTCCAAGGCTTTCCTGTTTCATCTTCCCCAACATCTAGTCAGAGGTGTCTTCAGGCAAAAAATACCCAAACCAAACCCCTAAATGTCCACTTTGTTACACTAAACTGCCAAAGGGCAAGAGTGAAGTGAAAAGTGTGTCTGAACTCAAATGAACTAGAGCAGAATTTTACTAGCTTTTTCCATTTCTGCAGGTGCAAGTGTTGTTCCTTGTTGCCATGAGCTGCTGCTATATTAGATGACACCGCGTTGTTTCCCTGGCGTACCTGTTTGGAAGTCAGAAATGTTACAGCACTGATATTTAGACTATCTAGCGCTTGGTAATTTGAGATACACTACTCAGGATAACGTTAAATGCAAAGGATCATTGAATCAGGCTTTTTATACTGCAAGGATAAGTTCATATACCTTTGCTAATTTCAAAATCTGTAGAATGGAAAGAATGTACCCTAGTGCTGCACTTCCTATAACAGACTTTTTGCATAGCAGGAATCTATTAATAGGTTGCAGTATTTCCGGGTTAAAAGAAAAAAATATTCCTTGCAAACTCTCAATTCTACCTAATTTATAAGCATTTATAAGGGCATTCTTTCACTCTTTCCACATGTGCTATTAATCTACATTAATAATGCATATTAAACTGGGACACAGAGTTAATGTTGCAAACATTTATTTAAAAATTGTTATTGTAGAACCACAGTACATCCTGATTTGGAAGGGACCCACAAGGATCATTGAGTCTAACTGCTGGCCCTGCACAGGATATCCTGTCCTGTGCCTGAGAGCATTGTCCAAACACTTCTTGAACTCTGTCAGGCTGGTGCTGCTTTTCAGACCGCTTCCCTGGGGAGCCTGTTCCAGTGACAGCCACTCTCTGGGGTAAGAGCTTTTTCTTTATATCCAACCTAAACCTCCCCTGACACAACTTCAGGCCATTCCTGCAATGAGGTGTCCCCTAAGTGTCTCTGGGCTGAACAGACCAAGTGACCTCAGCTGCTCCTCATATGGGCTCCCCTCAAGGCCCTTCATCACCCTTGTTGCCCTCCTTTGCATGCTAATAGCTTAATGTCTTTTCTATACTGTGGCATCCAAAACTGCACACTGGACCCGGAGTGAGGCCTCGCCAGTCCGGTTTTCTCTAATAATTGTTGCCTCTTATTGGTAAAAATCTGTTGCTTCAAAAAAGGAAAAAAAAGAAAAGAAAAGGAGGTATACCTTACAGTATCTTCTGTACTAAAATGTTTTGGTTACTTGGTAGCTGCTAAAGCTCTCATTCAGTCCTGATGATGATGGATGTCTTTGTGGTAAGAATGCTAAGCTACATCCCAGTATCTCTTACGGAGGAAAAGTTAGATTCCCTAAGAGGTAGCCCTTGATATCTTCTACAATTAGCGCTAGAGTTTAAACAAAATTAATAAAATTGTAATTAAAAAAACCTGTGTGGTCCTTATTTGGTTAATTTTCCTACTTGAGAAAAGATAGTGTTATTCTTTTGTGTTCGGAGGTTACATAGGGGAAGCAGTTCCAAGAACAATCATGAAGGAACATTCACTAGGTACCTGTATCACTGCTGACTATGTCATAATGAGCTGTGTTTGGGTCTCCTGAACCCAGCTGACGAAAAGGTGTTCCAAATGCATCAGCTCTAAGGAATGCTATGAATAGCCAATAACTACTTTAGTTGGCAGGTTGTGTATGACAGAATTTAATTTTTTTGGCTCAATAATTCTTTGTGCACTGACTTCTTTCCCCAGCTCATTGGTTAATGTGTTGGGTTGAGACCAAGAGACTTGCTACTCCTTTTTGTTCACTGTGTACATTGTGGAAAGTAACTTTGCCTTCCTTCTCACCAATAACTCAGATTATAACTCTCTCCTGTAAAGCACATAGTTATGTATTATGAAAATGAATTTTAAAAGCCCCAGCTATTTAATAAAATTTTATCAATGATTGCTACTTATTTAACTATTTAATCCACTGGTATGTCTCCTTTATTCTATGTGTTCTTGTCTCCTTTGGGGTCTGATTTTCTGTCTGGCTAGTATGCACACATAATGGGATTCACTGAGGCCAGTTGCTAGCATGATTTCTTCAGGGATTGCACTACATACAGTATTGCCAAACCAGAGTTTATCTTGATTAGTTTTGTGACTTACATGTTTTCATCAGGGTATAATTAAATAGACGATGTGCTAATGATCAACTGAACCAACAAGGCCTCACCCACATCACACTCTCCTTTGAGTGAATTTAGTCAGCTTTTGCCTTATGGCTTCTCACTGGATGACTATACGGCCTGCCAACATCAAATGTTGGCAGGTATGCATTTCCTACAGAATGCTTAAGAATTATAAACAGACTGAAACTTGGTGTTTTATAACTTTTCACTTAAAAATCCAGTATCATGCATGTAACACAAGTTTTAAGAGACTGTTTATTGCAAATGTCTATTGGATCAAATTCTTTACGAAGACCAGTGCTGGCTATGAAGAAGGTACATGAAGGAGAGAGCAAAGGGTATGTTCCTTAAAGACCTAGACAGGCTTTCAGAACCTTCTCACACTTCACCTTTTGTATGGCTTATAGGGACATTAACTCTGCCACTACAGGGGTATGGAATTACATTGCTTTGAGCACATACTGTATTTTCTTATATTATTTTGGAGTCAGCAAGTCTGAATATTTTTTACTTCCAGTTCATTTCTTCTGCATCTCTTTCTCAGCATGCTGCCCTATATCACTGAAAACATGACTTTATGATTCAGGCTCTTCATATTTTTTTTTAATTCTTAATTGTGTGCAAAAATCTGGAGATGTAATTAACTTCAGTGTTAATTGAAGAAATACAAGGAAAGTAGGATCATCTTTGCAATGTGAGCACAAATAAACTAGAAGTCTTGTGCTTAGATTAAAAAACAGGACTAAATACTGTTACTTTAAAATAATATAGTAAATTCAATAATAAAAAGCTCTTTTCTAGCAAAACCATAAATGCAATTTTTTGTGGTGGGAAGTTTTTATTTAATTTTATCCTGGAATTCCCCAGAGGCTTCCACTTCATGAGCATTGTTTGCAGGATTTCTGGTAGTGTCATGTCAGAGCTACCACACTACCTTGAGGCAGGACCACGGATTCTGTATAAAGAAGCTCCATTATTTTCATTCCCAGTGGAGATTAGGGGATGGAATTAATCACCATAGTGTTAACACCTCTAACAACAACATGTTGTTGTTAAAAGTTGTTATTGTAGAACCACAGTACATCCTGAAATGTCGTAGAAGACATTTCTAACTGAAACAGGTCTTAGTCCCTTTGGTATGAATCATAAAGTGAAACATTTCTTATTGGTCCATGCTGGTGTCATGGAGAACTGTCTCTGTAGTCAAATCAAAGGGAGGTGCAAGACAAGATTTTCCGTGGTATGCAGCATTATCAGTGAATCTTTGATGCCTTCACAGGGTTGATCACATTAAGCTTCCGGAGGGAAGGTATCTGATTTCTCATGCTTAGTAGCTGTTCCTCAAATAGCTTCAAGAAGTTTAATGTCACTGTCATGTACATCCAGCTCTTCTCCCTGTGGAGATGTAGGCAGCTATGAGCTTTTTCCTCCATGCCTAGAGATCTCAAAGACAATCTCAGTATGTTCTTTTCTCATGGCACAGCACTGGTTCTGCCTAACCAGCTTTCTAACCTGTACAGATGAAACAGCTGGAAGTTCCTTGGGTCATTGCTTTAGTTCATAATACCTGAGAAAATACACTTCCACCACAGATTGAAGGAGAAATTGGTAGTAATATCAATAATGTATGTACGGTAGCCTGAACTTGTGTGGAAACTTTTTTCCATGTTTTGGTGATTCTACAGGCTCCAAAGGCTATGACTCCGTCCTGTTTCACAACTGTCTCGCAAAGCAGACCATATGGCACATCAAAGACTCAGGTAAGCCTAATTTCTCACCTGTACTATTTTAAGAACAGGCAAACTTCACAGCTCCTTTTGTCTTCTACTTTTGACATCAGGAGGCATTCTGAAGGGGGAACTGCACAAAACAGCATTTAAGATTTGGAGAAAGGATTGATGGGAGATATGACAGATGGGAGGACTACGTTGTTTTAATGTCACTTCTGTATTGGAAGCAGATGAGTATCTGGGTTTGAAAACAGCATAGCTTAACTCTCTGTGAAAATGGAGAAATACTGTATTGAATAAAAGCCACTTCTTTAACACCTAAACAATTCTTTTAGGTTTTCCAGTAGAATATCAGAATTGTAGTAACATATTAGTCCAGATATAGTTGGATGTAAATAAAAACGCCTGCTTTATAAAGATTAATGTAAAAGAATCTCTTCAAAAATAATGATGACTGAACTATTTTCTTTTAAATGTGTGAACTTTTGCACAAGAAGCAAATGGTATTTTAATTAGCAGTATATCTTAATAATAAAAGGCAAAAAGGGTAAGAGAAATGGCAGGAATGCATCTCCCAATCCAAAGTGACCCTGCAACTAGTTCTGATGAGCCTACTAAAACACCCATAAGATTGCTGTGTTACTTCTGAGGTTCATCTTTGGGCATTCTCTCACACATTCAAATATTTAAAATGATACCTTGTTTTTTTCCACTCACGACAGAACGTAAATAAACAAAAATTTTGTGTCAAGTCAATGGAAAAAAAGCATGTTTCAAAAAGACCTCAAAAGAAAATACACGTGTCGGAGAATACTTGTGCTTGGTCCATTCCTATACAAATTCAAATTGGAATTCTTGACTTCAAGTATCACTGTTCTTACTGTTCATACTATATGGTCAGAAGATGATCAGATGTAGAAATTGGTCTTTAATTTCACTATGAACTTGGTTGCAATTTACCCAACCAAGCACTCGTCATGACCAATATCCATTCCATTCTAGTGTTCAGTATTTAAAATATAATATATACTCATCACAATTTTATCTTTTCCATAAGTAAAACTGACAGATTTTTGGAGAGGCTGCAGATTAAAACAGGAGAACAACTGAAGAGTAAAAACCTAGAATGCATTTGTGCACACAGTTTTAATGTGAAATATTTTTAAGCTAGCTTCATTAGACACTTGAAGTAGCCATTATAAACACTAGAATTTATTTTGGGGGATACTGATAATTTTTTTAAGATAAATTCTCTTTTTAATTGGGTATTGTGCAAGTCAGGAAAAGGAGACAATGTATCAGGTTTGATTATCACCCTATCGTGACCCTTTAATTAAACTGTAATTTAATACCCCTGCTGCCAAATCATCTTTCATATCCGTTTTTGCAGGTTGCTTTAGGCAGAAAAAAGATATGTTTGTAATATAATTTTTATTAATTCCTAACTCAATATCAGCTGGAGGAAAAAAGCATTATTCAACCCAAACACATTATAAGTGCACTGGAATAAAATGAGAATTCCTCTTATCTACTTGGACAGAGAATAGACAGCCCCTTCTATCCACAATTCAGATAATTCTCCATGCTAAAAAAAAAAGTGCTGGACATCTGATAATAAAAAGTTTATTGCCAAAACTGACCAAGACTTGTGATGAGACCTTCAGGGGAGAGACGGTGAGCTCCTTGGCAAGCTGAAGGGGCCCGGCGCACGCGATTACTGTTTACATTTATTGGAAGTTCGACATCTTCAGCAAGTCTTGCTTCGACAGAAAGCCGACTCGGCGCTCCGAGGAGCAGGGAGAAGAGGCCGCGTCTCCTCAGCTGCCCCGGGCGCTGGGCGGGCCCGGGCGGTGGCGGGGCTATAAAGGCAGCGGCGGCGGGGCCATGGGAGGGTGGCGGTGTCGCGGTGTGTCGCTGAGCCGCTGCCCCGGCCGAGCTGGCAGCAGGGGCAAGGAGGGTGGGTGCGGAGTGCGGGGCCGCGCCTGGGGAGCGCTCGGGCTCGCAGCCCCCGCCGTGCCCGTCGCGGGTCCGGCGGTGCCAGCATGGTGGATGTGTTCAGCGGGCGGCTCCTGGTCAGCAAGGATGGCCGCAGCGTGGACCCCGAGGAGGCTCTGCAGAACAAGGTCGTGGGCTTGTACTTCTCTGCCGGCTGGTGCTCGCCGTGCCGCGACTTCACCCCCGTCCTCTGCGACTTCTACACGGAGCTGTTGGAGGAGACCGACCCCCCAGCCCCCTTCGAGGTCGTCTTCATCTCCTCCGACCACAGCGCCGAGGAGATGGTGGGCTACATGCACGCCATGCACGGAGACTGGCTGGCCCTGCCCTTCCACGACCCCTACAAGCAGTGAGTACCGACGGCCATCGCCGCCCGGGCGGTCCGGCCCCTCGGGGAGCGCACGGCCGGCACCCCTGCCCCCGAAGAGGGCGGGCGGGGGCGCACCTGAATAGCCGTGTGCGGTAACAAGGAAGTCCCTGATATGAAGGCTCCCCGGGACCTCCACCTCTGCCCCTTAGCTCGCGCCTGCCTTCCCGCTGAAGTCCCTGGAGCCCAGGCTGCAGCCTCTCCCGGCCGTGCCCCGCCCCGAGCCGCGGCTGCTGCAGGCTGCCGCACGCTGTGACAGCTTGCTCACTTGGCTTTAGCCCGTCCCGTATGTAAAGAACGCGGTTTTGCGCACTTCATTTGGAAACTAAAAGATCTTTGAAGAAGAGTTAGTTAAGACGCCAAGTGTTGACGAGATGACATGAATAGTGAGGTAAAATTAGAAGAGGATCAAGTGATTGCTTTTCAGCACGGCGGTATTTGTTACGAAGGTTGTTCTGCATTGTCTAGGTTAGTGCTCTGGGAAAAAGGCAAGACTTGTAACTGAACTACTTGAAGCAGAGCAGAGCAAACTGTGAAGAATTTCAGACAGACACAACATCAGCTGGAGTTTAGCGGTGGCATATTGCACCTGGTAGCTGGGGTGTAAAATTCCTGTGCTGCTCAGTTTCCAAAGAGAGATTCCTGTAGGCAGCTTACTCATGAAAACAGCAAAAGGAAAGGACATGACTGTGTGTAAGTAACGGGGTGAAGGATAATACCAAGAAGTGTTTTGATGACCTAGGTCAAGGGTGCAGACTCATTTGGTAGACTTACAGGAGTCTGATTTATCTCCTATAAGAATAGACTGGGATTACAGGAGCACAAGTAAGATATTCAGGGTTACTGAAATTCCTGTACTGTAACTGGAGACTTGAAATACACGTAAATACTGGTAAAGGGATTTTTCCCCCCCTCTTTAAATAAGTAGATTGTGGAAAATTTTTTTTCTATCAAAGTCAAGGAGGTAATGCAAATTTTAAATGTAGATTGGGTAAAAAAACTTGCAGCTAAATTAATTTTTCTAATAAAGAACTCTATTCTAGTGCTTCTAGTAATTTCTAGCTTTCCTTTTAACTCTAGATCCATCCCAGTGTTCTACTAACACCCTAGTGTGTAACACCCCAGCAGCTCACTCAACAGGAAGCACCTTTGCTACTCTTGTTTTTTCAGTGCACTTTGACAACCTCAAGAGCAAATGACTTGAAGCCAGGAACAATTTCGTCCTTTCTTGGCTCATTCCTGGATGTCAGCTGGCAGTTGATGTTAGGCCTTTTTAATGACAGTTTCCACTGGTTTAAATATTGCTTTCTGTAGTTCTCCACAATCTTCCCAGGCAGTAATTGTATTTGATATCTACTAATCATAATAGAATGCAGGCAAGTTTCCTGATGGAAATGTAGCACTTGAAGTCCCTGTACCCAGCCAGCTGTTCAGCATGGCCCACAGAAATGCGCTTACAGCTTCATCCTCTGTGGATTAGAGGTCTATTTCTGACTGCTCTTGCTCAAGTCATGCAGAGTGGAGGCAAAGAGATAGTTTAATTGGCTTTTCTGTGGCATCCTGTAATGTCCTTCAGAGTACTGTAGAGAAGCATGGCTTGTCCTGCCAGATGACTGTGAGATCACAGTGGCTTACTGAAGAACAAAGTGCAGAGGGATATGAAAAGGCAATGTTTTTGAAGTTGTGTTTGTTGCGTGTAACAATAAAGGGCTGTGTGGAGCTGTTCAAGGTGCCTAGGTTGGATTAACTGGTAGTTTGGGGTCAGGGGTACTGGTGAATCATTGTAGACTTAGAGCAGATGGATGTGTATTCACTAAATCAAACTATAATTCTGGCTAGATACTAGTTCTAATTAATATAATTTTTAAAATTGGATTTAAAAAATAATAATTTTGTTATTAATATTTATTAACGTATTAATATTTTTAAAGTTCCACTGCAATTAATTGAATTGGTTATTGGTGTTTTGGATGTCTCAAGAAAGCATTTCTGTATGTCCAGTGAGGTTAAAATATCCTAGCTGGTGGCTTCAGTGTTTAAGATACATAATTGCAGCGTAGATTGATGTCTCTTCTAGACACAGCAGAGGCAATTTTAAGTATGCCATCTAAAATGCTTTTCAACAACGGAAGCATGGATTTTCTTGGTGATGAATTTTGTCTTAAGAAATAGCCAGCATTCCTACTTGTAGTGTATGAAGTGTAACACTGCACTGTTATGCCTACCTTCAGAGAAGCAAAATACTGAATTCAAAGCAGGATCTCCAGACTCTTCTATGCTGTCAGTCCCAGCGGTGGGACTACTTCATGTGGTCTGTGGCATGACTAATAGGAAATATTGCTCCTGATTCTTTTGCTGTCTGCAGGTTAATATAAATTTATTTGTTGCCTGACAGGATTTTGATTCTTGAAGTGGGGTGTAAAGAAAGTCTGGTAGGAAGTGAGCACTTGGAAGAGAAAGAGGGTAATAGAGAGGAAAAGCAGGTGTAGGACAGAACATGTCAACAGCAAGTGCTGGTAAATAGGACTGATGTTTTAATAATGGTACACAAAGACATACTGCTGTGTTTGTACTGAACCCTGTGGTGGAAGGCACCATTTTTTGTGAGGGTGCCTGCTGTGCGCAGTAGATCTTGCAGGCTTCCAGGTAGGCAGGTATTTACTGAGTCCGTGGCCTGTACAGCTCAGTAAAAATTAGAATCACAGACAATGCCTGAAAAAGGAAAATAAAAAGAAGCTTTATGTATGAGGGTGGGTTGGCTCGGGCAGAAACATTGGGGAGGATGAGGTGTTAAAAAACAAAGGCAGAAGAATGTTAAGCGTCTGAGCGGTTAAGAGCGATTGCTTAGTTCTTACACTTTTTAGACTGCTATTGCAAAATCTCAGCAGACACTTTAAAATTGAATCCCAGCCATCTGACGTGCATGCTTACGCGACTAAGATTTAACAATGCCGAAATTTCACAGCTAAAAGAAAACACTTACAGCTGTGTAGTACAGGTCATACTGCTAGAAGCAGATGAGCAAGATGTCCATCACTTTCAAGTGACAGCATTTCCAAGTGAAAGCTGTTATAATTCAAATGTTGTCAGATACCCCATTACACATGTGTATAAAATTTACCATCTGTGTTCCCATGATTATATTAAATCTGCCCTGTGTTGTCTACATCTCAAGAACCCTCTTGCCTATAGAACTTAAACCCTTACACAAAAATACTCACTTGTCTTGTGAGTCAGCCTGGGTAGGCAGTCAGGCCCAAGACAGCTGCTGGGTCACTCCCTGCCCCCATGGAATGGGGTAGAGAATGTGAACAGTGAAAATGAGAACACTTAGGGGTTGAAATAAAGACAGTTTAATACATAAAGCAAAGGTGAAGATACACAGGCAAAGCAAGATATGGAATTCATTCACTACTTGCCATTCACTGACAGATGTTTAACAGTTTCCACCACAGCGGGGCTTCATCATGTAATGGTTCCATGGGAAGGAAAATAGGAAAATGTCCTGGCTCTGAATGCTCGTCCCTTCCCCCTTCTTTCTTCAGCTTTTACAGTGTTTTATGGTATGGAACATCCTTTGATCATTTGAGATCAGCTGTCCCAGCTGTGTCTCCTCACAGATTCTTGTGAACCACCAGCCCACTCACTGGTGTGGTGGCATGAGAAATAGAAAAGGCACTGGTACTGTGTAAGCACTGCTCAGAAATAGCCGAAACACTGGTGTGTTATCAGTGCTGTTTTGGTACCTACCATGCGAGCTGCTGTGAAGAAAACTAGCTCCCAGCTATTGTCAGTATTATCTACAAATATAAAATCTGTGCTCTCAGAAACTTTCATCCAGCCTTCTCATAAGAATCAAAAGATCTAGCAATAGCTATGACTTCCAGTTTCCCTCAATCTTAATGTCATATTTTTGGTATTTCACGTGCAAATGTAGGTTGACCTTTTGTCTTCAAGCCTTGATGGTCAAGGTCTGATACCTCAAAGGATTTGGCTAAAAGATTCCCTGTGTTTGTACAAAGGTTACTCAGGCTTCTATAGCTATCTTATTTTTTATAGCTTCCCCTTCTGCTTTCTCTGTTTGCGTGTTAGATTTTTCTAGTCAGTAAGACACAGTATACACCTTTACTCTTAAGTGGGAGTAGCCAAGCAACTAACAATGTCATTATTTAAATCACTGTATTTTACTGTAGGAGAGTTGAATTTGCCTTTGAAGGACATGATATTTCTGTTTATGGATTAATGATATAATGAGTTGTTGTCGGAGTTAGTCCCATGGCATGTGTGTGTCGTTCGTACAGGTGAGCCATGGGATTTTACATCCCTATCAGAGAAAATGATCTTAATAAGTTTTAAGAAGTCATTTTTGTAATCACCTGTCACATGTACACAGTGATTAAGAAGTATTGTCTGCAGAACTCTTTCTGAGCCTTCTTCAGGTCCACCCATCTTGCAATTCGCACACAAATTTGTGCATGATTCAGTCTGGTTTGATACAAACAACCTTCAGCCCTAAGGCTGTTTGAACAAAGTGCTGTGTTGGGCTGGATGTATGCATCCCCTTAGGAAAGCAAAGTGTAAGATTCCTGTCTCCATAGAAAATTACCTTCAGTCTCCTAGTGTTTTGTCTCTGATTGCTACAATTGTGTTTATTGTGCACTGAACCAATAAAAAAAGTCTTCCACCCATCTTGTTTGTCATTCAGGTGGTATGAGGTGATAGCAGTTTTACATGGCTTCTACTGAACTTGCTTTGGAATGTTTTGTTTTCTCCTGTTTTAGAAGATTTCTGAAAGGTCTATGGGGATTGTTGGTTGATTGCTTGTATTTCACAATTCACTGAGAAAGCAAACCTGTTTCCATACCTTATTATAGCTGCTTCCATAGTTTTCCTGCATTACTGCTCAGCCAATGTAACGGCAGAGCAGTGTCCTCCACCTGTTTATTTTTATTGTCTTAAGGAAAAATACAGAAGGAAGGTACATTTCAGGAATGCCTTGTCTGGGTCAGTATGTCACTTAAGTCTTATTTTCTATATTTTTGACTCCTTTTTTTTCCCCCAGGAAATCACTGAGAATGTCTATATATTAGTGTCATGTATTTTTAACAACATCTACATTCTTTTTCTCCTCAAATTTCTTTGGCATTTGAACTTCATACAGCAAATGCTCTTGCTTGTGGTGATGGCGCTCAGGCAGGATATTTCCACTTAGTATTTAAAATATGTTTTGAGAGAGATGTTGTTAATATTTTGGAATCTGGATATTCTGTTATTGCTTGTTTTGTGTCTATCCTCTGGTTCTTCTAAAGGTGCAGAGGAGGAGTTGAAATTTTATTCTTTGGCAACATAGGTGGGTGGCTATTATTCCAAATATTTTGATTGCTCACTTTTCTGCATGTAGAAGTTCTGTTTCATTGAGAGAGTTTAAGGAATATCTTCAGTCTCTTCCATTTACACAAAAAGATTATGCATCATGGTTTAATGGTGATTGCAGGAAGTAGCACTATGGGACGCTTGAGCGTATTTTTAGGGGAATGAATGTCAAATGCTAATCTAAGTGAGATTCTTCTCCTGTCCTGTGAAAAGAGCCCAGAAGACATCTCATCAGAGCTAGTAAAGGAATCTATGGATTCCTTTTCCTGTGGACACTGCAGGCAGCAGTGAAGAGCAGTTACAGGAAGGATGCTGCAACTCTCTGAACTCCCAGAGCTGTGTTTCACTATGTAGGCTCCCAACTGCAGCCTTGTTCATCTCCCTACACTACCCAATGCTCTGCCTCAAACTCTGAGGAAGCCCAGGCACTTATCACTTCTGCTCTCCCATGTGTCCTGGCCAGAGCAGCCTTCATAAGAGACTAGGAGCTTTCTTAAATTGTTCCTAATGGTGTGTTTTATTTTTAAATTTTTTCCTTTCAGTGATCTGAAGAAGAAATACAACATAACAGCAATTCCTAAGCTGGTGATTGTGAAACAAACTGGAGAAGTCATTACTGACAAGGGAAGAAAACAGATCAGGGACAAAGGGCTATCCTGTTTCCGGAACTGGCTTGCGGGTGCAGATATCTTTCAGAATTTTTCTAGCTAAAATGTTGACAAATAAAAGCAAGAAAAGGCATCATGGAAAACTTGGTAGAGCTCTGAAAAGACTCTTGCTTTGTTCAGAATGAGAAAGGTATGACTTGTTTATTTATCTTTGCTTGTAAACAGATTTTGGGTTTGACTTGAAGACCAGTTATTCCAGTGTCATAAAATGCAATTACTGTTATATTTGTATTGTTCTATCTCTACTGTATTTAGTATGAACCAAAGCATTCCAAATAATACTGAAGGACTTCAGAGGAATAGCCTGTTTAGACAGTAATAATAGGAACCTGTGAAATCTATGCAAACACTAACTTTGCAAAGTCAACACTGTAAAATAAATGCAAAAAACCTATTTATTTGATGACTTTTTTTTCCAGGTCATTAGCACATTTTATTAAGAAAATGAAATTGTTTGCTTCAATAAATTACTGTTTATGAAATATGTCTCCTGTATTTTTCATATCTACCTTAACAAGATAATCAAAAAATGTCATGACTTTTAAATAGAACAGATTTGTTTGTCAGTACTGAAGAAGTATTCTTCTATTTTATTTTACTTTTTGTGGACTTTATTTATATTTATTTATAGTCCTGCTTAGTTTTCCTTACCCCTGGATTTTAAAACTTGGCCCTATAAGCTAATTTTAGGATTGGAACTAGATGATCTTTAAGGTCCTTTCTAACACAAGCCATTCTACGGTTCTGTGATGTTAGCTCTCAAGTTGACATCAGGTCAGGTTAAGAAGAAACTCTTTTCCATCTCTTCTTTTGCCAAAATACGTAGAAGCAAACGTGGAAAATTATCCCAGATCTCTCTGATGAATCCTCATGTTGTGTCTAAAGCACAGCCTGATTTGCTGTCTCTTCATGGTTGGGGTCCCAGCCCAGACATCCATGCAATTAATGAGCCAAAAAAAACCCCCACTTCCCATGCAAACCAAATGTTTGTTGATTAGAATTTAAAGACTACAACAGAGTTATTGTTGGTCCAGTTGCAAGCACTTAGGTTAATAACACTTGAAGTCTGGTGTGCTCAATTTGGAGAAAAAGAGCCTGTGTCCACCGATTGTAGCACGCCAGTTGTGGGTACGTCCCACCAAATCTTTGTGATCCCAAGAGGGGCACAGCCCTCTAACTGCACCCAGAATTCTGACTTCCTGTCTGTCCCTTGGGCTATGTGTGTTAGTGCAGAGCATTTCAGTGAGGCACCCAGGAGTGCTGCTTCCTCAGAATGTGGTTGTTCTACAGACATTTCTTTGCATGCCTGTGCTTGAAGGGTTACCACTTCAGCCTTGTTTTGTTGATTGCTGTGTCTTGTCTGCAGTCATTGCCTTACTGACCCTATCCATGACTGTCTCCCTTGTTCGTTGAGGTACACTTGCCTTACCATGAGAAAACTTAACAAAGAGGGTCTGAAATTTAATGTGTGTGAATAATTGTATCATTTAATAACAAACCTGTGACCTTTTCTTGTAATGGAGGAAAATAATTCTCTGGATAGTGGGCATGTAAAAAGTCATATGTACTTCACAATAGGTCAAAAAAGTAAACTGATTCTGAAATGAAAAATAATAGCTCTAGAAAGTGCTCAGCAGGGTTGTGAGTTCTGAGCACCTTTTGGCTATTTTTAAAATTACATCTGGGTATACCACAGACAATTTCTAATTTTTGCCATCTCATAAGTAGTATTCAACTTCTTTCCTAATGAATGTTAAGCTCCTTGGTGAATTTTTTGTGCGAGATGTAAGCACTGCCTGCTGTTCTGAAACCACCTAATGGCAGATACATTTCAAATATAAGATGAGAAAAGAATAATAGAAATGTTTCAAAAAGTTTTAAGATATGTTACCTGAATGTGGAATAATTCATATAGCAAAAGTATCCACTGCACCCTATTACCAGGTATCAGGTATTATTTCAGCCAAGACAGCTTGGTCCATTCTTTGTCTATATGCACATACATGAAAGAACTCAGTATTTTATAACAGAGATGGAGATAGGCCTTTTGAATAATTGACACCAACTGAATAACACGGGTTCCAAGCAAAATTCAGCTAGGAATTCATAATGATGAAACAAAGATAGATACTTTACAAAATGCTTGGTGTGACTTTGATAAGGAGTGTTGGTTTTGCGCATCAGTGTTTGGAAGATCAGAAAATTTGTTTCCCTCATCAGTGCTAAAATAATCCATGTTTGGCCTGAAAGAAGTACAGGGTAGTGGAAAATATATTCTTATTAGCAATACCTTGTGAAATTAAAGAAGCAAGTGTTAGTGGGTCAGCTGTAAGGACTACTATTACTTGGAATGTGTGTCCATTAGAAATGGAACTTACCAGTGTACTAATCTTTAAATGTACAGGGTTGTCCCTTTAACTTTCTTAAATTATTTCTCAGTTCATTGATGGCTTTCTACCCTCTATCTTTAGCCACAGTTACCTTGAATATTAGTGAATACTAGTACATTTTCAGTGGAGGGGGGAAGAAAACCTCATTTTTCAAATACAATGATAGACTGTAGCATAGTCATACTGGTTGATGCTGCACGCTCTTAAAGGAGTCAGCTAAAAAGCAAGTAAAGTTAAGAGGAGGAGCATCCTTCCTTATTCCGCTGGACAAGATATTGTCCATTATTACTAAATGATTTATGGATCAATATATGCTCAGATTGCGTAAGAACCAACGGTGGATTTGTTGTAGCCTTTATGGAGAATTACTTCACTAGGAAAAGCGGCAAGTAAGTTGATACTTTGTGAATTGATAAACATCCTGAGTCTTGTGGACACTTGCTGCAGGTGAGTGCTGCAGGCTTTCCTGTGACTCTCTGTCACGATCTGCTAATACAAGCGGGGGTCGTGATGGTTCGTTTATTGATCTCAGAGTGTAAAAGGACACAAGGGTTTTCAGTTTTAATCAGAACAGTGCACCTTTATTAAGTGCCCACAACACCTAATGCGATAGAGGAGAGAGAGAGAGAGATAAAGAGTAGAGAGGAAGAAAGAGGGGGGAATAGCTACCAACGGATGAGACGAAGTCCTCGTGGCCTTCTGCCAATAGATTCATCTTCTTTCTGTGGGGAGATCTCATCGCAGTTATTTCAGAAAGTCCCTTTATAGTCCTTTTCAGAAGCGAGGGGCAACTGGCCAAGAGGTTGGGAAATCTACAGCCATTGTTATGGGGCCTGTTGCTTTGGTATAGGACAGGTCGTACAGGACAGGTCATTCCTTTCCGCTTCAGCGCAGTCCTTCCCGCCTGGGCAGCAAGAACGGCGCAGTCCATTGCGACCTGCACTAATTTCCTCAGGAATGCGTACCAGTTCCCAGTGGGCACACCCATAGGCAACTCTTGGCAGACATCCCACCTCAGCCAGGCCAGGACTCCTGTGTTCAGTCTCTGTCCTCATCGATGATCGTGAGGCAGATGAGGGATCTTCAGACCGTCCCTTACACTCTCTTATTTTAGGAAGAGGCAAAGCAGACTGGTGGCAGATTCGGACATGAAATAAACATTATCAGAAAGGCAATGAACATCTCTCCCTGTTAATCTCTTATTCCTGTAACTCTTCACCCTGCTACCCAAAAATCATTCCTTCTTCCTCCTCCAGTGCTGCTGTTGTCAAACTTTAATAGTATTATTATGTATTTAAATATATATATATGTGCTTAAATATGGGTGAGGGGTGTGTGTGTGGGGGGGGTAATCTCTGTTTATTCACCTAAACCCTTCAATTATGAGATTTTGGGCTGAAGAACAAAGACCTACAGTAGGTAACTTGGAAATTCCTTGAAATGTTGTAATGATATCTTAATAAGCATTTTTAATATGAACTGAATCTTTCACTTTTCTTCTCAGCTGAAAGTACATACAAAATATCAGTAGCTCTTCCTGAAGCATGAGTTAAATCTAACTGCAAAGAGGTGTTCTTCAGAGCACAAGTAGTAGCTGGTACATACATGACAGGTTTTTTTACTTTTCATGCCACTTCTACCCTGTGCACAGCCTGGTTTTGCCTTTTGTATAGCTGAGTTTTCTGTTAAGACCAGACGCAGGTAAGAGTCTAGCTGTTACCTGTTTTCTCTGCAGGCAATATTCATAAAAGGGCAACCCTAAATTTTTTTCTGTCAGTTTCTATGAAGATGGACCTATAAATGACCAAAACCAAACAGAAACAGTTTTAAGCCTCGTACCTCCTCAATGTCTTTTAAATTTCTCTAGATGAAGTTCAATGATCAATCTCGTGATTCCCCAGTATTAAGAAATGCTGTCAGTGTCAGGTGAAGAAGTTGCTATGGAAGGTGCTGTTTCTATCCAAAACCCCTTGCATTTAAACATAGTGGCACAGTCCCAAAGAAATACTTCAAAGAGAAGTTGAAGTAACATAGCACAGGGGTGTTCCTACGTAGACTCCTTTCTGGGCAGGAACTGGGGTGGGAGCCCTAACAATTCAAACAGATAAACAAAACTTGTAGGCAGGTTGTAAATAGATACAAGCACTCTTCTGGAAATGTTTGTACTAGCTGTTCCAGTAACTGCCTACTTGGATTTGTAGGACATTGACAAATCAATAGATTCTTAGAACAATAAACAACCATTTTGCATAGGCAGTAGCTAAACCTCCCCAATCCTTCTTGTACAAACAATCTTAAGTGCATGCACAGGGCTTCAAAGGACGTATTGTTCAGAGATTACTGGTTTTCCAAGTATAACATGAGGGCACATTTCCCATGCAAAGATAAAATTTACCAGTATTGTTATGCTTGAATCAAAATTATTTTCAAAGGAAGTTATTTTACTCGAGTAGGTGGGGCTTTGCCCCAGAACAAGGCCATTTACTGAGATTCACTGCTTTGGTAGTAGATTCAGTTTGGTTTTGAAAGGCACTCAGATTTCTAGCAGGACTGCCAAAGTCCTAAGCTCTCTTCAACAGATAGCATGCCTGCTTAAGCACAGAAGAGGATGTTTTCAGTCATGTTTCATGAATGCAGCCATCTACTGGTTATGCTTATTTCTTACTTGGAAATTAATAGCCGTATTGTCAGCCTCAAATGGTACACTGGGGTTTATAATCTCTATTTCATTGTGCAAGTGACTCTGTCTCTCTGCTCCTGGTTTCTCCCAGTATAATGTCACCTTGAATGCCATCTCTGAAGACTGAGATGTTTGAAGGGTGCTCTGGAGCTCCAGATTGTGCTGATGCAATGCCATTGCATACACATTTTGTCACCCAGTGCAGTCTACGTACATTGGAATGCACCTGTATCTTGTTGGCATCACCAAAGAAAATTCCACAGTCTACATCTAGATACCTCCTCTCTACAGCTTCCTAAAGCTGCCGTCACATGTAGTCCTATCTGGTGAAGAGAGCAGAGCCTGAAGGGCAGGCAAGGGGAATGAGTTGAGATCTTGATTGAATCCTGGGGTCACAGTCCTGGCTTGCTTATCAACTCTGAAAAACAAATACTCTGTTCCCTGGATCCATATTAAGTGCAGCAGCTAGTTGTGCTTATGAAGAATGCTGCTTTTATTGATACTTTGATTAACATCCATCACCAGCAGAGTATTCACATTAACAGTATCTCCATTTATATTTGAAGTTGACACATTATCACCTCCTCCAAAAGAAATTCAAACAATTGCACATTTAAGGTCACACAAGAATATGATTACATGGAGGATTTTACTGTGTGTGGTGCAGAGGGAGAGATCAGCTGCAGAGACCAAGGCAGAAGTATCCCACATGTGAAAAGAAGAAAGACAAAAGTACCTGCTTGATGTGGAAGTAGTTCTAATGCCATGAAAGAAGTCTGAAGTTGGTGGGACTTGGCCAGAACAAGTGTGGGATTGTGACAGTAAAATTCTACTGTATTTGTTTCAGTCATCTTGCATTCAAGATAGCATGACTTTCTTTAGAAATGATCAAGATTGACCAAAACAAAACCCCCTCCAAACCCTTCAATTAGATGGTAATAAATTATAAAACTTCAAACCTTTGACTTTCTGCTCAAGTTGAGAGAGTAAGCACCGACTTTGTTTGAATCTTCTAGCAATGTCCAAAACTAAACAACTTTCTGGCAGGTATGTGAAAGCAGGCCTTGGTGTGGTCAAAATTGGGTCAAGGGCACAGCAGCATCATGAGTGAGAGGTGGAGAAGCTGGACAGAGGTATGTGAGTTCACATGGATGCAGTTTCTGGGTTATCTGGAAGAAATGGATACATCTGTTGAAACACAATTCCCTTCTACAGAGATGCTGCTGCCCTAATGTATCAAATCCCTTCACAGAGCAGTTTGTATCTGCTGTAAATGTATGTAAACCATAGTAATGTTATGTCTTGGTTTGTACTGACAGAGAGCTGAAACTCTTTCTCCCTTCTGTTCTATAGCTGTAGAAATAACCTTCTGCCTGACCAGAATCTGTGAAGTAGACTGTGTGTTTGCAGTATGACAGGTATTTTTTGTAAGAATGCACAGAAGTTCAATAGACTAGGTCACCTCTTAGTCATTTACATTCTGTTGTACTTTAAGCTTGGAAATTTCTGACCACGTGAACTCAACTCTGTGTGTCCATGCAGAATGTTTCTTGCTCACAAATTGAGCAGTGTTTCGTAGTCTGCTTACCAGATGTGTTTTAAAAAGTCCTGATGCACTTGACCTTTGGAGGAAGACATTAGTTTGAGGTATTTATTTTCAATCTCATCCTAGAACATTCTTATCTACTGGTCAGATGCCGAAACACAATATGCAGTATAAAATAGACATGTCTAGTAGCTGTGTTAGAAAGTATTTGTTTCATCTGTGAGAGCTTAAAGAAAAGAACTTGATGGGACTGTCAAGTGCAGTCTGCTTATGCCACAGTTTATTTTCAGCTGTACTTGTTGACAAACTGTACTTATGGACAAATAATTTGTTGCTACGCTCCAGCTGCACTTCATGAAGGTAATCCAATGTTTCCAGAAGCATTCTTGTGACTTTCAGAAGCATGGTGTAATTACCATGCTGGATAGAGCTCAGGTTATTATTGAAGTGGAACATGGATGGGTCTCTTCTACTTAACAGAGTAAGCAAGTGGGTGTTAGAGAGTTATGCAAGCTAGCAAGAGGCACAGCCATCTGCAGCTGCTCCTGACTAGGAGGGAGAGAGGACAGGGGGAACGTGTATTAACTGGGAGCTCTATTAACCTGGCCTTCTGGCTGGTATCTCTTGCTGAAGACCAAAGGCCAAGAGTAGCTCAAACTAAGGGCAGGGGTGAAGAAGGAAGGGACCAGACACACCCCTCTGTATTGGCTGTGCTTTCTGCATGGAACAGAAAAGCCAGGGTCCAGCAATAGAATCCAAACTTGAATTCTCATCAAAGAGGCAGGCTTAGTCCTTTTCTAGGGAAGGTGAAGGAGCAAAAAGATTGTAAACTATATTTGTTACATCCTCCCTCTCCTTACACTGTGCTAAGCCCATGTTAGGAAACCCTACCTGTTCAGCTGTCATAAGATGCTCAGATTTCCTCTCAACACTTAAATATTTTATCTAGGGAAGAGATTCTCAGTTCCCGAGGAGTTAGGAAAAAGGCTGTTTTAAGCTCACCAGGCGTCACAGCTCACTAAACACAGGGTCAATTAATGCTCCAGGGTTAGCCCTGAAGCAGTAGTCACATGCCAGTTTTCAGCATAAAACCTTTATTTTTCCACCTATTTCTCCAGTTTTTGTCATCCATATTTATCACTCTTCTACTTACCATTTTGTACTGAAGTATGCTATCTCCTAAAGTTTCGTGCATTAGTAAGAGAAAACCAAGCAGACTTTCTTTGTATTCAGTGTGAGTTACAATGCATGTTAAAAGAAAAACGGATTCCTTTTTAAAAAATGAACATATAAAGTTAGACCAGTGAGTTACGATCTGGAAGTTAGGATGGAAAATTAAGTTTAAAATTCAAGGTCTGTGTACATATGTCTGATTTAAATAGGCAGAACTGTGATTTATATCACTTGATACCAAGTGCCCTCCCCAGAAAGACGTCATCTTAAAGCACACAAAAACTAAGCTATCCAACAGTGTACTGCTTTAAGACTTAAATTGCTGTTATAGGACCTTGAAAACAAATGTTAAACGACTGATGATTGACCATGAATGATTGAGAACTAAGAAAGCAAAGAGGCATGTTGATCAGGCAGATAAGCATTTCTAGTTCATATCAGTTGCCCAGGTTGGTAGAGCAGCTAATAAATACGTGACTTTAAAAAAAATAAATTTAAAAAATTGGTCATCTTTCTACCATGCTGATTTCATGGCTCACTTATGACTTCATATTTATCAGGTTATTTTAGCAAAGTTCCACTCTTACTGATTTTATTCCTGACACACACCACACTAAGAATCCCTCTATCTTTGAGCTTGTATTGAAAAATTAAACTCTTGCTTAAAAATCTATTTTACTGAAAAGAGAATATGGACTCACACAACTTGCACCTTATTATCGCTTTCTGAAATTTTAAAAAGGCACAAAAAACATGTCACTAGGTTTTTAACAGCCTTGAAACACAGACTGTTTTTTTTCCCAGCAGTGATTGTCCAGGATAAAATACCACTTCTTTAAAGAGATATTGTACTTTTTTCCATGAAAGGTTGCATGGAGGTCCAAATTTCTTTGACTCCCCTAAAACTGATGATAAACTTGAGAATTGCTTGTCAGTCTTTAGTTTGTGTCTTTGGATGAAAAATATTTCAGCAATGTCACTGACCTGATGCTCTACAAGGTAACTGTCTGATCCCAGTGAGAATACAAGTGGTTTCTCATCCTTCTAGTTTATCATAGCAGGAAATATGTTTCTGTGTATAAAATCAAAGCAATGATAAAACAGTGCTTCTATTTAAAATTAATTTAACATTTAATATTTTTTATTCACTCCCCTCTTTTCTTTCTAGTTCAGAGGGTGAGATAACACATTATCAGTTACAGGTGTGTCTGAAACTGCAGAGACTGTTTTGGAAGTTAGCCCATCACCATTGTCTCAGGCAGGTGATTTTATCCAGAGAAAAACTAAATCCCGTTCATACACATGCCTTGCAATGAACAAATGTCCAAATAAGACCAGACAGATGCTTGAAGAAAAATTCTCTCTTATGCTAGAGCAAGGTCTATTGCCCATTTAAATTAAATTTAGTTCTAAAAATAGGATTTAAATGATATTTAAATAATTGAAGAAAGATTTTCAGCACAGCATAGAAATTTATATTTCTCCCTGGCACTGATCTCACCACAACCATTACATTGATCTCCAGGGACACCATTTTCTCAGCTTACACCCTGCTTCTCTTTGAGAACATTTGTACAATTTACATAAACATTAACCATAATTTTAGAAAAAATATCATTTTAGAATAGCCCCTATTTTTCAGCAAATTAACTATTATTTCCCATGTAAAATGTACTAGTATCAGCATTTTGATTACCATGCTCAGATATTATGGTTCTTATAATTGAATATTGCAAGTGTGGAGCAGCAATATTCTTGCATTATTTTGCACCAAGTGGAAATCTTGAGCTGTGCTGCTATAGAGTAAAACAACGGCAAGGAAAATTGATGGAAGTAGCAACAATAAGAAGCAGAATGCTTTTTGTCTTAGGACTCATAACTGCAAAAATAAATGGAAAGGCATTGTTTTTAGTATAAAACCAGCAAATAGATTCACAAATAGAAACTAGTAAGCACAAGAAAACAGCAGATTCCAAGCCAGATTTTTAAGGTTCGTTTCCTAGACTCGAATTAAACAAGAGGGTTTGCCTGCTAGGAAAAATGATCCATTATGAGAACCAATGAAGCAACTGATGTTTTTGTTTAGTCTTGTAAAACAAGCCTTCCCTTCCAAATATCAGAATCCGTAAAGCCATAAGCTAGACAGGGAAATGCTTAAAAGTTCCACAAGCAAAAGTGTTAAGACATGCTTTTTAAAACATTTTGACAGACTATGTCATTACCCAGCTTCAGGGAAGGAAAGCCAGCAGCTAAAGGCAGAATTATTTTCTTCTGCATGACTGTTTGTTTTGACTTTTTTCTCTTGTAGATGAATCTGCCTGTTTTCTGTGATTGTTAAACCAGGTACTTTTTAAAAATGCTTACTTTAACGAAAGGTGACAATCTTTCTTTGCCCTTTGGTTATTGACTGTTTTTTAAACTTCCTAGTCTTCTTTCCTTAAATTCAGCTGAAATCTAACTCTGAATGGAAGGGTTTATTTGATGGTAAAATCTAATAATGACACTCTGTGCCTTTCTGGTCACATCCACCCAGATTTCATCATTATCAAAACAACAGTCATCCCAACAGTCCTGGGAAGCAGCTGATATGATCTATATTAATTTTACTGAGTGAGAAAACAAGACATAATGAAAGTGTCTGGAAAAGTTGCCTGTGAATTTTGTAGCAATGCTAGGACCTGAATACAAATTCTGGTGTGATTTGATTCCTAAGCCAATGGTTACCAAACTACAGCTATAGGCTCATTGTACAATTGTGGTAAAGAGTCTACAGATAATTCACAAAACCATACTGCCTTCAGAATGTTTTCAGTTAGAAAAGTTGATTGTAAGAGACTGTGAGAAGTTATGCTCTCTTGGTCTGAAATATTTGGAAAGAACCATATTTTCCCATGAGTATGAAACAATATAGCCAAAAGGCCTATTAGCTTTAATTGCTAAATAAGTTTGAGCATTCATACATCTGTATTTTTCTCGTCAGAGAAGTATGAATGAAAAATGCCATTGTTGGGGTTTTAGTTTAGTCCTATTTTTTTTTCCTGTTAAAGGAATTTTTTCCCATATGCATGTTGCTAGGGGACAAATGGCCATACTTAAGAGAAGACAAAAGACCTGGCTACTCTTTTGTTTTCACCTGGGTGTGGGTTCAGTTCGCTCTCAGCGTCAGGAGAGAGAAGCTGCAGAGAAAGGAGCTGCTGGTTCCTTTTTTCGGCCGTTTTTCTTTCTGCTGGAAACAACGCCAGGACCCCAAAAGCCGCTTTCCCTGCCCTGCTGGAGACCGGGCTGTGGCTGCCCTGCCCCGCTGCTGCTTCGAGCTTTCGCTACGCTGTAGCCCTGCTAGCCCTGCCTGCCTGGGCCTCCGTGGGGTTCTCCCATCTGGATACATCTCGTCTGCCACCCGGGATTTGTGTTCGTCCCTGCAGCTCCAGCCTGCTGCTCTAGCCTGCCGCTCCAGCCTGCCGCTCCAGCCTGCTGTTCCTGAGAGCCCGGGATCGGCTGCCCAAGGGTTTGGGAAGCCTTTGTTCCATCCTTCCCGGGATCCCAGGGCACCAGAGCCGCGGGTTTCCCGAGCTCGCTCCGGAGCGCCCCCTGCAGCCGCGGGGGAACCATCGCACCTGCCCTGCTCACCGGGAGCCGCCAGCGCCCCTGCCGGCTGCGAGCGGAACTGCACCCGAGGGGAAAGGGCCCGACAGCCGAGAAGGCTGGCACTGGGTTTGTGATTGCTGTTACTGCCATAGTTGTTGTTGTTTTGTTTGACTGGTTATATACATATATATATATAGTAAAGAACTGTTATTCCTATTTCCCACATCTTCGCCTAAAGGCCCTTGATTTTCAAAATTATAATAACTCGGAGGGAAAGGGGTTACATCTGCCATTTCAAGGGAGGCTTCCGCCTACCTTAGCAGACACCTGCCTTTCAAAACCAAGACAGCCATCATAACAAATTGCATTACATGCTCACACCAACAAATGTATGTATATCCTAAAAAAAGGAGAGAAAATACTTACTCCAAGAAAAATTATATAGTTGCAGTATACAGAAAGAACATTTACTCCAAGAAAAATGATGAAGTTCCATAGCAC
Source organism: Corvus hawaiiensis (assembly GCF_020740725.1). NCBI lineage: Eukaryota > Metazoa > Chordata > Aves > Passeriformes > Corvidae > Corvus > Corvus hawaiiensis. The sequence goes on along the minus strand of NC_063255.1, from coordinate 36,023,999 downwards.
ACGTGATACCAGACATAATGTAGAGCCCAGGAAGGATGCAGAGTCACTACAGGTACCTTCTAAGCCCATTTAAAGAGACAGGCTGTTTGTCTTAAAGACATACTTAAATCCTCTTGTGCTGTGGCTACTGCATCCATTTTTCCAGGACATGTTCTTCTTTCCTGCCCTCAGTGTCTTGCCCAGGCAGATTTTTGGTAAAAGCAGTCTGTGCCTGTGGTTTTTACCTCTGTGAAGGAAGGAGCCAGAGTAGTTGTGTGGGAGGTAGAGCAGCTGTGCCAGCAGAGCAGGAGAAGCTGAGCAGGCAGCAGCTGGCTTATGGACAGAGACCTTAGGCTGGGGTGAGAGGACAAGGGAAGATGGCCATCTTAGGGTGAGGAATTTAGGGAGCCATGTGAAAGAAGTGAGATCATCCAGAGTGGGAAAAATAGAATTTTTTCTTGCAGCCATATAATTCTGCATTGAGATACACTGGAAATCTCAGGACAAGATGGCACTGGAGCAGAGGGGCTGGCGGATGTGTGTTACATGAGGGTCCAGGAGGGATGGGGTTACACTGGATTAGCTCCACTCTGTTCACTCAGACAACTGGGCATTCTAAGGTTTGTGAGCCAGAGACTTGGCAAAACACCTGTTAAAGCCGGGAGGCCAGGTACTACCTTCATTTCTTTTTTGATACTGGAACGTCGTTCTGTCACCAGCAGGCATATCAGAAGGAGCCATGGCGTAATTGGTGCACCAGGTAACAGCACACAGTGGGTATCTTTCTGGCTGTTTTCCATATTGTGGGTGGACCCTGAGGGCTCTCATGCCCAGAAGAGATGCTGAGGACCACTGGAGAGCCCATAGGGCAGCTCTGGTTTGGCAGCTGTAGTGCTGCTCTGATCACTGCTCTGCGGTGTGAGTGGCGGCAGTGTGAGGGTGGGCAGGGGTCTGGGTGCTGCACTGCTTTTGGGCTGGGGTTAGCACCACACCAAACCCAGGCACTGCGTTGCTCACTGCAACAGCTTTCCTTTAGCTGAGCTCTGGCAATTGAATAGAAGTCAAGCTGAGACAGTTCTTGCTTGTAACTTTAACCCAGCTGGCTTTATTTAGAGATACATTATTGCTACCATTTTTTCCTCTTAAAACACTTTATTGGTGAAATATCCAACAGGAAAGTTAGCTTTTTAGAAAAGTGCTTGCCTTCTCCTCTATCATGTTATCCTGAAAGACAAGCTGTCTGAATGATTTCTTTCTGTGTGCACTGGTCAATTAGAGTCCTCTTGCTGCCTATCTCACCTTTATAAAAGCCTGTTGAATCTTCAAAGCAGTATTTGGTGTATGAACAAAGTATGGCTTGTGTCCTCCATCTCAAGTAATTTGAAGTTGAGACAGTTTGAACAAGGTCTTTGAGAGAGTAAGATTTTCTTGGTCATGGCAGTTCCTACCCTGCATTTATACATACACGCCTACATATACATATGCATATATATATATATATATATATATATATGGAGAATAGAAGAAGAACAAGCCATTCTAAAACCAGAACATACCTAGTTTAATTTTTTCCTGTGTAGTTTTGCTGTGGTTCTTAACAGCTGCTCTCCACAGTGGATGACAAGTGCTGGGAATATTTTCTTGTGTTTAGAAGAGAAGGTTTATTAATGGTTAATATTCTAGCAGCCATTCTTACTATACCAGTCCTGTATATGCTGTTGGCAGTGATCCACCTGTAGGCCTGTGTGCCTCCTGCACAAAGATATCCTGAGATTTTCCTGCATTTTTGTCATTGCAACCATGTGGACTTCAGAAACACATCTGGGCACAGATAATACGCTGCTTTCCTTAAGGCTGTCCTTGGCTTTCCTGTCCTTAACCTGTCCCCTCCTTCTTGCTTTTTCTCACTCTCCTTCATCCCCAGTTTACCAGTTGAATTGTTCATCTTTTATCAGGTTCTCTGAAGAGATCTGGGCAAAAATAAAAATCAGCTTTCTTTATAAAATGTAACTCGTCAGGACAGCCCATTTTTAATGTCCACCACTATCATGGCTGGACAGTATCCCACTCTATAACACGTTTTTCAATATAGTACATAAATAGTTTACAAGTCCTCTGAAGTTAACCCTAAATCACCTCCATCCCACCACTCTATACAGTATGAATTATACTTTTAGGAGATAGGATCTGAACTGCATGGTGACAGAACAGAGGGGGTATTTTTAAAGCAAAGCTGTCTTAGCAAGGTTTGACTCTCCATGGCACAGCTCTGTGTCATAGCTCTTAGGCTAAAGCACTAAATAGTAGTGCTTTTCAGGCTGTACTTTCAGTAAAGAGAATCCTGACCTCAAATATCTGGCTTTTAAAGGGATGCCTCTGAGCTGTAGCCTCAGAGTTATATTCCTAGCTAGCACATTGAATTTTTTAATAAAGACTTAATCCTGGTCCTGTAGCATGCCACACATTCTCAACTCTGAATGACCCGAGCATATGGAACGAAAATGTCAGGAGGTTTAAGCACCTGCTGTAATGAGACTCGCAGGATTAACAAACCTTGCCGGCATCAGCCGGCTGGAGCTTTGCCTCTTTCCACTTCAGCGGTTTCCCACGAGAGGGCAATGTCATCCCTATTTTCCATCCTTCAGTAACAGAACGCTCCATAGCTTTGTCAGCCTACTCATTGCCCCCTCTGCTGACCGATCCACAGTTTGCTGCGTTGTTCTTACATAAATAGATCTAACATTGTGGTTATTAATCTTCAATAACTGGTCTACCACTTGTAGGCAAAGGAAATACTAGCAACTGGGAAACCATTCGCTGGCAAAGGCACTGTAAGCTCCGAAGTTATCTGTCATTATATTGTAATTTACTTTCTATATAGGTTTATAAGAGAAAAGCAGCTTCAGACTTTAGTGTTGGCCAGCTATCCTTAAACAATACAGTTATCAAGCAGATAAACAGCAGTTGTGTTTTTGTTTAATTGTTAATGAAGGGGCGCTGTGGAGGGAAAAGATTGTGAGGAAGAAGAGGGGAGTTACTGTTCAGTGATCTGGCAAATCATCTCCAGATGACCATCATCACCAGAACACACTTATGTAAGTTGTCCTGTAAACCAACCTCATGTTACAACAATCTGCTATAAGAGGTCTTCATATATATCAGGAACAAACTATGTGTTTGCTGTTTTGAACCCAAGGTGAGTAAGTCATGCCCTACCCCTTCCCCTCATACTTGTCTGTTTAAAAAGTGCAGTCTTTAGAGTTGGATTTAGTTCTTTTTGCCTTTACAGGCAGACAGAACAAACCAGCAACATCACCCACCCCAGTGATACCAGTTGTTTTGCCATCTGTCCTGTCAGCAATGCAAGTACAATATTGCAACATCCAACTCCTCCACATCATTCTCTCTTCACCACAGCAGAAGGAAAGATAAATGGTATTTGAGAAGAAACATCTCAGCAGAAATCCATGCCAGGGCTACATCTCAGCATCTCACAGGAAGTCTTTAATATCTTTCAGGATTGAGTCTACCTGAATTACCTGAGTGTGTGTCATGTCCAGGGCTAGCTATCAGAGCTTCCTGGCTCCAGGCCTTCTGTTTTGACACAGCCATTTCAAAAGGTAACTGTAGACACTGGGAAGTTTTCAGGACTGCAGCTGGTGAAGCTTACACAATACTTTCTTTTAGTCAAAACATTCCTTTACTCAAAACATCCTTTACTCAAAACTTGTTTAAAACAAATTTTAAACCCCTAATTTCAAGCGGGGGAAAACCATTCCAGTTTCAGTCGTAGCATTCACATTATTCTAACTGTGTTACACCTTTTTTCAGTAGCTAAAACCAGCTGTCCAAAGCAGGCAAAATACTGAAGTTGGGCTAATTTATTTTTATCTGAGATATATTTTCAATCTGGTATTTCAGGGATAAGAAAATTCAAATTGTTGATGTTTTGAAAATGTTTCCACTGATGCTTTTTCTGCATTCCTCCTGCCACTGTAGATCATGTTCATTCAGTGCAGTCTTGGCTGGTGTGTTTGTTCATGTGCTGCAGTGGTGATGCTCTCTGGAGCATTCAGTTGCTGCTGGAGATGTGTGATGGAAAAGGAACACTGTTGTCTACTATGAGCAATAAATACTCTGTGGTCTCTTTTGGCTGCTTTGTGGTTTTCATTGCGTGAACATACTTCTAGACTCATCCAGAGTCTCTTCTGCTACCTGAATGGTGTAAAAGGATTTGAAGCAGGTCATAAACATCCATAGAGTTCATGTTACAATTGCCATTTATCTCCTCTCTTGCTTTATGTAGAGATTACTTGTTAGCTTAATTCTCCAATATGGTAAAAGAGCCTGAACACATTTACAGAGCCTTTTTTTTTTTCTCCTTTCCCCCCCTTTGTTTAGTTGTTTTGGGGTTTTTTTGGCTTTTTTTAAAATTCTGAGTGTTATATGTATTTTAAAAATGCAAATTTTATTTTTTGCCACTTAAGTGCAGCTCTTCAGTTGCTTATCAGTTTCATGTTTTTTCTAGATACAGCCTTAAAAAAGTAGCAGTTAGATGCAATTCTGACTGAACAAGCTAAATAGTTTCTCAGCAGTTATACCTATGGAATACAGCCAAACTGAGGCAGGCAGTGGCCTGGCAACTGGGATGAGCTTGACTGTACTACATGGCACACAGCTCTGCAGCAGCAGGGCACCTTTGGCACAAATGCCATCCTGTGTTCACTGACCCTCACATCTTGCATTTGGAATAAGCTTGATGGGAAAGCATAAGAAGTACATTTCAAAGCTTTCTTTGTCCAACTATCATGAACCTTGTCTCTAACATAACTTCCTTACTGTCCCTTGCAGTCTTGAAACTTAAACCGTAAAGTGCATGTTTGGGATTAAAGCAAGCTGTTTCCATAGAGCATGTATCCTAGTTTTTGGGACCCTGGTTCAGAGATTTGGGATGTGTGAGATACTAGGAATAGATTTTCTTTTGCCCATGGGTGATTCTGTTTCAATAAATCTAGATTGCAATTGCCTGTGTCATTAAAATATAGACCATGGCATATGTGATTATTAGAGCCTCTCAGCTAGATTTGGCAAGTCACACTACTGTAAAAATATTTAAACAAGGCAACTGAATAGTCCAAACTGTGACACTGTGGTTTTGTTGAATGATTTTTAAACCACTGTCATTTTTCTAGACTACATGGGTGTGCTTTGAAACAGAACCTTTTGGAATGAACCCTAAAGGCACTTCAGAAAATAAGGCAGTTGGAATTAAGTGGGGTTTTTTTTTTTTTTCTATTTGTATCCTATGATTATTAACCTCTTGGCTGCTGGGAAAGAAGTCTAGATAAAGGTGTCAGTCACTCTTATTTGCACTCAGCTTATAGAAACTGGCATGTTTTCATTTTATCTTTCATGGTTTTCAACAGAGGAATTCAAACGTGCACTTTGTTCTTTTCTTTTAACAGAGAACCTGGGAAGTACTCAGTTTGAAAATTATGATTTAAAAAGACATATATATATATAAAAGACAAATACATTTGATAGAAGGTCTGAAAATGCTGTACATTGTTATAGTTCTATGTTTCTGAAGTCTCTGAATTTTATTTCTATTTCTTTTAATTACATGAGTATTTCTCTGAGAGTTTGAAAGAGAAAACCCATGCACAGAATGAGAGAACATGATCGAAGTTTTGTTTCTTTAGTACATTTGCAGTAAAAAACCCCAGAAGATCTGTACAACGGATCATTCAGCCTGCAGTGATAAGCTGCTAATTGTTACTGGTTCAATGGCCCCTACAAATTATGCCATTATCCTTCAAAAGCAACTTACCAAAAGATTAAAGCCTTGTGACAGTGTCATAACTCACTGTTTTCCTATCGTGACAAGGGAGACAAGTCTGTTTCTGGCCAAATCCCAGTCCTGCCTGTCTCCTGTTTATCATGTCAACTCCTAAAGCCTCACTGATGGTTTCTTCTCTTTTTTTTACTCACTACCCACTTCCTCTCCTTACAACAGGTGGGTTTTGCTGTGCTACAGGATATGTTTGTGATGCTCTTTGCCATTCATAACTGGTAAGTGGTTACCTCTGGAGTGCTGCAGAAGACATGTCAGTGTCTGGGAGCTGGAATTGTGCAAGTTAGCATGTTCCCTTTCTACTGGGTGTCAGATGAAAAAGGTGGCAGCTGTACTCCTGAAAATGGTAAGCCACAGCACAACACTGGGCAAAAGTGGGTTGAGCACAACAGACAGTGCCTATTAGCTCAAATTAAGAAACAATTTTCAGTGACTTGTTGTATTGATGGTAAAAAAGGAGATGCTTGGTCATTGGAGGAATAGTCTTCTGCCACATACTGCCAGATGTTTCTTTTTGGTGGTTTGAGCCCTATGGGTTTCTCCTGTTTGCTGGAGCATTACCTGAATCGTACGTATAGGCTGCTTCTGTTCTCTACCTGGCGAATGCTTCTTCTGGTGAAGTGTAACAGAGCAATTCCCCTACAGAGGAATCAGAAATTGATGAATGGAGGCTGGGAGCAGGCATCAGGTTCCTGGGGAAAAGAAAGCCCAGCAACACCAAGCATGGTAAGGCGCTCTGGGCTTTAGGGCATTTTTGATGAGGACATCCATGCAGTAGGGCTAACATGCAGGAGTGCACTCAAGAGCCCCTCATTGTGCAAGGTGTAGGACAATTCTTGAAAAAAGTCAATGTTTGGGAGAGGACAATTCTTTGTTGCATGCTTTGTGTACCAAGGATCGCTTCTCTGCTTAGGGCTTGCAGTGGCAAGTGCAATACGATGAGCCATCCAAATTTCATTGCCAACCTGTGGAATATGGATAAGATGGATAATGCTTCACAGTTAAAATCAACAGTGTGATTGTGAGAGTGTGATTAGTGTGTGTGATTAGTGTGACTAATTAGAGTACTTTAACAAGATAAATGAAATGACCTGCAAGATGAAGCCACCACATTCTCATGGAGATTTATTATTTTTGTGAACTGTGCTGTGCAAGCTCTTAAAAAATATAGTGTGAATATAAGAAAGTAGTGTCATGACCCTTACTATAGCAATAAAGTGTTGTTTTTGTTTCTTGGGGAGTTTTTATAGAAAGCGGTGATCTCATCGTCTTGAATGTTCTGCAGTCTGTGTGGCACTCTCAGGTTTAAAAGCTATGGCTGAAGTGGGATGAAAACAGAAAACTGTTTCCATTATGTATTTTTATATATATATATATATATATATATATAATATTTACATATAATTCCTTTATATACAGAGTCTGCCCTATGACTGAGGAGACAGTGAGAGTCATTGTCTCCTAAGGGAAAGCTGCATGAACCAGTGATGAGGGAAAAATACTCAAAGTCATACTAGTTTATTTTCTTTCCAGTTTCTGAAATTCACTTGCTCTGTGATCTTGAACAAATCTTACAGCTGCTGTTTCCCATGAATTAAATGCAGTTGATAGTTTTTTAAGTTGAAAAATGCTCTGAAATGAGAGGATACCAAAATACGTGGAAATCATTTTAGAAATCAAAGGTGACCTGTTGTGCTCAGATAGGGTAATGTAGATGTAGGCCTTATTATTCCCCATAGTTTAACATGACTAAGACTGTAATAGTGTTGTGAGGAGTTTCCTTCTTTTTATTTCCCAGATTTTAACCCCTTTTATTCCTCTCACTCCTCCAGACCTGTTTGGAAGCTTCTGGCATAGATGTGGCACAGTTTAAAATTAAAACAAGAAAGCTACAAAAACCACCCCAGTTTCAAAACGCACACAATAATATCTGGACCCCATTGCCTTCTCTATAACTTGAAACTAATGAGGATGAGTCTAGGCAGTAAACTTTTTCTTTGAGATGGATATGCTAGTCAGCCATATCCATGCTGTATGTTCCCAACACTTGTAAGTATGATTTTCTTGCTGCAAAGTAGAAAGAGGACTCTGTGCTCTGTTCTTTTTCCTTGGTTCCTGTGGAAGTTATTCATTATGGCAAAGGGATGATCCTGCTGGCTGCTTATGGCAGGAGTGACACCACTCCTCCCCTTCTGCTTTCATTGATTCAGCTGATCAGGTGCTGCTGGAAGCCCTGTGGACTGCCAGCCACAGTAAGAGCAACACTTCTGCTTCCTTTAGGCAATGATTTATCTGCTCCATGGAGAGGTGACTTCTCCTACAGCTGATTTGCAATTTTGACAGCTGCCAGTAAATATCTTTGTTGTGTCCCATGTTAGAAGTTCTCAGTGGACCTCATGATGCTTTAGGATCTGTCAGACCTTACACACACAGAATGAATAGGGATGAACTCCCCACATACTGTGAAAGAAGGCTTAAGTATCCACTGGGCAGCTGTAAAGAAGCTTGCACCATGTTCACTGGACTAACCTTTTCACTTCTTCTTACCTGACTTCTAAGTAATTTCATTTTGTTCTTTTCTGAATTCCAACAAAGTGAATACACTCTAAAAGAGAAATCTGTGGCTCAATAAAGTGCAGCGTCTGAAGTAACACTCCTGTTTTTTTCTTTCTACCTGACCTTCCTTTGCTGGGAAGTCTGTTTGAGTAGCTATTTTGCTCCACAGTTTTCTTCCCCCTTCCCTTCTCCAGGCTACAGTTTTCTGCAGCCTGTCCCTCCCTGGTAAGGTCAGGCTGGTCTGCATTGTGGGAAACAGTGTAGAGCTGCACATACAGATAATCTTCCCCTAGAAACCCTCAGACACCTGAAAAGCCAGAATCCTTAGTGATTTCAGACCATCTCCTTATCTCCACTGCAGCCCAGCTGCTACTGACATGAAGAAAGCAAAAGAAATTTTCTTCCTTGCTCTAGGCTAGGCACCATATGGTATTGTTTTAGGAGAAAAAGTGGGTAAAATGTTAGTTCTTGCTGGTTTTTAAGGGAGAATAAAAGAATTATTTCAATTGTGATGCTTAATATTGCAACGATTCTTTTCTTATAAGTGCATCATTATCATATATTGATAATACCCATGGTGTGTTTTCTTTTGCAACGCAATGGCAAGATGTGGACTGCACTTTCAAGGAATGTAGTCTGACTAGAGGAAATATGGCATATATATTGAAGAACTGCCTGAGGCAATGCACTAGGATTATGGCACAATCAGGATCAAGAGATGAGGTAGCAGTCTTTTCATTTGCAATGTGTGTTACCTCAATATCAATTCAAGGATAAGAATGAGCTATCGCAATGAACACTAGAGCAGTAAAATGTTCCTCTATGTTCTGGGTGTGAAACAGCACACAAAATGGCAGCTGCTGTTTGAAAGAGTTTGAAGAATTCATGAATCATTCATACATCCATGACACTGCCTCTACCATACAGAGTATGATCTAGTAATTTTCTTCATACTGTGATTCTCGAGACAAACAGAAAGGCAAGAGGTACTGGGCTGGAAATGCCTTTGTTGAATGGCCAGATGATGGTGCTCTCAAAGTGTCCCAAGTCACTAAACCTTTATGGTTCAGCTCTTAGGAAGAGACCTTAAACTGAGATTAAGTGGCTGAAAGTCTTAGTCCTCGAGAATTCAGATAATGCTGGGAAAAATAAAAGTCACAACTAAACCCATGCAAACTGTAGTGATTTTCAAGAATTGCTGGCTACTGTAAATGTAAGGTTTGTATACTAATAGCCCACTTCATGGTCTGGAAGACTCACAGTTGGGAAATAATTTATTTCCAGTATTTCTGTGTTGTTTTTAGCATTGTACAAAATGTTTCATGCTTAGATAATTCTTCTGAAAGCAGACATAAATTTAACAAGAAAATCACATCTCAAGTGGTATATTTGGGCCTCGGAGTACTCTTATTTGAAAAGAAAATCTGTAAGGCAATAGAGTCTTAGAGCTTTGCATAGGTCACACAGTGAATCAATGATCCAGCTGAGATAAGAAGATTCACTCCCCTTTCTCTTTTTTTACCCCATTTATTAGATCCCCCTGCCAGTACAAACAGTCTGCATAACTTGGTAAGGAGGTTAAAATGTCAGGTCGAGTTCATTTTAAATTGCTTGAGCCACTTGTGGAATGTAAACTCTATGACCAAGTTTGTATTTAACCATGAATCTTCAAACAGTTCAGTACTGGGACAAAAACTGATTGCACAGCAAGCTATGGCTGCCTGATAGGTACAGGCCAACAGTGTAGGTGGATCTTATCTCCTGCTGGAACTTCTAAAGTGATTTACTATCTCTATACAACAGATGTGTTTCATTCTCATTAAAAAAGTTAAACCCAAGTGGCTACATCAGGATTAGCTAACACCTGGCTTTGCTAAACAGGACTTGTTGGAGTATGTAAAACTAAAACTACTTAATCAGCTATTAAGAGTGATGAGGAAACAGCCATGATGTTTCTGAAATTTAGCATAATAATGAAGCAATATTCTGTAAGAAGATAAAGGGACACAGGGCATGCCCTGCTCTGAATGGAAGGAATAATTCCACCATGTGCAAGCATTTCAAATCAATACAGCTTGAGCTCAGAGCAGCTAAGGCAGGGTGGCATTGACTTCAGTGCACATTAGCTCCACCAGGCATAATCTATCTCCAGATAAGTTTGTTGCAAAAGTAAGAACTAAATGCCTTAATTTCTGCCCCTGTTATTTGCACTGTACTTACTTTCAGCTAGAAAACGTGGAAATCTATATTAAGAATTAGTCTCTGCCATCAAGCTCCCAATCTGACAGGCAACAGAGAGGTAAACAGCTGGAAAAGGAACTTTACTTGGCTCTGTATTACTTCTGAGAACTGCTATCTTGTCAGTTAAGGATCAATCCTGCATTCATGGTCCAAGCCCCTTCTATTCTCACTAACTAGTGCCCTACAGTGAAGCCCAGAGCAGGAGAACTACAGCAAAAGGCAAACCTGGTTCAAAGCAGTGTCTCTGCTCATACAAACTGTGTGGATGCAGAAAACTCAAGCCCTTTGATCACAGTCACAGAAAGCTACCTAACCAGCCAAAGGCTGTTCAACCAGCAAAGGCACCCAGGGTTACTCAGCCAAATGCAGCACCTGGAGCAGGATTGCTGCTGTTTGCTATCTGCTCACTCCTCCTCATGCCTGCAGTCCTACGGCAGCCACATATCAGAAAAAGACATCCCACAGACACTTGTGCATCTCTGCAGGCACATCTGGACCTGCCCATGCCTGCAGAGAGCTGAGCAGATGGGCAGCCACCTCGTCCTGCAGACCTGTCTGGGGACCCTGCTGCTCTCCTCTGCAGGGACCACACTGGATGGTATCTCCAGAACCCGGCTCTGTGTCACTGTGGAGAGGCTGTCACAGAGTATATGGGGTTTTGGTGCCCCCCCCATGTCCGGGGGGTACATGGGCATGTGTTGTAAAACACCCTGGGCGTCAGCTGCTGCTGTGTGGAACATGATGAGACAATCCCTGGGTATTCATTTTATTCAAAACTCTTTTTTTCTGTAAAGCATTACCTGTAAGGATAGAAACCCAAATTCTCTTGCTCAGTAAGAGACCTAGAGGCAAAGATATCTCTCTGTCTTGGATTTCTTCCTCTCCCCTGACATCAGAAAGCATAAACAATTTCTTTTCTTTCTTCACAAGACTCTAAAACTCTTCTACCTGACAGTCCTTTGTTTCCTGAAGCAAGTCAGCCTCACCTTCATCTTGACCATATTTCTAACAGACACTGAGCAGTCTTATACTCCTATGTCAGCCTGGTTGGCCTTTTAATTTCAGAAGGGAGAAAGGCAAAAACTCCTACCAGCTCTCAAAATGGAAGTGAAAAAAGAGAATCCCATATAATTTCAATGTAAGCAAAAAGAAGCCAATTTGATACGTAAAGCAGAACATCAGTTTGTACTCCCACCCCTCTCCTATCCCCTCTCAGAGCACCCAGGAAAGTGGAAGATATTATTTTCCTTTTCTGTCATTTCCCTTCCTCTGCATAGTCAGATTGTTTTCAGTTGCATAGCTGGAATAGTAATCCTCTTCTCACCATCATTTTTTCTCTTACCTTCGGGCCTGGTTCAAAACACACTTGAATTAAGACAGAGTCTTTTGTGTTTGACATAAGGAGTCTGTGTCAGCAAAATTCAGTCTCCAGCAAGAATTGCAAGAGGTATTGTGACATCAGGAGTAAATCACTCCTTGAAACACTTCTGAGAAAAACAGACTGTTGATTTATGACTGGTTTACAGTTAAGTCTTTCATTTGGATGTTTCAAAGTACTTTATATTTCTGAAAAAAATCAGTAATTTCCAAGCAGCAGGACTTTTTCTTACTAATATAGTTAAAAATAACCACAGCATTTAAACCTACAATTAGACCCCAGTAAAACACAGTAAATAAACTAATGAGGAATTGGAATTTTCCACCAATGCAAACATCAAGGCACTTTTCTATCAGACAGCTTGTTTCACATCCAGAATGTAACCCAAACATTACCAAAAAAGGACAGTGAGGGAACAGGGTGGTATTAGACGTGAGAGAGCACTCCTGCTTCTATGAGCGTTATTCCTTTAATTGTTCTATACTGATGGGAAATAGTCAGAATTTAGAGTAGTATGCAGCAAGTGAGGACGACTGAATTTACAAGTATTTCAGAAAAGCAATAACTTGCTGAAACTGCAATGAGTCATTTGTACTAGATATTAAGAGATCGTTGTGGCATGAAAAATAAATAAACTTCCCTCGGTGTGTTGCTGTAGCACACAAACTACTTGAAATGATTTCTTCTGACCATGATTTAATTAAGAACTAATCAAGAAGGAGTCATGGTAGAGTTACATCAGACCAATAGGGTGTCTAGAAGGGAAAAAAGAAGTTGGTTTTGTGTTTGTGTTTTCAAATGACAACCTAGCTTTTCATAAAGTCTGAAGTAAAACAAAAAGGATAAAATGGATAGCAGCGTACAAAATACACAACCAGATGAGTAATTAAGGCCTAGTCAAGGGAGGAAAAGGCAGGCTGGATAATTCTGTGGGTAGAGCAGATCTATCCAGCAGTATCTGGGAGCAGGACTGGGCTCTCAGCCACAAGCTACAAAATGCTGTTTGCAAGGATAGGACAAGACTGTACAGGAAGAAATGCAGTTTAACGTGCTGGGACTTACTGGTGCTAAATTAACCCAGAGAGCACTTGTTTAATGTAAATTAACCATGAGGTTATTGCTTTCAGCAGCTATTAGCACAGATCAAAGCTTTATTCAGTGGCAGGAAACAGCAAGGGACCAGGAAACAGGGATAAAATGGGCTGGTAATTTGCATGCCTGCTTGGGAGATAGTCATGACGGGCTATCTCTGGGCAAACCACATCTGTCTGTGCCTCATAGGATAATATATTCTTACCTTACCTCAAGATAGCACCAAAGGTTTGCTCCCAGACAATGCTCAAATACCTGATAAAAGGTGTCTAAATAAAGTTTAAGTCACCTTATGAATGGTTTTATACGACACGGAAAGTCCCAAGGCTGGTATGCTTTGCTGTACCAGAAATATTCCTTTGGCAAGATATATCCATCTTAAAAAATAGTCCTCAGGCATCATCAACCTAAAGTGCTTTGCAGGTGCTCTGCACAGGACATGAATACAAATACAATCAAAACCAGCCCCAATTTCTCTCCCCTCGCTCAAACTAGCTCGCTCCAGCTTCCTGCTAGCGTTTCTGACTGCACATGCCGTGCATCCCCAGCACTTCTATTCCTTCCCAAATCACGGCCGCTGGCACTTCTTACAGTCACTTTGCTCGTTGCCTGCCTCTCTGTCTCCCTACCTTTCCAGGGAGGTTTGAACCGCTGTTCTTTTAATGGTGGGAGATCTTTTGTGCTGACGTGTGACTTCTTTTTCTCTCTGAGGGCAAGCACTTAAAGACATGACTGCAGCCCTGTTCTGTGCAGTTCTGTACCCTCAGTGACATGACGTGCAAAGGATTGTCTTAAACCTCCATCATGGTGTTTCCTAATGATGTGTGTTTCACTTGCTACATTAGGCCTACTGCCAGTAAGGCAATGAAGACATAACACTTAGCAGTTTCTATTTCATTTCCTTAAGTGCAAAATTGCTTTGTAGCTGAAAGCAAAAAAATTCATTTAGCAAGCCAGGCTATTACAGCAGAAGATTATAAAAATACATTCTGGAAGGGGATAGGGAAAGAACAATATAAAAAATAACACAGGAATATGTTCAGTTTTTAATGCTGTCAGTGACTCAAAGTCCATGGTATAGAGTGATGAAGGAGGAAGTCAACCGAGGGCAAGTTAGACAGCCCTTAGGAAGGGTGAGGAGGTCTTCTCAGGGAGCTCATAGTGAGCTCGTGTATGTTGGTGGTTGAGAGGCAGACAACACCTCAAAAATATTCCTTGCTTTGCTGTTTGTTTTCATTCCTTCCTCATCAAGATCATGGAGAAATTTCTACTCTTCCAAGGGAGCTATTAGATCTACTAGCCCCTTTCCTCCTCCACATCCTGCAAAGCCTGAGGTCTCCAGGGATGACTAAGCCAATGCTTTCAAGAAAGCAAAGAAGTGAAATAGATATAAACTCCGAGTAACCTCAGTCAAAGCATGGGAGAATACAAGTGGGACAACACAAGAGCTGGACTCTGCTGAGACCAGTACATGGGCTCCAGGCCAGCACAGTTCTTCTAAGATGTCATAGATTTTTAGGAAATAGCAGGAACTTGAGAATGAGCAAATCTCTTTCAAAGCTGGAAGGTAGGGTTGATCACTTGCCAACGTGCTTCTTCAGTGGCAACTGACTGGTAAATTGTAAACACACTAACTCCAAGGACACTGGGGATATGGGAGACAGAAGTAGGGGAGTACTGAGAGGAGAAGCACAACAACATTCTGGGAATTGATACAGTTTGTTAAATATCAGGTTTATAGAAATGACAGATTTTAGACACTGGCTTTTTGTGTCACAGTAAAAACACATTTAAGGACAGCACTGAAACATTCAGTGTTGTGAACAGTTCCTGACTTAGCCTTTAAGAAGATATGAATGGGCCTGATTAATCTTTCAGTTACCTGGTTGCAGGTGAGGACAATCTCACTGAATTCAGGCCATTAGTCATCTACAGCCGGAAGCTGCATGCACTATAATTATAAAATGTAGTATTAACCTGGACACAGAGATTTCTCTCTTTTTCCAACTACAAACTGTTACACAAAGACTTTAAGTTAGAACCAACTAGCTTACTTCACTAAGAAGGAATTTCTTTTTCTGTTCCACATTTCCTCCACAGCGTGTACCTGATCATGGCTGACTCTAGTAAACACTAAGCAGAACAATCAACGAAGCTCTTATAAAATGCTTTTTACATTGCAAGAGTATTTTTAAAAAAATTTTTTTAAACCCCTACTCAGAGGGAGGAGGAAGATGTTAATCTTGTCCATCATAGGGCTGAGAAATGCAAAGAAGAAAACAACCAGCAGGAACATGGATGTAAACCAGCTTGAAAGTAGCACGTTGTTCTGATATTGCCACTGGCAGCTGCTCACATGTTGTACAGCATATAATCATCTAACTGCTGAACCTAAAACATTGTCTGGGGCATTCTGATAAAGGATACCCAGAAGCCTCTTTCATTGCAACTGGAATGATAGTTCCAATGGATGGATGGCATAGTTTCATATTGAGGTGGAAGGGAGGGCAGTCATATTGTTAAAGACATGGATACACCTTCACCTTGTGTCAGGGGGAGATTTCTTTTACCAAAATATTGTTAGCTGGAGTCAAACCAAAATATTTTATTTGAGTCTAGATTGAATATTTTGTTATATCAGATGATTATGGTTTTCATAGTTTTGTATCAATTTAGAACATGAATGGTACTTTTGTTACTGTGTTTCTCAGAGCACACAAATTTAATTTTTGATCAAATTAATGGTCCAAACTTGCCAGTAATGATCAGTTATCAGTATTAAAACAAATGGATAATTTATTTTCACTAGTATTTTGCAAAAGCATACAAACCTAATGAAATACTGAGGGAGGGGGATGGTGGCAGGGGGAAGTGAGTATTATAATTTTAGCCCCGTACACTGAAAGATAAGCCAGCAGTAGATAAATATACAACTTTTTTTTTCACAGGAATGTGCATCTGTTTCCCATTAACTTTGCTTGAGACAAGCAAGGAGTCAAGGTTTCCCGTGATTTAATTTGAAGAGCAATTTGGATTTCCTGTGCCTCAGCTGGAGGTATTATTGGTATGAGACCAGAAGTGCCCTAACTGTCCTAGGAGTTTCATGTTCCACAAAGAATAATACCTACAGAAATTTAAACAGGATGTCAAGAAGTGTTATATGTGGGCTCTCAGTGCTCTCCAGTGTTTCTAATATAAACTCACGTGAGCTTCATTCTCTCTTTTTGCCACACAAAGCAACCAACTTGGAAAAGACAGTAAGCTAACAAATGCTGTTCAGCATAACTCATGGTGTAATTCTGTCCAGTAGAGGAGCTAAAATTCCACATCACATTCCTGAAAATTACATGACTGATCTGAGTAGCCAAGACTTGTTCACAGAGAGGGAATAGAGCCCGGACAGACAGTTGCAGAGGTCTGGTTGTGCGTGATGTTCAGAAAGGTCTGAACACATTACCTGTGACAGCAAGATCCCGTGATGTTTCTCAGGCTCTATACACAAAAGCAGAGACACTCCAAACTCTTACTTGCTTATTTAAATCACAGCCTTAGTTCCTGTGACCAACACATAATGCTGAATTATATAACACATATTTGCATGAATTATTGAACATTATTAGGAAGATAATGATCATCTGTTAGCTCTTTTTAATGGATTTATTTACAAACTACACTTCATTGTCTTTTGAACAAGGAAATGAGTTATTTTGAGCCATTCAGATTGTCAAGAGGTAAATATATCAGCACTTCTATGGATCTCTTTTTCAAGTGAAATCTTAGTCCCACTGGGTTCATCTCTGGATTTTGCTGTAGGACTTGATATAGCAGATATTTTCACCTCTTGGGCTTCCTGATTACTGAGAGAGCTCTGGAGAGTCAAGTGTAGGAATTGTGATTTTTAGACATCCTGTACTCAGGTAACTATTCTTGCATACAGAGAGATTTGTATCTAAGGTACTCATCACTCATGTTTCCTCTTAACCAGAACAATCCACAAGACACAGGCTTTTAATTCAGGTACCTCAAACGGGGCAATGCTGGTTATTGTTTGCAGCTTACTTACTTCCTTTTGGCTTGTGCTGTCTTAGGAACTTGTAACAACTATTTTAAAATTGAGTCACTGTCAGTTTTGAGGAAAAAATTTACATTGTTTCTTTGACAGTGTAAACTATGTTGCTTTTTTTCTGGTTATGGTTAAACTGTACTGGACTTTGTAAGATCATACCATCACTGGATATTTACGAAGCTTCAAACCATTCTGTTGTTTAATGGTCCAGAAAAAGAAAGTAACCTGAAAAACTGTTTGCCTGATTGTGACTGCAGTACATAACTCTTCATAACGAATAGAACACACAAAAAGACTTATTTTAAGCTATGATGTTACAAACATTAGTATTTTTTTTTTAATTCACACCTTTTTTTCCTGCGTTTTCATTGTTGTTGTTGGGTCTTTTAAATGTTCATTTTGTATCCAGACATTGGGATTTTTTAGATGAAAGGCAGAAGAGCAGTTTTGACCTCATGTTTCATGTTTTAGAGGCCCTGTTGATCTCAAACAACAAGAAAGCAAGAAAAGCAATCTACCCTGCTACTCTATTGAACTTGTTTTAGGCTATTCCAGGCTATTCCTGGAAAGTATACATCTTCTAATGTTGTTTTCCACTATTTACATTTTTTAGTTTATGAGATTTTCATTTTTCACATTGAGATTCTTCAGTGTTACTGATCCCACAGCTTAGACACCTCATGATTTATTAGCCTGTGTTTGTAGCTGATATGTGGCGTTTGTCATATCATTCCACATAAATATTCTCTCAACACTGCAGCAATATTATCTAATAAAAACACGATGAACAGAACTTCTATGCTTCTCCACGATTTTTTACTAAAATCAGAGCCAAATGCTTACACATTCTAGTCAGGCAGCTGAAGTTTGACTTCACTTACGACATTCACTAATAAGTGATAATTATTCATAAAGAGACAGTATTCTATTGCTACATATGGGGTGTACTGATCTTGAAACAAAATTGATGAGTGCTATCATCAGGTACAGAAAATTGCACAAAGAGGTTTATTTACAGTTAATAGCTATTCTATCACATATGATCTTCTGTTACAAAATAAAACAGGTTTTCTTATCTTTTACTATCAGACATTGTATCTCAATTTAAAGGCTTTAGAGATCTCTTACAACCAGTATTAGTGCAATAATACCTGACTGGAGCTCAAAACAATTCTGGAAGTAACATGAAAGAAACCTCTTTAATGATGTGACCTCCAGGTCTCAGAAGGATACAGCAATACCAAGAAGAAACATGACTTTTGTTCTGTATGAACAACCTTCTCTCACTTCTCCAGATCCAGATCAAGATGCTTGGGTAATTACATGCTGAAACAGAAGCTAGAATTGTGACCTAGCTTACTTTGACAATAATCCCTCAAGAGTCTTCAGGTTTGTAATATTTTTTGCAGTTGGTGGTTTCAACTACCTACTGTTGAAATATGTGGAAATCCTGAACAATTTGCTTTGTGGAAATAATATTTGACCATACAAAATATGGGATTGTTTAAAACAGAATTTGTTTGGGGTTTTTTTGGCTGGTACTAGCATGTATTTTTTTGATCTCTTCATAAAGCCCTGGCCATGCCAGGTTCTTTCTTGGTGACACAGAACATCTGTTGCTGTCTGTGGAAACCTTGGCCTTCTGTGCTCTGTGTGACTCAAGAGCCATATGGATAATGTTTACACAGAACCATTTGTAGCGCTGCTGATAACACAAGTGAGTGCTGCTTTTTCACATGCATTGGTAGATTTTTCTGAGCAGTCAGACCAGCACATCCCTACCCAAGCCATACTTTGGAAGTGTAGTCTGTATATGCCTGTCTTCAGTCAAACCTTTCCCTTTCCTGGAATGTTTCCAAGGCTTTCATATGTTAAAGCAGTGCTTTCCCTTACTAAATAAATAAAAGTGTTTTACTTGGTTTTCTCTTACTAAATCAAGGATTGAAATGAAAATGGCAAATACCCAAATGTGCATCCAGTGACTAATGTGAGAAAATGCTTTCTTACATCCCTAATGTATTTCCATAGCTGTGCCAGAATTTTGAGAAAATTCTGGCAGCTGAGCTCAAGAAATCCAACACTTATTCTTTATTTCATTGTATCTTTCATTAAGAAAGGAATGATCTCTGACCCAGAGAGTTTAATAAACAGCCTTGCATGGACTTTGGTGGACTGTGGATCAGTCCTGGAGGATTTATCTGCAAAGGCAGTTGCTAGGTTTTTTCTCACCTAATTATAAACATTTTTATATAAACATCTACGAAATCACACCAGTCAGGGGAAAGCAGAACATGACTATCAGTACTACTTTAGTGTCTGCTTGGAGATGAGAGGAATCATGTCCAGTTAGTTCTTATATTCCTCTATACAAAGGGGAACTCTAATCTTGAGACATTTCCATTTGGTTTAGTCAGATGAATCCCATCAGAAAATTTAATTGTCTGTTCTTCTCCTGTGAGTTCCCTTCCAGTTCCTAAAACATCTCTGCCAAAGATGAGGCATTTATCAAATAATGTGTGCTACAAAAGTCAACACTGTAATCAGGATGATAATTGCAATGCACGTTTAATTTGTAAAAGCAATTAAGAATACCTGCTCCTTTCTGTTTTGGGTTGACATCATTTAAGGCGTAATTGTTCTGGCTATTTTAATAGTAAAAAATGGACTAAATTTTTCAATTAGCCCTTCAAGTTGCACATCTGAAAGAGGTGAAGTTGTTATGATGTGGTATTAACTTTGAAAAAATTGGCCAATTATGTCTTTTTCTGCACGTGTAACTCCCCACTGTGCCTTCTAGAGTGTGGCCTGAAGAACAAAATATACCAGTGTAATGAAGATACAAAACCATTTTGCCTGGTTTATCACATGTAAACCATGTGATATTATTTATAACAAAGAAAAAGTTAAATTATATCAGTGTTCAAAAGAAGTCCATGCTTTTTAGCACCACAGCTTCATGATTTACAGTCTCTGAAGGGTACAGTGAAGTGTTTAGGGAGAAAAGACTAGCAGTCTTGAAATTCACGAGCAGATCATCATTTTAAAAACCTGTGTCACCCGTGCATATTTGGAGACCATGACAAATGTGAGTATAAAAATACACTAAAAAAAAAAAGGAAAATTGTCACAATATTCAACCTTAGTAATAAATTATTACAACTTTGTCAGAAGTATGGGAGAAATGCAAAGGTACTTTGGGGGACTTTAAATGGAATTTAAACTCTGTAGTGGTGGGAACACTCATTCAGCATCAGGAAAGCTGGACTGCATACTCATCTCAGCCTCAGGGATTTGCATTAATCTTTGTCAATTCCTAAGAAAATGAGTGCTATAATTAGCAGACTGTACACTAACCAAGCCTATGGTTGATGATGGAACATTTTGCAGCTAAGAGCACAAGTCCTAGAACTGAAAAAGAAGCAAGAATTTGTAACACAATGTTATTATGCTAGCTAGAATCGTATACAAATCTCATGAACCATCAGATGTCAGATATGACTATTGAATCTGTTAAGAGCTGTAATTTGTGTGAGTTATTTCACTCCCTGCTCTCAATTTCTGAAAGTACATTGAGTACCCCCTACTCTGAAATTCATTAAAACACCATATTCTTCACAGATACTTATATGCTTTAACAAAATCTAGTCTTCTGTTTCAGGAAAAGAGAAAGCTGAGAACAAAGATTCTGAGAATCCAAGAGAGTTCCAGCAATTAAAATAGATGTTTCAAGCATCCTAATGGTAGGTTAAGACAGAAGGGACAAAAAAAGGTTTGTATAATGTATGGCCTTTGCTACACTTCCTAGAAAAAAAGAAAACATCCTCCCAACACAAGCATGACAGTAAAAAATGTAGCATTACAGATAGCTTGAACTTTGTTTCCCTATACCAGTGTGGTAGATAGGGGAAAAATAAAAGGATGTGTGAAAAAATTACGTTCTTTTCCACAGGTGTTTCAAAAAGGTGACAGAGGCTGTTAGTATGAGCAAGCATAAAATTGTATTTTTAATTGCTCTCAGACTATTTAATGAACCAATGCGTACTCCCTTAAATAAACTACGAGTGATATTTGTCTCATGGGCATCACTGGTGTAAAAGTTAGGCATCAAACTTCTCCTCTGTAGCAATGGAAAGCTCTTGCCACTCTCCATTGACCACAGAAGCAGCTGAAACTGTCATACAAGGGCTGAAGCTTAAAAATAAGTGAGAAAATCTGGTTTTGTCCTAGCACAACAGTGTTTTGAAATGATGATTGCTGAATATTATTTTAGTGACAGTTTTTAGAATTTTTCCAAAAAGATGACTGTAGGAATGCTGAGGAAACAGATTTGTTTCTTTAGGGTAGAATCAAGAGACAGCCGAGAAGTGAATTTTGAAAAGACAGAAATAAACTCTATATATTCAGAAAATATAATCAGATCTTTTTTAAGTAATTGAGGCAGCTCTATAGTCACTGAGATAAAAAATTATCTGAAAGTGGGACCACAGGTAATTTTTCTTTTACTTGACTTTAGTATAATTTTCATGAACAATTTCTGCCATTTTTCTAACTTAGAATATGATTCATCAACTTGAAATAATTCTAAACCCTGCAATTTTTATTAGACGCTTGAGTTCATTGACAAGCAACAGAAAAGTTGCTATCTATGAAAAAAAAAATTGTCCCATTTTCCTTTCTCTGTGTGTAATTAACTGTCCATTGGAAATAACCAAACGATCATAATCAATACAGTTCTGATTTACATGAGGTGAGTGTGAGAAATGAAAAATAGAGAAGAAAGAAAGAATATAATCACAGTGCCACTGGACAACACTGGGAGTATTTTCTGGCAGACTTTTCAAAAAACTAAGACAACTCCAACTTGTCAACCTAGGAGGATACGCCATCATCACAGAAGTATCAGCCTCTGTGACTGGTTTAGGTTGATGTCAGTGCAGTTAAGAAGACACACAAATTGGAGCCTTTTACATGCTTGGATCCGCTGTCAAGAGAGCCAACAGTGCTGGGCTTTCAGGCATAGAAAATCAAACGCCAATGATTTAAAATTGTTCTATCAGATGCTTGGCCATGGCCAGCTCTTCCAAAGCAGTTGTCAGACACATTTGCGGTAGGGTGACTAATTTGATATATAATACAGGATTATCTGGCGATCACTTCCTGGTCTTCACCTGGGGCAATACAAGAAGAATTTGTGTATTTAGAACAGATTTTT
The DNA here is from genome assembly GCF_020740725.1 of Corvus hawaiiensis. Lineage (NCBI taxonomy): Eukaryota > Metazoa > Chordata > Aves > Passeriformes > Corvidae > Corvus > Corvus hawaiiensis. Next base: position 36,001,621 of record NC_063255.1, on the reverse strand, counting down.
ATGAAAAACTGCAGAAGCATCAGAAAAAATATGAAGTTTATTGAGGTAACAAAAAATACTTAGTAGCTGATGGAGCCTCTTATTTAGGAGTACCTGGCTAAATAAATTATTTTTATCTTCAGTTTCTTCCAGACTGGTTTGTTTCTGCCTACAGATACAATTCTTCTTTGGAAGTGAGGAAGTGCAAATGGCTGGTGTCTGGCACTCCAACTGGTTCTTTCCAAACAAACACACATGAAAATTTGAATTAATACCTGTACCTCCAGTATCTATTTCGGAAATAGTTGCATTTTATTATTCCATGTATGGAGCTTTGTAGCACAGTAAGTTTCCCTCCAGACAGAGTTAAAGTTGTACTCTGGCATACCAGACCTCCAACATACCCTAAGTGATCTTTTCCTACAGTGACTTTGTCAAGAAGTTTGTGATTTGTGATTAAGATTCACTGTAATAGTTTGTTCTTGCTGGTTTTATCTGTTATTTTTCAGTGTAATTCATCTCAACCAGTGACTTCAGAACAGTAAATGAAAGTAGTGTGCTGTGAAACAGCAGGAGCTGTGAGCTGTTCCTTCACACTGACATAAACCCACTGAAATCCAGTGGTATAAGTCCGCCACAGAACCGATGACTCACAGCAAAATACAAAAATTACCAATGCTTTTCAGTCAGTAAAATTGTCTTTAAGGTTATATACGCTTATTTTGTGGTGATGATAAAGCACCACATTAGCATTAATGTGATTTTTTTTTTTAAGTAGAGAATATTTGTGATTGGTTGCTATTAAAATTAGGGTGGTGACCAGATTGTGTTCATCTACTTTCTGTCCCAGGTATTGCGGGGTGATTAGCCCATCTTATTTTCCCTCATGACACTTTCAAATCAGATCGATACCTTCTTCTTGACAAAGCTAGCCATACTTGTCTAAGTATATATTGAACAAGTTCTGGCTGTTTGTTTTAGCTGTGAAACAGGTACCTGTAAACAGAACTTGGTTGGCATTAATACTGCCATTCACAGCACCTGTCTTGCCAAACATCACACCAGGTAGTATGGAAAACAAGCTTCATTAACAAGTTCACAGCACTGGTTCACAAGTCATTGCATAAAATTTGGCAGCCTGCCTTTAAAAAGAGCAGAACAAATGTTTGGGATATTACCCTCTGAGTTTAAAACCTGAATCCTACTGGGTTGCTCACAGATGACTTTGCATGGATAAATAAAATTACTGAGAAAAATTATATTAAAATGACACAAGTGTCTGGTTTTACCTTCCTTTGACAGTCAAACTGTAACAAAGGAATTAACATTCCCATAATTTGGAAACAGAAAGCTGATGTCTTGTTCTGCATCATTCTGAGACCTCCCTCTGACAGCAGAAGAAGCAGGACAAGGTTATCCCTCTCTTATTTTCTGATTAACTGTTCTCAGAAAACTGTCACTCTCCCAGACTTTTAATCTTGTCACTCTCCCCCAAATATTCCTTCTTTCTGTAATGTGCAAAGCATACCAGTACATTTCTGGATAGCATAACTAAAACATTTGCGTATGTATTTTTAACGCAAACCTGTGAGGCAGTAGATCAATTAAAGCATATTTCTGTGGATCCAAGGAGCATATCTGGGAATCAGTCTGCACATGTGATGAAAGCTGCATCAGTAAATACAGATGCATGTGTTATTTGGTTATTTGAAAGGACAAAAAGACAGCTGTGCAAGGATGCTTGTTATATTGCCTGCTTTTGTGATGCTGATTATACCCAGAAGTATAGTTAAACACAGAGGTTATCTTTGCTTTCTTACTTAGCACACTGATCTCTACCTTTGATTTCTCTATCTGCAGACACCAGTATTTTTTGTAACTCAATATAGAAGGGACAAATGCAACTTCATAGATTCATAGAATATGCTGAGATGACAGGGACCCATTAGGATCATCAAGTCCAGCTCCTGGCCCTGTGCAGAATAACCCAGGAGTCACACCATGTACCTGAGAGCATCATCCAAGGACTTCTTGAATTCTGTCAGGCTGGTGCTGTGACCACTTCCCTGGGGAGCCTGTTCTAGTGCCCAACTACCCTGTGGGTGAAGAACTTTTTCCTAACATCCAATTTAAACCTCCCCTGACACAACTTCAGGCCATTCCTTTGGGTCCTGTCACTGGGGCCACAGACCAGAGATCAGTATCTGCCCTGCTCTTCCCCTCATGAGGAAGTTGCAGACTGCAATGAGTTCTCCCCTCAGTCTCCTCCAGGCTGAACAGACCAAGTAGCCTCAGCTGTTCCACATGCTTCTCCCCAGACCCTTCTCTGTCCTCATGATCCTCCTCTGGATGCTCTTGAAGACCTTAATGTCTGTTTTTTATGTTGAGGCACCAAAAACTGGCCCCAGCACTCAAGGTGAGGCTGCCCCAGTGCAGAGCAGAGTGGGACAATCCCCTCCCTTGCCCAGCTGGCAATGCTGTGCCTGATGCACCCCAGGACAGGGTTGGCCCTCACACCGGAGAACTTGAGATATTTAAAGAGAATTTGTTAGGCAGTGAGAAGAACTCTTTCAGACTTCCATGTCTGTTTCTGTACAAGAGATTTTCTTAGGACTGGCACTAGGACAAGCAAAATTTGTATTATATTTTATATATACATATGAAAATCAGCTCAGTTTGGTTGGAGTGTGGTGCTAATAACACCAAGGTTTTGGCTTCAACAATTCGCTTAAAAGTTGGACTTGATGATTCTTGTGGGTCCCTTCCAACTCAGAATCTTTTGTGATGCTATGAACCTAACAAGACTTAGAAAGATTGAGGAAGTCAAATAGTATAACTCTCAGTACAAAGTCCATCACTATGCATAAAATACAAGCAAAGATAAGGACACACAATATGTGTTTCTACCAAGATCATGTCAAAATATAAGAAGCAATTAAAAGCCTTACTAGACCAAATGATTTCAAATGTTAAGAAAATTAACACTGCAGTTGAAAAACAAATGAGTCAAATTTGAGAAATGAGGGAAGTCATTTAAGAATATCTTCCTTCTTGTGCAAGAACAGACCCATTAGTACAAGACAAAATGAAAGGTTTGGGGATGTACAGATGTCTGTGTACAGAGGTCTGAATTAAGTGCTTTGAATTAGGCTATAGAGGCATGCATCTCCTCACTGACTCCAAGGACACTTAGGGAGCTTCACCTCTGAACCTTTTTGTCTGCTAAAGCGACAAATGTGAATACATATATCCCACCGACTTCAACATATTCACAAATTCTGCTTTCTTAGGCTGCTATTCCACTTCTATAACAAAGAATTCCCTAAATTTTTAGAAAATTTTTCAATAAACTTAAAGAACAAATGATATAAAGATGCAATGGATATTATTTATTTAGTTATAGGAATTAACAAGTGATGATTCAGGCATACTTAGCAATTTTGTTTTCATTTGAAAAACAGGAATACTGCTGAAGTTTACATTAAGAACTTCAATGCTGTCCTTCAATCAGTGTCAGTACACATCCAGTCCAGATGAAAGGAGAACAGCTGTATGAATCTGCTAATTAAGAAATCAAGAATTTTTTCACCTTAGTCAGATTAGTCAGGTTTCTTTACATCACTGACTACCTAAACACAGGGGGCTGGCCCTAACATTCAGTTTGATATTTCAGACACTCACTTAGTGCCTAGAAGGCGAGCTACAACATTTGAATGAACTTACTGGAAAATTCAAGTGCAGGTGTAAGTGTAAATGTACTAGAGTAATTACTCTGTAAAGTATTAAAAATGCTTAGCCTGGATTTACCAAATTAATAAAACCTTAAGAACTAGAGAACTTCCATTTTCAACTTGTCTGAAAAAAGATTCGATTCACTTCAACAAGGATTTACAAAGGCTCCATTTCGGTTTAGAGAAGCTGTACCTTTAGGAAAGTTAAACAAATAAAATTGTGTTAGACATGCTACATATTGATAGATAGCAGTATATATATACACATACATATATTCAAACGACAGTTAAAAAAAGTGCATATTAAACAAGTAATCCAGACACATCTAAAAGCAAATGCAGGGAATGAAAGTGGACAATGATTAGAGAAGCAAAGGAATAGGGGCTGGTGGTTCGTTTATTTTCTCCTGAACAGAAGACATAAGTAATTGATGTTTGTATACAGTCTAGAATCACACCAAAAAAACTGTCCTGAAGAGGTGGCAGGATTTCCTGAGACTGGTCCATCTGAAAAGAGGATGTAAACTGCCTTTAATTTTGTGTCTTGGTGGCTAACCAGGCTGAATAAGTTTAAGAGAAGAGACAAGAAGAGCTGTTTCACAATTTTCTTTCTAATTATACAAAGGACAAGTTCCCTATAGCTCAGACAGATGCATCAGGGGAGATTTCTGGGTGAGAAATTGCTCTGTTTACTCGGCCTGAAAATGACCTCTCTCCTGTCTACCTCTAGCCCATTGTTAATCAACCAGCTCAACCAGGGAAACAAACTGGAGGATCACTTTCCTTCTTCATGCCAATATTCATTTTGTACCCACTTAAAACCTGTCTGGGATACTTGGGTGATACAACCTACTGGCAGCAGAAACATGGCATAGTCTTTCACACTCTGGTAATCTGTCAATTAATAGACTTAGATTATAGTCTTTGTTAAAGTGAAGAAAAGATCAGTGTTTATTTATTCTCACAGATCCCATCAGGTAATTAGATGACCATTTTTATTTCTAGATAAGAAGTAGGAAAGCAATCAGAATTACTGTGGCTGAGCTGCTTAGAGACTATTAATTAACTGCATTACTGTGACTGAGCTGCTTAGAAACTATTAATTAACTGCATTAAGATTTTGATATGAAGTTTCATAGCTGTACTGACTAGACAGAGTTTTGGAGAGTTTACAATCCTTCAAAGTTCTGCAGTCTTATGTGCCATCTAAATAGTTTGCACTGCCAGTTCGCCTCCGTGGGTGTGAGGAACGCTGGCAGCATGAGCAAGGGATAGGTGTTGGCTCTAACCAGTGCTACAAAGAGAGGATTAAGACATGCTCAGAGCTTTGACAGCAAACAGGCTTTGCCTAACTCCAGTAAACAAGCTGAGGCTGAAGCTGGTCTGGTCAACTGATTCCAAGGGCATCAGAGGCAACCAACTAAATCAGAGCAAAAGATGAGGTTTTAGTCTTTTTTATTGGTAAGGGCAGTACAGTTCATTCCTACCCTGCTGAAATCATTCTTTCAAACAATCTGCTCATACTGAGATTAGCACAGATGACATGTTCTGGATTTTATTCACACAGGGAGAGTGACCAAGATTTCCATACATTGTAAGCGTAAATTTGTGTCTGCAGCCACTATAAATGAAAGAAACAGTAATATTTGGCAACAGCCTGTTTTGAAAACTAAATATGGAGTAAAATGAAATGCCCACATGGGGGAGTTATTGCAGAACAGTTAAGCCAGATTCTCTGTTAAAGCAAGCACTCCCAGACTTTGTGAAGAACCGTCGAACTGACAGTGGTATGAAACAGAACAGTATTATTCTCTGTAAGCAAAGCACTGGGCACCTCTCGTTTGTGCCTCCTTCATGTGGCAGGTTTGTCCAAATCACTCTTTTCCACATAGGTGAATAATAGTGACAAATACACAGTGTAGAGTAAAACCTCTAAATGTCCAAATATAACCTGAATGTGCCCAGGAAAATTATTTACACTTATTGAAAAAGTCATCATTCTTTAAAAAACTGTGTGCAGCCATGCTTGGATATCAGCTTCTGATTGAGCAAGAATTTTGAAAAGAGCCTAGTACCATCTATCATTGTTAAAATTTCAGACAACATAAACTGGAAGTGACATGTAGCTGAAAGGAACTTCACAGAGTTTGCTATGAACACAATAGAGCTGGCTGTAGCTGTTCAAATGGCTCTCTTCATATCCAAGAGTCAGAAGCACGCATGCACTCGTCTGCTGGGGCATTTTGAATGCCCCAGCCAAAACGGTGATGCAGCAGATGTCATATGTCCTCAAATCAAAATCAAAAACCTGTCATCTTTGCTGGGTAATTCCAGACATGAATAAAGGCACACAGCAAGAAAACCCATAACAGAAACAGATTTTACTTTTTAAAACATCACTGTGGCAAGAAAGAGAAGTCTCATAACTATGGAGAACTAGAAAAAATTCTTCTATAACTGGTAGACATCAGTGAGATACAGAAAAATCCCTGGACAACTGCATACTTAGGCATGAGCAATTTAAGAAAAGAAGAATTTTAGGCACTCAGATCTTACATTCTGGGGATTATAAATCAAATTCACTTCAGCATTTATGAGATATTCCAAAGATGAATAAGATTTTTTGGCTCTGCAGAGAGATAAATCTACAGTTTATTAGCAATCTGCAAAAGAACAAGAAAATGAACATCACTGTGAGGCTGGAAAGGCATGTCAATGTTTTTCATGTCTTTGAAAATGAAATCAAATTTTTGACTGTGTAATATTTACATTTAATATTAAAATTTATGACACTAATTAAAAAAGAAAATGAACACTTGCGCTCCAAAGTGACATAATCACCTCTGACAGATAAATCATCAACTTTCCTGATACTACTAGTAGTCACTGTGTACTGGGTACACCTTTGCTGTTCCTGAATGGTTGAAGCTGTTGTTTATAAATCATATAAACTTGTATTGCTACTAGATGGCAAGATTTGTGATTTCATTCATTTGCTCAAATGTTTGAGAACTTTGCACTCTGAAGAAGTCATGTGCTGCATTGATCTAATAAAAAGTCAGCTGATTTCTCACATTTGCCTTAGCCCTTTCCTGAATAAAAGTCAGGAATGTGTCTTCAGCAAGAAAAGAGGAGAAAGATGTTAGATGTTTGACAGAATTTACCCATTGTATGAAAAGAGATTATTCAGCTAATACAACTTTTAGATGAAGACAGTAAATCTTGTTTTGGAATGTTGATCACAGACACTTGCAAATCACATTTTCAAACAAGCACAAGACAAACTTATACCAGTACAAGGCCTGAGTGCAGAAAACACTTCGCTGACACATCAGATATTTAGTGGTGCAACATTATCCAACCAGCTTCTTCCTAAGGGAATGAATCCAGGTATGTGCTTCTGATCCCATTGTTATGAACAGATTTGTCATTCACTCTGGATAGACCAGAGCTTATCTCAGAGTGCCCACTGTCTCAGCGGAATGCTGTGTCATAAGGATCACTGAAAATCCCCAGATTATATGACTTTGATATGAGCCTACTCTGTGGCAAAACTTCTAAAAATTTTTCCTTCTAATGTGGCATCCAGATGATAGCCCAGTTAGACAGATAGACTAAGTCCTGTGTCCGTTGGTGCATAAACTAAAGCCTCAGGGAAGATGGGTCCAGCCTGGTTATATCATGGAAGTCATCGAAATAAAGTCAGAAGTCAAGGGTGCATAATAGCACATCTGGTCAAATGTTTAACGATGGCCTGATCCAGAGATAGTTAAAGTCCATGACAGACTCATATGGCTTTTGCAGGACTTCTGTAGAGCTACTATTTTGTTCATATTTTTTTTCCTTAACATAGGTGTGACAGAGCTTTCCTATTTTTAACTACTGGTTAAAAGTACAAAATCCTTGATACTTAAACCCTTTGCTACTTTTAGCATAATTTCAAAAAGTCTGCATTAGTTGTCAGTGAAAATTTCTATTTCTGTAGCTGAGGAATATATCTAAAATTTAGTTCATTCCCTTGCTAATGAAGTGTTAGAATATTACTCCTACTCATATTCCAGTCTAGCTCATATTTATTTTAGTACAAAAATAGCAAAGGAAGTAATACATTTAAATCAGCCTTATATGTCCAACAATGCTGTTTTTCTCTGTGAGCAATCATGCTTTTCAGCTAGACGCTATGCACAACCAGGAATAATTAAAAAAAAAAAAAAAATCGAATGCTAGTTCTTTATTTTGGAGTAAGGAAAGATTTTTAAAATCAAGATCTATCCTGTAGCTAGTGATTGAAGGGCAGTGATTGAATCCACAAGAATAATCAAATTCAAAGAACATGACTGCATGTCTCTGGCATGCAATGTCCTTTATTAGAGAACAAGGAAATGTTCACTGGGGGACTTCCAAAGGTTTGTCTTCACCAAAGAGGATTTCCAAAGATGCCTCCTTGTGTCTGCTGGTGGACACTTTGTGCTAGATGGTGCTCCAAGGCTGACCAGGGTTTCAGTTTGACTGGGTATCACTGGCAGTGAGCTTCAGTGAAGGCATAAGAGATTTTTCATGGCAAAAATAGTCATAAGAAGCACTCCTGTGAATTAAGATTAATTTAATTAAAATTGCCAGCTGGAAATGCACTGTTGTGGTGACACCGCTGGTCTCCCGGAATTGTATAGGAGAGACTTTTCTCTAACAGAAATTGAAGTCCCCGCTTGTATACCAGTATGTCTTCTCTCCTCAGTCAGCTGCTTCAGGGTTAGGCTTTGAAGCCTGTGCTGCTCACTAATAGTCTTCTTTTACAGACAGTCAAAAGAAGTGAGCATCTTCAAGAGAGTTCATCTCCTTCTAAGACAGATGGCTAAGACAAGTTTTCTTTTTCAGGAAGAAATTCTTTGCTCAGGCAGAAACTCTGTTTTACTGTGAGGGTGGTGAGGCACTGGCACAGGTTGCCCAGATAAGCTGTGGATGGCCCATCCCGGAGAGTGCTCAAGGCCAGACTGGATGATGCCCTGAGCAACCTGGTCTAGTGAAAGGTGTCCATCTCCATGGCAGGGGGGTTGGAACCACAAGATGTTTAAGGTCACTTCCAGCCCAGGCCATTCCATGATTCTATTCTGTGATTCTATGGAGTCATCTTATTTTTCTCATTTGCCTACAAAGGAAGCCAAGGTGAGTAGTGAACATTTAAACTTTTTTAAACTCTAATTTTTTTAGTTGAATAAGATGAATCCCGTATAAAATTCAGGAGACAAAAGCCATTAGTGTGTTTAGGACATATGGGGTAGTGGAATGTATAGTGGTAATGTGGCTGGGGGGATTTCTGCAGATTTAATTTGAATCTTTAACATGATTAAAGAGACTCTGGTTTCCAGTGTGAGTGTAAACAGGCCAAAGTGAGGAGGACCTTCACCTTTAAACAACCTTCCTTGTATCAGTATTTGGGTTAATGACTGGTGTCATTCATGGGCTGTCACAGTCACATTTTCCTTCTTATCAGAAAGTGCCTGCAAGCCCAGTTTGCGTGCATATGCACAGATTAGCCCACAGGAATTGCTGATGACTCTCTTCCTCATTTTTCGAGGATACAAAGCAGTGAGCAGCTACAAGCAGTTTCTTTCCCAGTATGCCTGTCTAGGCTGAGAGACTTTTTCTCCTCCTCCTCTTGGAGCCTTTTCTTTGTTTAGGCAGTTTCTTTGTGTGGTTAATCTTCAACATGCTTCATCTGCTTCCCATTCTCCTGCCTGCAGCCTAAGGCAATTACCTCAACTCGTTAACCAATGGAACAGCTTAGTAATGATCACATTTCTTCTGAAATAAATGATTGTTTGTATGATACTAACCCTCAGGCCATAAATTAAGTCTGCACAGTGCAAAGAAGGGCCCCAGGAAAAATAGCAAATGCCTTGTATTCTGTTTAGCAAAATATCCAAATATTTATACATCTCTTATTATGTTGCTTTTAATCTTAATAAAAAGACCTTTAAAATGGAGAGTAAGGCTCATTTCAGTGAAACAATCACATAGAATTAATTAGTGAAGAAATAAACACATCTCTTCCACGGCCACTGGGAACAAATATATCAAGAGCACTTAAATGCTGGTATATAATCTTTCTCCTAGGCAAGAAGATCTCTGTGTAAGAGGGACTGGAATAAACAAACAAACAAACAAGGTTAGTTTTCTTTATCCTGAAGTATTTGTTAAGACTGGCCAATTTTGTCAGAAGGCAACATTCAGTACACTACTAGTTTGTCAGTAACTAAATTAGTATAATCCTTAATTTGTGTCGGGGAGAGGAAAGCTTGAAAATGAGCTTTTGAATTGTACTGTAAATTGTTCAAATAAACAGCAATCAGGTAATATTCATTCTTTCTGATAGTCTCTGCAATTAATACCTTAATTTTAGTGCTTGTTACCTTTTAATAGGTTTTTCTTCTCTTAACTCATTCGTATTGAAAAATAAACAAGTGCAGGGACAGACCTAATGTTACAACCTTCTCATAGTGTTTAAATTAGGTTTAAATGGTCCTTACTTGAAGCTGGAAGAGAAAGGGCTTGGGCTGCAAAGTTTTGAAATATGACTCTTTAAGGGAAACTAAACTTCAGAATCATAAGTTAGATTGATTTCAGCATTCCAAGTCCTGTCATGTGGAACCAATTTAATAGCCTTAACCTCAGAAGGGGGCCAAAGGCAGAGCACCAGTGGAGGTGACTGCTGTCTCTGGTAGTTAGATTCAATAAAGGAAAAATCTCATTGTTAAAGTTGCATGTTCTGTGTGATTTTCATTTACTGGCAGAAGTCCAATGTGATAAAAGCTATGAAATGGCCTGGTTATAGTTAAATGCCTGAGTGCATATTTCTAGAAGACTTGTTCTGTTACATTGCATTTTAATCTCCACAATCTTCTCATTGGAATTATATCCTCGCCCAGCCCCTTTTGTATTTAATCCTGAGGACTCTTTCTAAGGATTTCTAAAAGAGGAAGCAGAGGAGGAATCACAGCTGGAAGAAACCATACTGCTGCACGTGTGAGGGAAATGCATGAAAGATGGAGAAAGAGAGTGTTCACTGTTGAGCAATTTCCATGGTTTGTCATGATAGGGTAGTCACAGCTTGATTTGTCCTTTCAGGTACACAGGGTATTTGATTTTCATTAAACTGAGGCAGAGAGACACCTTTCAAAGAGATGGCCTTGGAATTCAGCAGTGTCTGGTCACCCCTACATGAAGTAATCCCAGATTACATGAACTTCTGACTAGACTACTATGAAATCACATTTTTTATCTTTGCTGAATTAGAGGTTTCAGCTCCAGAAAACTGAACAGAGCATTTGTTCATCCTCTTAAAATATACTTTCAAAAGGGAGCAGATTGTCAGATATCAGCTCAACTGCTAGAGGATACTGTTTGGTGGATTCCTGTCTTTGCTGTTTTCAGGAAATTAAAATCCCTGCTGCCCCTGAAAATGCCAAAATTGTCACACAAACTCTTTAATGTTGTATCACTGCAACAGATTCTAATGATGAAATTGTTGAGAGGATTCAACTGGGAATATATGTGACTGCTCTGGGAGACCGTACAGTGGCACTCCAGGAGAGTGTTTGCATGCCCTGGGATTTCCCAAGGAAACAGAACTGTCTTTGAGTGCAGGAAAGCAAAGGTAGCCTAATGTGTACAAAACCTATACTTAGGAAACATGTTAAGGTGACTAAGGAACCAGTAATTTTGTAAGTTTTTCTGTCATAACAAAGTAGAAGATCTTATTATGGTGAGACAGGAACACAGAGATGTGGCAACTATGTAGTGAGTGGAACTCTTAGGTTTGAGGAACAGACCTGTCTTTGACAGAACTTTTGAAGGCAACAGTACTGCAAAATCCAGCTTAAAGATCAGATTTGCAGTTAGACAAACTCAGTATAGAAGGAAAGCTCAACTTTTTTAGTAGAGTGTTACTAAAGAAGATTTTTCATCTTTGCAATCATGTTTAGTAGCAGTAATGCATTTATAAAAAATAATGTCTTTGTTGTGTTCAAGTGATCTTTTCTTGCCTTTAAATCCATAGCTTTAGAACTACAGGGTGAAGATTTATAGCATTGTGATTGTTACTTGCTGAGGTTCTGCTTCGTGCTAATGGAATGCACAGGTTTTGACAAAATAACAAGTAAATTTTGCTCTAAAAGCCACCTTTTCTTCTATTTTGATTAACTTGAGCTTCTGGAACAGCATACTAACAATAGTACTGTGTTACTTATCATAGTTATTTGCTCTGCAGGAGTAAGTAATTCCTCTTGGGCAAACTCAGCAGGAAATGGGATAATGGCATTCATGTCATTTAAAAGCCTAGTGGAGAGGAATGAAAATTAAAATAATAAAATCCCAGTACCAGCGTTTTTCAAAAAGTGGAGGAATTTTCACTTTTGGTTAAAATTTCCTTCATCAAAATATAGTTGCTTTGCTAACCATACAAACCCATATGTCTTTATATGCTGATGGACGGTGACAGACTCATATTTTAAGGATGTTAGTAGCAGTCAAGTTTGCTAGAGCTTGAATGGGTGTTTACACACTTTTTTGATGATTGCTGAAAACTAACTACGTTATAACGAACCTGTTTTGGCATTGAGATCACAACTTTGTAATGTATTTGTTGGTTGCTTTTCCAATGAGCAAAGTGAGGATAACTTGTAACACCTGGGACCTTTTTAACAAACCTACAAAGATGAAATCTTTTTATCTTTAAAACCAGGTGGAACTGCGTGACTTAGAAGATTAAGCAAGATGCTTATAGTAGTCAAACCACTTATCCCCCAAGCATTAGACAGAAGCATGTGGCTAATGCTGGTCTCAGAAGGATATGGATGGGGTATCCTTTGAGGGTACAGAAAGTAACCACTTATTTATCCTTGGAAAGCAGCAGAGATGGGCTTGCTGTGTTTGTCTTAACATTGGGCAACCTTGAACTACATTTCCACCTCATCCAGGGAAAAAAAATGCACATCTAAACCAAAAGTTTGCAATGCTGTAATATAATAATAATATAACTTATAATAACTTTGTGTAATTTCAGAGCCCTGTTACTCTCTGCAAAGCAGGGTCATGGTGACACATGGTTGAAACCCTGGTTCTGAGGCTACAGTGCGGTGCGTTATGGTGGGGAAATTAACACTGGAAAATGAAATGCTGGGGGATTTTAAAACCCTCTACATTAAATGGGCAAGTTCCATTTCCTTCAAGTTGTAAACACTCTTTGAACAAAGAGATATGTTCCAGCATACAGTTTTCAAAGCAAACCCTGACCTGACTGAAGTCTGTGGGAGGCCTGCCATGAAGGTCACTGCAGATGAGGCTGGGAGTTCTCATTAAAGAGGAGCGGCTTGAGTCTTTCTGTCCCCACAAAACTTTCTTTCTTCCTTGTTCTGGAAAAATCCACTCAACACTGATGGCTTATTCAGCCTGGAAATCTGTAAATAGGCAGCAGATATTTGCTCATGATTAAATAAGATAATGTTCTCTCTGCTTATGTGCGTGTACATCTGTGGCCTTGCACAATCTGCAAAACTGAGCCTCACTGGATCAGGACTCCTGCAGACATGACATGCTGAGGGATGATCCAGAGTGTCCCTTCTTCTCCAGATGATGAGCTGCTGGCACATACTGATCTACTTCTGAACAGCAACTGCTTAAAACCACAGCTGACAGATAAACACATCAGTTTATCAAACCTGAAAGGGTCTAGAGTAGAAGTTTTCAGGCTGTGGATTGCAAAACTGTGGGGGTCTGGAGTCTGCTTTTAAAGGGTCAGTGAAAAGTCACAAAAGAGAGCAAATCTGAATGCAAATCTGTTTCTGGCATTCATATATTGGAAGGATATTGAAAACTACTGAACTAGAAGACAAAGAGTTGAGAAGACAAATATTAATAATGTATTTCAGAAATAACTTAAGCATGACTTTTACTCCTCAGGCTGTATGTTAACTTAGGATAGAGAGCATAAAAATCCAAGTGTGTTTTTATTTGGCAGGTCAGCCAAAATTTCTTCAAAGCTATGTCCATGTGTCAAAGCAGAAGCTGTCCGTTTCTAGATTGGTAGGGTTATTATTATGCAGTTTTCTGTGTCCCTCTAAAGAAAACAGCCCAGCAAATGTTTTGTCTCAGTTCACATATTTTCACAACTGTAATTATATGCATGGTAGCACTGCAAGTAGTTATGTTTGGTTCTTTCTTTCTACATGAATATACACAGATCTTCCAGAAAGAGTGCCCTGGTTTTATGCAAGAGTGTAATTTCTTTGTAGGGAATGGAGATGGTTTCTCCTGTTTAACCTACCTGTTTCCTTGCCATCCTTCTAACACAGCAGACTGTAGCAATTACTGAGCTTTGAGGAAAATCTCTCCAATACAGGCCAAACACTGCAATTTATCTGATGCCTTGGTCTCCTTTTCAACATATATTTTGGTGATACTGACCTCTTTTATTTTTTTATGGTTTCTCTTAAAATAAATATGCAGGATATTTGCAATGTCTTGTCTGCCAGGAATTTATAGGCTTTCTAGCTGCCTTGTGAATAAACTGGTCCTTGGTGTAGCTTATGGGATACTGCTTTCCTTTTCCTGTGCACACAGAGAGAAGTACCTCGTGTGTAACGCGAGCTCTTTTCAGCTCCATTTCTTACAAAGTGACCCACGTTTCCTTTCACAGGTAGAGTCACACAGTAAGAGTCTGTTTCCTAAACAGATGCTGTGAAACCTGGGGAAGGACCACATATGTTTTGATCAGGGAATTCTGTTTTCTGAGAGGCAATTGCAGAGGCAATTTTTTGTGTTCACAGGAATGCAAATACAGTTCACTGGGTGTAGAAAATGTATTTTCATAAAGGCCAGATACTGCTGGCACCACTGTCACTCCTACTGATAAGAGAACATGAACACTGCTTGAAGCTCAGTGAAAAACCATCCACCCTGAGGAACATCGCATTTAAAAGTGCTTGGATGGAGATGACAAGATACAGATTTCTAGTTAGAACAGATCCAGGACAGCTCTGTATATGGGCAACCTTTGGGTTTTATCCTTAGATCTTTTGAGATGGGTGACTCATATATTAAAATAATTGTACTGTATATTTGAGGAGCATTAAATATAACTATAACAAGCTCTGCAAGATAAACATTAACTGAGAGTTATTCAATGTTCAGTATTTGTTTTAAATGGCTTGTTGGTTGTTCAGACAGATCAAGATTGCAGAGCTAAAACGTTTGTCCTTATATCCAAGACAGATGGGAGTGAGAAGGATCAAGAGTGGCTTCATATCATTATTTTATTCCAATCCGTCTCCTTTCCAGGAACACAGCTCAGCTCTGACCCTGCATGCCCTCCTATATGGGATCAGCACCTGCTCTAGACAGCTCACCAATGATATTTTGCATAAACAAAAATTGAATATATGTAATTCTGTCCTTAAAAATTCAGCTTGTTTGACAGAATTCATGATCTATAGAGGAGTAAAATTATGAAAAAAGTAATAATGAAAACAGGATTTGCTTTTTTCTTTTTTCTGTTCCTTCTCTGAATCTGTTTAGTTACCACTCTGTACTTGAGGGGTATAAGCAGAGTTTTAGAGAGAGTATTATTTGAAAAGAGTGTGTGGTATTTCATCCAAGGTTGAAATACCATCAGCTAAATCCTTAACTGCCAGCAAAGTGCCTTGCTTTCATAACAGGAAGGTGCCTGACTATCAAATAGCAGGCTGAAACAATCTTTCTTCCCAAAGAATCCTATTATTAGATATATAACCACTAAGACACAATACATATGGAGCTCAGCCTGTGTTGAAAGAAAAGTATTTATATGCAGAAAAAAACCCCTCAAAGTAAATTCTTATCAAGAGAAATGTGTCTCTTGAACTCTTAAGTAACTAAAATGAGAAAGGCAAATTACATCTTCATCTGTCCTTGTTCTCACCAATCACCCTCTGTATCCTTGGGAAGACTTTAAGAATGAGGTGGGAATCAGTTTGTTCTCACACCTTTTCAATGGTGCATTGAATGTATAATTTAGGAATTTTTCCTAGATATCAGTAGCTTGGATATAAGCTCTGACAGGGCCTTGATAATCGATCATTCTTTACAAGGTGAAACCGAGGCCAAATCTTGGGACTACTCACGTGAGTGAGGGTAGTTGGACACTTGTTGTTTATATTAAAGAAGGCATGAATAAAATGTCTTAGGTATAGGTAGTCAGCTGGAGGTGGCCAGAGCTACAACCTTGGGGGACAGGATGCCTTTCCTGTGAGATACTCTGAAAGAACAGCTCAGTACACATGAGCTCTGCACACTCAAAGCAAGGAGAGCATGCCTGAAAAAAAGACATTCATACCACTGGCCTATTTTAAGAATTGATTTTTAAATACGGTGCTTAAATTCAAAGAATGAACATAGAAAGACCTCTATGTCTGAATAACAAGTTCTTTTTTCCAGAAAACTGCAACAGCACCCACACCACCCTTAACATTTTTTCAAATGTTGGCCTTCCTCTCTCGAATTCCAGTTTTCAAGTCCCACCCTCTGAATGATGACAAGTTCTGCTGCATTTTGGTCTCAACATATTGATGAAGCTTTAAACCATGCGCTTAGTAGCAGAGGATGTTTCAGTTTGTGTTCCGTGCAGGACTGCAACAGGGTGCCCAAATGCACTTATTTGTGTTATTATGTGCACACTTGACAAAGCCTGAGGGCAAAAGAACTCCAAACATTCATTAAGGCACCACTAAATGGAAATCAAACCCAGGCTCTCTAGTACATGTTTTTAATAAGCATTTTCAACAGATGGTGGGAGGCAAAAAATGCTTCTCTTGTGTAGAAACTGGTTCTTGACTGCTGGAAAAGCCATTTTTCCTAGGAAAAAGGGCAATATCTGAAACCCACTCTTACTGAGAGAATTTTAAAAAATAGATTTAAAAAATATGATTCTTAAAGTGAAATCTTGAAAGATACAGAGGTGTTTTCTAATGAAATAGGGATAGGATGTCTGAAAGAGAAAAATGAAAGATGTTTTTCAGTTGTATGTTTAATTGTATCTGGTTTAGTTTGTGACTTCTCCAAATTTTATACTCTCAGACTTTGAGGAGAGGGAAATTTGCCTGAATTATGCCTTTGTACTCACTATTTCTCTAGTGAGTTTACTCATGCCTTATTTTTGTGACACCTGCAGTGGAATTAAAATTATAGTGAGCTCAGTAAGGAGAGAAATAGCTAAAGGAGTTCTATCCTTTTTGAATAATATTTTGCACACTTAGCAGTTAGTCTAACTGTTTCAGAAACTGGCAAGGCCATTTCTACCCCTGAAAGGAGGTGATTTCTCCAGAATTCCCCTGGAGAAATCAGAGGAATTAGCGTCTTTGTTATTTCACATTTGGGAAGACTCTTTGTGTATGCTATGACCCATCTGGCTGGGTGCAGTGAGGAAGCACTCATAGCAACACACTGCATGTCTATCTTACACTGAGCTTGCCTGTGCCTGTCTTTTGGCTATGCACTCTGCTACTTTAGTGAAAAGTAATCCTGATTTTTAAGGTGTGAGCTTAGAATAAGGTTCTCTAAACATAACAATATAAACTCCATGAATAAAGAGCTGCAAACTGTTTGTCTGTCAAAGTGGTTAGAGTAGTAGACACTGCTTTTGTCCCACAGGGTTTCAGCTTCAATAAATCAGTTGACAGAACAGGTAGGAAAGAAACTGAAAAAGGTACAGATACCTGTGGCTAAAGCCTTCTTTTTCAGCATGCCAAAGGCTGTTTGATCTTTTGTTGGAAATCATCCCTTTCAAACACTTAAGATTTGTGGTAAAGATCCGTTCAGAAGTGGACACCATTTTCCGCTTTTGTTAGTTTGCTGGGTGAAAAAAAAGAAAAAAAAAGGGTGGTTTAAATGTCTGGGCTTCACAATCCAGGGAAAAATGAAAACTCCAGGAAAAACACAGTTCAAGGTTGGCAGGAGTGGAAAAACAAACAAAAAACCCCTGTGGGAATGAGTGAGGCAATAGGCAAACTTCATAGTGAGCAGAAGAAAGGCAGATTTCAAACTAAAATGCTTACCAGGTGATTGAGATATTTTGCCTTAAAGTTTCAATAAACATGTCCACTGAAGAGTATCAGCTGTGTCTACAGTGGCTGGTGTGAAACAAAGAAACATCTGTTATGTATATATTTTGGCCACTTTGGAAAGCTTGGAGCCAAGACGGAGGGTCAAGAATGCTATGTATACAGGCATATATGAAATGCATTTCTCAAATGTAAGCAGAGCTAATGTTCTGGCTCTTTGATAACATCCCCTGCAGTGAAATTGCCACCAAGAGTGAGTTTGCAGTGCCTTCACTCTGCATACACAGAAGTACAACGTGGCTCTGTGCATAGTCAGCCTAGCTAAAAGAGAAGACCCCAGTCAGCCACAAGCCCAAGCATATCTGGCTGAGTAGAAGGTAAACACTTACCCTTGGACTCTGCTTAGAATAAAAACTACAAAAGCTGCCTCTTCACCTTCACCTCCACAAAACATGCGACTGTAGAAATCATGATTATTTTCCCTAAAAAATAAACACAATTTGGTTGCATACAGTAAAGAGATCTTTGCTTTGTTTGAAAAAATATAAGATGGATGCACACACATATAGACAGGGTTTCATGCTGTCTGAGATACTTCAGATTTTATATACCTTGTTTTGTGTCTTTCCATCCAGCCAGCTCTATATCCACTGACTTGAAAATAGAAAGAATTATATCTGAGGAAGAAAAGAAAATATAGTTTTTATTTTTTCTAATAAGTGTTTAGCCTGGATAATATTCAGTCTGGCTTTGTCAGTTAACACACATCAATATGTTTTTTAACCAAGCCATACTGAACAGGTTGATGAGTCAAAATAAAAGGCCTGCAGTGGGACAATGGGATTTTCTTGGCAAGCTTTGTGTCAAGGTTGTATTAATGGCATAGCAGAGAAGGAGTTCAGGAAAATGAAAACATCACGGGGAAACAGGAAGACTTAGGGAACTGTAGGATGGCTAGTTAATGAGCCACCATATGTGCTTGCACACAGCAAAGCCAGTCTTGTGCTGCAAAGGTGAAAATGACAACAGAGAATCTTGCTAAAAGCAGACATGAACAGAGAAAGGTATGATTCCCTAAACTGTAAATCTCAGATGGTTTTACCCTCTTTTCTTCTGAGGTTTCAGGGCAAAAGGTTAATAGCGGAGGATGATGTGAGTGCAGAGCACTTGGAGAATCCTCAGTCAGTCTTAATTATTTCCACAGACCCATCTCACCACAGAGAGACAAAAACTGCTAATAGACACTGCCTTCAGAAACCATTACCCGAATCTGGCTGGCTTCCTCTTACCCAGCATGGCTTGCCAAAAGTGACATGTTCAGAAATTGTGGAAATAAATGGCAGTGTAGCAAGGGATAATGTCTAATTGAGGCATTTAATCTGTAAACACTGAAAAGAAGGGAAATAATCCAGATCTTAATCTGTGCAATTATTCATGTGAATGACATCTGCTCTGTCTGGCTCTGAGGCCGAGATAATTAATCCATGGAGAAGAGGTTTTGCCATACACCTTGACAAAAATCTTAGAGTAACAAAGTCCACAAATAAAACAATATGGATATTGTGGGATAACCTTTTACCTGAAAGGCAGTGGTATGACCAGTGGCTGTTCAGTTACAACCTAGCTTCTTATCTAAAAAAGGAAGAAATCTGTGTTTCCCATAGGAATCACTTTACTCTGGAAGCTCCTCCCCTATTTACACAAATGTGTTTGGTACATGTTTGCAGATGTCTTTGGAAATGCATTTACTCCCTGAGAACCAGAGGGATCAGCAGCATAAGGAAAGAACATATGGTGAAGTCTTAGCCCCAGGGGGTATGCAGATTGGACTTTGCTCTGCATTTTTCACGATATATGATTCTTCCCATGGAAATAAGTTGGATTTAGGAGAAAGGTATTGTATTAAAATTTCAGAACAGAGAATGCTCTGAAGAACAACTACTTTTTCAGGAAATTAATACTGCCTCCCCCAGTGCACATCGGGGAAGTCCTTGACTACAGCACCGAAAAAGGTCTTATTTTTTGGAAACATTTGAGAAAGATCAGTGAACTAGACAAATATATACTCAGGAAACAGAAGTAGTTGGAAGAAGGTTTATCTATGGAGAAACTCCCTCTGCCTGGCAGAAAGGAGAAAATACATCGGTTCCAAATTTTCTACAGTAAAAGCTGATAGAAAATTTTTGGTACTGTCTTATCAAATAGCATTCACCAGCTTTTTTAAAAAATAAGTCTTTGATTTTTGGCATGATTTGAACAGGCACTGTGCCTCAAGACTTGAGCACAGCCATCAGTGCAGAAGTCTTTCTGAGCCTCAAAATCCTGGCGGGAGCACAGGCCTTCCTTCAGCGCCACTGCTCAGCACACTGCTGTCCACAAGAGACTCAGGCACTTGAAGGAGGAGGTCAGCACCTTCATAGTCATAACTGCTGAAATCAAAGGCTTCAGGCATGGAGGAGGACAGCAGCTTTCCTTGTATAACTGCTAAATTCAAAGGTTGTTGCAGTGAACATATACAAATTGGTATCCTTTAAGGTTTGTCTCTGGGAAAAGTTCAGATGGATTTTTTTATTTGAAACAGATAGATAGTATGGATATTTTTTATCATCAATGGTTTGCTTTTTCTAACAGGGAGACTATTATTATAAAACATCTTCACATTTCTCATTCATACCATTTCATATTAACTCAATCCAGTATCCATGAGAAACAGATCACAGCAGAGATTCTCTCCAGTTTACCTGGCCCTTAAATGGTCAAGACAGCTACACTGACCAATAGTAGGAAGATAAAATTTACATTTTACTTAAAAATGTGTGATAAAAACCAATACATTATATGCCTACCAATGAAACACAAACCAATGATCATGACATGGGCGTATGAATCTCAAAATTAGATCCTGTATGTGCAAAAATAACTTTCTTCCTTTAGGCCCCATTTAAACCTAGAGGGACTGGAGTTCACTTTTGCAGAGCAGAGAGAGTAAAACATCAAACTTACCAGATAGGTTGATAGTTTGTATTAATGAAGCAGTGCTAGTAGGTAATTACAGAATCATCTTTTGGGCAGTGTACACACATCTGTTGGACTAAGGAAAAGATGTTTAAATTGTGTTTACAAGTTATGCCACAGCTTTAAATTTACATGGCTTTTAAAATGCTACATGCTACCAACATATAAAGAGGTTGATTAAGATTTTGCTGAAGAATAGCAGGCATTCTTCCACAAGACACTTCACTAAAATTTATGGGTATTTAATGTACTTCCAGAGGACAAAATTATGTATACAAGTTCTCTGACCATGCACCAGTCATTTCAAGAGCCCCAAAGTAGTTAAAACCCTAAATTTATAGTAAAATAGTTTAATATTGTTACTAAACAAAATTGAGAGTTCATGGAAAGGACAAATACAAAACATATGCTTGCAAAAATAGCACTGGTAGAGAGTAACAGTATCAAAACATGTCCATAAGATCTTTAAGTTTTGCAAGCTGCATCTGAAGGCTAATGAGATTTCAAACTACAGTATGTCAAATTTATGAGGTGTAGAAGGACATGTCCCTTACTCTCATGTAAAATATTGGGCAATAAAAAAAGTTTAAAACATTCCTGAGCTGATTTGAGTTTAAAGTTATGCCCTGACTGGGCTGGACTCTGGAGAAAGTAGGTGGTGTTTTTTCCTGCCTTCCAAATCTATCATTCTTAGTATTTTCCCAGTGCCGGTGTCTGGAGCATGTAACGCTAATGTATCTTCAGCAGCATGAGGTCAAGTGACTTGATATTTACAACACAAATCTCATGGGAGTTTTCAGAGTTGTCTATAGACGAAGAATTATAAAACACTATGAAAGGAGGGGCTCAAAAAATTTGATGTTCAAGACACATTCTTTGTGCCCTCAAAGAGGAAGAAACACTATTTTACACATGTCAAAAAATTGTTTTTCTTCTTCTGTCTGTGTTGTGCAGTTGCTGACTGTACATTGTTACATGAACAGTTACTCTTTTATTTTACTTAAGAATGTGTCATGCTAATGTATGAACACCAGAGCACTTACTCTGAGCACCAGAGCATTCTGCAGATTTGTTTTTCCTTTAAGTCACAAAAAAATCCATAAATCCATGAAATTAAAGTTACTGTAAAGCTAGTGATTAAGTCTGGGTCTTTTTGAGCTGTGTTCAGTCCTCTTTTCTACAACAAATTTAATTTCAGATCTTGGCCAAGCCAGCTCCTTTTTGCCTGTAAAGAGTGAAAAGAGCATCTTCCCTGAGAGGTGTCTGATGAAGCTAGTTACACTAAAGATTGTACAGACCTTCTTAACATATGAAGGAAATTGATTAAAAAATATTTTAAAGAGAAAATAAACATTCCTTTTTTCCTGAGTGCTCTCTGGATTCAATAACCATACACATAACACTTCCTTAAAGCAATAACTCACAAAGATTGTGTGGATGTGTATCATAAGGTGTGAAAGTTAGTCCAGACAATTCTAGAGCCTCACAAGGATAGATACAAGAGCAAATAATAACAACTTTGAAATCCTGTTCTGAGGCACTGTAGATTACAGTTACCAAGTGAACAAAGTGTAGTAAACCTGAGAAACTCAAATTTAAATATAATTTCTGTTTTGGTTTTTTTTCTATTAAATTATGAACAGGTACATTTGGGTTCTTGAAACAGCTTCCATTATGCCTTAGGTACTATTGCAAGGGCTGGAAGGAATTTGCCTTTAAAATTGTTTAATCTAATTTAGGGCTCAGGAGACCAACATGGCTTAATCTTAACCACATGATAAAAACTGTTGAGTATATATAAAAGTCATTATCTGAATTTTATGGGCTTGCAATTTTTGCTTTGGAATAATTCTGGTAGCCATACATTGTGCGTTTACCTTATGCTGATGACATGTACTCTTGAACTCAGTTTTCCCATAGCTTTTGTCTAAGATTGGAGTATAAATGTTGAAAGTAGAAACTACATGAGATTTCACTTGAACTGCTCTTTCATTTCCTCCTCATAGCAAGACTATGCATGCCACCTTGTTTTTGAAAATAAGTTTCTCTTTGCAACACAAGAAGGCTCACTTCCATGAAGGCATTCCTGACAGGCACATTTTTCTTCTCCTAGTTTAATTCCTAGTTCTTAATTTCATCCCTGTATAACATGGTAAGTGTCTGAGTTCCCTCTGTGCTGCTGTGCAGTCAAAGACACTCACACGGATTCCTTCACCTTGAAATCTGTGGTAGGATCTGGAAGCATTTGCTTATAATAGGAAACCACGCAACTGGATCATGGGATTGCACCTGGGGAGTCTGGAGAACTCCCCACTCTATATGCAAACAACAACTGTGCAGCAATCAATAGCACAGACAAACACAGACCCTTTTTTTCCTGGAAATGGAAAAGGCCGTGTCCCTGATTCAATGGCTGCAGGTCTTGATTTTTGCCTTGCCAAAAGAAAGCCTGTGTTCAGAAACCAGCAAGGGGTAATTCAGCTCATCAGTAAAAGAATTGCAAAGCAAAGAAAAGCTTTGCAAGCTTTTTTTGCAATTCTTATTCCAAATGAATAAGCAAAGAAAACAAGGCCATGTGCTGTAACCAGGTGTCATGCCAATATTTCAGTTCCAATTGCCTCCATCTCTTCTGATTCTTTAAAAGTAAAGGGAATTGGCATGCATGTGTAAAATCCAACTGCTGACTTTTGGTCTATTGTCTCCCTCACTGTCATTCCTGAACACCAGCACAGCCTATAGAAACTGTCTTTAATCTTTCCTACACTTGTCTTTTTCCTGAAAGCTTTTCCCATTGTGTGTTCTGGGAAATGTCTAATGCATTAACAGCAAGCGCAGCTGACTCGGGCAGTTCTGAAGCTGAGCACTTGTCAATTTTAGTTCGGGGTGTTATCATAACAAAATCCAGCCACTCTCTGCTAGGAATGCATGTGCTGCACACTCTGTTAAATCTAACTCTTTGTTCAAGGTACAATACCTTTTTGCTTAAGAATGATAACAGCAAAATGTCAAAACAAGGTCTAGAGCCTTTTTAGGCCAGTATCCAGCATGTTTAATACCAGACTTTGGCAGCATGCAGACAGGAATAGCAAGAACTGAAGCAGTGACAGTGGAGAAAGGGATGCAGTCAGGGCTTTCTGAATGGTGACATTTGTTTGCAGAAGCTTGAGACTTTCTGCACGCTGATGCCAACACAGCTTTGAATTGGGTAATGGGAAAGAGGAGCTGCTGAATGAATGCAGGGATTCACAAAAGATGGTTCAGGTCCATTCCAGGGTAGGGGAAGCGGGGTGGATATCTGAAGTGATATATCCAGAAGTGTATGCATCTGCATACATATGTAAGTAAGAATATATACATGTATATACATATATACATACATGTGAGTAAGAGAGACAGAGGCAAATGCATACTTTGGATGTGAGCTGCGTGCCTCCAGATGCACACTGAAGCAGAACTGTGCTTTGTTATAGTGTTAAATCTGGAAACAACAGATGGAGACTTTCCGAGAAGAAAGGGGAAGATTTTCTGAACATGAAGAATGCTCCAGTAAGGATTACAGCATTGGTTAAATGTGGCAAAGTGATTGTGAGACTCCTTAAAGTGCTCCTGGACATGCCATGCAGGTGGCTGCTCTGGAGAACCTGCCTCTTATCAGCTGTGGCCTGTGGCAGCAGGAGTGCCTCCCTGGCTCACCAGCCTCCTGTCCCCACCAGCCAAAGGAGCTTGGAAAGGTGTTGCAAGGTTTGCTTCCAAGGGATCCTTGAAACAGTGCTGTAAAGACTTTGATGGTGACTGGGTGATCAAACCTTGAAAGCTGAATTTCACTTTTTTTTTTTTTTTGTCTGGTGAAAAAGCAACTGTAATATGGTTAATCTTGATGTTGCTGATGAAGTTGTCTTCTTCAATAACATAAAACTTTGCTTTGTGTCTAGATGAAAATGCCCCAGTCATTTTAGGGCAGACCTTTGCATTAAATATACTAAGAAAAGATCAGAGTAAATGGGCACATAGGAGAGGAGACAAGAGATCTCTTTGTTTAACCTATATGCAAAATTTGATTGAAGCAAATGATCTGAAGTAAAGTAATTTCAGCAAAAACAATACAGCACTATGTTTTATATTAAATAGATCTATCTATCTATACTGGAATCAGTGAAAACAGAACCCATTCCAGAAAAGATGGCTGCAGGAGTTTTTGTCATTTGGCCAGTCTTTAACAATACATTAGGATCTCAAGGGTTTTTAAAATTTATTTAGGTTTTTTATGACGAAAAGGTAAATTTATTTAGGTCAAGTATAGCATAGGTAATGGCTGAATCAACTTGCCAAAAGACAAACTAAATTATACTCAACAGCAAACAAAGCAGCAAAACAACAGAACAAGGTTACTCATGTGAGGACCCAGTAAGACTTCCATAATGCGATAAACAAAGGACTGAAAACCCATTACGGGTGTGTGGTCAACAAACAGTCCTGCTGCTGCTTCTCCTTTTAGTGACAGGATTTCAACCATTACAGAAGCTTTCTCAGCATTTAATGAACAGAATAAATGGGCTTTAGATGTGCTGGTGCTTGAAGGAGCCTCTGAGAGTACAACAGTTGCTAGCAGATATTGTTGAACTGCTGAAGAGCACAGGGAGTGAAGCCTTGACACACCTTTCTTAATGGGTACCCAGTGAGGAAACAGGCATTCCAGGAGCGGTTTTGTAGGGCTGGCTCTATGTACCTTTTGCGAAAGATGCCACCAGGTCACTAGTCAAAGAGGTGACTGCCACAAGAACCAGGACCTAAACTGGAGACAGACTGATTTCTGTTTCTTTGTGTTTCCTATTTAGCAGTGTGAGATCTCTTCCCATACAATAGCTCCTCTCAAGCTTTCCAGAGGCCTGCATTGCTTCTCCCAATTTGCAGATGGCAAAGGTTCAAAAAATGTCTGAGTTCAATTACATTTTTTTTAACGTGTCATATTATTCTTTTTCTAGTTCCCATTTCCTTCACCAGAAAAATGAACAGTGTTTTTTGCAGTATTGAATTTCCTGCTCTGAGGGGGAAATGATGTGCAGATGATGTTTTGCAGACATGGCCTCACAAAGGCTGCATCCACAAAACCTCCCAGGCATGCTGAAAGGAGTACTGTGGCTCTATGTGAGGTGAAGTGGGAATGGTCAGTACTTCTCATAAACTATGCTAGAAAAGTAAGTCAACTGCAATGGTCTTCAGCTCAAGTGCATATTACAAAATGGCCTATGACTTAGAACAAATCCCTTTTAATAATGTGGGAAAAGGCTCATTATTTTGTTTTCTCCTCAGCATGTAGCATAGAATGCTTAGAACAGTGCAAAGAATCAAATAAACAAAAAACAAAATTAAAAATTGAAACGAAGTGTCCTGTCCTTTTAAAAAGTAGTACTTGAAACAGACACAGTTTCTCAGGGGCCTGAGCTGGTCACAGGTCTCTGTACCTGGACAAAAAGAAATCAGTGAACCACAGAAAACCATAGGACAGCCCAGGCTGAAAGGGTCACCTCAGAAGATTGCCTGGTCCAACATTTTATGAGAAATGAAGCCTGAATGAGATTATCCAGGTTTATCTTATCCAGCCACATCTTGAAAACCTCCAGTGATGGAGACTGCCCCACATCTCTGGGCAAGATTGTTTGAGTGAATGAATATTCTCACTGTTAAAACTTTCTTTCCCATGAAATATCAAAAAGGAATCCTATACTCAGGAAGTAGAAGAGAATCAGTACTTTTCTACTGAATTTCAAAGTGTAGCCCCATTGCAGTATGCTGTAAATCCACAAGAGTAGAGACAAATTAATTCTAACTCCACAGCAAAGGTAAGGCCTTGATTTTGCAGCTGTTTTTCAGCATGCACAAGTACCCAAGTGCAAATGCAAAAGGACAGGGGGATATAATAAATAAAAGTAAAAATCTTATACAACTGAGGTGTATGCAACATTGTTGCTGTTCTGTCCAGAATATTGTATCAGTGAACCCAATTCTTCCATTTTTTCCACTAATTAAATACTCCCCAGAGCCATGAAGCTGTGGTACCTTACTGGCCTGTCAGTTATCATCTGCAGAAGCAGAAGAGTAAAAGTTCTGTTTGCTCCTCCTCCTGTCTTCTCCTAGTCACACTTTCTCATATCTCATCTGTAAAATTTTCTAACAAAAATTGCTATCTGCAACTAAATCAGCCAAGATATGTCTCTTGTTCCATCTCATGAGCTGCGACCAACATGTGCCATCCTTTCAGATCACTGAGCTCATGTTGTTTCTGACAAGGATATAAACTGGAAAAAGGATGTAGGTTTATTGTCAAGCCCCAATACAACTTGAAGCTGAAAACGTCGGTCTTTGGTCTGCAAACTGAACTAATCTGTCATGGAAATATTTCGACATGCATAAATTTTACTTCAGAACATTATTTCCATTAATTTGTTTAACTGTGCTTTAAAATGTTTTTAAGTATTTCCTCTTTCTCTGTTACCTGTGCTGCATGTAGCTTCCTGCTTTGCTGTGGTTTAGATGCCTCCTGAGACATGCAAGTGAGGAGTTTGGAGCAGACCCCACCGAACTTGCTGTGATCATCACCGCAGGATTCAGTCTTCCCTCTGGCTCCAGCTGCATGTTCCCACCAATGCCTCCTCTCTCCTGTGATATTCCTTCTGTGGGCCCTGATGTTCTACTCCTCTGTGTCTAAATGCATCTTATTTATTACGAGTGTGAACATGTAAGTGCCTTCTACAAACTCTCAGAGTCTCTGGAAGGTAGAACGAAAAAGTCAAATATCCTGCATGACTTTTTCTGTAGCATAGTGCCAGCAGCAAAGCCTTCAAGTTTCCACAGAAGCAGGAGTAGAAGAGGTGGGTGAAGACTAGCATGCTACACCTTCTACAACCTGAGGCAAACAGAGAACTTGGAAGGAGAACAGAAAGCCAGGCTTCAAAATACATCAAAGGTAAAGCCTGTGCAAGTGAGAGAGCTCCTAAAGGAACTGCTACTGGTCAGGAAAATTTGAGCCCAGTCTCATCAAATTAAGTATTCTGCTGCTCAGTATTTGCAGGCCACTTACAGGTATATCAAATACATCATATATTTATGATTTATTTGAATACTGAGAGTTTCTCTCTTAATGGTGTTAAGACTGCTGGTGGTCATGTTTAAGCAAGAGAATATCAGTTTTTCCAAAATGTCTTAAATATATACTATATATAACACTGCTGCATTATAAACTGTCCATTACTTCAAGGTAGAGTTCATGTCAAAATCAATATTTAGCTTAAAAACATGCACAGAGGAGTGTGCTTACTGGCAGTCTGAGAACTACTGCAGGAATAACAGTTGAGGATCACAGGAATTTTTTTAATTTGCAGTGATGTAATGGTTTGGGAATATAAAATATGAGTCCACTCATTTTCTTCTGAGGACATTTCAGTAGTCTGACAGTATTCAACAGAAACAACTTTAACTACCATGAGTTTTAAAGCTTACTTTCCCTCAAAAAAGATGAAGCATGGAAGACTGGTGCACTTTAGAGGACGTTGTCTCTTGAAATGAGAGAACTTTGCAACAACAAGGAGGGACAGACTAGCTCAGGAGACTGTGATCTTCCAAAACCTAAGTAGAATGGACCATGGATGCAGATGACTTTGGCTTGGAAAGCATTGTTTTGTTAATGAGGAGCTGTTCTAGCAAGTAGGGCAAATCTTTCCATGTCCTTCTTATTTAAATCCGGAGATTGAAATCTGACCACTTCACACACAGGGTGGTGAATGGGCTGCAGGGCAGATAAAATGCCAGTGTGAGCAGCCTCAAGCATACTGCTGCCGCTGTGCATCAAGAGAAGACCTCAGGATCCCCAGGAGCATTGGGGCATATTTACCTTAAGAGATACCCAACTCCTCCAGATTTCATCCCCAGAAAAGACTAATTACTAATTCTGCTGTCAGATCTCCATTTGGGGCCAGGCACAAAGGTTCACCTCTGAAATGGAACCAGTGAAAGTCAAGGATCTTTTCCTGTCTTTTGGAGTCTTTTGGTCAGCACTTGTAACCACAAATTTCTTTTCTGGCTTCCGTGAGAGCACAACTGAAAAATCGTCCACTTTGGGCTAATACCTGACAACTGTTGGACCCTTGAGTGTGAGTAACATGGCCATAATCCACATACTAAAATTCAGTTAATGGACACTATGGAAAAATATGTGTTAGATGGACAAGCTGTTTTCTAGATCAAGCAGATGAGCATTTCTTTTGAATGCAGTCTGTGCTAGGATACAGTAAAAGCCTTTTCAGGTTTATGCTCAAATTGCCTTTTGGATATTTCCTCTGTGGATAACATTTTCTTACTACCTTGTTGCAACAGCAAAAGTTTGATTGTCTGAGAGCAACAAAATCTCTGGGAGGAGATAGGTTTTTATAAGACCAACTATTACACTTGATAGAGTGGTGTCACTGATCTGATATCTGTATCTGATAGACAGTTTCACCCATCGTGATGATTTTAAAAAAAAAGGACTCCCTAACCATATAAAGCCTTACCTCTGTAAGCATGTTTTCTGTTTAAGTTGTGGCTACTTTTAAAATTACACATTCTAGTATATTGCATAGACATTCTGCAATCAAAAATAGCTTTGCACAATACCAGATTCTTTATAGCTTGTTAGGCAGGATAAAAGCTAACTTTTTATGCCTTTGCATTTGTTTTCCAAATTAGAAAATCATATCTGTAACCTAATCAAGACTACCTGTCAACTTCACTTTGTAGTCTTTTGATCTGTACAAGGTGAATTTTTATTCAGGATAATGTCTCTCTTCTTTTCTCTGCAGATTTCCCAGGCACTGAAAAGTTGGAAGTTACTCCAGACCAGCAAATCCCACAGTGTTTAATTCAGCTAACTAGATTGGAGAACAAGAATAAAATACTATCTTCCTCTATCTGAGGTGATCCATTCTTCAATTTACAGAAAGTTTAGACTGCCCATGACAAAGATGTCCTTGCTGGAAAATGTGTTCCAGCTCTTCAACAGTGATTAATTGAGAATAGGTGATGTCATTTTTCTGTTTAAATTCCTAAAGGAGGTTGACATTTCCATGCAAGTCCTAGTGTTATTGATATCCTCCGTGACCATACAACAAAATGGACAGAGCTAAATTTAGAAGACTAGAGGAAGAGTAGCTATCCAAACTTAAAGATGTTTTCCAAGAGGATGAGATGCAAGATGACTAGATGATTAAATTACTTGGTGGTTGTTGCCCAGAGGAGTGGTGGGTGCCACTTCCCTGGAAGTTTCAGAGCCAGACTGGATGGGGCTCTGGGCAGCCTGGTCTAGTGGGAGGTGTTCCTACCCATAGGCAGGGTGTTGGAACTAGAGGAACCTTCAGGTCCCTTCCAATCCAGGCCATTCTATGATTCTATGATTCTATGATTCTATGAGTCTATGGTATGACTAAGAAGAAAATAGAGAAAATCCCCTACACAAAATATTTATGAGTGTATCTAGCAGGTTTTTCTTTAATTGTCTCTTACATTACATTTCAAAATAATTCAGTAGAAAGTTACATCTACCTGGAATCTGGAGTTTATAGTTACGGCAATTAAAATTCCTACTTGATGACCTTTAGTTTTTCCCATAAGGAATATTACATTTCATCTCTAAGGGGATCTGCCTCTTCTCCTTTATACATATATGAAGCCTTCTAAAGACACCTGCTTAAAAGATAGCCACATTTCAGTCATAGAACTAGTGGTGAGGAAAACCGGTCTCTGATAATTAATGACTGTGTGAATACTAAATGAAACACAGCTGCTCTGCCATTTCTATATTAACTTGCATCCATAATAATATTTTATAGGCATTTACTGAAAGTTATGCTAGTGGGTGTTTGCTAAGTGCAAAGTGACTAGTTGTTCTAGTTATCCCACACCAGTCAACACTTACAAACTGATTTCTGGGAAGCACAGTCTGAAAATATCCATACATTGTTCCACATTCATTTGCATGACAGAAGGGAAATCCATTCACATCTAGCAGTCCCTGAAGACTTCTGACAAACGTACTTGTGCTTTCACTTCTGTGTTTGTGGCTCTACAAGTGTTACTCAGCCTTCCTTCTGCACTGAATTTGCAGGTGGTCAGCGGCAGCTGGGTGGATCAAGCCACTGTCAGTTCTTCTACTCAACAGCTGCTCTCAGCCAAGCTGTTTAACACAGAAAATAGCAGGGAGTGCAAGACCAGCCTTATTCAAAGTAATTTCTACTTCCACAAGTATAAGAACATCAGGTGGATACCCTGCAAAGATAGGGAAATCTGACATACGCAGCCCCTGCCTTCCAATATCAGCCTCTCTACAGACAGTTGCTGAAGTAAGGCCAGAGAGGAAAAATTTGATTGCAGAGAAATTGTCTGTGTTGAAAAAGGCTGAGACCCCATATATTTGAAATGCAAGTCTTAGACTGATGGTTGTAAGATCAGGTTGTGTCCTCCTTGGAAAAAATATATTCTTCCTTCATGTCTCTCTTACCTTCAATAGATTTGGGCTTTTGATGAATTGCTGCTAACCAGCTTGTGGGTATCCATTTCATTCAGTTGCAAGGAATTTAGCTGTCCAAATGAATATCTAGACCTCAACATAACTGATGCCACCCTGGCCAGCAGTAGCAATCCTGTTTCTTGAAGAAGAGTAGCTGTTATCTCTTCTCCCACAAGAACAGGTTGTGCAAGAGGGCTTCAAGGCAGCAGCTGGCAGCTGACCATATGTATCAAGGGACACACAGATTTTTCACTAACTTTTGAACTTCACTTCAAGCTTGGAAATTAAAATTACAAACAAGAACATTACTCTTAATATGTAAGTTGCCACCATGTTAAGGTACTCTATAGTTTCAGGTGCTCTGGTGGGTTATCCCTTCAAACAAGAGAGCTTCTGTCTCTTTAAAAACTGTGGTTAGTTTTTCCTAACATGTTATGACTGTCTAGTTCAAGCTTTGTATCCTGCTAAGCTCTTTGTTTCAGTACAGCTTTTTAAAGTGAAGTCCATGGATTTAATTTCTCTTGTGAGAGTTAAACCCTTTTTTATGATTTTTCAGTTTGTTTAATGATGTTTATGAAGTAACTACCCTGCCCAATTTGATATTACAAGAAAACATGATGAGAATGTGCTATGTCTTCATTAAGCCCTTCATTAGTTCCTATACTTGTATCTCTTTTCTCCTTCCTTAGCTTTCCTCAAAAGCTGTTGTGTTTTGTCTCAACTGACTTCATGAGAAACTGTGAGGTTCTCATGGTGCTATTGGGAAAGGTATATTGTAGAAGCTCATTTGAATGATTTATGCAATTAGGAAAATGCACAAGCAATGGCTCCAGGTCATGCTTCTAATGAAATCCAAATGCAGGTAATGAAGCTGTATTTGAGAATAAAAATTTTGCATAGCTCAGCTGCCATCAACATAAACTGAAGCAATTCCAAATTGCTTGGGAGAAGTGATGTTAAAATTA
This sequence comes from Corvus hawaiiensis, assembly GCF_020740725.1. Lineage (NCBI taxonomy): Eukaryota > Metazoa > Chordata > Aves > Passeriformes > Corvidae > Corvus > Corvus hawaiiensis. Next base: position 35,969,304 of record NC_063255.1, on the reverse strand, counting down.
AAGGCAGAGGAAATGTCAGAGAGATGCAGCTGCCTGTGCAGTTCTACAGAACTGTAACAGTTGTCTCTAATCTGTCTCACCTGTCTCCATGAAATGTTGTGTCACAAGATTTGATCACCTACAGTCTGGTTGTTCCAGAACTGTCAGAGTAAAGTGATGAAGCAGAAAGCTCTGTGTGTGTTTGTGTGTTTAAAATTCCTAGCTTGAGAACACTTATCAAAAAGTTTCTACGCAAACACAAAACCACAGATTATTTTCCCACAAACCAAGATAAAAGCATTCTGAGGAGCAACCAGCCAGAGTTTACTCAGGATTTTATAAAGGGGTTTGTTTTTTTTTCAGGCTGAGACAAAGAGACAGTATTGAAAAATGAATGAAAATGAATACCCGTTGAATTGTTTCTTCTTTCAGGACTCAGATCTGCTCTCTACACATGTGGTTTAGACCTAGGGAATTGTCTGGGGGGGGGGGGGGGGGGGGGTTATGCAAGTTCAATGGACTGAATAAGTGGGTTCAGACTGAAGATTCCTGAACTGAACCAGAAAATTTTACTGTCACTGGCAAAGTATTGCTGTCAGAAAAGAAAGATTAGCAGTAACATGCCCAAACTTATAAAAATACCAATTTAAAAAGAAGGAAAAACTTGAGCAAAAACTTTGGCGCTGAGAACCTTACACATAGACAAATGGGAAAAGAGCAATAAAATTAACAGCAGTCTAACAGCACGTTTAAATGCAGTAAGATAGTAGAGAAAAATGAGAAGTAAAAGGAGTAAAAGAAAAAAAAAAGAAATATTGTTGCTGGCAAGTTTTGGGGGAGAATATCCGTTATGAAGTGCTGAAGATTGCAGAGGATGCTGAGTCAGTCACGTACTACTGACAGAAAATGTAGCTGAAACAGTCTTGGTAGTTTAAGGATGTTTTAATAAAACTAACATGTTTCAATATTGTGTTTCATCACAGATCCCCAGGCCACCAGGAACCACTGGGCTCCTTTTCTTTTTATCACAAACTGTGATGTTTCATCCATTTTTTCATTCAGCTTGTATTCAATTAAAACTTGCATTTTGAATTCACTTTTGACTGTGAATTTTCAGAAATTAAGAATCCATCACATTGCATGGTGTTTTGTTCTCATTATTAATCAGCTTCATTGTCAAAAAATCTGTCTCTTACTTAAAATTTAGATGTGCGTGGCTGTTATGTAATTTTTTCTAAAACCGTTCTAACCGGTGAAAGACTCATTTCAAAACAAGTATTTTGTCAGTTCCAAAAGCAGATCTTAGGTTGGTTATTTTGGTTGTTGGATTTTGGGTTTTTTTGAATGAGAGCATTATGCTTTTTTTAAAAAAAAAATTAGACTCATCTCACCAAGTATTTTAGCTAATAGCTAATAGCTATTGCTAGTATTTTATCATCTGCATTATAAATTTACTCAACAGCATCAAACTATAGGAAGACACAAGCATACTCTAAGGACTTTACTTGTTAGCTACCACCCAGGAAAAGACTCCACATTGATATGACATAACAATGACATCTAAGTGCTAGGATGAGTGAAAAGTCCTTAATAGAGGATCACCCCTAAGCAAGATCAGCAGAATGTGTCTCCTATTCCATAAAACTGCTGAACGACTGATGATTTTGATCCCCTGAGGGAACTTAACACAAGCAGAGGAAAGATCGATCTCTGCAGACTTACCAGGATGATGCTCAATCTACCTCAAAATGCTTACTGTTTCACACGGGGTTTGTGCATGAGAGAGATTAGCTTCAAGGTTATTTTAGCCATCTCTGTTTACAGGCAAGGAAATTGCCCTGCTTCACTCCAGCTCTGACCTTTTTAATTGATAGCAGAGCCCTACCATTTGCAGAACTATTATTCATCATATAATCAAATTACTATCTCTATCCCCTGCCTTGTTGTTGTTAGAATCTGTTTATCCCATTGACAGTGTCCATACATCTTTTCTGTTTTCCTGTAATCTGTATGTCAGGAAAACACAAAGTTTTTGGAAGGGAAGACAAGGCAGAGGAAGGAGTTTTTCATAAGTTGCTTTGCTTTCTGTTGACCCAAGCATAGCCACAGCCTTTGCCTTACATGGCTGGTCTACTGTCCCTCGGTGGATGAGAAGCAGAGAGGCTGCAGGCTGCAGCCAGGAACTGTAGCAAGGCAAAAATATCTCTGAAGCAACAAGGTCAGTGTCCCTGATACTTCCCTTCACACCCCAGAGTCCAAACATAAGCAGTCTCATCTCCATCTCCCTTGTATAACATTGACTTCACAACCTGCCCGTGCCCCAATAGATCTCATAATGACAGTAAATCAGCAGAGTCAAGCCATTAAACTTCTCTAGGGTTGACTGAGGAGCACAGTCATGTCACTACGTGCCATTTGGGAGACAGCAGCTTGTTTCTTTTTTAGACATCCCCAGCTGAAGAATCATTTCCTGTTTAAAATACAGGATTTATTACTAACTTGCTCATTTCTTGAGGGCTGTGGTAGTGATGGGGTTGTAGAACAGATGACAACTGATAAGTGACTCATCCATTTCTCTGGGAACATATGGCTAACAATTCCAGAAGATTTAATGGTTGGAATGTCCCCGTTTTCCCCAGTTTCTGTTTTTCTGACACTTTTCAGAAGCTGAATTCCTAGAAACTTATGACTTTTGGAAATCAATCCACTTGGCACTCTTTGATTTTGATGGTGTGTCATTTTACGGTTAGTGATTCAGTTGTAATTAGCCCACGTAATTCCTTGGTTATCTGTGCTATAGCTGTCAAGTGGTGCTGCACAGAGACTTTTCATGTCACACTCCTATCACTTCCAGATTTCAGCATATCAGTTCCCTTATCACTCTCTACAGCCATCCAAAAGGATGTTGTAGGGAGGTGGAAGTGGGTCTCTTCCCCCAGGTAGCAAGGGGTAGGACAGCAAGAAATGACTTCAAGGAAGTGGCAACTGATAGGGAGAAGACTGAGCTACTCAGTTGTTTCCCTCGGTATTCATTGACAGTCAGGCTTCCTATGTCTCTCAAGTCCCTGATCCTTTGGGTGGGTGTAGGAGCAGTGAATACCCTCCCACTGAAAATGAAGAGCAGGTTCAGGACCACTGGATGAAGCTGAATAGCCCTAAGTCTATGGGACCTGATGAGATACGTTCCAGGATCCTGAGGAAACTGATTGACGCTGTTGTCAAGCCAATCTCATCATATTCGAAAAGCCAAGGCAAAGTCACCGGTGGCTGGAAAAAAGGAAACACTACTCCCATTTTTAAAAAGAGGAGAAAGGAAGTTCTGGGGAACCACAGACCAGGGAGCCTAACCTCTCTGTCTGGGAAGATCATGGAGCAGATCCACCTGGAAGCTGTGCTATGGCACAAAAAGACAAGGAGGTGACTCAAGGCAGCCAGCATACCTTTACTAAGTGCAAATCATGCTTGACCAGACTGGTGTCCTAGGATGGAGTGATGGCAACAGTGACAGGAGAAGACCAACAGATGTCATCTATCTAGATTTCTGCAAGACTTTTTATATGGTCCCACATGACATGGATTTAGTGGATGGACTATTCAGTGAATAAGGAATTGGTTGGACAGATGCAGCCAAAGACCTGTGGTCAATGGCTCTTTGTCCACAGAACTCAGAGCTCTGTCTTGGGACTGGTACTCTTCAATACCTTTTTCAATGACAGACAGTGGGATCGAGTACACCCTCAGCAAGTTTGGAGACAACACAAAGCTGACTGATGAAGTTAACATAACAAAAGGAGAGGGTACCATCCAGTGGGACCTGGACAAGTTTGAGAAGTGGGCCCACAAGAACCACATTTAGTTTAACAAGTCCAACTCCAAGTCAAGGACTGCACCTACGTTGGAGCAATCTTGGGCATGAGCACAGACTGGAAGATCTCATAGAGAACATCCCTGCTGGAGAGAACTTGGGGGTTCTTATCACTGAAAAGCTGCACATGAGTAGACCGTGTGAACTCTGAAACCAGTAGGCCAGTCGTATCCTGGGTTGCATCCAAAGCAGCATGCCAGCAGAGCAAGTGAGGCGATTCTGCCCCTCTACTACGTCCTTGTGAAACCCCATCTGTGCTGCCTCCAGCCCTAGGGTTCTTAGCACAAGAACATGGATCTGATACAATGGGTCCAGAGGAGGGCATGAAGATGATTAGCGGGATGGAACAACTCTCTTATGAAGACATGCTGGGAGAGCTATGGTTGTTCAGCCTGGCGAAGGCATCAGGAAGACCGCACTGTGACCTTCCAGTACCTTAAGGAGACTTATAAAAAGGAGGGAGAGGGAATTTTTGTGTGGGTAGATAGTAACAGGACAAAGGGCAATAGTTTTAAACTGAAAGAGAGGAAATTTAGGTTAGAAAAATGGAAGAAATTTTTACTCAGAGGGTGAAGCACTGGAACAGCTTGCCCAAATATGCTGTGAATGCCCTTCCCTGGAAGTGCTCAAAGACAGGTTGGATGGGGCCCTGAATGATATTCCTGTCCATGGCAGAGGGGCTAGAATGATATGATCTTCAAGGTCCCATCCAACCTGAATAACTCCACGATTCTATAATTCTAAGTTGCACCAAGGAGATTTATATTGGCTATTAGGAAAATCCTTCACCAAAAGGACTGTCAAACACTGGAAAAGTCTGTCCAGTGAAGCGGTTGAGTCATCATTGCTGGAGAAATTTAAAAGATGTTTAAATGTGGCTTTTAGGGATATAGTTTTGTAGTGGACATGTCTGTGCTCTGTTGGTGGCTGGACTCAATGGTCTTTAAGTTATTTTCCAACCTAAACAATTCTATGATTCTAAAATTTTTCTCCTAGGAAAAAAACAGGTAGTCTGACTGTCTGCAGTTTTCAGCTCACTCCTTTGTGCCAGTTTTGGGCATGACTGAAAGATTTCTCTGAAAGGTACATGCCATTTCATGATTCTTCCACAGCTGGAGTGATCAACAGGCCTGAGTGAATTGAGATTTCCTTAGAATTCAGTGTGGGACTCATCCTGGCCCTGCAATAGCAATGAACCACTTCTGCAAAGTGTTGAATACTTCGGTTCCCTCGAGTTTATGGAAAGAACTGATGTCAGTCAATACCTGGTTGAGCTGTGCTTATGTGAAATGTATGGACTTGAATTCATCAGCCTTAACAAAAAGGGAGGAAGAGGGGGAAAAAAATGGCGGGGAGAGTGACCCAGGGATTCCACCAGTGTTTTTTTGGATAATCTGAATAAAAGTTTAAATATGACAAACATGTAGCCTGTAGGCTTTCAGAGAGATTTGCACCTCTTTTTTCATCTCTGTCCTTTGAAATGACAGTTTCAGGAAGCACACACTTGATATACAGCCTAAATGGCTTATGCTTAAAAAACAAACCTAACAACCCGCCCAAACTCACACTCTCCCAGCCCTTTTGAGTAATGAATGCATTTAAAATGGAATTTTGATATTGCCATTATCTTCTAAGAAATTCGAAGTTCTTTAAACACAAGGGAACCTGAAAAAAGAACAGAAATGTAAATAATGAGACCCACTCCCTCTTTCTGTCTTTTCCATTTGGGTTTGAAATAGCAGTATTGTGTTTCTCTTTGCCTTTCTTAAGAGTAAGTAAAGGGTTTTTCTTCAAACCCTGAAAACACTGGACTAGTAGATAAGTAAAATTTTCATTTTCATCTCTGTTAGAGATGAAAAGGGACAACCTCTAGGTTTTTACTACATTTTTATGTCATTCCTTAGAATGAACTTCAAAACCGCCTTCTGTAGTACAGACTAGTCTGCACTTGTACAGTGAAAGATCTTAAATATCTGGAAAGCAGAAACAAATCATTTTAATACTAGTGAATTTTAAAAAAAGTGAAGAAAATTATTTATTTGGGAAAGCAATATTTTGTTTTACAAACTGTAATAGCAGCCTGTGTCAATCAGCCAATGTATTGGTTTTTCCTTTTTTTCCTGTCTTTTAATTCTGTTTCTTTTGTCCTTAAATGAAATAATCTCTTTTTATTTTTTTCCCCATTAATTCAGTTTCAAAATTTTTCAATGCTGAAATTAAATTCTGGGGAATTTTTCAGTCAACTTTATATCCTATGGTAAATAAAAAGGGCTACATGCTTAGTTTAAATATGGTAATAGGCACTCCATTTCACGTAGTTGTTACCAAAATCACGAGCAGTCTGGGAATGTAGGAGTTTAGTTTCTCAGCAACCTACTGCAACAGAGAAATAAGCCTGTGCTCATCAGGGAAATATTAGTGGGCAATTGGCTTGTGGGCTGTTAGTCTGTAAAATAAGCAAACCATTAATCAGCCTTTCCATGGTTCCAGTGCTGAATCAGCTGAATGGTTCAAACAAACTGACAGTCCTTCATGGAAATATTTAAAAATTATTTACCAGGCTCGAGGCCTTTAGGGACTGCTGTTACAAAGTGCCAGCTGTTGGACAGGGGTCTGGTCGACTTTCTATAGACAAATGCCTCTAATAAGATGTGTGTATTTATAAGAAAAGGTGACAGATTCAGCCAGGCTAGACAGTGATCTTAAAGAGTATGTACCAATGTCTTGTGGTTGTTGTGAGAACATCTGCAGAGCTATTTTCCCATATTTCTTCTTTCACAGCAAAGGGAACCTGCATGAGGGCCAGCCTGCCATTTATATTCATTTGCTCAACACTCAGAGGGCAAAGAGCTTAGGTGACTGCAGGGAAATGTCATATCAAAGCAGGACCTAGGAGATAGGGAAAAAGTAGAGAAAAAGAAAAGGGAATAAAAAGGAAAATGGAATTTAGGGAAAATCCCAAAGCGTAAAGAAGGCAGCTGAATGTTTCTCTGGAGTACAGAGGGCAAACAGAGTGCGCGCAGTCCCATTCACAGGGTAAGAGAGGACACAACAGTGCACCTGTGGTGCACCCCACAGGCTCAAGCACCATCTCAGCGACTGCTCTTGGTCTGGGAACCTCTGTCTGATGTTCCTTAAGATGTGTGTCCCCACACAGAAACCCACAGTGAGGGCAAGGAACTTGTACCCCTGTGTGGCAGCTAGATTTTCCTGTATAGGAAAGAATCATTAGGGTTTAGCCAAAAAAATCATGAACTTATGAGCATCTCTTTTTGTGATTAAATCTATAGATCATCAATCATCAGTAAAGAACAAGCATTACATGACCATCTGGAATAACAAAATGCTTCTCATTCCTAATAGGTCCTGAGGGACTCCTGTAGAATTTAGTGTACTTTACAAACCAGAGTGTAAAGCAAATAGATAAGTTTTTTTGCTGAACATTATTATGATCTCCAAGATAAAAATCAGAACTTGCAAATACCTAAAGAAATCAAAATAAGATCTCCTGTATCAGAATTTCCTGCCTGGAGAACAGACGATCTCATGAATAAGAATGTAGTTTTAATTTAGTATAGCTGTGCTTTCTAAGCGGGCTCCTATATAATACTAAACAGAACTTTTCTACATTCTTCATGTGTACACACAGATTAAAGTAACAGGAAATTCTTTCCCTTACAACATTTTGTGGTGTATTAAGATCTTGGACATAAGGATTGAGTAATATGCCTCTAGGGGTTTTTTCAAGTCTGCACATAAGCTGAGATTTTCCTCTTTTTTTCTTTTTTTAAGGTGTATTGTTCTCATTGCTTTTTACAATTGAGATGGTACTTCAAGTTACTTATAAGTGGTCCAGGATTAGGCTTCATAGATGGGCATGCAAAGTTCTCATCTTCAATGACATCTTGTTTTCTCAGTGAAAATCCTGCTCAATCTGATATTGCTTTTGGGAGAGAATGTTTTTACCCTCTGTGATCTCTGAGGTATCAGGTATCTTATTCCCCAGGGCTGTCATGAAGGTTTAAGCCTTGAAGTCTGGTGTCAGAAGTCAGTGAAGTACGTCACAGGCTTGAGTCCTAGAAAGAAGTCAGGGGTGATATGCTGCTTGCCAGTGGTAATTATTCCCTGTGAAAATTTGCAGTCTGGTAAAAGACATTAAAAAAACTGTCTTAGTACTTTCAAATTGTCTCAGCACTTCATTGGATAGGTAGGAGTTAATTGGGACTTTTGGTAACTCGAAGTACATAAGTGATACTAGAGACTCTTTGAAAGGTGAATGCACTGTAATGCACTGTCAGCTCTTTCTTCCACATTTCTTGGACCAAATTTTCTATTCGTTTATATGGTCATGGAAACTTTACACTGTAAGTGAAGGTGCCTTAGTTTATATCAGCTAGAATCTGAAGTCTGACATGCTCACCAGCAGTGTTTCCTAACGCAGAAGTACCCAAGAAACCCACAATGAAAAAGATGTTACTGATGTGTTAAAAACCAAAAAAAATCCTGAAATATAGGACTATATCATTTATTAGGGTGTTCTATGCATTTTTGGCCCATCCATTTGCTTAAAAATCACTGGCTACATTCCAGCTTCTGACCAGGGAGGCCACAGGCAGCTGTGCATACACCAGCCCCAGACTCCACAGGCAAGGAGAGGTTGGGTATTGTCCTGTGCAGAGCCAGGGGTTTGACTCTGTGATCCTGGTGGGTCTCTTGCAACTCAGCTGTGATTCTGTGGCTTGCTGTGGGATGTGAACCTGTGGCTGGGTGTCTGCCACCCCACAGAAGGTCAGAGAGCAGCACACAGCAACTGGATGCATAGCGCAGAGAATCCTCGGCTTTGCGTGGACACAGTTCAGACATAGAAGTGTCATCTTCCAAACTGAAGCAATGGCATTAGTGCTATCTGCAAACTCATGCTTTGTGTAGTTGAAGCACCACTATATGTGTGTCCCAAAAAATAGTTACTTGCATTTTTTCCTACAGTTATTTCTACTTACTGACCATTTATACCCCTTCAGCTGATGAAAACATCTCTGTAAAGCTAACCATTTTGGAGTACAGTTGACAGAGTGGTGTAAAGCTGCAGATGATGCTGATGTCAGTTCCACATTCTTATGTTTTCAGATGATATATTAAGAGCCATGTGGAAATAGCCATTGCTGTAGTGCAGAACAACCGAAGCAATTCAAAATTCACTTCCTGAGGACCAACAGACTTATGGCCTCACATGGGTTAACCCTGTACTTTATTTAATTTGAAGCTATTTAGAAACTCAGATGCTAGGCAGATGTGCTCATAAAAAACCAAAACAAACACACACACAACAAAACCCAGCAATTTCCTATGAGAGCTGAGAAACTCACACAACAAACATAATCTTCCTGAAGAATAACTAAAGGACTATTTTTGTACTATGTCCTATACTTCTCTCCCCATGACACATACTGTGACCTATGTCATGGAAACAGAGGCAGACTGCTGTCAGATGTCCATGAGAACAATGGGAAGGAGGTGAACGTACTAAGACAAATACAACCTCACTGAAAATGTTTGAGGAGAAGCTTGCATAGCTCTTTAACTCAGTACATGCAGTGCCACCGTGGAAGCACCCTGGCTGTCTCTAGCCTTCTGCTTGCATTGAGATCATCTGCCTAACCACCCCTCAGCTCCACGTGCTCATCTGCCTCTGCACTTCCCACCAGCTGCTGTGGGGAGACCACAGGGAAAGGATCTGCAATGCCAGCTCTTCCCACCACTCCACCCACGATGCCCTTGGGGATGAGAAAATAGCCACATGCTTTTGTAGTCAGGCTCTACCCCACAACTGCTTGCCCACAGACACCTCTGAGGGAATATTTGATCACTTCATGGCAATCTGCATCTGCCCACCATGACAAGTCCTCACTCAAGTGCACATCCTGAGCAAGCACTGCTGAATATATGCTGTGCACTTTGGGATCTCAGTAGTTTGGTATCCAGTTCTTTATCAAAGACATGGATCTCCTATCTTCACAAGTTTATCCACATAGGAGGTGGGAATGCAAGCACCAGAACTGTGCAAAAGGAAACAATATGTAAAAAAGTGGTTGGTTACATCCAGCATGGTTTCACTGAGGAAAAATCATGCCTGACAAATTTGGTGGCCTTCTACAACAGGATTACAGCACCAGTGGATGAGAGAAGGGCAACTGACATCATCTACCTGGACTTGTGCAAATCATTTGGCAAAGTCCTGTGCAACATCCTGCTCTCTAAACTGGAAAACCATGGATTTGATGGACACTTGGCAGATAAGGAGTTGTCTGGATGAACAGATTCAAAGACCTGGGCTCAGCAGCTCAATGTTGAAGTGGAGACCATTGACCAGTGAAGTTCCTCAGGGACCAGTGGTCTTTATCATCTTTGTTGGTGATGGGGACAATCTTCTGCAATGAAGACAGGCTGAGAAAACTGGGGTTGCTCAGCTTGGAAAAGAGAAATCTCCAGGAAGACCTTGCAACATCATTCCAGTACCTAAAGGGGGCCTGCAGAAAAGCTGGAAAGGAATTTTTTACACAGGCAAGGAGTGATAGGAGAAGGTGTAATGGCCTCAAAATGAGAGATGATAGGTTAAATTAGATAATAAGAAGTTCTTTAGTGTGCTGCTGGTGAGGCACTAGAGCAGTTTTCCTGGAGGTGTTGTGGATGTCCCAGCCCTTGAAGTGTTTAAGGCTGGGCTGGATGGGGTTTTGACCAACCTGGTCCAGTGGAAAGTGTCCCCAACCATGGTGGGAGGTGTAGAACTAGATAATCTTTATGATCTCTTCCAACTTTAACTAGTCTATGATATGATTCTATGATGACAAGTACTGCATATTGATGAGAAAATATTTTATGCTATCTAGCAATCCAGTCTTCGTCACTTAATTAGGCTCCATAATTATAACTGAAAATGTTCCCAAGAGCATGAGATTACAAATTTAAACCACTACATTTGAACTATCATAGCCCTAAGCACAATGAGGCCAAACTGAGGACAATATTGCTGTTATAAATTTAATATTGGGATCTTATATCATATAATTGGACTAAAAGCCAAAATCAGAAGTGTAGACAGGAAGATTTGTAGCTAGCCAAGCATTTGGTTATCTAAATTTTTGAATTAAAAATCCTAGTTTATTCGTTTGAAAACTACATAATTTCCAAATTATTTTTTTGTGTCATTCTGTGCAATAATCCTATGGAACCATGTCAATCAAATAGCAGTTGATCATATTCAGATATGTGATATATTAGGAGATGGTGATCTGGTTCATGCATTCCATCATCCCCAAACCTTTTTTTGATCCAAGGCATATTTTTGTTGACGCTTCTTGACCCAAAGCAGTGGAAACTGTATGCGTTTTGCCCTGAATAACAGAATTATTGATAACTAAGGCGTCACTGATTTGTCTGATTTGCATGATGATAGATGTGTTATCTGAAGAAGCCAACATATATCTATAACAGTACATGCCAGAGTGGAGTGTGAGGGTGGCCGAAGAAGAGAGAGACATGTTCTTTTCTAAACCCAGCAACCTTCAGATAACCTTTCTTTGACAAGAGGTTTTCCAGTTTGTGTTGCTACTGCTGCCGACAATCAGTTAAGCCCCTAAATAGATCTTGTCTAAACCTCTACATCCTTTGTCTGGTAAGATTTTTTTCTGGTGCCACTTTACACAGAAAAGCACTCTCTAAAGAGGCACAGCATCAGTATTTTCAAGAGAGAGTAAGAGAGAGGCAAGACAAACTCAGAGCTTTAAAAATGTCTCTTTTTAATAGAAATCAAGTTTCCAAAGAAAGAAAACCCATTGCATTTATTTGGAAAATTATGCAGTCTAGTTATATTTCCAAATTAAATAGATTACATTTACAGCATGATAAAATACATTAGAAAAAAACTGTGTCAAGTACCACATAACTCTGATCTCAGAGGGTTTCCCAGCAGGAGCTCTCAGCCACACTGAATTCATGCCAAATTGCTGCATTACTCTTCTGCCTCCATCTGATAGAGAGAGATCAGGCTTTCCATCCTAGAGCTCAACTTCCTGCAGCCACCCTCCACCCCTCCCATCCCTGTCTTCTGTCAGCACTTTCAGAGACAGCCCAACAAATTCCTGTGATGTTTCTGAACCAGCAACCAAAAAAACACAGGTTACAGTAGGCTATTGATGGCATTTAAGCAAAGGTCTTTAGAAATACAGGGGAAAAAACTGGAGGAGCAGCAAATTACATTCTTTTTCCAATAAAATTGTAAACACTTTTTGTTTGGAAAACCTTGGAGACCAGCTGTTTAGTGCAACTCTCTTCTACAGCAAGTTTGGATCATCTTGTTCTCCAAATACACTCCAAGGGTCAAATCTACAGAAGGCAACGATAAAATGCTCACTTGTTTCAACAGTAACCAACTGTTTCACAGAACAAAATAGAGGTTGTAAGAACAGCTTAAACTTTTAAAATGTGAAACAGAGGAGTTACTGTCCCACTGAGTGTGCACAGAGCTTCTCTTTTGGGCAGGGAGGTGGGCCAGGAACTTTGTTTCTCAAGAAGTGTTGGGAAAATAATCTGCCTGTTTCTTCACTCTTGCATCCAGAATCTAGACAGTAATGTTTCTACTGAAGGTAGATATTACAGAAAATGTTTTAGAGCTCTTCTGGAGAGTCCACACTGTAATTATCCAGAATGAAAGCCTCGGTCATTTCACAGCCTCACATGTGCAGATGCAACTTCGTTAAAAAAAAAACAAAACAACTTCCAGAAGGCCCAAGAACTAAGTTTTGTGGGTTTTTAATATTTTTATTTAAAGGTGGCTAAAGTAGACAGTGAAATGTAAGTTTGAGACAGTAAACCTTAGATTTCTGTCCTAACTGAATTTAGCTGCATACACTTCTGACCTAATGGAGAAGCAGAATACTTAACTTTTAAATACTTGCAGTTTGTTTGTTATATCACACAAATTAAGTTCTTCTTTTTGCATTTGCTTTTCTAGCACATTTTGTACATTCATTATTTTCTCTCCCCCCTGCTTTATCTTCTTCCATACTTTTCTTCTCACAAATCAGTCTTTCACCCCTCTCTTGCAGCTATAGGTTTCTCTCAACACTTTCCTCTGTATCATGTAGTCATATGTAGTAAAAAGTCATACTTTTTTTCATTTTTTATTACTTTTATTATGGTTTTGCTTGTTGTTTTTAACCTCTGTTAGCCACAATTTCTTTTGCTCTTCTTTTTCGTCTTTCTCCATAGCCTCATTCTGTCCCCTCTCCATTTTCCTGTAATCAGAAGGAGAAAGATAAGCATTACAGGCTGACATTTAGGACCAGAAGTCATGACACATTAGATCAAACTTTTATTTTACATTCCTGAACTTCTACCACTGTCATTGCCGAAAGTCTTGAATTGTGAAGTATTGCTGTAATTAGTGCAATAGTTTTAATGGATGCAACCAGCCTAATTGGTGTTACATTGTTTTCCTGAACTTGTGAAAACTCTGAAATACTGGTCTGGAAGATTTTCTTTCGTTCCGTGTCTTGCCTCCCCGTTGCCCTTCAGGAAAGTGATGAGAAATAATGCTGCTTTTTCTCATAGAGGATTTTAGAAAATATTTGCTTTTAGGTTAGTCTGTCTTGGTGAGAGACCAATACCATTGTCCTTGTATATGCGGGGCTGTTGCGTCTGATCAGACACCTGTTCTATCTGATGCCAGGTCACCTTACTTCAGTCCTGTCCATTTTCATTCCCTGCTGATCAAACAAATGCAGCTCTTTTCTACCTGGCTTCCTCCAGGTCCTCTGTCAGAGACACACACATATGTGCCTGATCTAAGAAGATGGCCATCCTTCATACCAGAGACAAGACCTAGGAAGCAGGCACAAAAGTCAAATCAGAAGAAGGTGGTCAGAGAGAGGTTTTAGTGTGAATGCAGGACATGTGCTTAAACACACGTGTTAATAGATATTTAGTAGACAGTAGATGGTGCTCCAGTATTAACTGCCACTGTTACTACATTTTGTAGAGGCAGCTTTTCTGGACCATTACATTTTCTTATCTCTCAATCCAGGCCTTACACAGGCCTGATAAAAAATAAAAGGAGCAGTGAAACCATCTCTTTGGAGGCCACAGGCTGGGAGAGGATGGAAGCTTAGGTTTGGCTTGGAGACATAGCCACAGCTGCCGGAGTCAGCATCACTGGGGACCTTTTTCTCTGGTTGTTGCCTTTGCACATGGGAGAGACAATTGCTGCCCTGTATTCCTTTCCCCAGCAGTGGCTTCTTGGGTCTACTTTGTCTTAGCTGCCTCAGTTCATCAGATGATTGTAAGGTTGGAGCTCAGGGACAGCTCAGTGTGTTGTGAGAGTAATTTCTGCTTCTGTAATTTACTTTATTGTGATGAATTAGGGACTTAGCAGATTCATTTTTTCCTTGTTGAGCTCTGTGTACTAATAGCAGTGTGGTGACATGTCAGTGAGGATGCTTCATCACGATGTAATTAGTGCACATACTAGCCCTTCAGACCAGCAGCCAGCTGTGGCTCATTAGGATCTTGGCTGAAGGCTGCATTTCATTTATGAGCAATGTTCAACCCTTCATATCTGATCAGCTCATCCAAGTGAAAATAAACCCCAGTGGCATGTCCAGGTATTACATACGGAGTTCCCAGACCGGCCAGTAACAGCAGCCAAATGTCCCGGTACAGGTGCACAATCCTTTATATCTGTGATGTGAGTTATCCCCTGAAACAGAAGCTTCTCACTGATGCTCCTGTAAGGGTCACTAGACTGTCTCTCCCACAGTTATTTCCTTGTGAGGGAGGAGAGCACTGACCTTTTTGTCTTAATATTTTTTCTGTGCCAGTGCCTGCTCTGGTGGAGCTGGAAAACCTATGTCCTGCTCTTTGCCCTCATCTGCTGAGTCTGACCTCCATGTAGGCAGCTGTGGAGAGATAAAGTGCAGTTTACAATGATCTCCCGCAGCCATCAAGACCCCAGAGAAGGCCAAGGCAAGGGCAAACCCCTGCTTTCTGCCTGTTTTACATGCATGCTTACTCTCTGAGTGTCTGTTTGTGAACTGCAGGCTGTGTGATATTAAACCCAGCCCTAAACCATCTGATCAGCCACAGGCACAATCACTGGCAACCCTCAGAGCCTGGGCAATGGCTTCCCTAGACAAGGGTATGCAAAAAGGTTCATCATTCCAAAACCATTCCAGCTGCTGGGTGCCAGGTGTTTTCAGTGGGATCTGCATGCAAGGGGATTTCCTGCACAGTTGTGGCTCTGTGACTGCACTCTGAGGGTTTAAAGAGGATTCGATTTTTTGCTGGAATTTCTCCAGCTGAGCTCAGTAATTGAGATGTTCCTTTGGCTGCAGTGGGACACACTATAGAGTACCATTATGTTTATTCTTGAGTTGGAAATATAGGAAATTGAGCTGTTTAGGCAAACAGCCAGTGTAAACAAATATCAGCATATGCAGCAGATAAAGCCGGATAATTGAGTTGCTACCTTCCAGGGAAATAGCAGAAATATACAGGAAAATACCCCTATCCCTTTAATAGACTTTTAAAAATTATTCCCTCAAGCTGCGTATGGACAACTTTGAATCCATTGTTAACCTCTTAAGAGTGTGTTTGGTTTCCTGGTACAGGAAGTAATAACCGTAAAGCAAACAAATGCCTTAATTAAACCAGCACAGGAGAAGAGGCAATGGTGGTGTCATAATATTGCATTCAATGGCACTAGAAATATTAATGAAACAATAGTTACTAACAAGTAGTTTTAAGATGTGGAAACAGCACACATGTAATCAGCCAGTGTTTCTACAAAAAAAAAACCACATTAAAAGATAACACTCCAAAGCTCCCCAGGGTAAACAGGGTGCCAGATGTCTTAGTTGAATAGTGCTGTGGTTAAGGGACAAGGACATAAAAGGGACATGAAAGAAATTCCTGCTCTGCATGAGAAAGTGTAAAAGAAAAGGCATGAGGCATTTCCTGAGAAGTGAATTCCTGACTGCTGCACAGAGCTGTGCTACTCCCTGTCCATAAGAGCATGAACAAGGGACCAGAGGATAACATATTTATTTGGGTGTGTTATCCTTTATGTGATACCTTAACACACACTGCATGTGTGGTTTGATACATAGAGGTCCTCTGACCCTGGCCCAAGGTAAGTGGGAAATAAGTCCTTCTGACTCCACACTTCCTCAGTCACAGGCCACCCATCAGTTTATGACCACAGCTAAGAAACTGTCTGAAAAATATCAAGAAAAATGAAAAGAAAAACAGGGTTATGGAAGGAAGAGTATGCCATGTTCTACATGGCGTTTTCTAGGGCTATGACCTTCAGCAAAGCATCTGGGTCCTGTGCTGGTCTTGTTTCACAGGCTGACTCTGCTGTTGATGGACCTGTTTCTATGCAAGGGACTGAGAAAACTTAACTTTCCTGACACTGTGTAGATAAGGTACTTACTATGTTTTTTTCATAGCTAGTTGTGAGGGGGTTAGGAAAATAACGATTTGTTGGAACATAACTTGAAAATGCATCAGCAGCATTAGATCTTGACAGGAGGCTGCACAGTGACTGACATGTCCTCTCCGTTCCGGCACATGTGGGAGGACCTGAAGCATCACTTCCTTGGGCAGTGACAGATGTGGTTTCCTTACAGCCGCCCTCCACCTCTCCCTGCTGGGCCTCAAGGTTTTGAATCTGAGTTAGCCTGAAAACATCATAGGTAAAACGTGAACTTGCCATGGTGCTTGCTTCATGTTGCAGGTGCAGCAGAAGTGTTTCGGTGAATTCAAGCTCTTTCTCTGTTATGAAGGAAAGTAGAAAGTAATGTAAAAAAAGTGCATCTTTTTAATGGTGAGGTGAACCTCTCTGTGGTTTTTGAATAAATGAGAAGCATAACAAAACTGTTGAAGGAACAGCTAGAGCTAACTCTATTTCCATATGTTTTTGATACTGTTCTCTATTGCAACTAAGCTTCATGTGTCAAAATGAAAGAATATTTATTCTTATAGTTTTTATCTTTAGTGGAAACTGGGCCTGGAGAACCATGTCAGTAAATCAAAAGCACACCACACTATATTTACATATACAGTCTGTATTTCTCCCACTGCAATCTGAAAAGTTCACCATCTTTTTTGTTGTTGTCCATGCCTGTTCGAAGATCAAAAAGATCTGATAGAATGCATATGCAAGCAATTTTTTTTTCAATTCAGACCACATGAGCCACTAGCAGACAGCAGATAACTATTTGGAAATGTATGGTAAGCAGCTTTGCAGACAACATATACCAGATTGTAGTATATGACTGGCCATTTTCCTCTTGCTAAATGATACAGTTCTGAACTCATCCTCTCTACTTAAACTGGGAATTATAGTGTGTACTCAAACTGTCTCAGTAGCTGGTGTAGTGTGGAGGAAAAAGACCAGATCATTTGAGTTACCCATTTAATTCTCTGTCTTCATTAGAAGTTTGCGCTAACATTTTTTCTCTTGATTTACTTTAAAATAATTTAGTTTTTACATAATATATTCTTCCTAAAACGATAGTTGCAAGTACTGAAAGCAAAAAAAAAAAAAAAAAAAAAAAAAAAAAAAAAATCAGATTATTCAGCAAGTCTTATTTCAAAATATGAAGTAAAAGCTTCAGGATTTTTACACACTCAGATGGAGGTGTTAGTATCATAGAAGTATTACCATCAAGAAAATCACAATTCTGGGAAGTGCCTTGACTGTTGCTACTTTGACTTTTTTCCTAATCGATCAGTCAGTGTTTTGATAACATTACTTTTTTTTATCTTGAAAGAAAATTTAGGTCAAATTTTCAGAAGCAGCATAGAGCTTTTCAAGCCCATATATAGGTCAGAAGTACTATCACAGGAATTTACTCCCTGCATGTGTGTGTCCTTGCGCTTATGGGAATTGATGGGAGATGTGTTGTACAGCTTATCTTTGCTTCAGGGCTATAATGCAAGGCTTTTGTTTCTTCTGAATAAATTGACTATCAAGCAGTACTCCATTGGACTAAATTGGAGCAAGTTACTTCTCCAAAGCAGTGCTAGATTATTTCGAGCAGAGAAAACACTGCAGGGTGTCTTTTGTGTTTCTGCATGAGGATGACATGGAAATGCAAGAAGAATAAGAACTGTTAGAATATAATTTGGGGGGAAAAAATAGCTGAAAAAACAGGTATCATGTCACAAGTAAGTGTTAGGAGTTTTATTTTGATCAGCAGTCCAAGAGCTTCCCAGAGATGTCATATAGATATGAAAGAAAAGAAAACTGAAAGAGGAAATTCCTGATCACATTTATACCATCTTGGACTTATTTTGACATACATTAAAAAAAAAGAAAGATAAGTGTGTCTCTGTGTAGATATGCAAGGCAAAATATGCCTGTTACAGCCTTTGCTAGAGCGTGAGGTTTTTTACATCATTGTAGAGGAAGAAACCTAAGCCCTTAAATATGAAGGTCCCTGGCACTGGTTCCACATTCTCACCTCAAAATACAATTAGAGAGAATTTAAAGTAATTTTCAGAATAGAAAAAGCTGCCAAGGCTAAAGGTTAGCATGTTGTGATGTGACAAACCAGGTAATCACTTAGGACACTGGATATTAAGGTTCTTCTCCAGTTTATTGCTCTGTGTGTGTCTATCCCACATCATGTAGAAAACTTGAGCTCATGTGGTATGTCTTTGCAACACAGTACAAGGTCTGACAGAAATGCACACACAGCAACACAGGAAATAAGGAAGGATCTAGGTATCTGCTAGTAAGCTGCAATCATTTGGATAGCTGTCAGCACTGTGAGGAATCAGAGAACAAACTCTTGTGAAGAACACAGCAAAACTGAGACTGCTGGACTGACAGGTAGAAGGGATGAGGACTTGCTCTGCATCATTTCTGTCCCCAAACCCAGATTGTTAGTCTCCTTCCCAGGAATATTCTGTCACTATCAATAGACTTACCTATGTGTTCAAATCCAACCCATACTTGTGCCTAAAGTTTTGCACCCAAGTTGCTATACTACAAAGGTCTGGCAGAACCTTCTCTGCTGAGGGGAGGCAGGACATGGGTGCTTGGGGTGCAATGTCAGGTGTTGTCATTATTTCATCAGAAGCTTTGCTTTAATTTTGACTGGCGACAAGGGTTGCCATAGAACAAATGAGCGTTTCTTTAGAGATCCAGCACAGCAGTGCTGCAAGTGTTGTCTGGTGGGAAGAGTTGAGGAGCAGGGTAAGTTGAACTCTCTTGCAGGGCTGGTGTGTGTTGTTCCCCACGGCACTCCCCCCACCTCGGATCACCCTGTCAGGAAGGCTGTGTGAACTCCACCAACACAGGATGGGCGCTGCCAAAAAAAAAGCCATGAACTCCTCACTTTGGGACAGAAACAGCATCTGCTGAGTATTTTCTTGATTCTGAACACTGCAAGGTCTGCAGTTTTTCAGCAACTGTTTTAGTAGAGGAGGGGAAAAGTCTTCAAATCTTTTGGGAAATCTCCGGACAACAATTTCCATTAATATTTTTTGAGGAAGTCTTGAACCTCTCATTGACTGGGATAACATTCCCATAGTGTGTTCCAACTTCTGCAAAAGCCATTAACACAGAATTCTTTGAACAGCACAGCTCTGTTGGCTAGAATAAAACATTTTCTATGCAGAATATACAATTGGCTCTATATAAATTGAATGTGCCACAGAAGAGTTGGACGGGCACAGAAATCTTTTACCATACTTCACTTTACCTTTAAATATGAGATAAATGTGGGATTTGTTTAAGTATAAAATGCTGGTTTCTTATCTCACATTTCAGCAAGTACTTCAAATGTTGTAGACCAAACAGAACTAAAACTCAGAAGGTGTTGCATATTCTGTATTCCCTATAGCAAAACAGCAAAAGGACAATAGGTAATTGAAGCTTTGTCACAGGGCAGTATATAAGCAGTAGGTGAGATTTCAAGTATTGCAGCCAGAATGAACTGTAATTAGGTGGTTAAGATTCTCAAAGTATTGCAGATACCTGTGAAAAATGATGTAGGCACTGAGATATCCAAAATGAGGGGCTACATTTGGAAAATCTTGTTTTATTTTTTGAGTTATAAAGGTTTCTGAAGTGAAAAATTAAAGGGATGGCAGAGGCTCTCTGATCACCTTCACACCCTCACATATTAGTAAGACAGAAAAGGCAGGAGAATGACACAAAAGGGAGCCTTGGGCAACTGCTATCTTTGATGGGGCTTGACAGAGGGAAGGGAATAAAAATATACATATCTCTATTTATAGATATGCTATGAATGCTGCAATTGTTAAGAACTTTCCCTTCTGACAACAAATCACTGCCTTTGAAAATATTTTGTGTTATCTTCAGTAACATCAGTCATACAAATTCAGGATACATCAGTTGTTCCTGAAATTTGGTGCAGACTTATTGGACTCCTCAAAGCCTCTAATAAGATGTAAAGCATGATATAAACCCACCAAGGAGTATTACAAAGATCTGTGCTCTTAAGCTAGTTGATGGCAGTGCCCTTCAGCTGTGGTTCACAGTAGCGAGCCTAATGCTGCAATACACATTTTCAAGGTTCTCAGTGGCAGTTCACAAAAAGACATGACTTAGTTGACCCCACTAGAATCTATCCCTTATACCTGAACTATTGAATCTATTATAGAGCGGCAGCATATCCTTCAGTTTCCAGATGATGGAGATAGCTCACATTCGATATATGGAGATACGGTACCTCATAAGTACCTCTTAGTGCTTTTAACACTGTTCTCTTATGTGTTCCTAAACTCAACAAACTGGTGCTGCATGTGCTGTGGAATGCATGCAATCTGCCTATGTTACTTCATTCCTTTCACTTGCGTACACCTATAATCAGGTATGTTCTACTTAAATCAATTAGTTTGATGAACTTCATTTAAAACAAATCAGACTATTGCCTACTAGCTTGCTACTGTTATAATCCAAACATAATAAGAGACAAATTCAAATCAGATACAATTTTGAAAGAGGATTACAGGCAAGATTTAAGATCAAAAGAAAATAAAAATACAAAAAATAATGGCATAAATAGCATTAATTTTACTTGTTTCTTAATTGTAAGATCTGATTCGATATGGGTTTCACATGTTTAAATCCAGAGAAATTTTAGTTAAGTCAAAATATCTGAAGCTTTTTAAAGTTCTTCTATCAGTTACACCTTGGAGTTGAGCTGTTTTCTTTATGTACAAGGCAGCTTCCACACTATCAGTAAGTGCCTGCTTTGCTCAAGCAATTAGGATAACATCTAGAGGTGCTCTTGAAGGCCACACTCATCTCTTGGAGAGATTAATTTAGTTTATTAATGTCAGTGTGTTGAAATCTGTGAAACAATGAACTGTATATTCTGTACTTTCCAGCAGACCACAAACAGATTGCATTCCTATTAAGATATTGTATGTGGCAATTAAACCTTCCACAAATTATACTTTCAGAAGAAGCAATTTTTCAATTTCAGAGTAATGTAATATGTGATCAGCATAGTATTCTCTTCACACAGCCTTGCTGTTTTCTGTTGCCTGTCTCTGGTCAGTTTCCGGACAGGACTGCTGACAGTGTAATGACACCTGCCCCCCTACATTACCATTATGCTTGTGAAATCTCTTCTAATCTCTAGGGACAGGGAGGTGCAAGCAGTAAACCACGAAATCTTCCAGCACTGTTTCATGGAACATTCCTCTGAAAGGCTGTAAGTACAGAAAACTGCCAGTCTCTGGGAAGAATATGGGTCTGTTCAAATGCAGTCTGATTAGTCAGTCACAGTTTTAATTAAATCCTTCTCTCTCTTCTTTGAACTATTTCTCTCATAGGTGATTTCTAAACTTCTACAAATGAGCTTGGTAGGTGTTGCCACATGCACCAGTGCTAAAGCAAGACCAGAGGGCACAAGAGGATGTGAGACCTGAGTATATAAGCAACTTGCCAAGAAAGAAACAGATAGGAGGTGAAACTAAGGTTCAGTTCCCCCAAGAATACAGGCAAGAGCAGTGATTTGCCCTGTGAGTCATCAATGATGAGCTCTAAGGGATATTTTGTGAGCCCTTTTCTCTGCCCTTCCTCTCTTTTCCTGTTTGAAGAGAGGCAAAATACAGAAATTCAGCACCTAAGTTGTCACTGTCTCCTGGAGCAACCACTCTCCATATTCTAGGCTCTGATATAAATAAAGGCATAGGCAAAAAAACAAAGGTAATGTTTGCTGCAAATGGTAATCTTCTTGCTGCGCTTATGAAGGAGACAGATGTAAGGGATGAAAGAATATGGTGTAACAGGGCTCTGGTTGAGACCTACAGCTCTGCTATCTAAAAGGCAAGATCAGGCCCTTAAAAATTGAATATGGACAACAACAGTTTAGATATGAGTGATCAGGGAGACAAAATGACCTACAGATCCAGCATCATACCAAATCTCAGAATCAGTGGGAGGAAGCAAAACCTCAGGAAAATATCAGCAGTTTTGTCCAAGCCATGCTAAACACAATCTGATATCTGTGTATCACGTCAGACAGAGAGACCAAATGGAGGAGTGATGCCAAGGGCTATGAATTAGGGAAAAAGGGAATACTAGGGAGTCACCTGTGATTGATACTCATTAGTTAATTATAAAAGTGGACCAACCAATTCAAAGAAAGAAGAAAAGTGAAAGGCATATGTGTTAATGGGAAAAATATTGAAGGACAGTCTAGAACACAGAAGCAGGGATCCACTGTATTTAATTTACAGCAGAACTAAGAAGAGCCAGAAGAAGATGTGTGCTTTGAGTAAACTGTGCTGAAAGTTCTCCCACCCCACTGGACAGATCATATTATAAAGTCTACAGAACCCCCAAAAACCTTCCTGCCTCATTTCTCTTATGCTTTTCTCCCAAAATAATGCAAGTTTTGTTTACTGGAACCCTCACAGTGTTTGGCAGAAGTGGATTTTTTCAACATACTGGCTGGTAGCTGAAAACCCTTGAGATTTGTTTTTATCTATGGAAAAATTCTTACTAATGGAGTGGGGGCAGGTCTATCAGTATGGAGGAGTGTCACAAGTCCCAGCTCAGGTGTGTCTGTCTCATTATCACAGAAACACCAAACTGAGTTATATTAGTGACTGTTTAAAATTGATCTGACATGAAGAATACAAAGCAATAAAACTCTAATGTCCCACCTTGACTAAGAGAATCATAAAGTGTCTTGTTGTGAGGTTTTCAGTGATAAATGATACATCTGTGTGGCTGGTGGGTCTCTGTCTTCTCCTAACACAGATCCATGATCTCAAAGAGAATCACTCAAAGCCTGCGGAAATCAAGATGAGCCTTTTTACTTTCTCTGGCCTTGTTTTCACTGATATAAATGCAGCA
This sequence comes from Corvus hawaiiensis, assembly GCF_020740725.1. Taxonomy (NCBI): domain Eukaryota; kingdom Metazoa; phylum Chordata; class Aves; order Passeriformes; family Corvidae; genus Corvus; species Corvus hawaiiensis. Next base: position 35,946,058 of record NC_063255.1, on the reverse strand, counting down.
GCTGGAAAGCATGTGTTAACTGCTGTAAATTGTCAAGATTTACAAGCTAGCTCAGAAAACCAGGTGATTTATATTGTACATTGAAATATTCTGTGTTGATTGGTAAATACAAATCAATCAAAGCTGCATACATGCCATTGCTTACAAGGGAAACAATTAAAAACAGGTTTCAGCATTTGCTGGACTCTGTTACCCAAGAGCTTGTGCTTCAGTTCTCAGCATGTCCTGTGTTCGTGGGAAGAAGTTATTCAAAACAGGAAAGTATTCTTTCTCACTTAATTATGGTGACAGTGAAGTATATTTGTTTAGTTTCCTTCTGAAAGTTGTTCTACATACTTTAATATCAATGTTCTAAATATTGCCATTTCTTTCAGTCTTTCATAAGGTGTTGCTAAAACATGCATTCTTAAATCACAAGTCATGCATATCAGCTGATACCTAAATTTTGACAAATTAGTTTTCAACTCAAGCCATACAAGAAACTCTATGTTCCAGTTCTCACCAACACAGAAATAAGCTGGGTGGTTATTAGAGGACAAAAAGTCCTCTGCCTCTTAGGCAATTCTCTTCATCATAATGGTGAGCTCTCCAGTCTGTTGCCTTCTGGGAAAATTGTTGTTTCTCACACAATATATATATTTTGCAGTACTTACAGTGCCACCCGACAAAAAAATTAAATATTGCCTCAATGAGCCTACAGGACTTCAAACACTGTACTTTTGTTATGCTGATCTTTGTTTCAGTATGGCGATGCATTTCCCATAAAAAATTAAGGCTTTTATTGGGTCTTAATAGCTTTGTATACACACAGTTTCCGGAAAGTCAAGGTAATGAGAAGTGAGCAGCCTTCCTAACCTACATGCACAATACCAACCAGCATCAGGTAGGCCCCAGTGGTTTGCACTGGATATGTATTTTTGTGTTGAAATATCCCTGGAATACTTGCAAGATCTATTGTCCTGAGAAGCTCTTACCAAGCAGAGTCATTTTAAGAGGCTGTTGTCAAAGTGTGAAGTCCGCCTTCAGCTCAACTTAGCTGAAATATGTCTGAAACATCTGTGAATTGCCTGGTCCTTATGCCAACTCTTCCTGGTCCTTTACCCCAACTGACCTCTGACATTCTCCAGACTCCCAGATGCTTTCTCTTACTCTTCCTTAAGCCACCATATCAACTTCTTAGTGCTCATTCCTTTTCCTGGACCTTTACACTGCAAAACTTTCCACATAGCCCTCCCCTGTCAGCCCCTTCCTTCCTTTCATTATCTAAAGCACTTCAGAATGCCTTCAGGTTCTGGCACCTGTGAGGATAATTTGGCTGAAAACAGAATTCTCATTTCACTTCAAGCTCATTCCTCCAAAAGACTTAATAAGGAAGTAAAGCAAAGTACAAAATGAATTAAATGTTGACTTTTGATTAACAGAGTCACAATGGTGTGATACTGAATGAACAGAGCTGTGAAGTGAAATTGAATCTTAAATTGTAGGATATTAATAATTTCCAAAATATTTAGGCAAGGTGCTTTCAGTCCTTTTGAGAGCTGACAACTGACAACTGAAAAAAAGTAAATCTTTTTACTGGAATGTGGGACACTGACACTCTTTATCTCTCAATGTAAGATAATTATGTCTCACCTAAAATACAATTATATCTTATAACAAGCTTGCTTAAAACAAAATAATCACCATTTAATGAAACTTAAGACAGGAAGCCAAGCCCATGATTTTCTTATGATTTTCAGAGTGTTGTACTTATGCTGATAATCAGAGACCTGGAAGTTATCTGCTCAAATGTTTTGAAGAAGGTACACAGTCTACACACATGTTACAGGAGATCAAGTCCAGTTGTCAGATTTCAAGAAGGATATATACTACTCCCAATTAATAACTAAGCTAGCCTTGTCCTAAACATTTAAATATGTGTTTCCAATGATTGCACAAATATTTCAAGAATAAGGTCAAGTATTGGACTTCTAGGATCAGTAAAAATTTATATTTAAGTTTACATTATTATATCTTATTTATATTATGTAGCACAAATGTATATTTAGGCAGGGATTCTGATAAATAATTAGCACCAGTTCTTAAATTTTAGACTACATTTATATGTTTGAATCTAGTATATCTTCTTAACAGCTAGCATTACAGAATCTACATTCTTAATTACTGTTCAAAATACAATCTACTAATCACTGGATGTCAAATATCCCTTCTGACAGTTTAGATTGTCTTCCAAATTCTGCTTGATATCAGAGACATACTCATTAGCTTCAGCTTTAAATCTTGCGAAGATCCCCAAAAGTGTCTGATTCAGTACTCAATGCAGGTAGCAAAAATGCCACAAACACGAGAACAACAGAAACAACAGCTGGCCTTGGGTTAAAAGACTTCTTAGCTAGAAGGGATGCCATCTTGCATCAAAATGTTCGAGGCATAGCAATGTGATTTATTTAGAAAAAATCCAATTGGAAAAAATAGGAAGGTCAGTCCTGTGATATGGCAGATTGCCATCTGAACTCTTGCCAAGTTCCAAAATTATTCAGTAGTTGACCATTCATCCACTTTTATTGTTTTTGAAAACACAAACTTTATGTTGCAAAATATTATTTATTGCATTTCCTTAAATTTCAGAAAAATGTGAAAATCCTTCTAGCCATTCTAATTAATGGGTGATGAGCAGGACTTGTGATATAAGTATGCTTTTCTACAAAACCTCAAAGTGTACTGCGAACATGAGGCATATGCAGTTATTTAGAATGATAAAACTCCTCCCTACACCCAAAAATATACCGGAAGACTCTGGAGTCACTTCTCTGGCTGATGAGCTATGGGGGAAAACCTCTCCTGACTCTGCACCTCCGTGTTTGTCACTGGTTCTCTGAATAAGCCCTCCACCTCTCAGGGGACTCGGTAGCCGTGGTCTTGCAGTTCTCACACACACACACCATTAGCTCTCTAATAAATCTACAGCAATTGTAACAAAAAGTTCTCAGTGTTTCAGAATTCATTGTGCCAGTCTTTCATCCCAAAATCTCTCTTTTTGGAGGTTGCACTGCTTCTCTGCTTATGGTTGGCTCTTTGATTTGGTGGAGTTTTCTCTCCATAATCTTGGGAAACTACAGGGACTATTTTTACCAAATACCTCACACACAGTTTCCAGCTTCTCTCTTGCTTTGAAAATTTGTAAATCTGCTCTTTCTCAAAAAAAAAAAAAAAAAAAAAAAGAGTAGGGGGTGATTGCTGCAAAGAAAAGCTGTTAATTTTCCAAAGTCAGATTAAACACTGTGTCTGAAATGTCAATTATATGTATTTTGTTATATATTATATAAAATCAAGGAAAAAAAATGCAGCCAACTGGGCTTCTGGAAAGAACGTTTTATTTTGGTTGATGCAATCAGATATCTTTTAAAGTTAGGCTGTGATTATGGGTTGTGCATGGACAAGTACAGAAAGAATCCCAGCTGCCCAGAGCAGCACAGGCTACTCAGATTGTGGCTCTATGTGCATGTAAATAATCGGGTCTAACCATTGGCTTTATTCCTGCTTCTTTCCTATATGCATAGAGAACAAACAAGGAAGAAGAGCTACTTTCTTCTGAAGGTTTACAGTTGAAAAAAGCATAAAAACGTCAAGAAGAAAAAGTGGAAAATGTTCTTTTTAGACACTACTCCTGCAATTGAAGCATACCTTCAGTGTACTTACCAAGGGGGGTGCAAGTATGCATACAATGTTGAAAATGATACCCTGGAAAAGAAAAACAAAATATTGAGAGAACTAAATACTGAGAAAATTCCCTTCCCTATCCTTTGTGTAGCTTCTCTTCAAGAAGTCATATTTCTTCAAAGTGAAAAAGGAGCTTATGTCACCTTATTCACAGGAGGAATATTTCCAGTTCTTAAGAGAAATCGAGAGAAGATACAGAAACACAGACATTTTAAAGATTGCAAAGACAGACTTTTCAAATTGTGTCAGAATCAATTCTGTTGCATAATTTTTACAAACCTCATGGAAATTAGTGTTTTCCTGAAGATTTTGTGATAGTCATCAGCAAGTTATACTATTAAAGGCCAAATCATTGCAACAGCTAAATAGACTAGCAGCTATCAACAGCAACTGTTGCAAAGGTTGGTTAAATTCAGTGCTCATTTGGGCATTTATCAACATGATGTTGTGTATCTACAAATCCTTTTAAATTTTTGTTCTGAAATTCTGCTTAAATGGTGTACTTCACAATAGGTTCCTGGATCTGAGCTACTGTAATTCATTTATGAGACACATTTGTGTTGGAGACACAAATTCAATAGCGTGGTAATGATTGAATTGTTTCACCTTTACTAGGTGGAAAAAAAGCCCTGGGAAGCTGGGCTCTTTCAAGTAAATTTTCATAGCTCCTCTCACCACTGTCCTACCAGTCAGCAGTCATTGCCATTATGATGGTAACCATATGTCCCTTGCTTTAAACCAGCACTTAAGGAAGGCTTCAAGAATCTATATTGAAGAAGCTGTCTCTTTAGGCAGATGAAGTTTTTTTCCTAAATGACATGATAAGACTTATAAAAAAACTCACCATAAGAAGTTGCGGAGCTTTTAAATAGCAGATGGTCCAACATGATTTGTTATTGACTAAGTGCACCCATGAATTCTAAAATACATATAAAAGCACATGGCCCTTTGGTTAAAGTACAAATATAACCCATGAACTTATCTCACTGCTCAAGCAGCATTTAATGTCTACTAAACAACAGATGTTGAAACATATGGAGACATGGCTAAAGGCCATAAAAATATAAATAATCCTCAAACTTTTCTGTTATTCTTTAACTATATTGGTTCCATCTGACACCCTCAAAATGTCTGCTTGGGCATCAGCGGGAAACCTGACTCCCTATTGTCAGCTGTGTGAAGTGATTACAGTACAAGTTGTCAACACCAGGGAGAAGTAAAGCAAGGACTTATGGAAGAAAAGAGAATAGGAATCACTTACTTGGGAAGAAAAGACATGACTTGTGTCTTGAGAGCAATGAATAAGAAACAGACTGAATGGAAAAAAATGATGTAAAAAGGCTCGGTGAGAACATAATGATCAGGCACTGTCTTTTGAGCACCACACTTTCAAGGAGAAATCCAGAGCAAAGCATCTGTTCTGTTTGTCCCTGCTTCCAACTCATTTTGTTTATTTGCTGCTGTTGCTGGGGAGTGGGAAAGGGAACAAGGCTTCTCTGCTTCAAGCATTTCAGTTTAATTGTGAAATTGATTCAATTTCACTTTTTTTTTTTTGGCTTAGGTTCTTCTCTTTCTAGATGTCCTTTTTCTTTCCTCAGTCAGCAGGAGAATGCTTGTTTCTCAGGTATCACACTTCTCCTCATTCCCTTTTGCTGTCTGTGCTCTATTCCTTACGAAGACAGAAAAGCTGGTTTAGCCCAGGCCTGCACATGTGAGTGCCTACCCTGTAAGTGCTGCACCATGGCAGTTAGTGGTTGCCTTCAGGGTACTGGGTTCCTCAAAACATTTGACTGCTTTTGACTCCCAGAAGAATAAGATGTGAGGTAGGATCACACCACTATCTGCATATGTGAAATTACCTCATTTGCATTAAATAGCGGGAGCTGAGACAAGCCCGGGGAAGGTCTGGGCACCATCTGACTGACTCTTTTGATGTTTCAGCCTTGCCCATACAAGTTCTTGCTGATTAATGTTTCTCATCGCACATGGATTTGGTACTGGCCACAGACACAGAAATTGAAAGCTAACTTTTTTCTTGCACTGAATTTTGGTGCCATATGCTGCACTGGTCCACAGAGTGAATTTATTCAGAGCAGTGACAGCTAAAAACAAGACAGGTTTTGGATTGGTGAACAGCACTTATGAGAAAACACTAAATTACGCCACCAAAAAAATTACCCATTCTCAACTTAAAGAAATAGGGCCTCATTTTAAAATAAAGTGAAGAACTTCTTACAATTCAGGAAAGTTTTACAGAAATTTATAAATGCTTTTCTCCTCTTTTCTGCCCCACACAGAAAGGTGAGCAAATAATGCCCAGCACATGGGTCAGCTTTCCATCTGTCTGTATATCTAAAGCATATTCAGAGCCCTGGTCCATTAAAATCAACAGCATGGCTCTGCAGAACAGAAGAGCAAAATAACATTGCCCCATGGCTGGATTTTTTTTGAGGAATTTCTGGCTAGGATTTGTTCTCAGAAGAGTTTTTTAGGAGGGATAATCCAGCAACGTTTATTTTTACTGAGCTCCATACTTTTCTGCTCTGAGTACTATGAACACCCACAGACATTTTTCATTCACAGAAACTGTGTGAAACTGCTTCCTGCTTCTCATTATCCTACAGCTCCCTGTGTCTTCATTACCATTAGTATTAAATCTATGTGTATTCATTAACTAAGAACTAGAAAAATCACAGATGCACAGGGAGTAGAAGTTTCTCACAGAGATCTAATGGTTGAAATGTAAATCTGTCTACTGCTGAGATGTAAATTCAAACCCAAGTGCAGCCAGTTCCCTGGAAGGCATTTGGAGTCAAAGCTAATCTTATTTTTCCTCCTCTTTACTGGGCTGTCAGTGTCAGCACTGCAAATGTGCCAAGCAGTGGAAGGAACAACTGAGTTTTTCAGTTTGTCTTCATGTTCAAAGTTTTGTATGAATATAGATTCATGAGGAAAGACCAGAGATATGTATATCTCAAAATCTATTATGGGAGGCAATATTCATAAAGACTCAATGTTTATCTTACGAGAATAAAAGGAGATAACTGAATTAGAGGCTATGGTGTGAACAACAGGAGATATTACTCAGCTCAAGTTATTTAATCATTATAGAATATATTACATGTTGAAGGCAAGCTGGAGAAAGTCCAGTCAAAACAGTGGAAGTGATAAGAAATGAACAAAGATGTCCTGCAAGGAAATGTTGAGGGAAAAAAACCCCATTTATTTCATGTAGAAGACAGAGGGACATGATAACAGTTTCTGGTAAATAAAGCTTTGTTGTTGAGAATCTAGTGATCTACTGCTCTCTTATGACCATAGGGGAGGGCAAGAAGCAAGCCTGAATAGTTACAGTAGGGATTTATAATAGATGTTACGTTTCTTTTTGGTGTCAGGAAAATGGAATGAGCTAACAAGTTCAGCAGAGAAACATGGGGCTATCTGGAGCATAATTCATGTAATATGGGTTCAGATAACTTTTTTACAATAAGGAAAATCACGCCCCTGGAGGTATCCATTTCTCCCTGTGGACGCTGAAGAAAGCCTGGAGTGACTAACTCTGATGTAGTCATCCTCATTCCATCAAATGAATCCCCACACCAGATGTCCAGCTTGGCTTGATAGTCCCAGAGCACAGGGGCCATCTTGGCACAGTGACAAAAAATAAGGATGTTATTTTTTTCCTGAAGTTTTGTCAGGACACCAGATTTTCCCTGTCTCTTCCTGTCAAGCTGCAACCCTGAGAACAAATTCATTCCCATCACCATAGCAAGAGAGATGTCAGGACCTCTCCTGTCCTTGTTCTTGACCCCACCACACAGGCCAGCACAGGATGGGGGTGTCTCCACCTACCTTACGCCCCTTTAAACAAAAAAGAAACAGCACTGAGTATTTTTCAGAGGTGATCAGAGAAGCATTACTTGGTATGATTCATCCTACTTCTGTTCTGGGACTACAGCTAAGCTCATCAACTGAGATCCCACTTTTTCTGCTGTCACAGTTAGTAAGATGCATTTAATGGAAAAGACAACAGAATACTGAGTTTCAAAATCATGAAAAGGTTACCAATAGTAAGATCTGGTCAGACTGGAGTAGAAAATGATCTCATGGATCAAGGAGAAATATCAGTAAAATGGATTGAGATCAACATGGAATAAAAACTGCGAGTAATAATCTCAGGAGGGCCTTGAGATCCTGGACCAGAAGTAATCCAACAGGGCTTTCTGATGGATAGCATCAACAAGTTTTAGATTACACTGACATAAGTTATATTTTTCTCACAGATCAGTAACAGAAAAAAGACCCCCCTTTAAAACAATAGCTTTCAGCTGAGTAAAATTCCTGTTCTTAAGACAATGTTACTGTCTATTTGGTACTTAATATGACAAATTCTCATTGTCTGACTTGCTGTAATCTTACAGAATACTCTGACCCACCTGCAGATAGAGTCCCACAGGTACAAGCTGTTTATTTAAAGAAGTTTTCCTCAGAATTTTAAAAGCTGTTTTCCAAGACACACCTTTATTTTTTCCAGTTTTTCAGAGCTCCAGGTAAAAACCGAACTGCTTTTGTTCAACAGTCTTCTGGAGTATGGCCAAACACTTGAAGACTAAATTCTTGCTAGTCAAGGTGGGTTCTGATCATCATCCTGGGTTTCTGCTCTACCTTCCCCCTCATTTGCTGCCCATTCTCCAGAGACTGTTGCTTACATGGCAACACATAGGTGCAGCTGCTTCCCAAACTAATTTTGACAAATGGTCCGTGTCACCACAGGTGCTCTAGAGCCGTGAGTGATTGCAGGTACACTGGAGATGGCAGCTTTTTGATGCTGCTCAGTCAAAGCCAGGACACCACCATTAATTCAGCCTAACAAAATGTACATTAATGAACTGAGCATGGAGGAAATGGGACTGAGCAGAAACATGAGGAGTATGACAGTGTCCTTTCCCTCCTTACAGCAGAGCACTTGCTATACCTACATGCTGCCAAGAACCTCCTCCTGAGCATCCTACTCCCTGTGGGGAAAGCTGCCCTCAGAGTCATGGCAGTTCTGCTTGGGATGAGGTACCCTACAGGCAGTGATGCTGGTTGATGGGGCTTTTTCTGAGAGGCAGGGCCCAGTGCAGCTGGCTCAAGGAGTGGTGATAGTCCTTTCTGGAAACTCTGGATTTGAGTGTCGGGTGTATTTGTCACCATTTACACTGACACCAACAGCTCCCACTCAGTGATGAACATTTAATTCTTTTCCATTCCTAACTGTGTGGGGTGCTGGGCAGCTCTGGAACAGCCCTCAAAATCCTGTTGGCTTCAGCAGGGGCTAGTGATATAATTTCTTCAGTACTGAACTGTTGAAGTAACAAGACGTAATACTACTTTTAATTGTTTTTCCAGAACTGGCCCTGTGTTCTCCTCATGAGGGTTTCAGGCCTGGTGGCTCCAAAGAGCAATGCTCCCACATTATTCAGATATCTCAGTGGAAAGATTCACATGTCCCAAGATGAGTATGAGCTTAAGTGGTTTGGTGGATGAAAGCCAGTTTGCTCAGCAGCATTTCTGTTGGATAAGGTGCCCACAAAATAGATGGAGAAGGCAGATTAAAAATCCATCCATCACGCACAGCACATTTTACCTATCCAGCATCCTGCTCAGACGCATTAAGGATATATTTTGATTTCTCAGATGCAAAGTCATTCTGCTCTCAGTAATTTCAAACTCACAGAGGAAGATATGCTTTCAGGGAAACTCATAGTGAGCATAAGATACCTATCGGTGCTCATAAAGGTATACATCAGGAAGATGTATAGAAGTATTAAGCACATTGGGCCTGAGTCAGAACTCACAGAAGGGTTATAAAGAGGCATAAAGCTTTGGTCCTGACTTACATAAATGAATGCTGGATGAGAACTGCAGTGTCTGTATTTGGAGTACAAACACTTCAATACAAAGGCAGCTAATGCAGTCATGACAACAAAAAGAAAAGGCCACAAAGGAAACAGTAGCAGCACTTTGTACTAAGATGGATGCACTCCTACTCATCACTGAAGTCCTGAGTTAAACTTTGGATTTGTTTTCCTTTGTGTTGACCTTGGATTTTTAATTAGTTTTCTGCGACCTTTCTCAGATGTCCTACCGTTGTGTTCACATATGGGGTTTTTTTCACGAAGAGGCATTCATTATAGGGATTTTCATAGCATTTCCATGCAACAGGAAAAGCATAGGTCCGATTGAAAAATTATTTCATTGGGATTCTGCTTCCATAGTCTGATACTTACTTCAATAGTCACTTGAGTGACTTCATTAAAAGTCAATCTTCCAAAACGTGATGCTTCTACCAAGTCTGATATCCAGAGAGTTTTTTGAGATATTTCACAAATGTTAATGAATTAAGAGTCATGTCAGTTACAGTTAGATAAATATAACTGGTGGTTTTGGAGCAGGCTTTTGCAACAGGAGAAATGGAAGAAGAAATGTGTGCAATACAGAAACAAAGCAGTTCCAGAGTAAATTGAATAACACCAATTGAATAACACCAAATTGAACCAAGGTGAATTTCTTTCATTTCAAGAAAGACAACTGAACTGAAAACCTGGGAAACTACATCCCATTCTTTAACCACTAAATAAAATTCTCCACATCATCTTTGACTGGGATATTTTTGTTAAAGCTAGTCTATAGAAACTATATACTTCACATGGAAATGGGAAATGCTAGTCCCTGAAAATGTGTCAAACTAAAGGCGAAAACCTGAAAAAAAAACCACCTGAAAAAGTGGTAGCAAGCATTTAAAGCCTAGGGGGAAAAAAAACCACAGCAAGATGAAAATAATTAGATTTTTAATTTCAGCTTAGTGGTGGGCAATGAAAAGAAAAAGTGGACAGGGGACTAGTCAAGACGCACCCTTTCTCACGTACATGGCAGTGGACCTGAGAAAAAGGCAGAGAAGGGAGACAAGAGGAATAATTTGATGAGGCACTTGGTGTAAGAGTGAGCAGAGAGAGCATATTATTCCCTTGTTCTATTTCTCACATACTGCTTTAAGCTGAAGGAGGTGCTGGGATGGGTGAGTGACAGAGAAAACAAAAACGCATAAAAAAGAGTGCTTCCATGGATGGATAGAAATATTGGGGGGTTTCTCCCTTTCTTTCAGAGAGATATTAAATTTTTAGTTTATTAGTATTTTCTTTCTTTTATAAATGAAGCAATTAGTCCTGAAACCATGAAAAATGGATCCCAGACTTTTGCAGCATCTATGTTTTAAAAAACAACTGCACAATCAGAGACCAGACAAAAGGGACTGTGTAGCTGTAACAGTTTACAGCCTCCTTACAGGAGGTGATCATCCCTGATGTCAACTAAGGAATTAATCTTCTTTAGGCAATATGAACTGTAGCAATTCCAGATTTCTAGGAATTTTTCCAAAATTTCCTAGGACTGCCAAATATGAACTATGAACTGGCATCCGATCACCACTGCTTCAAGCTAGCCCCAGACCCTGTGGGGCTGTTTTTCTGTTATGCATATCAAATTTGAGGGAAGGGATGGCATTGAAACAGCTATGCACATAGGGATTTTTGTCCCAACTTTCCAAAAATAGAACAGAAAACCATTGTCCTTACTGCTTCTGGAGCAATATGAACAGTGATGGCAGATGGTATAAATCAAATATCAACCTTCACTGTGTGAATATTTCACAGCCCACTAACAAGAAATTAATGCTGCTATACATCTCCCTTTTGAGCCTTGCAGCAACAGTGACACTCATGGGAGATGTAAGTTACAGAGACTACAAACTTCAGTGTCTGCACACTGAAGTGCTAACTTATACATGTTGTAAAAAGTTACTGCTCTATTATGGAATGATAAGACTCAGAACACTCTGAGTCCAACAAAGAATAGCCTCGTAAAGCTAAATGATGAAAGGAGCACAGAGAAACCCTAAGTTTTCTCATTAAGAGCCAGAGGGTTTTTTATCAGATATAAGACAAAAGTCCTTGCAAAAGCAGCTGTCACTAGGTACAGCCACTCAGGACATGAGGTGGCTCTGGCCATGCAGTGGCCACTGTGGGAAGAGAATACCCCTTACAGCTACACCTGCATCTGATGAGCTGCAAGCCTCAGCCCATGGTTAATCTTTGCAAAGACAGTAGCCACAAAGCAGCCATTTGGACCAGTTGCTTATTTTGTACTATGTCCAGGTTTTACAGCATGGGACAGGAAATAAAGAGATGCTGGAGGTGATGGGAGAGAAGAGCATCGGACTGAAGTACACCAGGTGATAAGGATGTGGGGTCAATTCTATTTGGAAGGAAACTGCAGAACACAAGTATACAGAATGAAGAATATCATCCATATCTACCCATAAAGGAGCCACAAGAATACCTTTCTGCAGAAGACCAGAACAAAGCTTACCTTGTTAACAGCTAAAGTCATGATATATTTATTGACTGAAAGGCTGGGTATTTTCAGCCACCAAAGATCTGCATCAAAACATTTTGTCTGCAGCTCCAGCTGTCTCCAAAATTGACCAGATCAGGAGAAGCAAAGAACCGCATCCTCATTATTTAGAGTAAAAGAGTAACACAAAGGAAAAAAAAAAAGCAGAAGTGGAATTAACCTTTTTCAGGTGTTAAGGAAGAATGATAGAAATGCTTTTATTTTCTTAGCAGTGGTCCCAGTTAAAAATATGCCAGTCCCACAGAAGGAGTTAGAGGCCTTTGTGTAGATAAAGAATATCTTTGACAAAAATGATGGTAGGAAAATGGAGAATCTGCCAAAATTGTGTTTGGCGCAAAATTCTCTAGTAAGGTTAAATTTAATGAGATATTGGGAATCATTATCAGTCATTAGCCACAAAGACAGTGATTAATATTAAACTAATTATACAGGGCATTTTACACATCTCAAAACAATGCTCCCACTCCATGTATTTTCCAGCCTGTGGATGCTTGTGTCTCCAGTGCTACTCAATTACTGGACAAAATATTGAAGAATGCCCTTTCCCTTTTAATTTTGAAGTCTGTTTATGTTTACCACTCAAACAAGTAATTTTCTGCAGAATTTACTTGTGGATTTATAGAAATTTTCCAAGCAGTAGCTGGTAAAAAAAATTACAATCATTAGTTTAGATCAAGTACTTCTCTGCAGTGTTTGCTTCTTTAAACATCATTGATGAGTCCAATGGTTTACATCACTGCTTTTTGCATTTGAACTTTCAAGTCTTGGGCAAAATTTACTTGTCCCATTTTAAACTGGAAGTTCATCTCATATAGCTTTGTCAATGTTAAAAACATGAGCTTTTCTCATGTTCAGCAAGTAAATGAAAGTAAATTCAGCTTCATCACAGAGTACTTTTTCTGCTTCAGATCACCGTGCATACAAACCAGAAGAAAAGGCTGAAGCCCAGAGAACATGTTTGTGAAGACTGTCTCTGCCTCTTTGACTAAGGAAATAAATTTATTTATCCTTCAGAGGTTTTCACATTTTGATGATACTCTGGAATGCAAAAATGTTCTTGCATATTCATTTTACAACAAAGATCAGAATGAGTGGGTTTTAATCTCTGTCAGACTAGGAGACTTTGCCTGCTTCACATGACCAATGTCTCAGTTTGAGACTGCATTACTGCTCTACAACATGGATTACCCTAGCCAAGAAATCAGGTAGGAGTCTGCAGTTTGTATAAAATAGAAAACTCTTTTTTTTTTTTTTTAAATGGGACTCATCAATCTATTGTGGGTTAGCTGTCTGGGCTCTTTCACCTTTTAAGAGCAAGAAAATACTCACAGATTTGGCTTGATGTTTATCTGAAAAACAGAAAATCCATTCTGGACACTTTGGGAATCCCCAGATGTGTATAACAATTTGGATCTGATATTTGTTGCAGATTTAATGTAATAGAGGCCTTTTAACTGTGATGTTAAAATATTGATTTACATTATGGACTGCAGCTATTTCAGAAACTGTACTCCCTGAGGCCAATTAGACCAACTGACCCACACATCAGCAATAAACCAGACCTTTATTGCTTGGCTAAATCTCACCCAGTTTTCTTTTTCTTGTTCCTCTGTCTGCTTTTAAAAAGCGATCTTATACTTAGCACTAAGCTCTCCGGGTTTTCCAGAGCAATCTGCTAATAGGATGAGGTTTCCTGCAAGGAGACAATCCTTGGTTCAAGAGCAACCATTTTCTTAAACACTGCAAAAATTTCTTAGGCCACAGTAGTTTGTCAGAGAGAAGACAGCTAGCAGAAGTTTTTGCTAAAATTCCACAAATGTTCATCATCAAACAGCTGTAATGTGGCAGGAACACAGAGAGACAAAGTCCATGATATGTTAGCTACAGCTCCTCATCCTAGAGCATGTCCAAGGCATCAGCCTTAGGGAAAACCTGGGACAGCCATACTTTTCTCTTCCTCATATAGTATTTATTAGGAAAGTCTGAAAAAAATATTCTGTAGCCTAGCAGCCAGGATGCTTTCCCTGAATAAAGAGTTCCTGGCTGTTTGTGAATGAATACAATTGCTGACTATAAAATTATTTGGTTTTAAACACACTCAGGTCTTCTGCCTCTCATACACAAAAGAAATACTACTTGCTGGGGACGACAATATGCATGTGTTCCAGGAGCTCCCAGAAGCATAAGCTCTTGTCTTAGGGGAGAAAAGTGAAGAGATAGGTGTGTCAGAGAAAAATCCAGGAGGTTTCTAAGGCTCTTGGCCATCCCTCTTCCACTGTAGTAATGCTGCTCATCATATGATGAGCACAGCTGACAGGCTTTGTGACTAAGGCTGATTTAATCTTGCAACTACTCAGTACTTGGCAGCAACCCTATTACAAATAGATGCTGTCAGAAATATGTGAGCCACTAGGAGCAGTGCCTGTGTGGGTGTTATACAGACACCTGAAAGCAGATAGGGGAAAAAACCAACCAACCCTGCCAACAATAATTTCTGTTTACACTCCTCTTCTCTCTTCACATGAACAGCAGACAACAGCATCTTCCTCAACTGTTTAGCAGTGGTTTTCCACTTGGAGAATCATGCATAAGGCTGTTCTCAGGTGTCAGGGAACTTATGATAGCCGCAGCAGGGAGTCCAGTGTTTAATTGCTCTGTTTCTGACACAGAGTATATTGCAATATTCCCACCTCCCTTCCGCCTTGAGACAAGGCAGGGGCATATTTAGCCCCTGCCACATGGTGGCAAGAAGGCATGACAACAGCTGCCTTCTACTAAGTCAAGCCCAGTAAAAGCCAGATTCAAGTACCTAGCAGAGGCATGAGTTTATACCTTGGAGTATGTCTTGTGAAGCTCTGACCTACTGAATCAGGTCTTACTTAGAAGCAGCATTTTATTTACCTGAAATGAATCCAGTTCAAGACTTTTTTTGTTTACTATTATTACTACAAGGCTAAGTGTTTACTACTAATCCATCATTTTTATTTGCCAGGCTGGTTCCTGAGCAGGGAAACAAGCACCTCAAAAACTCTAAACTAGAGCATCAGAGGAAAGCAGGCACTCAACATATAATTCAAGACTCTATTTCTTGGAGTATTGGTGTTGAAGTAAAACTCTTTGATCCCTTACTTCCACAGCACGTGAGCTACAACAGACTAAGCAGACAGCAGATGTACTTACTAATTACTACTAATTGCTGCTGTCTAGACACCATGTGAAGTCTAAACTACCAGCCTTGTTTACAAACCTGCAAATACCTGCATACTCTTCTCATGTTATTCTGGATCACTGCGTGCTAAGTTCACCAGTGCTGAGCTTTCATTCATTGATGCCAGTAAGAACAAGAGTGCATCATCTTTGCAGCAGCCTGGACAATTGCATAAAGTGAAGAGAACTGGAGAGTTGCGCTCTCAGTTGCTAACATTCATTTTCCTTCATCAAATCCTTACTATGTTTTTATTAGTGTGTACCACAGGACGGAGCAATTTTCTGCATTAAATTCTCAAAGATCCACAAAGGCTTCCAGCAGGCAAAAACCTCGCATGGAATTTGTGGCACAAAATATTTTATTCAACATCCTTAAAAAGCTGATCATTCAGTTTTGTTTGGTTTCATTTAAACTGATATCAGCTTAAGTAGTAAATGTCAGTACCCGCCAGCATCATCATCCTGCTGCAAAAACACCTCTTTGTGATTGCTTTCACAAAAGAGATAATGTAGCACAGCCTTCCACAAAGTTGACATGTTTTTGCTGTGCCTTTCTGAAAATAGTTTGCAATTGTTTTAAAGTCATGCGATTGTATTCATTCCACCTTTTCCCATCCCTCCTGCAGAGACCAATACACAGGCTCAAGCATTAAGAATCAGCAATATCAAACACTTCATGTAGGGTGTCAACCATTTTTTCTCTGCCATGTGTTGGTGCATCTACCTAGCTACTGTTCTGCCTCATGATGTTTTCTCCCTTCTTAGCTGTCATGAAACTAAATGCAGCATTTTATGCCTCAGATGGACAACATTTTAAAATGTATATTTTAATATATTAATAGTACCTGCACAGGAATTTTCTACCTGCATCACACCAGTCTTGCACAAGAAAACCTCCCAAGTGAGACTGCACAGCAGAGAAAATTAAAGTGAGCAATGGAAATAGCAAATGAAATAGAATAACATGGAGGTACATGGATATGAAGGAAGTAGAAAGGAGTTTTAGAAGCAGAAAAAAAATGTATCCAGAGGGGCCAAGTTAATGCATTGTTCTTTACATGGAAGTAGAGACTTTTTACAAAATTTTACTTACCTAAATGAGAGAAGAGATGTCATCAAGAAATGGTACCAGATGTTAAAGTGAGCCTGAATTTAAACTGGAATTATTAAAACCAAGGTCTTTCTTAATGTGTTAGACTGCAGAGGCTAACAGGGAGAGAGTAAGGTCTGGAAAAACGTATGTAATGTTACTGTCTGAACATAGTTATGAACTGATTTACCTGACCCAAGGGTGGAATTATCCAAGTCAGCAATGACTGAGGCAAACCATTGCCAGCAGCTAGCCAGGCATGCATGGATAAACCCTGCCTTGGGATATGGTGCAAGCTGAGCAGTAAGGTTGCAGGTAGCTGCTTTTCAAATTTCCCAGGAGAACCAGGAGAAGTAGCAAACTGGTGAAACCAGTGACAGTCTCCTCTGTCAGTACCCCTCAGCCAAAATATTCTTGTTGCATAGCATGCCTAGGTTAGTTAGCCTTGCCTTGCCACAGCATATCTGGCAGCCCCCTGGGCTCAGGCCATGGCTGGAGGCAGGATCTGCATCCCAGATTGGCACACACGGCATCTGCATCCAAACATGCAGAGGGGGAGAGGAGGTGTCCAAGGCATCACTTACCTACACATGCTGTTTTTCCCTACTGCCACACATTCAACAACTCTTGGGTTCTTTTTACCTCTTAACTGCAGTACACTAACTGTGAAACACCAGTGTTACTTTTCTTGACTTTCCTGACTGGCTCAGCATTTGGAGGTTTGGAAATTATTTGAATTAAAAAGAATAATTGGTGAAAGGATTTTTTGGGCACTAAAAAATCCCTCTATTTACATGAATAAAAAAAGTCATGTTTTCTAGGACACACAGGGGACCCAACATCCAGGAACAGCTTTCTAGTGGATGGTTTTCTGCCTCATTCAGAGAAATCTGATCCTAAAGCCCTTTGTTATTTAATGCCAAGCTGGTGTTTTTCCAGAAGCCTTGAAAAATCTCCCCTGTCTTTGAAACTTTGTACATTTTTCACTCCTTTTCTCTTCTTCAAAGTCCCTTGTCCAATCCTTTCTGCCCACACCATCTGAATTTGTGAACAGCCTTTTATTCACCTTTTGTTTTGGTTGAAATTACATATTTTATTCTTTCTTATAGCTCCCTGAAATACAGTACACAAAAAGGAACTTATCACTTTTTAATATATTCAACCTGCTCAGTTATTCTCAAGACCCTCTACTTCAGACCAAAGTGCATCTTCTGTTGTATTTCGAAGCCTCAGCCCTCATTTCCTTAAAAACAACTGAATAAAGAAAAAAAAATAAAAGAAGAATGTGGGTTGATGTTCAAGTTCACACAGTCCCTCTGTCCACAATTGGCCTCTCTCCAGCTCTCAGAAGTCCCAAGACACATCTTACTCTTATTCTTGATGTTTCCACTGATGCCAGGTGGCTGTTCTGTGTGTCTGCCTGGGACAACTGGGCTTTGTAATACACAATTATATGTCTCCAAAGCAAAAACTTTCCTCAGAAGGAATCTTAAGGAACATTAGAGGAAAAAACCCACCAACTCACAATCTGTACTCAGGGGCTGAAATTAAAGAGTAACTCTTTATGAAGGACAGAAAAATGACATTGAATGCTGAGGGCCTCACAGAAGGTAAATGGAACATACCTTGTTAATGCCTGTGTGAGACTGGGTCAGTCAATAACCTGCTTGAAGCAGAAAATACTGGGTGCTGGAGACACTGGGACTCTGCCACCAACGGTTTTGTTGAACCCACCCAGGGTGGGTGCTGTAGGCAAGAGGGAACCCACTGTCTCCTCACTCAGCCTAGATCCAAAGGGGTAACAGCTCTTTATATCTCTTTTTGATCTCAATACACACTAGAGGTCTTCAGAGGTCTCTGCCTCTCTCCATTGCCTGTCTTGTGAAATTACACCTTTATTTCAGGAACCCCCACCAAAGTATCACCAAAGCACATGTCTATCTGTTAAGATACCAAATCATCAAGATAAACTTTTTTGTTTCATAATTAGCTAGAGTTGAACCTAGCCTTTCAATAGTTCATTGACATATCTATATTGTTCCTTGACTCCCTCTGAAAAAACACAGTTTGCAATACTGAGCCATTTTCTTCTCCAGTCCCAGAAAACCAAATAGATATTTTGCCCTGCTGTGGCTCCTATACATGAATCTGGTGTCACCCAAAGACCAAGGAGCTATCCCTGCTTTTATCATTGCTACACAGCCCCAGGCCATGCCCACTGCACGTGTTCACAGCCAGTATGAGCAGCAGCCAAGGCAGCCTGCCACGTGAAAGGTGGGACAGAGTATGCAGCTTTATTTTTCATGACTTCCTCTTGGAACATGAGGCATTTCAGTGGAAGACCTCATCCGCAGCACAGTGTCGGACAGTGTGGTGTGCTCCTCACACCCAGGTGTTGTGGGATGCTCATCCCTCTGCTCTTGAGACTGTGGGCAGCATCTGCTCTTAGGATGGACCTGACTCCTGGGATCAGCAGGTGCTAGTGTTTATAAAGGAACTTTTTCTGTTTTCCAGAAACAAGCTTCCAGAAGACTATAGCTAATGTTTGAGCAGTGATATTTTACCCAGGGAAAACTGAAGTGCTTTGCACTCTATGTAAGAGAAGAATAGATTGGCACCACAACAACGTGCAGGCAGGATGCATTTAGTGCCGGATTCCCATCTGCAGCCACCTTCCTGGTGCAGCTGTTCCAGAAGGAGTGACTGCTGGCTGCCCAAATGTCAGCCAAGTTTACCTGCCACATGAACTACTGTGGACGAGAGGAGAAAGCCACCAGGGAAGCAGAGCTCTTGCCCCAGGGAAGATGCTGAGCGTGGGTCAGCACAGACCAGGGGCGAATACTGACAGGCGAGGAAATGAGAGTCTCCCTGATGCCATGGAGATTTTGAAAAAATGGGTCCTCGGCTGCACAAGTGCAACCAGGTGCACACAAATCCATTCTATCCCAGATATTCACTGCAAGAGAATGCATTAGTGGGAAATATCCTAGTCCTTATTTTTATTCTGGCCCTTGTGAGGTGCTCTGGATATCCATGGAAAATGCTGAACTCATATAGTCCAGGGAGCATAAGGAGGAGCACAGCACAGATCCACAAAATTATATAGTCGTGGGTACTCTCCCCACCATGATATTAGCCAGATGGCCTAGATGTAGCCTAGTGTAGATACAGAGATTAGAGAAAGCAGTAAATCAAGATGTGCTATAGCTAACCCCAGATATACAGAAATCATGAGTCATGCCCAGAATAACCCGGAGATCAGCTTTAAAACTGTGGGGTTTGAAAAGCATATGACGGATGTTGTACTGCTTTTATTTTCCTGCCATTTTTTAACATTTCACATGCACTTTGATTGGATTCCAAGTAACCATATGGCTAAAACTGTAACTTTTATTTTAAAAGCTAAATCTGTAAGGACCCTATAAAAACCTGACTGATGTGGCTAAGACTTTTACCAAAAAAAGCAGTATTAGCAGGGGAAACTTCAGTACAGTTGCAGTGGCTGGTAGCATTGGAATGCCCCCAAGCTCACACTTAATGGAGACTATGACAGTAACAGCGTCACTGACTTGAAGTCAGAGTAAATATCCATGGCGAAGTCACTATGTTACAGTTACCTCCCTGCAGCACAGCATCATCTAACATGTCAACAGCTTGAAAAGAATCTTTCTCCTCCAGGCAGCCTTTACCCCTTTATCTTAAAATAGGGCTGGATGTTCCTGTGTCCCTGGCTTTTTAAGAAACATTAGCCTGGACTTTTTAACCTCCCTGTTGTCCCAATTCTCCTGATAGTTTCAATGACATAAATAAATCACATGCTTTTAACTCATGGCTCCACTGCTTGTTTTTCTTTTTTTTTTTTTTTTTGAGTCAGTTCTATAGCTGAGCTATTGCTAAGAAAGCTGAAACTTAAATAAATACCCATATAGTCACTATATTCTCTAGTGCTGCTCCAGTGATGAAATCTGAATACAAGAAGAAGTTGGACAGCCCTTAAACTGTTGTGGCACCAGTACATTGAAATTAGATACAGCAACTGATTTGCCTTGGGCAACCATAAAGTAACTGGCATCCCAGCCATTTGTGGTCTAGCATAATGGGGCTTCAGGTTTAGCCACTCCAACCAAACAAATCCCTTTTTTAAATTTCACATGTTTTTAAACAAAGTCCAGCTCTCCCAGGCTCTGTGAAAAGCAGCAATCCCGGAGGTCCTCATTTTCTGTTTTCTTTTAAAAGTTGGGACATACCCCTGTATTTCCACCCCAACCACCTCTGCTTTCCTTGCATTTACTTTGCAGTGCTGCCTTGTCTGTTGGTCCCAGGGAAACTTCCTCTGCTAATGCTCCCGGGAACAGAAGAGGTTTGTAGCCAAACTGGTAGTAAGGCTGTGGTTGCACGCATGTTTGCAAAGTTTGTTTTGTAAAGATTTAATCTGAAGCAAAGTGACTGGATGGAAGTTTCTGCTACTCCCGGCTGTGCACAGATGCTTTGTCCAAAGTCTCCTTATCTTTGCCTGAAAATCCCAGCTCATATGACTTTGCATTCTGAACTAATATGATATACATAAGGTGAATAATCAAAAGAAGAAGTAATGTTCAAAAATTTTTCAAACCTTTAAAATATTTCAGACTCCATAAATCTCTGTAAATATGCAGCTAAAAAAGACCTATGTTGGGCTAAAAGAGAAAAGAGCTCATTCTGTCATGCCCTCCTCTTCCCCCCACCAGCTCTCCCTGTAGGAGAGGACCTCTGTCTACACCTGGCAGAGAGAAAGACACAGCTTAAAGGAACCAGAAGCCAGACCCAAAACTTGTTTATTTTTCAGAAGCTGCTGAGTTGGATCAGGATGCTCTTCTAAGAAAGGAAAAGCTGGAGGTACATCAGGAGCAGTGGGACGTTTACAGCAGCCACGGTTAGAAACCTGGGCCACCAGCAGATGTGCACATGTGCCCCTCACTAGTGGTTCCCCCATCTGGGGAAAAGCTCCTTGCCTTGAGGCCCACAGGCTAAAACCAAAAAGAAAGAAAGAAACAAACAAAAATAAAATATATTTAGAAATCTTCAGAGGATTTAACAGAGAAAGGGTTTTGGTGCTACAGGGAGTTTTAAGAAAGAAATTAAATAGCTGGAGAAAAAAAGACACTGCTAAAGTTACTGAGCTGGGCCTTCGTAAATGGGGAAAATTACCTGGGCAGCAAGTAGTTTAGTTTTGTTCTCTTAAATCCGTGTGAGAGCTTGAGCTAGTCTTTTATTAGCGATACCTCAAATTTGATCCTTCCCCTTTCAAATCTGTCATCTGAGTCATGACACAGGATTATTATATCTGTGAAGGTGCAGCTAGTGCGCACGAACTGCAAACAGAGTTTCCAGCTGAGCACTGCTTTGTTCTGTAGTATGTTGTTCCCCATTTTTATACATTGTGATAGGTAATGATGCAACACCCTGGTCTTTCAATTAATTTTGGATTAGCTTTTTTTTCACACTCAAAACTTTTTCTTGCTTATTTAAGTAAGACTTGTGCTGCCAGTTTGCAATATCTATTAAAGGGAGTTCTGCTGCTTTGCAATGTGCTGCAAGCTAAAGGAAGCTATCAACTTCTTGTTTAGGTCAGGGTCCGCTCAGAAAACAACTTCCTCTCATCTTGAACTTGATACATTATGATGGTTCTTTCCACTGCTGCAGTTGCAACGCTGTTTTAACCTCTCATGCAGGAGCACTGGTTATGTGTAAACATCCATCTGTATGCTTCCCCAGAACTGAGATGGCATGGAATATCATCAATTAAGAGAGAGTAAGATCATGGTAAATTTCAGACACATAACTCATCCTTCTTGTTCTCATGTAGCGCTCCCTCTATTTCCAGAGATTTTTCTCCTTTGCCTGTGAACCACATCCTGCTGTTTTGCAACAGCATAATTCCTTTGACCTCAGCCTTACTGTAAAATAGAGTCCAATTTCATATTTCATACTTTTCATGGAAAAATCCCCCAAACAATAACATGCATTTAAATACCTCTCTCAGTTTATCTCTCCTTCTACGTATGCGCTCATTACATACTTATTACAATATCTGGGCATTTTTATTGCCTGTACTTCTATAGGAAGTTCTAGTTATACCTGTATTCTGGCCTTCCTTGACTGTCCCACAGCTGAGGCACAATGCAGCTTTGTCTACAAACAGCCCGCCCTGCTGCATTTGTCATCTGACCTCCCAAAACCATATTTTTTTATAAGATGGAAAAAAGTGAACAAAAACTTGTTCACCAATCCTTCAGGCCAAAGGCTGGGTCCCTGTTTTTTCCTATTGCAATGGCAGCCTCAGTTTGCTTGGCGGGTACAGGCATTACTGCAACATAAACACTAAGTGATGATAAGGATACAATAGGAGAATAGAAAACCAGCCACACTCAGTAAGTTCTTCCCTCCACAACAAATATTCTTGAAACACCATGAGAAAGACATTTTCTCACTTAAAGATTCCACAGGAAATAAGAAAAACCATCAGCATTTTGATGTGATGGTCTAATTGAACTCTTTTCTCTTTGTATGGGATTTAATGAGTATTAAAACAATTTGGTTAGTTAGTCTGCTACACATGACACCAAGGACCTTCGTGATCAGTGCTCAGAGCAAACGCTCGCAAATGTTAAGGCAGCGCAAGTGGTGTTACTTAAATGAAGGCACTTTTTAAAGTCTCCTTAAACCACCCAACTTTCCAAACCCACACTCCAGGGATTACTTTGAATTCATTATAAATGTTTTTATTTTCTTCCTTGTATGGATTTCTGTGAACACTAAGAGGTCTCACATCCCTTCCCACTAACTCCAGACTCTGACTGGTCATGTGTACACTGGCAATCAGACACAATATTGCAGATTTGCTCTCAGTTCCTGAAAGCTCAGGAGAGTATACAGAGAGAGTAAGGTTTTATTTTCAGAACTGTGGAGCCCTTAGGCTTTGGCCACACTGCCCAGTCTCCTGTTGTAGGTCATGGTACTTCTGGATAACACTAGTTACCCTAAAACCTTTGCAGCACAGGGATCTGTCCATTGACATCTTCTGTGCAGCTAATGGAGGAATGCTGCATTTCTTTTTATGGGCAAATAAAAAACTATGGGAACACTGGAAAGCAGACAGGTAGCCCTATCACTTAGAAACCAGCATTAATGCAAACCTCAGATGAAGTGAAAAATACACAGTCAAAATATAGACAACAGCTACAAAAGTTTTAAAGATCAGTAAGAAGAAATAAAGCCATAATTAAATGTATCTGTAGTCCATAACAGCTTCAGGAGACCTCAACCCTCTGCCTATGAAGCACTCACCTAAATTTAGAACTTATTTTTTGCACACTCTTCTTCTCTGTGCCTTTAAAGAGAGGAATCAGATACAGGGAATATTTAACTGTGTTAATCCAAACTGGTGTTGTATTCTTCTTCAAATCTGTCCTTCCTATCCCCGAATGATCCGTATTTCACTAAATAAAGGTATTAATTTTAACCTTTTGATTCTGGCTAAAAACCTTTCTTTATCCATGAGGTTTATTCAAAAACCTTGGGCACATCTAGGGAAAGCCACCTCCTGCCCAAATGATGGCCTTCTGATTCAGAGGGAAACTATGAAGCACAAAGAAGACCTCTGGGCACTGTCTCTGGAAAACATTTTCATTAAAAATAACTCTTTGCCACCTTTTCTTTTTACTCAGATAATTTCCACAGTGGTGTTAATGCCCACAGCCACCCAAACATGAATTGGGAGCTGCTTGATACAGCCCTGAAGCCTGGAGAAAAGCCCGCAGGTGCGGCCTCTGGATGCAAATGATTGAAACAGCACTGCTCAAAGGATCAAGCTTTGCAAATCACTGTTGCTCTTGGCAGAGAGCCCACAGCAGTGCTCTGACACTCTAAGTTAGTTTTCTTTGTGTCCCCTGCTCTTGGCAATGAAGGCACTGGGGCATTACACTTTTCCCCAGCAGAGACCTCAATGATGGGTGGTGTGCATGAAGCTCAGTCCTGCAGTGAAATCTCTGTGTGGCCTCTTCATACTGACATAGTATGATGTGCTAGTATTTATTCATCAAAAGTATTGATACTCAAGGCAAGATGTTGATAGTAATAGTTTTGGTTGAAGGTAGAGGATGTCTTAAGCCAAGCTGTTTATCATTTTAGAGTCCCGCTGTTTGATCAATAAGATTTTATTAACAGAAAAAACCTTCAGCAATTACTGAAGACAGAAGCCAGCTCACATCCAGTCACCACAGCCAAGTATGACAGCAGCAGTACAGTTACAAGCTCCTACATGTGTATCATAATTTATGTCTATGTGCAAAATACTTAGCAAGAAAAGTGTTATATTGAAAGCAAAGAGATGAATAGATGTAAGGAAGGATGAAAGCGTGGAGCCAGCAGTTAGGTGGGCTGTTTCCTGACATTCTTCTTATGCAGCAGAATATTCACACTTACACAGAAATGGTATGAGTAGCATTGCCTTGGCTTGGAAGCACATGGATTTTTGTGGCTGACTTACTTCATTGTCACCCAGTTACAACTTCAGTAAAGCATTAAAGACAACAAACTGCATTTTGAAAGTAAGCATAAACAGTGTCGCAAACTAAAACCTCAGAAAACATTGCCAGAAAGGATGTGGTAAACATCTGCCAGGCTGCATCCTTTTAAAAAAATACCCAGGGGAAATACATTTCATTACTGACTATGCATAATTACCACAAGCTTAACCTTTTCATTGAATAATTGAGTATCCTTCATATTCTGAATCAGATGAATGGTTTGTGAGAGCTGTTAGGGAGATTAGACTGCTTGTAAATAATCCTGGCATCCATCTATTCTGTTCTCCTCTCTAGAAAAAAGAATTCCATCAATGAAAGAAGATCACTCCAGAGGGACCAGCTTCAGAGCAGCTGTTTATGTAGTCACAGTTGTTCTGGGGATGTTGAATCACTCAAGAAAAAAATTAGTTGTTAATGACTAAGAGTTATGTCTTATATTTATTTCAGAATATTTTGGAGCAACCTCGCCTTTTCTATCTTCCAATATGACTCACTGCATTAAAAAAAAAAAAGGGAAAGCCATTAAAATCAGTAATTAAGCATTATTTCATGGACACTATTAAGTATACCTACAAAAAAGGATTAAGGTTGTTTGGATTTCTATTAAACATTATATAAGCTGAAAATTTCCTGTCTTATACAAAGCATTATTGTTTGAATTGTAATAGTCCCATAATATACTTTACCTGAAATTATATATATGTATATATATATACTCTCCATCTTGACAAAACACTATCTTTGTCTTTGAATACTGAATGAGGCTATATGCCAAGAGGACAGAGGTACATATAACTATGTTTCCATATCTCAGAAGGGTAACTGTGTCTTGGCAGCCCTATTTGCATTGTAGCCAGCCTATTTCTAAAAATCTCCTGTGCTACTGCCAGATGAAGTGGTCATTAGTGAGAAGCAGGAGAGGAAGCCATTGCCCAGCACCTAAGCTAGAGTTTGTATTTTGTGTAATTTAGGTTAGGATTTTCAATACCTCAGAGAAACACATTTTGCAGTTTTAGAGCAAGGGAAAACAGAAGTGGTATTATGACCTAGCAAATTTTTTACAGTTAACTGAGTAGTTAACCCACTAAGGTAGATGCTTCTTCAACTGAGATTGTCCTACTGTGATTGGTATAGGGAGAAAACCTACTCAGAAGCTTGTTGACCAGCTCTTGGGACAGGGGTGTGTGCATATGTGTGTATGTGTGCATGTGTCCCTCCAAAAGGCTGCCCTCCCAGAACAACCACCTCAGCTAAGTGCCTACTGTGGCAGGGCACACATTCAGCAATGAGTTATCAGGGTCTTCCCTGCCACAACAGGGTTCAGAATTACATGAAGAGAAGTATTGGAATTATATTTATGTACTTCGTAGTTCCTGAGAGTCTGCAAAAGGATGCAGAAGTAGTTTACAGATCTGTATTTATTCCTCCACAAGACTAAAGTGCTAGGACCTCTTTTCACACCACATGAACCTTCACAGCCCTGATGTATGATTGTGAATTGTATGAGGCCAAAGAGTCTTGAGACAAAAATTTTCCCAAATAACTGGATGCATATTGCAAGTAGCCAAAGTCTTTTACTTCAGTCTTGCTCTTAGAAACAGCAGCATGATGAAAGATGAGCCTTGTTTCTCCTGTCAGACATTCTGGCCGAACCTGTTTGTCATTTATGTGAAATCATGGCCAGAAGTACAAGATCTGATTCTTCTCAAAATCAGCAATCAAAATCTAATCATTAGGTTGCATCCATCTGTGCTATTCCCCATAAGCATTTGACTAACAGATGATGGCTCAAGGAGAATTAGAAGTGGCTGGATGCTGTGCCCAACCAGTTAGCCAAAATACTACAACTAGAAGTAGGAGCTAGAATAGATATGGTAGAAAGCTTCTATGGTTTTGCTTTTGCAAGATACTGCTAGAATGTGCTAGATAAGTCCACTCTATCAAGTGATATACTACCTCCATGTCAAATGACCATGAACAGTTGTCATGCAGCAGAACAACTACTGTTTTACTACCTATTTGCTGTATTTTCATAAAACCTCCTTGTACTTTCTACAAAATAAGTAGGAGGATAACAGATATCCTGTGCTAACAATTTAATTATTGTGTTTAGGGGTTTTGTTTGGTTGGTTGGTTTAGTTTGGTTTGCTTTCTGTTCTGCAAAAGCAGTATGCCTCAATGTTTCTAAGTCTCAAAAGCTTCCCTTCTTCCTGGAAAACTGTCCACTGGCGACCTGAGCAGCAACTTTCCTGAAAAAAACCTGTTTGTAGCTGGTTTTCCCTGCAAATCCTGCACCTGTGCATCTAGGATCAAGGTCGGTTGTCCATCCCACTCCCTCATATGCTCTCCAGGGTCCCACAGGTAAAGCCACAGGGTACCCCATGGTCTGTACCTTCTATATCCTCTTCCTTGAGCAAAAGGACACCTGCTGTCAATTGTTGAAATACAGGCCTGTACAGGTGGGGAGTAGGACACATTCGTGGAACTCATGAGTTTATCTGTCAGTTTCTCCACAGCTGCAATGATGGAAGAAGGAATGCTCTCTTCATACTCCCAGAGTTGCCAACTCACGTCACCCACTGTTGGTGGTGTATCACCTTTCCAAAAAAATGTTGCCAAGAGGTCAGCACATGCTGTTGGTGCACTCTGCATAAATTTCCTCCACAAAGGTCATTGATATAAGAGGTCGTCTGGATCTGTTGGTCAAAATATTTCATTTCTCTCTCATATTTCATTTCTTTCAAGTATTGAATAACTTTCTCTATTGCAGTCAATTTGCCTGAGTTACACAAAATATCATCTTTATAGGAATACCTTTCCCATTTGACAAGAGTCTCCTCCAGAGACTAAGGGCTTGTGTCTTTTCTCCCTTCTCTTTGTCTATGCCTGATTCCTTAGCAAGTGGTCCCAGCTGCCTGGCTTCCTTATCCTCTAACTCCACACTGTTGTCTCCATTGTCCCAGCACTGGAGCAGCCAGGCAGTAAAATGCTTACATGGATGATGGCTGAAATCTTTTCTTGGCTCCTGTAGCTCACTCAGAGATAGGGGTTGAGTGGTGTTTGTCTCCTCTGTCTCCTCTTCCAGTTCCAGAGATAGCCTTGATGATGGCCCTGAAAATCACCCTTGTGATGGTTCTGCTTCTTCATCCTCTTTGCTCTCCCTGTCCTCCTTGACTGTTTTTGCTAAAGCTTTTTTACCAGGTGACTTTCATGTACTTTTCTTCCACTTCTCTGCAGGGGCCACTGACAGGGGCACCTGTGGATTCTGTTTCAGTGGTTTCAGTGGCAGTGCCTGTTGCTGGTGTTAGAGCAGCATCAGAGTCTGTCACAGTGGTGGGAGCAGCTGCAGGGCTTGTTGTCATCCCATTGCCAGATTCAGAGGCCCTCCTGAGGCCACTGAGCAGTGTTGAACATGGCTCAATAGGCCCGGCCAGGGCCCAACACTTTGCAGTGGTTTAGGTACTCTCTGGAGTGCCAGCACACTTGTAAAAGAAATATTTCACTAGTTTTTCTGGATTCTGCATTTGTTCAGGAGTGAGGTGCAAACACATTGGAGGTGTCCACTGTCCCAGGTACGTGCTCAAACAATCCCATACCCCTCGCCACTCCAAACTATGCAACCTTTGGGCAGATCTCCGGGTAATATTCTGAATTAATTGTCTGACTTTAAACAAGACCTGAACCGTATGCAATAACATAAAAAGGACGAGGCTGGTTTCCAGGGTAGTCAAAGGATATTCAAATTCTTTAAAATTATCAACTACTGTAACCAGCCTGGAGGACAAGGAAAGAAAAAAGGAGGGAAAAAAGATAGGAAGGTATCTTCATCACAGTTTGTTCCTCTGAGAAGAAAAAAACAAAGACGTGATTATTAATCATTCCCAGTAGATGACCCCCAAAATATAGAGGTGCCTGTGATACTGAATACAGACACAAGATTGGTGTCCAGAACAAAGGCATTCCCACATAATAAGCCCATCCTGGGAAATACCACACAGAACACAAACTGCAAGTAAGGTATTACTGGTATAAGAGAGAATACAAATATGAGAGCAAATATGTCTGAGTTGTAACTTGCAACTGCTAAACCAATACAATGAATGTTTATAACAATTTTCTTTTAACACACTCTGGTCAGATCTGTTGTTATCTCAACTCTTTGTGTCCAATACTGGGCATCAAAAAGGATTGTTGTGGTTTAATCCCAGCTGGAAAAGAAAGCACGACACAGCCACTCACCCAAGCTCTCTCTCTACTCACCACCCACCCCGGAAGAAGGGAAGGAGAATCAAAGTAAAACTTGTAGGTCGAGATAAGAACAGTTTAATGATGAAAAATAAAGTAAAATACAATACTAATGGTAAATGATAATAATAATGACAATAAAAAGGAAACAAAGAAGTGGTGCACAATGCAATGGCTCACCACCTGCTGACCAATGCCAAGCCCCCCTATCCTGAACCAAGACAGACCCCGTTCTCCATAAATCCCCCCAGTTTATATATTGGCATGACATTCTGTGCCGTGGAATATCCCTTTGGTCGGTTTGGGTCACCTGTCCCACCCATGCTCCCTCAAAGGTTTTTTTGCATCCCTCACTGGCAGAGCATGAGAGAAGAAAAAAGTCCTTGACTCAGGATAAACACAACCTGGCAAAAACCAAAACATCAGTGTGTTATCAACACTATTCCCATTCTGAATACAAAACACAGCAGTGTAACAGCTGTTGAGCAGAAATTAACTCTAGGCTAACTGAAAACAGGACAATGAGACAGGAGCAATTTCAGAATGGCATGGCCTCGTGCTAGTGCAAACTGCTATCCCAGAGATAACAGTGCCTGGGCATCACAGCTCCACTGCACTCCCGGGGCTGCAGTTGCGTGTGTAGCTGCTTTAGATCACATTAATTGCAATTTTTCCCAGTGGAAATCACAAAATAGAAGGAAGAAAGCCTCCTGGGGACTTCATTTATGTGTGAGCCAGGTCAGCTTACAAGAATATGAAAGGAAATTCTTCTTGCCAGGACTCCGTGAACAGAGCCATTGAGGTTTCCTGTTGAGTATTTGCTTGCTAGCCATGAAGCACACTCCATACAGTATTTATGGAACATAAGGAATTTGTACTCCTTCTCAATACTCCTTCTACTATCTCCTGTCACTTGAAGACCTTTTGAGAGTTACTCCAACCTGTCTGTGTCAGGAGTTGACTATAGGAGAATGGGTGAGCCTGTAACAACTGTGGTTCATGCTGAAGTCAAATTCCTTAAATATTCATTTCAGGCAGCTTACCAGGAATCAAGAGATTCAGTTTTAATTGCATTCTGCCTGAAATTTATTATCAGTTGTCACCTCAGATTGTCTTTTTAATGTGTGGCTCCAAAGTAATCATACTCCACACACCCACTGCAAGAGCAAAATTTATTTCTCAGAAATATAACAAAGGTATTTCACAACCTGAAAACTTGCACATCAAAGAAACTGACAAAATCTGTTGTACTTTCTCCTCACAGCCTCATGACTGCTGATTTTTATCTTCTTTTATGCTTTAAGCTGTTTAAAATTGGTGATCAAACAGCTCCTGATAAAGAAAAATGAATATAAATTCTTTTTCAGACAAGACTTCTTCCTGTGCCAAGGATCACAGCAACGAGCAACATGGTAATATTGCATGTCCACACAGGCTTCTCTCACAGGTTGCCTTTGGTCTGTGCTAGTCGTATGCAGAATTAAAGAGAGATTAGTACAAAGCAGAGAATTTGAAAGCGAGCTTTAACACAGATTTGCTTGGCTGATTGCTTTTTGACTATCACACCCTTTACATGGGGTTATGCTGTCAGATTTGATACCTGTTGCACTGTGTCTGAAGATGCCTCTGGCTCTCCCAGCATAATGAGGCATGGAGGGCTGGGCTGGCAGCCCCTTAGAGCCAGCCCTGGTTATATCCTCTCAAGGTGGCCGAGAAGGGTGCCGCAGCAACATTGCTGCTATGTTATTCCACCTCAAAAATCTCAGGGTTACCCATCAGCACTTCCCCTCCACAATCCCAGCAGGATGCAATGAACCCAAGAAGCAAAAATCTTTTCTCTCCCACAGCAGTGTGCAGCGGTCTCTGCAAGGGCACTGTGCCAGGCCACCAGTTGTGCTGTGCTTAATCCTAGTTATATTTACAGCATTTATTGTAATTGTCAAAGATCCATTGGATGTTTAACCTTAATTGTGGCAGTTTGATGATGTTTGTTCAAAAGCTGCACTACGAGAGGTGAGGTAAACCAATTGCTTGCATCACATTGTAATGAAAACTTCTGCCATACCACTTCAGCCAACTTGCACACTAACACACTGGTCATTTTTTAAGAAAAACTAAAAAGGCTCAGTGGAACTGCCTGTGCTTTTATTTTCAACACAATAGGAACCTAACCTTCATGTAGGAAATCACAAAGAGAAAATAAAATATGTCACAAATACAAGCACCTTGGAACCTTTCCTCTGTTCAACACAATTTACAAAATACTTTGAGTTGAATAAAGCATTAGTTTATGAAACATCAGATAATTTTGTTCTCAGATTAACAAACAGGAACCACCTCTGATTCACCGTAGGCAAGCAGTAACTTAAACAAAGTTTATAGTTAAGGCTTATTTAGACTTTGTTGCCTGATCAGTCTGAGGTGTTCTACATAAAAAAGTGTTTTGCAAACTATGGCAAGCAGCAGTCTCAATAGGCAGATATTTCTGAACAGCACAGATCCCACAGATCTGTCCATCTTCCAAAATCACATTTATTTCTGCATTATTCAGGTGGGAATTACCAGTTCTTTTCCCCTCTCTGATTTCCCAGTAAAATGATTCATAAGCTGCAGAAATTATATACAAGTCCACTGCCCTAGAAAGAATGAAAGAATTTCAATGCTATAGGTGCTTCTGAGCACAAATCTTCCACTTGCGACCAGAAAAGCACTTCAGACCTTTCAAAGTTCCTGGTGTCACAGACCATTTAGGATGTCCTAACACTAGGACATAAACATAAAATAAACATAACATAAACATTAAGACATCTTTCAAGGCAATCAAACACACTTGAAAACACAAAGAGGTAATAATCTTTTCAGTACATAAATACATGTTTCTCAGCAAAGAGTACCCATATGTTTTGTATCAATATGCTGGGATGCACTACTCAGTAATTCCCATTGTAAAAATCTCTTAAGGCCCTGGAGTGAAAGAACAGTTCTATTACACAGAAAAGGAGCAATGCATACACCTAGTCCCACAGAACTATGGCAGTGATTACTCACACCAAACCAGTTCATAAATAATTATAACCAGAGATGGCAAATTTCGGAACAATGACTGTACTTTACTTCACAGGAAGCTGGGCTCCTGTGAAGGTGTCTGTTGTAGCAGTGCTGGAAGAAGTTCTGCACATCACCAATAACATGGCCTTTGACACCCAGAAATCGACCTGTTCCTGCTCACTGGGACAGGTCTTTGGCTTCATTCTGCCCCAGATGCTATTTCTTTTCAGTCAAACACAGAAGCATTTCTTCAGAAAGTGCAACAACTCCAGGAAAGGCCTGGGAGGATTCTCTCTTTGGTTTCAAGCTCCTTTATCAGGCCACTCAGATTAGTATTGAAGGACCCTAAGTGATCCATTTGCCTTTGTGATGCTTTCTTAATGAAAGATAAATGAATGGCTGTGATAAAGAAGACACCCCACAGATAGTGGAAAAGGTAAGCAACACAAAAGCCAAGAAAAAGCAGAATACAATAATACATGCTATAGAAAAGGGGGCAAAAATCCCAGCATCCTTGAAGAGACGTTTTCTACAAATAAGTCCTTCTGAGCTTGTCTCTGAGATGATATGCTAATGAAAACTCCTGTTGCTTTGCCACACACACATCTCCCTCCTGCAATTCTCCACAGTTCATCCATTAAAGTAGCCACTCTCACTCAAGTCATCCACCCCCTGTATATTTATAGCACTTCTGCTATTAATTCACTCCTTTTGTGGGTGATCTCTTGAGATATGCTTCCCCCTACATCCTGTGATTATTCATGACAGCTAAAAATAGTCAGCTGAGTGGGCTGGCACATCCCTTCCCCCTCTGCGAAACAGATCTAATCTACACAAATACTCTGGTCCTCATTTTCTGAGTGGGGACCTCTTCAGTGCTGTAAGAAGATACTTGAAGAGGATATTGCTGAGACTACAGTATCTGATGAAATAAAATTAGTGAGTACTTCTCCAGCTCTCTCAGGGAAGAGAAAAAGAAGGAATAGAGTTTTGTATAAGAAGTACAGGCAGATGCTTTATCTTTGCAGCCTCATGTGACCCACAGCATAGCATTTGTGAGGAAAGCTTCTCAGCTCTTATCTCTAACAAGTGGCCACATGGTTATACCTGGAATCATGTCACATTCCACAACAACTATTAAGACAGTGTGTCATTTCTTTTCCTTTTGCGCTAGGGAATCATGCCCAATTCTCCACTCTTGTAACAGGAAGAATTCCTGCCAAATGAACTATTTTAAGCCACACTATTTTAAGGTGGCCATACATTAGCAGACCTTAACTGACAGGACAATAACCAAGGTTCAACAGAAAACTCACCAAACAAGCCTGTGAAAATATCAGCCACTGTCAGCATGACCATTAGTTAGTGCCGGACAGCAAATACAGATCACAGAAGATCTCCAAAATGAAATCATGTGTGTCTTCAGAGCTCATAGTGGTAGATAGCTGTCTCACCTCATACACCTCTGGTATCTGTTATTACAGTCCACCTTCTTATCATATGCATATCTCTTGAAGACTGCAAGAATATGCTAAAAATCATCTTAGAGCAAGAGGCGCAAGGTCCTTCAGATTCAATTCCAAAGCAAGCAACATATTTTTTCATTCTTCTCTTTAAATGCTTGAGGGAGAAAAAAACATCAGCAAAAACCACCATGTAAATAATTTCAAGTGAACAAATTTATACAATGATCCAGCTCTGTCCAGAACTTTAAAAGAATAATTAGAAATTATTCACATAGAAAGCTTCTGCTTATGAAGATCTTAAGAAACCACTCTAAGGTAACACACAAATTACTTTCTAGTGACGCAACAGTTGGTGTTTTCAGATTCATCTGAAGGCAACCCACTGACTAAACATAGTGAAAGGAAACCAAGAGAAGAATGCAAAAGGTACAAGGTGTATACACAGAAATTCAGTAGCATAGCTATTTTCACTGAGACTACAAAATCAACACTTGTAAACACACTAAAACAAAGCAGATTTTGAAATCATCAAACAGCACAGAAAATAATGCAAATTTTTTTTCCAAAGCTCATCTATAAGCTGTTGTATGCCTACATTATGGATGAGATTTCTTGGAAGAAAATACTCTTTCAATAGTATTTCTACTTGCCCAGAGTCCTTAGGAATCTCCTAAGTGTCGAAGGAAGGTATCACAAACAGCATCAGACCTTTTCCAGTCTTTCCTACATCTTTCCCTGCTCTTCAAAATCCTGATTCACAGGACATCTATGTAATGCCACTGACAAAATATTATTTCTGCATAAGTAGGTTTCAAAGTTGTATGTGCTGAAGTCAGATAGTGTGGGCTCCAGTCAATGGCAAAATGTCTATTAGCTTCAGTGTCTTCAGGCTGAAGTTCTGACCAGCAGTTCAGAGCTGTAATGCATCATTTCTGGACCATAATCAAATTAATAGCTGGAAATAAGAACACTTCATTTTCTGTTTCATAAAGTGACTGACGAAATGAAGTGAAAGATGTACATTGATTTAAAAGAGAAAATCTGACAGAATTAATTTCTTATACAAATCTTCAGTCTGAAAATAAACTGGAATGCTGCAAATTATTTTTCTCCACAGCCGCTATCGTGTGTTACTTCTTTGTGTTCCAGCACAAGTACAGCTCTGTCCAGAGGCAGCACGAGACAATGACCTATAAGAAAAGGAATGGCTATAAACCAGCATTTACAAAGAAAAGGTGATTGATACAGACACAAGGATTAGCCACACAGCCACCGTCCCCTATGCGCGGTGTAAGCATACATGGGCACGTGCAGTTTCCATCAGAATTAATAGTGGCAAGGTGCTTTAAATGAAAGCAGACTACAGTCATTCATTTACTGATCTCTCTCTTTGTGTCTGGTACTGAGAGCCTGTGCCCTTGTAGCCCGAAATACCATGTTGCTGCTAGATAAAATATCCTGTTGCAGATCACCTGATATGCTCTTAACAGAACAATAGCTTTGATGTGCACGCAGCCCAAATGAAAACTCTGTGTGTTGACATCCACTCCTAGACACACTGGTCTTCGACTAAAAAACTTGTGCTGGTCCAGGTCCCACAGACCTTGGCAGTACTGTAACATCAAACCCCTCAATTTTTTTTGTAATGACAGCTTATTCATTAGCTATTGAAAATGAATACTAAAATATAAAGAGACACAGAAAAGTGATATAGTAGTAGTAATTTGATGCAGAAACTGATTTTTGTCAATGAAATAGAAAAATAAGAGATTCTTATAAGTGTATATCTGTACTTTTTAAAAAATAATTACCACAAACATCAAACAGCTCTCAGAATGAGATGTAAACAGCTTATAAAACCTTTATTTCATTATGAAAAATTTTCTCCTACGTATAACTTACTCAGTTTTCTTTAGAAGACCATTCTTTGTAGGAAATGAAAGCATCCGCAAGATTTACAGGCCTTTATACAACTCCAGCGAAAACTGAAGAAAATACAGAGAAATATGACAGATTTTGAATTTAATTTCATGTTGAGCTATGGATTCTGCTTTCTGGTCTTCCCTGACGAACTCGAGCTCCTGAGGCTTTCAGCTGCTTGGAGCTGAGGTGTAAATATGCAAGCAATCCTCTACCTTGGGCTCATTCCGTTTCCTATGCCATTCCATTTCCTATGCTGCCTATCCCAGCGGGGTGGTTGGTGAGGGTGTCTCAAAGCAGACATCTGAAATTGCATGCAGCTGAAAGCCATGGATGCTGAGACATATACTTGTATCTCTTACACTAATGTATTACAGCAATGATGGTCCTGCTGCAGTGAGGGTGTTTACCTCCCCTTTTCGTTTCCCTCCCCAGTGCATGCACAGTTACCCAGTAACAACTGGAAAGATGCCAACAGTAACTATTCTGTGTCCATACACTCTACATGACCATCAGCACAGATGCAAATGAAGGATTTGTGTTCCAGAACCAAAGAGCTCTGTATTTAAGCTAAATAAGGCTTTGATTATGCCTTTCCTTCCCAGGCTTGCCAATGGATGGGGCATAAACAACACTATTCCAAAAAAATCCCAGAAAATAACGTGCCCTGGAGACACACATTCCTACTCTTCTCTGGAGGCGGGAGAAATTATTATGAACAATGCTTCTCCTCAGGCCATAGACCCACCACCTCAGATATCAGGTGACCCACGAACTGCATTTTGTCCCACATCTTCAGCTCTGCCAAAGACTCCAGAGACAAGGTTTGATAGACACCATCACACTAAGCAACTTGTTCCTGCTCCAGCAGATACCTGGGAGCTTATGAGCTGTAGCACTAAACCAACAAGAAACTAATTTTCGGTACCACTGACGTTTTAAGTATTGCTGTCCTTAGAAGACGTTTAAAAGAGTAGCAATGAGCAGAAAAGACATATGAAAGAAGCAGGCAGAAGGCATGAAGAGTTTGAATATCGGCAAAAGAAGATGGTGTCAGAGGTTTCAAGCCTAAGAGAAGAAAGTAGAGTTACAGAAATATGTAGGAATGTAGGAATACTTAGTATGGGAAATTGAATAGGAAAAAAAGAGTCAGTAGCTGGAGAACCTGACATTCTGAAAAAGGTAAAGCATATAAAAAGCTGAAGTGTGCACAAAGGAGAAGATACGGATAAAGAGGAGCCTTAAGAAATAGGAATAACACAAGGACCTGAAATATCAATGGGGATCTTTGTGTTGTGTTGACATAAAAAGGCCAATATTTCATCTTATGTGTACATTGCCATTCAGAAAATGGCTTAGTGTAAAAGAAGTCAATAAAATAAGTAATTTAAATGTATAGCATGCAGTAAGGACATGAGCCTGAGTTACAACCCTGAGAATTCCACAGACAGGATTAGGTAGTAGGTATGGTCCTAGTATTAGGTACTACAGAGGTAGTAGGATGTCACCAAGAATGTCACCAAGAACATGCATTAGTTAGCAGAGCCAGTCACAGAGGAGTGTCCCATGCCAGAGGATCAATAAGGCTGCTGGTGTCTGGCTGACAGTGTGAGTGTTACCACACAGCATTGCCTCACACGACACAGACACTCTCAACAGGAACAGCAAAAAACACATTTCAAACTTTAGAACAACTAGCCACTACTTTATGCGCAGGTACAGATGGCATCATGT
Organism: Corvus hawaiiensis; assembly: GCF_020740725.1. Taxonomy (NCBI): domain Eukaryota; kingdom Metazoa; phylum Chordata; class Aves; order Passeriformes; family Corvidae; genus Corvus; species Corvus hawaiiensis. Next base: position 35,908,607 of record NC_063255.1, on the reverse strand, counting down.
GGATATGTGTGAGAGCATCTGGCAGGCTCACTCATCTTCAGGTCTTCCACCAGCAATCCTACTCCGCTCAGCGACACAATCCTCAGTCTTGCCTGCAGGCCATATTGCCATCTGGGCATTATTTACACAGACCCTTACTGTGACACTTCAGCCATCGTGTTCCATGAAACAGCAACAAACACACCATCCATTAGCTCCTAAAAAGCTCTTAAAGTCTGATTGACAGCAGTGGCACGCAGTGCTTCTGGGGAACTTCTTGTTTCAGCAAGTAATAACACTTCTTAAGGAATGCTATGTGGTATGGGAGGAATTTATCTCCTGTGTAAAGGGAAACAGATGTCAAAGAGAGCAGTGCATAAGAACATTAAGGGGCTGCTCTGACTGGCCTAGGGTTCTTTTCTGAACAGTGCTTGTTTTCTACTTTTCTAATAATGTTGAGTCATTATTATAAAGTCAATACATATGCTGGATTTTTAACGTTTCTGAGCACTCTCAGCCCCTCTTAGCCCTGGTAATTTCTCAGAATTTCTCAATGGCTTTCAAAATCAGGTCTATTATCTCTTGTAAAATGTTAATTCTTTGCCTACTCACCTTAACTTTTCTTTCCTCATAATCATTCTCAGCATATAAATTTCTCATGGCAGAGACAGCTGAAATTCCAGTGCCTGGAATGAAATGCCTTTACACTCAGACTGGGTACAGAATTTAGCCTAGTATGCTACTAATACAAATAGTGGCTTCTGTTTGAAGTCCTTTCCCTCTGTGGCTGTGTCGCATGGCCACTGTGGAATAGGTAAACTGGCTTATGAGGGAACATGTGTTTCCTAGGCATTTCTGGTCTTCCCAAGCAGGTTTTAGGGGTGGTATATGTATCCTTAATCCAGGTTGCCTTCAGACATATATGCTACAATGCTCTGTGGACATAGAGACCCTTAAAGGCCTCTTTCTTTCCATCCCTCTATTACCTGGATAACTTCAGTCTAGTCTAGGTATCTATTTATTTGTGCTGTTAAGGGAATATATGTTAGGTTTCCACAGCTTACTTCCAGATGTCCCGCTATGCGTCTCCTGCTTGGCTCCTGATGTATCTTGTCAGCAGTGACTTGTCCAGGTGGGTGGTAGCCAAGATGTAATTGGCCATACAGTCCCTCACACTGCAAGTGAGCTTCAAACACAACTTGAATTGCATTTTCCAAAACAGGCTTTGAGAGAATTTGGAGACATTAGAGGGAAGGTAACTCATCAACTGAATAAACTTGATATGGGCACAGCCGTGCTGTTTTAAAGCATGGCATACCTCAGAATTCCTACTCACGGACCGTCATGGGCTCAGCAGGGGTGATTCATTGCCAGGGGCCTGGGGGCACTAATCATTTCAGGGGCATATCTGCAGCCCCATCTCTTGCTGTTCCCTGTCTGTACCAAGGGTGGCCATGACCCCATAAGCAGCCCTTACTCATTGCTATGCCCCTTACTCTGACCCACAGATGAGGGCCTGGCCATGTGAGGTGGCCCCTCTCCAGGCTCCCAGACACTAAAGACATTAAAATCACAGCTTACCATACCTGCCTGAGGTATGATATGCCTTTCAAATGAGACAGCAAGGCTGATGTTAAACCCACTTGAACCCACGGTGCGCGGCAACCCAGAGTACAACATGGTGGCCAATGGTTTAAAGGAAAAAGACCAAGCTGTAGATTGTCTTTACGGAGATGGTAACAACTTACAGCAAAATGGTTGATAACATAACAGGGCAGCAATACCTTCAACTTATCTCAGCAGGGCAAGAAAATCATGCCCCACTATTAACAGTTAAATACAGCATATCAAGCATCACAGTGTAACAAAGTACAATCTTCCTGCATTACAAAGGATTGTATCAGTACAAGCTCAGGGGAAAACCTTCTTGCTTTGTGCTTCTGTGCTGTCCCAAAAGGGGTCCATTTTCAGCAAGATGTCCCAAGAACCCAGCTGTTGTAAATTTGGTTTTCTGGCTTGTTTTTTGGCCTGTCCCAGGCCTTCAAGACTCCTAAATAGTTGCATCCTTCCAAAAAGGACTTGAGTGTGTTTGTGAACAAGAAGCTCAATATGCCTCAGCACTGTGTGCTTGCAGCCCGGAAAGCCAGTTGTACCTTGGGCTCATCCAAAGCAGCGTGAGCAGCAGGGCAAGGGGGAGATTCTGCCCCTCTGCTCTGCTCTGGTGAGACCCCACCAGTAACACTGCATCCAGCTCTGGGGTCCCCAATAAAAGAAAGATGTGGACGTGTTGGAGAGAGTCTAGAGGAGGGCCATGAAGATGGTCCGAGGCCTGGATCAGGCCCTCTTCTACAAGGATAGGCTGCAAGATTTGGGATTGTTCAGGCTGGAGAAAAGAAGACTTCAGGGTGACCTAATTGCGGCCTTCCATTTCTTGCAGGGGACCAACAAGAAAGCTGGAGAGGACATTTTACAAGGGTATGAAGTGATAGGATAAGGGGGAATGTCTTTAAACTGAAAGACAGTATATTTACACTACATATCAGGAAGAGATTCTTTACTTGGAGGTGGGGGACTGGCACAAGTTGCCCAGAGAAGCTGTGGATGCCCCATCCCTGGAAGTGTTCAAGGCCAGGTTGGATGCAGCTCCTGGAAGATGTCCCTACCTATAGCCATGGAGATGGAACTAGGTGATATTTAAGGTTCAACCTAAACCATCATATGATTCTATCTCCATCTTTCTTTGATAACATATGTTTAGACTTTGCTTGGTTAACTTTCTTATTAACTAAAATTTGTTTTTTCACTGTAAATGCTACTCAAAAGCCTCAAATTTATTTTGATTTTCAGTTATACAGTAGTCCTTGTCTAGTTTAGAAGGAGTTCAATCAGATCACCTACAGTTTGTCATTGCTCTCTTCACACTTTTTTGCCACTTCTGCTGAGAGTTGAGTTTTTCCACTCTTTCAGCCCATTCTTTTGGTTTCACTAAAAGACCAAAAAAAAAGGGGTCAGTCTGCTCCAAAGTGCATGTGCACATTCTCATCATGTGATGCTGTGTTAGGGAAGCATAGCACTCCTCCAGGGATGGTGTGTGTGCAGCTATGCCCATGGATTTGGCAGTGGGCACCATGCTTCAGCTACTCTCTGCCTACTCTTTGCAGGGTTGCAGGAATGTCCATCAACAGGATACAGCCTATGCAGCAGGAGCTTTGCAGGACCTGTGGGTAATTGGTGATGCTGCAGCAGTGGTGCTCCCATGAGCTGGCCCAGGTCACCCAGAGCATCTACCTCTGGTACCCTGAGGCTCAGTGCACAGGAGGAGACTGCAACTACTGGGAAAGGATGGAAATAATGTGCAGAAAAGAAAGGAGGGACAAGCCTTTAGACAGTGATGTAGGCGTACAGTCTTCATGTCTGGAGTGTTGAGCAGCAGGATGCAGACAGGGAAACCCAAGGAGCTGTTTGACTGAACTAATTTCCTTCTCCTTTCTCTGCATTTCACTTTTTACATCATGTCTGGCTGGAAGTGCTATGATAACAGCTATCTTTCTTTCAACATGTGCAATCTGCACAGTGCTGGATGTTGAGCTGAGTCAGTCTTAACGTTAACAATAACAATAAATATCTGGCCATGCTCTGAGCATCTGTCCCTTTATCCCTAGAGGAAAGTGTCAGTTGCAGAGGCAGACAGAGTTCAGCTTAGCTAAGCACGTGATCCCCGAAGTTAATATAAAATTTGCAACTAAAATATGTCCTATCAGCATGTACTTACGCATGTGCCATGGTACACAAGTGCACCAGGAGGTGAAAAACTCACAGTTTTTGAAGTCATAGTTTTGGAATATCCTCATTGAATATCTGAATTGACAGATTTCTTCTTTGATGTAGTATCCAAATATATTTCAATCACTGCAGATTATGATTTAAAAGCACTCCAAATAATGTTCTCCCACTTTTAAAAAAATTTTTAAATATTCAATTAAAATATTAATTAAACTCATTTATCTTTCAATGATTTCTAATTTAAACAGTGTTACATTTAATATTGTCTTAACACCGAGTTGGAGTCACAGAAATAAGAACAAAAATGGTGTTACTAAAAAAGTGTGTGCAGCACTTCATCTTCTAGCTGGAATAATGCATAATACATCAGTTAATATAAAGATGATAGTTCAGCAGCAGTAGAAAAGTAGAGAGTTAAATCATGCTATCACAGAATCAGATAAATACCATATTGTTTTGAATTGTAATTTTAAAATTGCCTTGCTGTTGTTTAACTTTCATACCACAACAGTCAAAATAAGTTATTGATTTTCCAAATGATGAAGCATTACTTCAGGAACTTCAGGCAACTAAATCAATGACAGACCTGCAAAGCATTGGATGAATGTCAGTATGAAGAAATTATAACTAATGCATTAATAAAATATTGCATGATCTTGACAGACAGATATTACAAAGATTTTACCATGCCCTAAACAGTTAACAGAAAAAAGAGATTCTTCAAGGACTTAATTGTAACTACTACATGAGAAGGATAATATTAATCTTGAAACATTATCTGTTTTGTCTGTAGAGAAACCACAATATCTTTCATCTGAGGGTAACTTCAGCTTTTATTTCCTATTTATAAATTTTATCTATCTGTAAATGGAAGTAATTTTAACCACTTTTCTAACTTTAAAGCATGTGCTGAAAACCCATCTATATCAGTGGCATTCATTATGCGCTGCATTCATTGGACCAAGTGCCGCATTTGGAAAAAAATAATGTTTCTTTAATCAGTTATTCTCCATGTAAAACCCACAACAGAAAAGCAAATCCATTGGCTGCCGCAGGGTGCTGGGAGGCCCAGGACCATTCAGATAACTTCTCTAGGACGTTTGATGAGCCCATGGCATTCACTGAGCTTCTCCCTCCGAGTCCCTCTGCTGACTCCCTCAGCCATGCCCAGTGTAAATCCCCTACAAAAACATCTCCTTTTTTCAATACCTGATAAAGTGGGCAATAGACATGCTTTTAAATGTGCCATGGCTTGCCCCTTAGTCAAGGCCACTCTTAATTGCAACACAGAAGAAAAGAGCCCAGACAGGATTCAGCCCATGGCAACTTTGGAGCTGGAATCATTCACAACCCCGCTTGTGACTCCCAGCCATTGTGCCCTGCAGTGCCTTCTCATTGTATTTAACAGCCATTGGCAGCCCTTTACTCCAAGTGGTTTCATCTAGTTTGTTTAACCACTTTTTCTCTTGTTCATTGGTTTCCACAATTCAACAGTACATCGTTAAAAATTTATGTCCTTGTGTTTTAAAGTATTCCGTCTTGTGCTTTTTCCATCTTCTTTTGGACCACGGATTAGCCCTAGCCAACCTGAATTTTCCCTTTGTGGATAACTTTTCTAACTATTCCATTGCCTTTTTTGCCTTTTTGTGTTTTAAAAAACAGGAGATGAAGCAACCACAGACACTTAATGGTACTCAAGCTCACAGAAGAGCTCAACCATGTTTTCATTTTGTTCTTTCCTTTCTTACTCTTTCCTAGAATTCAGTTTCCCTTTGACAGCTAATGAATGTCAGTTGCTCTTTAAGGACTATCCACAAAGACCTCTCTTCTGAGTATTAACTCTCCACACAATTTTGTGCTCTATTTCTAGAGTTGTTTTGCTATGTTTCACTTAGCAGCATGGAAATGAACACTGTATTTTATCAGCAGGTCACTCAGGACCTCCAGGTCTTGGAAACATCTTGTTCTAAGTTTTAGTTTCACTGTCAAATACCCCCAATAACATCAGCAAATAGTGCTTTCCCATTATTCATCCTGTTTGCCCAATCACTCTGGAATTTCCCAATTGGGAAGAAGTTCCAGAAAGGACTTCTCACCCCCAGAAAACTGAGCTGTTAACCCCCTGTTGCTAAGAAAATTCATCACTGCTCCTGGCCTTCTCTTTCCCTGTCTTTCTTAGTCATTAATCTCTCTACCCCAAAAAATGTTTTTTAAGGTTGAGATCTTCATGGAAAGCTCTCCACGGGTGCCTCACTGGCTGTTGCATGACATCTGGAATTGAACCAGTGGGTTGTATCAGCTATTGCCAAAGAGGCTGAGCTCACTGAAGGTTTTTGCCAACAGTTGCTTTGGCCTGAGATGCCACACCAGGGAAATCTGCAGCATCTGAACAGGGACTCTCTACCGCCCTTCGTTCCTGCGTGGCTTCTCCAGCTTGCCCGTCAGGATCCTGCCACCTACCTCCTTCAATGACATCAGCAGCCACTGCAACCACAGGGGTCAAGAGGCATCTGCAAGAAACCACTGCCTGCTGATGAACCAGACATGCGTGCAGCACAGCTGTGGGTGAAGTCATCTTCCCATGATGGAGAGGAAAGCTGGGGCATGAGATTGCTGTGCTCACTGGTGGGACTGCGTTGCTCACAGTGCTTTGCAGCCAAGGTGGTTTTAGACACCACCACCTCAGACACCATCAGAAAGTCTCAGTCAGAGATAACTGATCCTCACCATGGATGCACCACTTCCCTTGTACTGTAGTGGAGTCTTGTTGTTAGCTGCTCCTGTAGGTTGCTGGTGGTGGTAAGCCCAACTGAAGGCAATTTAAAACCATCACAGGCAGCAGGACACAGTTTGCTACCTCCTGGCACTATTGCCAGAAAATCTTTGTGGTGGCAGTATCTTGTCTCCTCATCCATGACAGTTTGGTGAGAGTCACTATTTCTTCTGGCTTCCTTCTCCAAGTAACCAAAAGGTAGTAAAGGAAAAACAAGGACAGAGGGGAAAATAACAAGGAATAATAGTAGAACACAGAGCCAGGATACAGGCTACTTACATCCACTATACAAGAACTGGATCTTGATGGTGTGTAGCAAGCAGCTGCCAAGAGGACTACAGAGCTTCCTGGGGTGGTTTTCAGGGAATCTGTAGAAAAAGGCTTTTCTGGGAGAGTAGTGATCCACAGGCCTGAGCTCCCCTGTGGCCAAAAAGTGGTGTGTACCTTTATGAGACATGGAAGGAATTTTCCACTCCCATTCTGTTGTGCACAAGAGAGCAGCTTTCACACAGCACACGGAATGGGAGGACAGGAGATAAGGCTAAGACCACTACAGACTGCAGTATAGTCCTATCCATAGCCAAGTGGGGCCACATCCATTGGGTCTGTGAGCTTGGAAGCAATTTTGCCACCATTTTGCTCTGTGTAGTCCTTATTTCCTACCAAAGTCCTAAACAAGAAGGGTTTTATTACTCCTCTTCAGAAGACAAAAACCAGTCACAGCAACAACCATTTGTTCTGCTCCATCAGTTAAAACTTCTGACTATAAAAAGCCTAGTTCTGCTTTCTTCCAGGACTTTTCTTCCCTGCAGAACAGTAGTGCAGGCAACCTGACAGCCGAGCCCATGGCATGACTCCAAGGGTGATGATGCTCAGGTCCAGACAGGAGGCTCCCAAGAAAAACACTGATTGCTGTGAGATGATAGGCAACACTACACGTCTGCCTGTGCTTAGCGAGGTTGCTGTAGTGCTCCTGTTTGCCAGCTTATCATATGCACTTCTGAGAGAAAGATTTGCTGTACCCACAAGCATCTTACAAGTACATTTAAATAAGACACTTGTGGGATCCAGGTTCCAACTTAATTTTCAGAGTGCTGCTGCCATCACTGACTCAATCCCCATGCCTATCGCTATCCTTGGGTTGCTATTATTCAGTCAATAATTCTGTCAGGAGGTACCTTTCCAAGAGCATGCTGTAATCGGCAGTCCTGGGTCAAACCAGAAGTACTTTTACTGAGAATTTCTGAATGTTTTACCCTGTGCCTCTCGACTCAAGCTCTCTGAAGGTCGCGTTGCTGGACACAGTGAAACAGAGGAGCAGAGGTAGCATACGTACAACCCCACTTGAACATTCTGATCGCTCGACTCGAGTAACCCTCCACCTCGCATTCTTCTGGACGTTATAAATACTCGGCGGTGTGCTCTGCCGCCTCACATTTTCACCCCGGCTGCCCGAAGCGCCGTTTAAGCATTAAACCCGCTGCTATGCCGCGGCCGTGCCCCGCCGGCAACATCCAGCCCTGGGGAGCTGCTCCTCCGGGCATGGGGCACGGTGAGCGGCCAAGGGGCGGGGTGAGGCGTGGTGGGACGGGACGGGGGCAGGCAGGGGCCGCCGGAGCGGGGAGCGGAGCCTGTCCGGCGGGGACGGCGCCGCGGGAGCAGCGTGTCGGAGGCAGGAGCCGAGGGCGGACGGACGCGGGGGCTCGGAGAAAAGCCCGGAGGGGCGGTCAGGAGGTCGGTCGGGGGTACCCGGGCGAGGCGGCTGCGGGCAGCGGCGGGGAGCGCGGAGCCGCGGGGAGTGGCGGCGGCGGCGGGGCAGGGCCGGGGCGATCCCAGCCCCGCCCGGCCCGGCCCGGTCCTGCCCAGCACAGCCCCGGGGCCCGAGCGGCGCCGAGCAGCCGGCGAGGTCGGATGCGGCGGCCCCGGAGCGCCGTGGGACGCGGCCGGACGCTGCAGGTACCTGTGCTCTGCGGGGCAGCCCCGCCGCGCCCTGCTCGCCCCGTGCCCCTCTCCGCTGCCCGGGATGCCCCGCCGCTGCCCGCCCGGCCGTCGGCGCGTCCCGCTGCGGCCAGTGCGGCGGAGGTGTCCCCGTGCCCCCGGGCTGGGAGAGCGGTGCCGGTCCGGCTCTCGGAGCGGGACGCCACCGCTCGGGGTGTGGCGTAGAGGAGTGGTGGCTGGCACGGAGCGGCGGCGAGCCGCGTGGGAACCCCGGGTCTAGGGGTCCTCACATCCCGTGGGTGGAGCGGTGTGCCCTGTGTGAGACCGTCACGCCGCGGACACGTCGGGTAACTTAAACAAGACGTTTGTCACCCCAGAAGGCTCGGGCCGCAGCTCTAATGGAAATTTGAGAACAATTACTGAAGTTTGGAGTGCGGGGAATAGGTTGGGAGCGCTGGGAGGCGGGGGAAGAAGTCAAAGTGCCTTCCCTTTAACGACCACGAGTTAAACCGTCCGGGAGCTCCCCTGTGAGGTGTGCATGAGTGCTACTCGGTATTACAAAATTTAAACTGATGTCTAAAAGCCAGAAGCCAAGAAAAATAACTGTTTGTTTTTCTGAGGCTGTAAAAGCCAGCACATTCACTTAAGAAAAAGTATTTTTTAAGTTTGTTTGAGTTGTCTAAGACATTTTTCTGTAGCAGATGTTTATTGTCTAAACTTCATTTGCATCTAGCACAGCTTAATTTCAGTGGAAATGTGTATTGAAATGTGCTGCTATTCCCAAAAGCCCTTTCTGTTAATGAGACTACCAGGGTCTGCCTGATAAATTAGATGTGTTTGCTTTCCATTTGGAAAGGCATTACAGATACATAAAATATAAAAAAGTTTGGTTTCGGATTTGCATTCTTGTCTTTCCCTTTGCCATTTTTAAAATTCTCTTTTTTGGCCAAAGTGTATTGTTGTACATGGAAGAGAAGGGAGAACTGCAGTATGTGTGGTGGTGGTGGTGAATGGGCATCCGGTTTCTTCAGTCAAGTCTGTTTGTGTCTATTTGGAAAACAGGAAAATACTATTCCAATGAAATTACGAGTGTACTGAATGCAGGGTATCATGTATTCTTCTGCAGGCAAAAGTAGGTAGAGAAAGGTCAAGTCCTATGCTCACTTTATTCTCACTTGTTGCTTTGACTTCAGGAAAATTGAGAGCAGTTTGGCTCACTTTTTGAATACAGAAATTTCTTATTTCTTTTAGATACAAAGTGCCCAGTGACTCATGAGATGGTAAAAGCTCTCAGCTCCCTGTGAGACTCATAACCAGAGAGCCCACTGGAAACAGAGAGCAGAGATGTACAGGAGGGAGATGGATGCTGAAGGGTTTTGGCATCCCCATTATCACAGGTTCCCTGTTGTGTCCTGGCCCTGGGAATTGCGTATTCCCAGAGAAAAGCTGCAGGCCAGGGCAGCCAGTGAGAACTGTGACCCTGAGCTTCTACCTGTACCACTTTGTGGTTCAGTTGGAGAACACAGAGGAGGTTTGTCTTGCAGTAGGGCAGGTCAAGGGGTTGTGGCCTTCCACACAGCATTGCTTCTTTCATAGCACGTGTGGCAGAAAACCATACAGAGGGACATGGCATGTGTGGCAGAGGGACCATACAGACACTGGACCCTAGGTGGACCCTAGAGATATTATCCACACTAAAGAGCCCCTGCTCTAATTTGAAAGAGTGCTTGACCCTCCCGCGATCCTTGACGTCTGCAGGAGACCACATTAACCACTGGAGAAACCGCAAAGCATGCTGGTGGGCAAGGAGATTGCCTAGGATGGGCAGTATCTTGGTGCTCGCAGCTGACCCCAACTGCTTTCTCTGTCCTTGGAGCTGGGATGACAGACATCAGCCAAATAGCTGGAGAAGGCAGCTGAATTGTCCTGCACATGACTGTGGTTCTTGACATTGTACCACTGCCTTAATTTGTGTAATTTAGCAATCACCATTTTAGCCAGCACATCCATGAGGAAGTATAGCCAGACTGCCCCTGCACTGCAAAGAGGTTTATCCTTCTAGTGGTACCTGGTGGTGCAGCAATAGGGATCCTCTTCTTTGCTTTAAAGAAAATAAAACTCATTTCCAGTGGTTTCAAGAGTCAGGGATGCTGAGGAACCTAACCGTGGCCGTGCTGGGCAAGCAACATGCCACAGACGGGTTCTTCAGGTTATTTTTAAATATTTTGAACTGAGGTCCATACTTTGCAGCTAGGATGTGACTGGGGCAAACTTGTTTTGAGGAGTAAATCCTTGAGCTGTCACAAAGCAGTGACACAGGTTATCCTGAACCTGACTGTCGCTGTCTTGTTATTGTAATGCGCAACCTACATTAATTTTTCTAATTGTTAAAGAAAGAATGTGCTTTCTGAATTACTGGCTACAAAGCAGGAGGTAAACAAAAGAAGAGTATGGCTGAAAGATATTACTTGGAAATAAATTCTAATTTATTACATTATTATTTATATTAACTTTCAAATGTCTTTCAAATGTGTGATACTCAGTCACTGAGAGTCTTGGCAAATAATAATGTTACGACCTTCATTGTCTTACTAGCTCGTCAGAGGCAGAGATTTACTTTTGTGATACTAAGTTTGCTATAATAATTTTAAGAGATGTAATTACCAACAATGGCAGAGACTGATTTCTGCTGATTGAGTGCATCATCCTTGCCTTCAGCCAGGGGAACTGGTATAGCACCATTACCTTTAGTAGAGTCATGACAGTTTACATCTGCTGAGTTGTGGCTGATAAACTCCTATGTCAGGCATATAATTCTCTTCACAGAAAGAAATGTATTTGCCCTTTGATAGACCAGTGTGATAACTCACTTGAAAATGACTTAAAGAAACATTTATTTTGTTGCATGTGGTGCTCTTAAATGATAGGAATATTATTCTCTCTGGCAGTCATCAGCCAGTGTGGTGAGTATTGCTGGTTGAACTATTATTAAAAAATACTTTTCTAGTCAAATGTAATTGTTTATTTTACAGTGGAAAGCACTTGCAATTCATATGGACACAGTAGGATTTTGTTATAAGCCAATACAATGAACGACTGTGACAGTTTATGTGATAACAGTGCACAGATTGTAACTGAATTACAAGTACAGTGAACCTTAGCTGAGGTGAAGTTTTTCTGTTGAGAGCTTCACTGTTAGCACGCTTCAGAAAAGAATTTAACAGCTCAAGGGCCCAGTTCAGCTCTTGGGAAAGGAATGAGGTGGTTGCTATCATCTTCAGAGTAAAAAAGGACCAAGGACACCAAGCAGCCTGTGTGTTTCTTGGATGTCTTTCCCAGTGGACCTCTTCAACCAAAGTAGTTTGGACCTATGAACTAGAATGGGGAAATAACAAAGGGTAAACACCAAATTATTTTCTCAGAAAGTAATTTTAAATTGTACTAAAGAATTCAAGTCAGTTCACTGCAGGCTTTTATCAGATGACTTCCTTGCTGAAGGAGGGAATCAAGGAAAAGGAAGGGTGGGAATACAGGGTGTGTGTCATCCTTTAAATCCCTTTACTTTCATCTGGGATGTGGTTTGCTGCTCCCCTCATCCTCAGAAGGCACTTGAAAATGCATCTCTGACTTCCCAAGTGCCCAAAACAGTTTGTTGGGTCGGCAGTGGCCCACACATTTTTCTGATCTTAAGAAACCTGTATATACAATCATAAAATCAGAGAATGGTTTGTGTTGGAAGGCACCTTAAAGATCGTCTGGTTCCATCCCTCCTTCCCTTGATACCTGTCGTTTGAAAGTGTCTTTAATGTTTTTGGAAAATCTTTATGACCCTTGAGTAAATAAATGCTGTGGTCAGGAGCTCTAACTCTTAAAAAGTTCCCCAAACGAAGTTATTTAATTTTGGGCCCATGAGAAATATCTTATTTCAGCACAAATTTTTTTCTTACCCTTCCCAGAAAAAAAAATCACAAATTTGCTTCACGTGAAACAAGTGCTGTCCTCATCACCATCCTTGCTTTCTTAGAGAAGTGAAAAATTGGCCATTTGCTCATCTGCAGTGCATACATTTGGGGCATGAGCACTGATTGTCATTGGGGTATGCAGCAACTAAACTGCAACATTTTTGGTAAAATAGTAAGTGCTTCTGACATCTTCTGATATTTTTACTGTGCAGATTTCATCTGATATTTATTGAAAAAAAGACATATTGGAAGATCTGCTATGCAAATGGAACCTCAAAGTCCATGGGAAGATGTTGCAGTAAATATAAGTTGTAACTTAAAGAAAATCAGAATTTCTGAGAAAGACAAATTTGTTGTAACTCTTCTTCATTTTTAAAAAACCAAGGAACATTAAATAGATGTCCTGTATACCTATGCAAAGGAAAAAAAAAAGTAAAATTAACCATAAAGAAAAACAATACTTTTAAAAATATGACTTGCAATGTTTATTTTAAAAAAGGTAGCAGAAATCCAATTAATTTGAATGGGAAGTAGGACTGCCTTTTTGATGACTGGCTTTCAGTGCATCTTCTCAATTGTAGATAGCATGAGTTTATACCATTAACTGTGGAAAGTTATTTTGGGCATTGACAACATGCACACTGCCATCAAGACTTGACACCAACTTTCTCAGGGTCTGTCCTACCTTGGGTCTGCATGGCAAACAAGAATAAGCTTAGAAAGCATAGAGTTTTCCCTACTGCTGTGGAGGCAGTGATGATTGGGCAGTGTCTTGGTAGTGCAATGTACACTTAGTCTTTTTGAGAGGAGGTGAGCTGCTTTCTGTGCGCACTGGGGCTTGCTGGGTCTGTTTGCTCTAGTCCTTCTCATGGCTCTTCTGTGTGTTTTTCAGCATGGAAATTTTGTAGGGGGGAAACACCTTTGAGCAGTTCACTACGTTGCCCTTGTATTTCTGCATCCAGGCTGTGTCTGAGCTTACCTACAGCTCCTGTGCGAGGCGTGCAGCAGTGCTTGACCTTGGTGCCTCGTCAGTCACAGTCCCTCGCCCTTGGCTCCTGGATGTATGTTGCAACTTAAGCACTGGGTGACATGATAAGACAGTGATATTTATGTTGCATTTGTTAATTTTATTTTCAGAGCCTGGTTTGAGAGCCACTTTCCCGAATTAATATGCGAGGCTTGCTGAAGCTGGGGATACACAACGCCTGCCCAGAGGAGCATTGGGAGGAACGTGGCTTGATCTCCCTCTTGTGGAAAATTATTGGAACTATATTCTCGTGATACTGAAGAAAAAAAGTCAAGGATCCATCAGGGAACGAATGATGGCAGCAGTTACCATGCCACCTGATGCTCTTGTCAGCCCTCAAGGAAATGAAGAGGTGGACTCTCTGATTGTACTGCATTATAATTACACAGGAAAGCTTATTTTAAGGGAAAAGGCAACTGATAAAATAGACCTGCCCACTATTTCATTTCTGATCCTGTGTAGTTTCATAGTCCTGGAAAACTTGATGGTATTGATTGCCATATGGAAAAACAATAAATTCCACAACCGCATGTACTTTTTTATAGGCAATCTAGCTCTCTGTGATCTTTTAGCTGGGATTGTTTACAAAGTAAACATTCTTATGTCTGGGAAGAAAACTCTGAGCTTGTCCTCCACAATCTGGTTCATTAGGGAAGGTAGCATGTTTGTTGCCCTGGGAGCCTCCACTTTCAGCTTGCTAGCAATAGCTATTGAGCGGCATTTGACCATGATTAAAATGAGGCCTTACGACGCAAATAAAAAATACAGAGTGTTCCTTCTCATTGGTACATGCTGGCTTATTTCGATTTCTTTGGGTGCCCTCCCCATCCTTGGCTGGAATTGTATAAACAACTTACCAGATTGCTCAACAATTTTGCCTCTTTACTCCAAAAAGTATGTTGTGTTCTGCATTAGTATCTTCATAGCCATTTTGGTCGCCATTGTCATCCTTTATGCCCGTATCTACATACTGGTTAAGTCCAGCAGTCGTAATGTCACCAACCACAATAACACGGAGCGGTCCATGGCACTCCTTAGGACTGTTGTGATCGTTGTTAGTGTCTTCATTGCATGCTGGTCTCCACTGTTCATCCTGTTCCTCATTGACGTGGCCTGCAGAGTCAAGGAGTGCTCTATCTTGTACAAAGCCCACTGGTTTATTGCTCTGGCTGTCATCAATTCCGCAATGAACCCCATCATCTACACCCTGGCCAGTAAGGAAATGCGTCGGGCTTTCTTTCGCCTTGTTTGTGGCTGCCTGGTGAAATCCAAGGTGGCCAGATCTTTGCCTATTCAGCCCACACCAGATCACAGTCGAAGTAAATCGAGCAGCAGCAATACCCAGAAGCCAAAGGAAGATTTCCCACCAATGAATGTTCCCTCATGTATTGCTGAGAAAAATGAATCTTCATTTCACAACGGAAACTTCTGTAAGTAAAGGACTCCTCGAGACAAATATTCTTCTGTGGTTTTTAGGTTTAAGCTACAAGTGTAGTTTAAATATTCATGCACTTCAGTCATAGGGGAAAACACTACCATTTATTTAACTTTGAGGACTTATTTATCAACAATCATTTGCTTTGGGTGTTCATTCAGTAACACACCTGATTCAGAAAAAGCCTTTCATGCTACCCAGCAGCCAGGACAAAGTCCATGCACAACTAACGACACCACGTGCCACAATGGCGTTGCATGCTAAGGCTTCATTTGGCACCTCCTGATCTTGCAAGACATCATTAAAACCTTTTAGAAACTTCAGCATTCACTAAAGACTTCTGACAATTGGAAGATGAGCCCGATTATTGCCAACTGGGAGAATTCATGATATAAGTTGGTGACTATAGTTCTCTATATGTATCTTGCTGTTGTGTTAATGGCCTTATATGTATGTGGTATAAATAGCTGTATATTTGTACAATTTCTCATTAAAAAGTCATTGATTGGTAAAAGTTTACAACAGGCTAAACATTGTATTGCAGTATACAGTGTAATGTGACTAATTGTACAAATAGATGCGTTACAATGGGGATATTTAAAATGAAGTAGTAGCTTTTAACTGTCAGAAAGTTTAGCAAGTCATATCAATGCAGTATTTTTATTTTTTCCACTGTTATTCAAACTTGTCATGTTTAGTGAAAGACAACATGGCAGTTGTCACTGTGGCATTTCACAACATATTTTAAGTAAGCAGTAGTAAATAACCGTTGAGAGAGGATATATATGTTTGCTATTTAAAGTAGTTAAAATGTGATCCCTCAATACATGTGTAACAAGTGTATGTGCTGTTTCAATGCATATATTTTTGCTTACTATTTTCAATATATTTAAAAATGTATGTCCAACCTATGTAAACCTGTGTACATTGTGAATGCACTACCTAAGCTGAGATCGTTCAGTTCTGAAACAGATACGTATCATTTCAGAGAGCAGTGAACCACAGTGGGTTCCTGTGGAATTTCTTCTTTCCTCTCCAGGCCCTACCACAGCATGGGATTGTGTTAGAAATTCTCCCTGGGAAGTTTAGTCAGTGGGACAATGTCCCATTTTCTGTCAGTGGGACCCTATGCCTCTGCCATCTCTGGACACTTCTGCAGATACAAGAGGGAAGATGCGGTACAACAGGATCATGCTGAAGGGCATATCTCCATTTATACCCGACCCTGATTTGGATCTGGAAGGAACGTTTCTTTAGTTTGGAAGACCTGAGCCCCAGCCCCAACCTTTTGAGAGGCTGTTCCAGACAAACCTGAAAACAACTTTATAGTTCATCACTGCTTTACCAACCTGAGTAGAGGATGGTGTTCAGTGTCAAAGGGGTTCCCTGAGTCCTGGAGCAGTAAAGACTTCACAGACATCTGGTTTCAGGTCCCCATGGAAGTGGCCTGTGGTACTTCCATCAACTGTATTTTATGGCTGGAGGCTTCAGTGGAATTTGATGGGAAATTCTGGGACAAGTTCCCATTGTCTTTCAGTAAGAATGTATACATCTAACTTTATTGGGCTCTTTCAAAGATTTGTGTTTAATGTCTCAAAACACACCTTGCCTTATGCACAATCAGAAGTAGTTGAGGCTTTTTTTAATACACAGCCTGAAAGGTCTCATCCTTAGCTTTACTCTGGTCTTAATCATTTAAAGCAGCAGCATTAGACGCTCCTCATGTATGGATAGTGCATAAGTTGTGTATTGTATGTAGCAAAAGCCTTTGAAATGTAGAGGTTTGCATTGTGATTATCTTTTACAAATTAACAGTCTGTAAATGTTTTATGCTGTTAGAAAAGTGTATAAGAACAAAGAATTGTATTTGAATGAAATAACTGTGAAAGAGAGTAGTAAATATTAAATAATTTCTACCAAAAATGTTGACAAGCAGTGCACTTAGACAAAAAGAAAAAGCTGAACCAAGCTAAGCATGATGTAACTATATGAATTGTAGATACAGGCTGCAGGCTCTGTAGCTTTGTGAGAAATAGAACTGGTGACATTGCATTGCCATGGCTTGATTAGGTTTTTAGATGTTACATTGCTGTTGGGCTGTATTGTGGAAGTTCTCCCCTGAAGTTGTGGCTTTTAAAACTGCCAGCTAAAATATTTGTATACTTGTGTTAGTTCCCAAAGTAGTGGCATGTGCCAGCTTCCTTGCTACTGTAGAGCAGATAAGCCTTAGGAACAGAATGGTTTGAAAAAACATGGTGGCTGAACCCACACCAACCCTCATGTCAATGATGTTACGTGATTCTTGCTATATAGGTGAAAAATAAAGAAAAATTTTTAACGGACAGAGTCCAAGAAAATGTTCATAAAAGTGAGTTTTAACTTCTGCATTTGACCCTTAGCTATTGTCAGTGTTGGTGCAAGGTGCAAATGATGCAAAGAAATCCACTGTTAAAGGCCATGTGATTGCTTGTTAGTACAAAACCATTTCATCCTACTTTGATTTCCTTCTCTGATTTTGGAGCTGTGGGGATATTTGTTAGTTCACTGCCCTGCTGTACTTGAAGCAGGTTTCTAAGATTCATGGGTTCACATGTAACACTGATAATACAATTTACAAAGTACTTATGACTGAAGAGAAAAAAACCTATTGTCAATACAATCTTCGCTGAGTACATCCCATTGGGAAGTATTAGATAAGGGATAGATTGTGGAAGATTTCAGAGCAGAATTTTAAATTAGGACAAGTCAAAGGTTTAACAGCAGTGGACCTTAAACAGCCAGGAAAATAACATACCCTTGAAGCTGAGAAAAGATGATGAATATCTTCTTTCATCCTAAAATATTAGAAACACATCCCAGAATCTAAGCCTTTTATCTAGGCTGATTTGCGCATACAGGAAACCAAATTAGATTTTCCTTTCCAATTGGTTTTACATGGA
This sequence comes from Corvus hawaiiensis, assembly GCF_020740725.1. Lineage (NCBI taxonomy): Eukaryota > Metazoa > Chordata > Aves > Passeriformes > Corvidae > Corvus > Corvus hawaiiensis. Next base: position 35,890,771 of record NC_063255.1, on the reverse strand, counting down.
GAAAAGGCTACAAAGGAGACTAATATTTCATTCATATTATTTCGTGAATTGGAATATTTGGTTTGATTATGGATTATGAAGTAAATGCAAATCCAGCCATGTATGTAGAAAATAAAAGTTTTCACAATCTGCTTTCCAAGAGTCTTTTATTCCCAACAGTCTTAGAGAGTGTTTTCAACTCATTAGGTACCAGAAACATTTTGAAAACTTCTAATAAAAGTCTCAGACGTTTAAACTAAAGGTGTCAAGTAGCAGTCATTTTTCAAAGAATTGTGAAAAGGTTTTGGCCTTCTATGGAAAACATTCATTTAGACTCTGGGTATTGTGCCTGAAGGCAGTACCCCAGAGCCAGAAGGCTGGCTTGGTTAAACAGGGATCTTCTCTTGGAAATGAAACTAAACTGGAAGGTGTGTGCCCAGTGGAAGCAAGGTCGAGTGACGTGGGAGGAATACTGAAATGCTGTTTGCCAGTGTAGGGAGAAAATTAGTGCAGTCAAAGCTCAATTAGTGATGAAGCTGACAGAACTGTGGGGATGATAAAAAGAGTTATTTCAATATCAGTGACAAAAGGCAGCTTAGAAATAAAATCAACCCATTAAGGGTGAGGATGGTCACCTCACAAACAGGGACGTGGACAAGGCAGAGGTGTTTAATGCATTCTTTGCCTCTGTCTTCAACACAGATGACAGACAAAGGGGGTCTCAGTGCCCTGATCTGGAGGACCATGGCTGCAAGAATGATCAACTCCCAGTGGAGTTGTGCAGGACCTGGTGCTCCAGCTGGATCCCTACAAATCTATGGGGCCTTGGGAATCCTCAAAGAGCTGTTAAAGTCATTGCAAAACCTCTCTCAATGATTTTCATGGGGTTTTGGGAATCCAGAGAGGTCCCAGCTGACTGAAAACTGGACAATTTTATGCCAAGTTTCAAAAAGGGCAGGAAGGAGGACCCTGGAAACTACAGGCCTGTCAATCTCATTTCAGTGCCCAATCAGTAAAATCAGTAAAAATCAGTAAAATCAGTAAATCAGTAAAATCATGGTCAAGTTTGTTCTGGGAGGTATTGTAAACCTGGAGAACAATGCAGTCATCGGTCACGGTCAGCATGGCTTCATGAGAGGGGAAGAGTCCTGCTTGTCAAACATGATTTCCTTCTATGACAAGGTAACCCACCTCATTGATCAAGGGGGGCTTCCCTTGATGTAATCTTTTGGGGTTTCAGCCAAACTTTTCATAATGTCTCTCTCAGGACCCTTCTGGACAAAATTTCCAGCCCACAGCTGGATAAACACATTCTGTGGTGGGTGAGCAGCTGGCTCATGGGTCAGGCGCAAAGGGTTACAGTGAATGGGGTGACATCAGACTGGGGACCTGTCACTGCTGGGGTTCAACAGGGCCTTGTCCTCAGCCCTGTGGTCTTCAACATCTTCATAAATTACTTGGATGCAGTACTTTACAGAATACTGAGTAAGTTTGCTGACAGTACTCTACTTGGGGAAGCTGCCAGCTCCCTCAGGGGCAGACAGGCCCTTCAGGGAGGCCTCAACAAATTAGAGGACTGAGAAGTCACCAACCATATGAAGTTTATCAAGAGCAAGTGCTGGATTCTGCACCTGTGATTGGGGAGCCCTGGTTGTGTGTGTAGACCAGGGAAAGGGAGGCTGGAGAGTAAGAACCTGGAGAGCAGCACTGTGGAAAGGGACTTGAGGATCCTGGTCCCTGGCAAGTTGAATATGAGTCAGGGGTGCCCTGGCAGCCAGGAGGGCCAACTGTGTCCTGGGGTGCATCAGGCACAGCATCACCAGCCGGGCAAGGGAGGGGATTGTCCCCCTCTGCTCTGCACTGGGTGGGCCTCACCTTGAGTTCTGGGGACAGTTTTGGGCACCACAATATAAAAAAGACATTAAGCTATTGGAGAATTCCCGACAGAAGGCCATGGGGATGGTGAAGGGTTTGGAAGGGAAGCCGTGTGAGGAGTGGTTGAGGTTACTTGGTCTTTTCAGCCTGGAGGAGACTGAGAGAAGAACTCATTGTGGTCTACAGCATTCTCATGAGGGGAGGGGACCTCTTCACTGTCATGACCAGTGACAGACCTCAAGGAAATGGAATGAAGCTGAGTCATGGGAAGTTCTGGTTGGACATCAGGAAAAGGTGGTTGGACACTGGAACAGACTCTCCAGGAATATGGTCACAGCACCAAGCCTGACAGAGTTGAAGAAGCATTTGGGCAACTCTCTCAGGTACATGGTGTGATTCTTGGGGTGTCCCATGCAGGGCCAGGAGTCGGACTCGATGATCCTGATGGGTGCCTTCCAACCCAGGGTATTATTATATGATTCTGTGAATGCTGTGCAGCTGAGGGTGGCAGGCTCTGCATCCACCACCCCAGGGCCAGAGGAAGGCTTTGTCCCTGCTTTCTGGGAGCAGGGTCAGTCCCTTGGCCTATCTGCTTGGGGGACTGTCTGCTGCAGTTATGGCTGGCATGGCTGCTCCCTGGGAAGGCACATTTTGCAAGAAGCACCTGTAGTGAAGGTTTGTGTTGCCTTCAAGGCTTCTTTCCGACTGCTCGAGTAAGGAAATGGAAAACATACCTGTGTGTGAATTGTCAGGTACCAAAAAACTGGGGTCCTAAAACTGAGCGATCAGCTGCTGCTGAGAGGAGATGTGCTGGTGTTCACCTGCAGGTGCCATTTCACCTGCCAACACAACTAAGGACACTGCCAGCAGGAGCTGGGAACCTAGGCCACGCCGGGCCTGGAGACATGCCCTTCTTGTAGCCAGACTCACGGGGGCCAGGCACAGCAGCAGGGATTGGAGGTTTCTGCTGCTGCCCTGAGGCTCCCCAGCACCTGAAGAGGGCTGGAAGCACCGTGCAGAGGCATGCAGAGTTTGCAGGTACTCCTGATGCATTCAGAGTTGCATTTCTTCTCTCCAAGAGCAGCGTAACTTCCCAGGGCATGCTCAGGCTCAGCTTTTCTCCAAGTGGTCAAAAGGGAAGGAAGGACTTTTGCAAGAAGACACGTGGTCAGTGGAGGAAGAGGATTAGGGTTAGAGCTCAGCACAGCATTGTCCTGTCCACAGTACACAAAATGGCTGCTTTTGTCCTTGCAGTCACTCTCCACAGAAACATCATGGAGTGGACTACCCTTTTCTATTCTCACCTATTTAATGTGCCAAGTGGAAAGGCTACCTTTCGAGGATAGGGCATCATCTGGCTCAGAAGGAGGGCCTTGCATTCATGCATTCATGAAAATAGTATTTGTTGAGAACAAACACGTGTTTTCTCTGTCAAAGTACGTGGAGCTCCTGTGGTGGTGTAAGACCAGTGTAACTGAGGTCTAGCTCCCCATGTGCTGTTTGGTCCTCTGACATTTTTTATCCCTGATTCTACTGGGTTGAGTAATTCATTGATTTATTAATATTCAGTATCCAGGTAAACCTTTTGGAATGGCACACATTCTGCTACAAAATGTGCCTCCCTTCAGGTCAATTAAAAAACCCAAGCCCAACCCCAAACCCAACAAACAAATCCTTTAAGGAACCTGAGCATAAGAGAACAGACTCAAGCCCACTCTACATGCATTTCAATCTAGTAATAGTGCTCACCGTTTTATTACTTTGGTTAAACATATACAAACTGAATAATCAGAAAACAGTTGCATGACACTTATATTCCAAACTACATTGCTCAAGGACTTCCTCAGAGACAAAATTTGTCTCTATAGCTAGAATATCACAGTCAGCAGAGAGGCAAAAACTTGAGATTCACAAAAGTGGTTAGGAATATAAATTATCACAATATTTCCACATACATTATTTTTCCTGCAATTCTCAGTTAAAAATGTTTCTAAAAGTAATAAATATTATTAAATAACAATTGTACAATAAAACTCCCTTTTACAGCAAAATAGTCACTTTTTAGTTTTGTTGTTGCTGCCCACACAATGCAAAGAAAAACATTTACCTTGAAAGAAGAAACCTAGCTTCTTTCAAGTTTTGACTCTGCAGGACTTTACTGAGAAGCAGTTATCACACCAATCCAGACAAAAAGGACACAAATATATACTAATTAAAATATTCACATTCTCCACTGAATAGAAAATTTCACTTAATTTTGAATTAATGTATGCCTGGGTGTGTTTGGTGTCCTTTTCCTCATGGAAGAAAAAGGAGGACTGCTGGAAAAACTTTCATTTGACCTGGACTGTATTTGATCTTCATGCTAGCTACATAAATCTGCATCTTAATCTCAAATTCTGAAGCCACCTTTGTTTTCTGAGTCATCTGCACTGTCTCTTACACAGTGGGGTAGCAGAATGAGTCACCCAGTTCTAGCTTCTTTCTTCCTTTGGTTTCCGTGACCCATTCTGTTGTCAAACAAGGTTTAAACACTCTTTATATGGTGCTTTTGCCAGAAATGTGTAGCTCCGAAATCTTATCCCCTTTACTGAGACAAAAAAAAAAAAAAAGGCCCTGCCCTCTGCATTTTTTCCCCGGAAGGCTTAGGAGACATTTACGTCGGAGTGTGCAGAGGAACAGATCAGGGCTTGTGAACATAAACATCTCAATAAGAGATGAGCAGTAGGCTTTGTATCCCCAGAGGTTCTGCTTTAACTCTATCAACCAATTAGCATGTTTATAATTTGGCAACAGCTCTCTATTCTCATTAGTGGTTTAAATGCCTACTGGCTCATGTTTCCAGGTTTCACATTTCTTATTCCTGAAGTTTTCTCTCCCAATACAGCTTTTCACTCTCTACCCAAGCCTCTAGTTAACTGCAGGCAAACTGTATATCCATGCTATCTTTTCCACAGGCGTGCACTTATTCCTGCTGCATCCAATGCAGATATGACCAAGGTCCACAGACACTGTGTGCGAGTGAGTAGAGTAAGCCCAGCTGATCAGAGAGCATTAAGTGGAAATTCGCCCACATCCTGACAGCTTTGAACACATACAGATTTGTGAAGAGTGTAAACCTCAGTCTGGGCAAAAAAGTCAAGTGGTTTTGACAATACACTAAGGTATATCTGAATTTAGACCTTATGCAGACATATTTTGAAACTGTCTGGAAGATAAAAAGGGAAGTATTTCTCTTACTTCAGCTTAGACTTTATTTATGCAAATATGGATTATGGTTTACTTAATATAAATTCTTAGTTCTAACACTTACTTCGGATAAACATTGGAAGCTAAGAACAAAGTTTTGAAAGCAGGATTTGTAAGCTTTTTTCAGAATATTCACAAGTTCCAAATATCCCTCTTGTAACTGCAAATTTCCTAGAAGGTGCAAAACTTTGCTGGTTATCAAATCTACTGACAAATATCTAAATATGCAGCAATCACACTGTGGTATAATTTTTTAAAAATTCTCCTCATCTTATTGCACATGATGCCTGGGGACCATGGTGATAAGAAATGTGACTATATTATTCCACAGTGTGGAAAAAGTATGAATACAGGCTAAGAAATATTTAATGCTGGCAGGTGATATTTACCAGATTGTTAAACATTTTGTTCCAGTGACAGTGCACATTTTGCAATCAAGTCTTGGTCCAGGACTATGTCCTGTGTTCCAGCTTTTATTGAACATGTCTGGCAGAGAGGTTTTGGCAGAACCAGTGTTACCTCCCACTGTGAACCCTGTAGGAAGTGGAGTGAAATTACAGTATGATTTTGTATCCACACTGTGTGTGCAAAGCCCTGGGCAGGAAGGCAGGCATTAAGCCATGGAAATTGCAACTTCTTATATGGTGACCAGCCAGACATGGTTAGTTTGAACATTCTCTTCTTGCATAAGGAAGGGAAGCTGGGACTCTTCATTCTGAGCAAATTCCCACTTGTCAGAAGGTAATTCAGTTTTCAAACCACATTTTCAGGTTTCATTGCTTCTGAAGAATCTGAAATAATTGAAAGTTTGGGAACGTGATTGTACCTAGATGTCCAGCCTATCACTGCCAGCAACACTGGATGAATTTCATTAACTTAATAATTAGTCTAGGTGTGCAATAAAAGTAATAAGCATCATCTGGTTCACATATAAACATTCTTTGTTTAAAGGCATTGAACGTGTTTTCATTGCCATTAGTTCCTATAGTTGCAACACAACTGGAATCAAAACTGTTATCAGATAGGACTCAAAACCAATGTAGACAGTCTTGCAGAATATTTAGAGTTTCAGTTCTGATTTCTCAGCTATTGTTGGAAAAACATCAAAAGATACTATAATATCGCCTAATCTCAGTGATTTCTATTGAGTCTAGAAATTTTTTCTTTCAGTAAAATCCAGCTTCTTGAAGTCATGGTACTGAATTACCACAAGCGTCTAGTCCTTGAGATTGCATTTAAAAAAAAAAAAAAAAAGGATGAGGGACTCCAAACCGAAGGTGAACATTAAAAGACTCACATTATTATGCTGCCAGTAGTCAGGCTTTCAGCTAACTTCTCAGCATTTAAATCTATCTCATTACTTTTGCATCTCTTGAATTGGTGGCAGCGTTGGCTCCTCACAGAAATGAGCTCAGCTGCTCTAGCAAGTTAAGTTAGTTCTTGTTGAAATCAGCTTAAAATGGTCTTTGACTCTAATGACAACTGCTTTGGAACTGCTATCCAAATAGCTTTACAGTTTATTTGCCCTTTTCATAAAGGTGAAAGCCAAATTCACCAGAGCGACAAAGACAAAAAATGTGGCAGGATCTACAAATGGAGTACTGACTGGCACACATGCTCTTCTTTCTTGGACAGTTTTGAGCCTGTTTGGCTCCCAGTGATGTAGAAAAGCCTCTGTATCCCCATATGTGGCCAGACAGGATCCGCTGGCCCGTTGCTTCAGCAGGGCACTGTCACAGCGCAATGGCGCTATTGCCAACTGGGACCAAACTGCATCTAGTCAAGATATATGTAACCTTTGCATCATCAGGGGGTATGCTGAGCTGGGAAAATTGGCTGTGCTGAAATAGCCACATTTCCTCAGAGGCAGAGTTTGTGAAATGCAGTCCGGGAAATTTAGTATTTCTGTCAAGCTGTTTCATATTGTGTCTCCTTGATACCTGCTTAAATTTCCAAAACATGCAGCTAAGTGGCTGCTAAGTTATTAAGCTACAGATAGGACAGCAGTAAAAAATTAAGACATTTATTTCAGTGTATGTTTTGTGCCTTCAATTCATACACCCAAATCTTGCCACATTTTTCCAGGACATTTAGGATTCCAAAACAGACATAGGAAGCAGGTGGGCTTTTTGGAGATACCTAAGGGCATTATGCAGCAGACTTTTACTGAAATGATATGCAATATTCAAAGAAAAAAAGACACTTTCTCTTATAGGTAGTGACATCACACTGAAAACTTTCCAGAACACGGCTAAGGGAAGTTTAGAGCATGGAATAACAAGCATTATATATGAAAAAAAGTAGGAACTGAGATAATTCAAACTGGAATATGGTGAGACATGGATAAAGAAAGTCATTTTTTGAGACTCTTGAATAAAATCATTTTGGTGGATACTACTTTGGGATATAAGATCTGTTCCTGTTTCCTTGCCACTCCCAGTCTGGTAAAACAAAGTTTTAAGAATTCCACTAAATTCAGTGCCATACTGATTTGTTTTCAAATGCAGCATTTAATTGCTCTCCTTTGCTCTCAGCTCCCATTCAGACCTAGAAATATCAAATAATAACTATCTGCAGTAAAATTAATCACAAGCATTTGGTTCACTAATGTCTTAGTTTAGCTGCTGGATGTCTTAATTACAGAATCAAGTGTATTTTTACATAGACACAGATTACACTTAGGTGTCTCAATAATTTCCAGTTTTGAGATTACCCAAAATCAAACCTTCATGTTGCAACTTCGCCATATTTAAAAGCAGAAGGTACAAGAAAATTATTTCAGAATTTTAACATGATAGTCCTGCCTGAATATATTCTAAGTGACTTCTTTAGTCAGTTTGATTATGGTTTGACAAATTTTGAAACTTAGCAAATCCTTAGAACCAAATGTAACTTAAGTATAGTGCAGAGTAGGCAGGTACTTAACCTAGACTTACCCTGCTGAGTTTTTCTGAATCAAGTCTGAAGATTTGATTTGAGAGACTGGTGCTAGAGAAGATCTTTGATTGCTGAAGGCTAAATCTTGACTCTGGCACAAGTATTGCCTTTACAGGAACTGTGTCTATTGAATTTGACTCATAATAAGATTCATAGAATGGGAGAATAACTTTATATAATGCTTAAATGTGAACAGTACAAATATCCCTTAAAGCATTTCCAAGTACCAAAAGTCAAGGGCATTTCTGCCAGAAATGCATCTTTATTTTGTGTTCATTTTTTAAACTTGGTATTTAGAAAAAACCAGTGTATTTGCAATACTTATCACTTGCTGAAGGCCAAAATGAAGTTATGCTTTGGCAAGTAAATGCAAGTGACATCATTTGCAAAACTGACCACTGAGTTCAGATAGTTTTCACTGCTTATAAGAAGAAAAGATTTTTCAGCTATGTCTTTGAACAGTCATGTACATCTTGTATTAAGCCTATTAAACACAAGTTATTTGAACTTGTCTAATCGTTATGCAACATCTTGTTTGAGACTCTTAGTTCAAGGACACCTAGATCTTCACCATAAGCAGAGAACTAATTATAAATAACCTTAGCACTGAAATTAATAAAGTTACAGTATATTGTTACAATATCATTAGAAAAATCAAAGCGCACACCTTGTACACAGAGAGATCACACCAAGTCATTGCTAAAGCAAGATACAAATGTTTTAAATAGCATCGTATAAGAATTCAAACTTGACGTCAGAAAGATAAAATCCTTTTGATATCAGTGACACTGAATAATGCTTTTAAAAAACATTTTATGCTAAGTTTCTCAGTTGGAATACTAGTTACTGAATTCAGATTCCTTCCACGGTTAACTAGCATAATCCATCTGTAATCCCCATAGTTGTGCTTCTTAGGCAAAATCAGAAATAAGATTCATGTTACTAAATTTCTCAAGAAATTGAGACTGCTGAATTCTATTTTTTATCTGAACAATCACAATTGTCATTTTTCTTTTTGGTAAAAACACATGGCACAGAAGATAGTTTTATACTGTCAACAGACTGACTTGAAAAATATAAATATATACTGTATTTATATATATAATGTGTATATACACTATCAACATTACCATTAAAGAATCTGAACAATTTTGTTGAAATTACTTTTAAGAAAGCCTTTTGCTGTGATTTCATGTCACATAAAGCATTGAAAATGTTCAAGTGTACCATATGAAATGGGGCTTCTTAAACCTAAATAAAACATACTTGTGAAATGTATGTGAATATATGAATACGCATTTTTTAAATGTATATTTTCCTTTCAGATCTGCAATTTCTACCACTTATAGCTTGCAAGTTGCAATAACTAAAAGAGTTATCTGGAGTCAGTGTTTTCTTTCAGCAGGCTGTTGCAGGCAGAGTTCACTCACTGAAGAAACTATAGGCAAATTATTCTCAAGATGATAGTTGATGAGATGACTTATGCTGTCAAAGACACGATCTTTTGTACGAACCTTCAAAAAAAAGGATGCAAGAAGATAGATTAAAGAGTAAGGTACTGTTCCCCTTAACTTCACACTAAAATTGTCTAAGAATAAAATGACAAAATCATATTTTAGAGACTGATTCCTCTTCAATCAAAATTGGTGGAAATTTGGCACTTACTGAGTGTGGCTTCCATTTTACCTCTTCCTCCCTCTATTTTCACTAAACAGATATTTTGAATGCAATTCCATGGACCAGCCTACTCTTATTACTCTTTCTGAATAGGTCTGCTTGAAAACTTTCTGTACTTGATTTTGTTTCTCTGTAAGTCAGATTTTTAGATCAATTTTTCTTCTTCAAGGGACCACCTACTTCTTTCAGGTGTTTGCACTTTTTTAATTAGAAAGAGCTATCCTTCCAGGTATGTCAGAACCCAGTTTCTTTGTGCACCTCAGCATTTTTGTGCTTTTAAAAAGACATTCCTTTTCTGCTACTCGAAAATTCCCTTCCTAAAAAGTGATACAGCCACCATATGTGCTTAGCTTGGGTTTGCCCTGTGCTGCACAGTACATCCTTGTGCCTTTGGAACTGCAACATTTCAGGGCAGGAAACATCATTTTTCTAGCCCAGGGGCTAGAAAAATGCTCTCTATACTAGCATCTTGCTGGTACACAATACTACACACATGATAGGAATAAACTGATACTGCAGGATGAAACAGTCAAAATTGCCAGAAGCCTATATTACTAACCTATATTACAAAGCGATCTTTAATTATTTAGCCACAAATATGTTCACAAAACTTTTCCTTCCTATGTTTCAAATGAGTTAGGCATACATCTGCTACAGGCAGAGCACAGGTCTAATCAAGCCAACACCATGTTGGACTACAACTTTCTATTGGGCTGGCTCTACACTGCCTCAAGCAAATGCCTGTGAGCAGTGCTCTGGGTAAGGAATGTCATCTATTCTCCTTGAACTTTTCTCAGGAAGAGAGAACAACTTGTGTTAAAACTTTCAAAAGTCATCTTACGCCGCGGTGGACACCTATTCTGAAATAATTCAGTCTTCAACATTAAGTTCTGGAAAAATTTCTAGAAGCTTAGCACAGGATGTCACAGAGTAAAATAAAGAGGAAACAAATAACTTTGGCATATGATGCTATCCGGTCAAACCAACAGGCTCTCCCAATTTCTGAAGCATACTGCTTTGAAACGTCACTTTCTCTAAAATCAAACTATATTTTCAGAATTAAAAGATATCTTTAAAAAGCAGTAACTTTACTTAGCTATATTCTGGGATGTTCTTACCATAAGTTAGACACTCTACCATCACTAGAGTTCTAATTCCAAATCCAGAAAAATCATGCAGTCCTCTATTTTAAACATCCATTGCCTGGACGAGGGATCTTTTTTCCTTTTTTAATTTTTTGTTAGCCGGATGAGAGCAGACGCAACTGGACAGCTAACTTTGCTCTGAGAACACACCCTTAAGACCTGTTACGTGTCACTGGGTAATGTGTGTGAAATTAATTTTCAGGCAACATTTGTGTGAATCAGTCTTTAAGAACAATTATGCTGAGACCACGCAGATGAGATGCAAGCCACTGGCACGCTGTGGCACCTGGCCACACACTGGCATTTTATTGATGGTTCTCCACTTTGACAAGTTGCAGATAGGGCTGCTCAGAAGCTGTGTCAGGATCCCACAAATCGTACAGACAGCTGTGCTGTCTGTAACTAACTGCAGCTGCAGAAAATCATTGTTCTGGAACAGCACCTCCCAAGCAAGGCATTTCAGAGCCATTTGGGCCGTGATGATACAAGCAGGCTGAGGGAAAGGATAGGTGCAGATTACAAGCAGGTCCCTAACCAAGGAGGTCAGTAAATCAGAGCTGCACTAGAGGCAGTACAGCAAAGATGGAGGGGGGCCCTGCAACCTGTGCAGGAAGAAAATACCGCGGAAGTCACCACAGGACCTGAGTATTCCACGCCAGTCAGCCCTGCAGCAGAGCTGCCGGTGGGACACAGCATTCCTGCACTTGCCACATCACACAGCAGTGCTTCCCTTGCAGTAGCCTGTAACGGTTATTTGTGGGTTTATGCTGAAAAGAGAATTAGGAGACCTTGTTGCAGGAGTCACAAAACTGTTGGCAAATTTTAGCGATGGAGGCTGCCCCTAAAGAGGTGTAGAGCTACTCTCCTGGGCTCGTGTACCCATCAAACACAGGACTAGGCAGCTGGCACCTCAAAAGTGCAAAACCATTCTCTGACTGGCCTCATGTGGCAAATGTAATTAAATGCAATGGGCGTTCCTCACCACTGCAATACAGATTCTGCAGGACTGGTATAGCTCTGCCACAGCTTTCTCAGCTCAGATGCCAACAGGCCAAGTCCTTTATGGGAGTTTCTTACTTACCTTGGGGCTGGTTAGCTAAAGTTGTCCTTTATAGAAGAAAAGGAGTTGCCTACTTGCAGCTGCCAGGGGCCAAGAATAAAACTCATGACAATGATTTCAATCTCTCTGAAGAGATTATGCCTCCACAGAAGCAGGACAGAACAGCTACAGAAAGCTAGAGCTCCCTTGTCCCCTCCATCCTGCTGTGGGGAAGGTTCCTTCATCAGGTAAGGGAGTCTTTGTGCAGCAAGTAGATGGAGCAGGCTTAGCCCAGTTCTCTCCTGGGCATACATGCAGGAAAACACAGAGGGCCTGGTCCATATCTCAGCTAACAGAGAAAGTGGAAATTGCCAGTATGCAGGCTAGCCAAACCTCCTTCCTTTAGCAACAATGCTGAAGTGGCTTAAGCTGCACTTTAGACCAAGACTGTGCAGCAGTGGTCAAAGTGTGAACTTGCCTGGGAGTCAGGTCCCTAAGGCTCCCTGCAATGTGCAGAAATCATGAGTTAGGTCTTCTGCTAAGCATCAGGGAGAAAATTAGAGAGGTGATGGCATATTAGAGATATGAGGTGGTGCTTATGATCTGTTGTGAATAAGCTGTAAAGAAGATTAAAGACATTTAGAGAAAAAGTGTGGAGTCAGAAACCTCATCTACTAGTGAGGACTCAGTGCTTACAGCTCCTTCTGGGTCCACCAAAAGAAGATGCTTGGCTTGCCCTTTGTGCATGCCTGTCAGCACATAGGAGCCAGGATTCGTGGTACTCTTCCTCACGAGGAAATCTCCACATTTCTTTAATAGCTGTTCTGCTTCTTTCCTGCTCATCTCTCCTTGATACCACGGCTCTGTACTCAGCTCTTCAGCTTCAGTCCGGACAGCTGCTCTGGATAAAGGAGGACTGGTGCATCCCATGGAGGTGGATTTCCTTAACATAGCCTCAGATGTTTGATTCTTGAGAGCATCTTCAAATGGTTCTGGTTATGGAAATAGAAACAAGGGCAGGATCATTCAGAGGTAAACCATGTAGCAAAATGGTGATATTCTGGTCATTTAAAACTGGATTTATTTTGCATTACAGCCACTTCTCTTTATCTTTATGAAAAAATGAGGGAAGATATACTAACAGACTCACTGAATTATATAATATATTACTACTGAGGAGTGTAATGTTAAAAATGTATGTTATGCACAGAAAGATACTGATAAAAATCGGACTGAACCTTGTCAGGATCTCTTGAAAGGTACTGGTTTTATTTCAGTAGTGGCTATTGTCAACAGCTGTATTTATATGATCTGGTACCAGGCAAATCTCTCCTTCAGTCTTTCTAGGTATGTCAGACAGTTAAATTTCAAATAAATTGCATAATAGGGGTACCTAATGTCATTATACTCATATCTGGTCTCTGTTCAAACAACTTATTCATTTAAAAATTGTCCATTACTGAGTCTCCGGCCCAAGGCTATGTCTAGAAGGGAACATTCACCCTTACCTACTCCTAGCTCCATCTAGGAAGAGAACCTTGCAAAACAGACACAGGTTAACACATTTACCATCATTTCCGTAGCTAAAATCAGCCTTGGGGAAGCATCTTTTAAACCTCAGCTAAGTCCTGAACTCAGTGCAACTGTAGACTTGCATGGAAAGGTGTGCCACCATGGATCCCAACAGTCATACAGAAATAGCAGATACGTCATAGGGTGCTTCGTTACATGTTGTACTGACCTCTCAGAAGCTATTTACTCTTGCAAGACCTTCATCTTCCCCACCAGTACATATCAAAAAGAAATGTTGTTCTGTGCCCACTAGGTTTACAAAAGGACATCTGGAGAGCAGTATGGTGAAGTGATATACCAGCTGTAAATAGATTGTTCAGATGCAAGCAGTACACAGCCATGCTTGCATGGGGCCACAGAGAGGCAAGTTTAGGTCAGAGAAATAGGAAAAATACTGTACTATCAGAGCTTATTTATATCTCAGCCAGTTACTAAAAGTAGCTTATCAATGTTTTCACTATACTGCAGTCTGCACAAAGTCCAACATATGTTTAGCTTGTCAAACCACTAACTTTGGGCTAATTGGCACATTTTCTAATACTACTTTTCTCTGGTGTTCCAATGGCTGATAAGAGTTAACATCCCTGATTTCAAACAGCAGATTTTTCTCATTTCAGATCTATATTCACAGATAGATACTCTCTCAACTTTCTTCCCTCCTCCTTTCTTTCAATCCAATGTCTCACTAAGCTGTGGAAATAGAGCCATATCTCATCAAAAACATGCCAGGAAATGGTTTTATCTATACTGACATAACTGAAATGTAGATACTTTATTTTACAAATAATTTGTAGGCACCAACTGCTTTGTCTCACTGCCTTTTAATTATGTGAACTGAATTAAATAAAGCTTGGGCAAGCAGTTTATTTGAGGTTGGAAGAGTAAAAAAACCAAGAAAATTTTCTGTGCATCAAATGCTTTCACCATTACTTCACTTTATGTATGTCCTCAAGGCTGAAAACTATGTGTGTTAGTAGCACCAATACCAAACTACAGCTGATGCTTAAGCCATGGTTTTGCAGCTATGGAGATGATTCTAATCTAGGACAAGCTGCCTTCAAAATTGGAACAGGTAGGACAGTAGGCCTACCCAGAGCAAGAGGTAACTCAGCACTTTGATTTCCATGCCAGATTCCTTGCTGCACAAAGGTTTTGATATATGCATTGACTTCCTCATAACATACTCACAGGACAGGCTGAAGATAGTTCTCCACCCATCCACACCTTCACCCTCCTTCACTTTCCTGTATGGCAAGCTTCCTGATTAATTTTTCTTCTGGCATAATTGCCTGTTATGTTAAGGATAACATAGACTGCAACTCACCTTATTATATAGCCCAGCTTCAAGTCTTCAGCCACCTTTTTTTTTAGCTCAGGCCAATATGAAAACACAATGGATTCTAAAATTCACCATAATTACATCGGGAACACTAAATTTGGATTTTTTTTTTTCTTAATACAGAAATAATGCATAAACATATCTGGTCCCTTGTTAGAAAGGAAGTGAATAGGAAGGGAACTCACTCATGTCAAACAGATCCTTTCCTGGGCTGCTTGCTTCAGCATTCTCTGTTGTTCCACTGAAGGTACTTTCAGCATCTGCCTGAAGTGCCAGTAGAGCTTCTCTATTTATATGCTGGGTGTTTACATATGTTGGCAGCTCTGCTGTTGGTGCTACTTCTGATTTGTCTTCTGACATACTACAAATATCCAGAGATCCTAGAAAATGCAAGACTTTGGTTTTTTTTGTTTTTTTGGTTTTTTTTTATTTGACAGAACAGTGTTGGTATTATCACCAATTATCATCACACCTCATCAGCACAGGTTTAAATTTTCCTGGACTGGGAGATGTAAAGTCAATAATTGCTGGATTTAGTAGAAAAAAAAGTTGATTAATGGATTCAGAACTGTGTTTCAATGAGGATATGGTGGGGCTGTTTTCCAGGAGAAAAGGAAACCTTTGTAAATAAATACTGTAAATTTCAAAAATTGTGTTCTGTTGGGGAGTTCATGAGAGCAGGAGAAGGTATAAAATCCTCAGATGTGTGCAGATTAACAACAGAGAACACATTCTGGCATTTGAATGAAAGTGTCCCTAGAAACACAGTAAAGTTGTCTCATAAAGGTGGATGGGGTGAAATTTTATACATGTATTGAAATTACTTTCTTGAAATTCAAAGACAACAAAAGGAACATTATACATTATTTGCTATTTGTTGAGCAGAGAGTATTGCTTCACATTTTGAATTAGTCTTCTCACTTTAGGTTTTTCATTTGAAAATTCCATTTTGCATACCCTAGTGGGTCAGATTTTCCCAACAGATAATGCAGCAGACCCTTAAATATCATAGAGTTTTAAGAAAATTAGCTGAAAGTTTGGGCAATTCCATTTAGGAACTGCTCTGCAGAAGAAAATATTTCATGAAGGCGTGCATTTAATAATTTATCCAGAGATAATTATCAAATGCTTTTCACTGGTATCAACACTAAAACTCAGACAAAGGGAACCTATCAACCAAGTGCAGTTCGTTGCCTTAAAACTTTGAGGAATCAGACTTTCACATGCCCCCCAAGACCACCTGCAGTATTACAGCTAAAAGTAGCAAAACTCACCTTGTTCAACAGGCCCATGATGCCATTCTTCACTGAATTTTTCTCCTAAGTGATGGCTCTGATAATAAATTTGCTCTCCTCCCACTTCTGATGCAGACTAGAACAGACACACATGCAAGGAATTTTTCAATTGCCTTTAAAATGCTCAGATACATCACAAGTGGCTCTCTTGGATGTATTCTGTGTACCCTCACTCTTCCTTTCCAATTCATCATAATGTCAGAACATATATATATATCCCAAATACATTTGTGTAAGAGTAAGATATTACTGGTGACCTTCATGTGTTCTTCCCTGCTTTCTGTTTTTAGTGACCCCCACGATACCAAATGATGCATCATTTCTATTGTACATTTGTACTCACATAGCAAGTCTTGACAACCTTTTGCTGAGAAAAGTGTTCCACATAAACACACGTGGGACCAGAAGACAGCCCCAGCACTCTTCAAAGAATGAGCTGAAAGAGTCACGTTGGTACCAGGGGATGCACTTGGGCACTGAGGGGAGGATGTGGCTACAGACAGGACCCCTCTGGATTTAAGCAGAGTTGTGCTGGATCTGAAAACACCTCTTAGGGAGCTACATTGATACTGCAGTCAAACTTCCAACAGGAATGCTGGTAGAATTATTAAAGCTGACCTTAGTTCAATATGAGGTGGAAAACCTACCTAGGAACCTGGCTGAATATTGAATGCTGCCAAGTCATTAACATAATGAACAGTTAGTAATGACTGCACTAGATTGTTTAAATGATTCTTCATTAAATCATTCCCAGTTAATGTATACTATTTGATACTCTGAAGCAGACATAGTTTCTACAACTATAGTAGCCCCCAGAGGATCTCTGTTCCTCGAACCCAGTTAATCTTTTAACACCATGAGGATTTCATCTCCTTTAATTTGTTCTGAACCTGCCTAATGTGTTGCCCCCTTGATCTGCAGTGGCCATTCAGATGGAAACTGGCCACACAGGAAGGGCTGTGAGTTACAGACGGTCCCAAGATATCCGCCATACAACACACGTCTTTTTAAAATTTTGGATCAATCAACGGGAGAGTAGAGATGAGACTGTACTGACCTGAGCTGTGTCTGCACCAGTGGGAAGCCTTGTTTTGAGCCTGGCATCAAGGAATCCGCCAGGGGGAGGTATTTTATTTGGGATGCTGTTGTAATAGGGATGCTCTGTTTCCTCGATATCTTCCTCCGTCCATGGGTCCTCAAAACTCTGCATCCTGCAGGGAAGAGAGTGGTTTGTTTTGCCCCTCACTTGCAAAGCACTTACAGATACTTTCAGCAGGTTAAAACTGCCTGTCAGGGGATCACTATTGCATATTTTATGGACACTCCAGCTACCATTTTAAGTCAGGAAGCAATGATGGATCATGCAGCAGATCTTCTCTGTTTAGACAGACTGATATAAACCTCCTTTGCAATGGACCAAATTCTTTATGCTGACTAGAGGATGTTTTAACTTGGCTTTAAAGACCATTATAAACTGCTTTAACAAAGCAGTTCATCTAACTTTAAAATATCACTTGTAATATTATGACTTGATTGACTGACTAGGCTCTAAATCTTTGCCTTCAGTTCTGATTGCTCTATCACAAATATAATTCTGTAAGAACTTCACAAAGTCAAGAGATGTGAATACGGCATGCTCCCAGATTAGGATAGTAGCATTTTATATTTCCCATATACCTGTTTTGCTCTGATATAAGGCATTACAGAGGGTACAACTTCACAAGGATTTCTAGTAATGTCAGTAGGCACATAGCAATCCATGTCTCCAAAGGAAACAGAATGCTATATCCCAGCCTTTTGTACATATACAAACAGACAGAGTTTGTATCCTCCAGAGAAAAATGCAGTCAAACCTCCCTGCAATACATCACATTCCTAGAAACATCATTAGTCATTTTGGAAGCCCAGCAGTCTGACCTACTCCATCTAAGCTGACACAGCTGCTATGACAGTAATGAGGAAATGCCACAAATAACAACCATTCTTGGCCATCCAACTCTGCCTAACTACAGCACAAAACACATGATCATTTCAACATCGCTGTGAAATCCATATTTAGCCTATTCTTTCAAATTGACTGTGCTCCTTTCATATTCGTTAGGTAAACACTGTTTAGCTAATACAGCAGAAATCTTATTAAAGCATTCAAATCCTGTCTGCCTCCAGCAACACTGTCCACATTTTATCAAGTAAACCAAAAGCGAAGGAAGATCCTTTAGCAGTCTTCTGCAGTAACACTCACCTATCAGGGAAAGTAGGTGTCTTAGAGGGACATTGCAAGTACTGCTTAAATCGAAGCTCAAATGCTTGCCCTATGGTGCTGATGACATCCTGGGCCAGGCCATCACAGCATTCCAGTATATGACAAGCTAAATGAAAAAGATTGACACATGCAAGTCACTGTTTATGTCATTGTGGGATGCACTGACCTATGACAAAACACCTACTTGTCAAGCTTAGTCACCCTGTTAGTGATGTGCACATTTCAATAAAACCCAATTTTGATACAGTGAATTTCAGGCAATCTCAACTTTTTAAAGGTTACACAAAATTGCACTGATGCATAAGTGTGATAGACAAGGTCACAAATCTGTTCCATTATTTTAACAAGTCCACAAACAGAAAAAACCTCATAAAATTTCACTTGTTATTACCTGAATGCAATAGATTATGTAAGAATTCTAAGCTTTAAATTGAAATTACAAAAATATTTATCTATTATAATAATAGTAAAAGCTTTATTTGCTTTCTTCAATTTTATTACCACTTCAGTTTTATGTCCAATCACCCCAAGTTCACAAGCTGCTCTCTCTTCCCAAATTACAGTCTGAGGGAGCAGCAGTATCCACGGATACTTTCTAGATAATGACCCCTGATCTTATTCCAGGAACACAGAGTACAAATGTTGGTACCTTTTCCTGCTTCTTTGCGTGGAGACACACCCAGCAAACTGACGGGTCGGTGAAGAGTGCAGAGCCAGCAACATGATTAACTCCAGCCCTTCCCCATGTGCAACCTCCCTGAACCCACTGTGACAGAGGCAGTAAAGGGGGAGGCTAGCAACACAAGCTCTCTTCCTACAGAAGACTGAGAAACCTTTAAAGAAGTCTAAGCAGCCAAATCTGTAACGGTTTTAAACCAGAGAATGGCTTGGAGGTCTGAAATATATGGGAAGACATAAAATATGTGAAAACACAAAGAGGTGAACTTGTGAAGAGCTCACTCAACATTACAGGAGCATAGATGGGTACTAATACCTGGCAGCTAAAGATCTGTATGAACAACATCTCAGTGATATCCAGAGAAGCCCAAGAGAGTTAATCTTCCATATTCAGAGTTGGACAAGCATATTGCCTTACTGGCTATAGCCTGGATTGGATTTCAAACTATGGTTATTTTCCAAGTCCTGCCACAGGAAAGTGGGTTCTTGTTCAAAGTTACTGATTTTTTCACCCCTGACTGTTTTAATAACTTGAATATAAACTTTTCAGCTGAAAAACTGTGCTTTAGTACATGCCCAGTGTCCAACTCACTCAACAAGTGCATTGGATGCCAGTGGCCTACACATAAGGGTTGGTCATGACATTTGTGTGAAATTGTTTTAGTTAAAATAATACAGGGAGACTAAGTAGGTTTAGATATGACTTTTCAGAGGCTGAAATACCAGACAGACTTCTGAAGAGGCCAGAATAAAGGGCCAAGAAACCTGCAGTTGTGTGAGTATGGAATGTCTGCTGTCTCTTCCTCAGCAGCAGCAGCACTTCATTCAGCTTGAGATGGCACCAGTCACAGTGCTAAACAGATACAGTGGTGTTCTCTTCTCACCTTAGAGCATCTACTGTGCCAACCAGCAAGCTGAAATGTCTTGTCCAGGGAAAATGCCCTTAGCTACATGTTGAAAGTGGATTCAGCAGACAAAACAGGACCTCCATGTGTCCAAAGACAGAGGCAGACATCCCTGACTAGCAGTGAGACGTTTGTTTTGACGCCCTCCACAACACTGCTATTGGCATTGAAAAATTAGCCTCAATGGAAGGTGCAGTAAATGTGGACCAAAAGTAGTTAGGCCAAACAAAGCTAAAATGTTTGCACCCTATAACTAGAGTGCGAATTTAAAGAGGTGACACTGCTCACTGCTAAACCTTTCTGGAGCTGAAATGAAGCATGAGTCACTAAGTAGTTTCAGTAGGTGACATAATGAGTAACCTGTTTCCTTGGATACGTGAATGGACTTTCAGCAGGTAGGAGATATGCTTCTTGTAAAAGGATGAGAAGGTTTGGCTCACACAGAGATGATTTCTTGTGAATGTTACAGCAGAAAATAGACAGCCTTTAGCTTGCTAGACCCAGAATGCAAAGCACAAAGACAGCTTCTCCATCCTCGGGAAGAAATGAGTCTAATATGCAAGCTATACTACAGCACTGGCAGTGGGGTAGCGTCAGTAATAGCAGTCAATTTTTGCTAGATACAGATGTAAAGATAAATTCCCTTTTAAGGTAATTTGCAAACAACACAAAGAATGACAGAATGGCAAATAGTGGTGAAAGATGGCAATTCAGGTCCCTTGGTAAATTAGACCCTTTAAAAAAAATGTGTTTTAATACAGGTGCCATACAAAGTCACCAATCTGCAAACCACTGATGTGTACACACGAGTGGGGAAACCACGCATGGGAAAGCCGTAATGCAGAAGGCTTAAAGATCATAGCGTGAAGGAATTTCACATGAGGTAACAGTGCTTCACTGCAGCAAAGAGGGCTTAGGAGGAACCAGCTGACAATGAGGACAAAAGCAAGGAAGGTGCATTCTCTGCTATACTGGCAGCCCCTGTTATGCAGATATCATATACCTTTCTAAAACAGCTGCAGAAAAATGAAGAAAGGAGGTACAGAAATTATCTGAAAGATGGAGGATGTGCACTGCAGCTGGAATGCTGCAGAGTTCAATCTGTCAATCTTATATAATCTCAAATAAAGAAAACTAAGAAGTTGCTTGACCTAAATACACCAAAGGAAGACAACGATATCAGGTGCTCAGATGACTCCCCAGTCTAGGATAGCCTAGCTCAACAAGGAGCAGTCACAGGAAGCTAGAGATAAACATATTCAGTGTAAGATGGAAGGAACATAGTGCAGGAAGAACATAGTACAAAAGGAATATAGTATATAAAATCCACTCACACAGGGACAGAAAATGGAGCACAGGGCTCCTCCAAACCCTTCAGAGCAAATATCTGGTGTACAATGCTAGTCCCTAGTCAATGGACCGAGATCTCTCAGAACAACTAAATCAGTCTTGGATTTAGCAAAAGGGTACTGCTAAAGCAGGTGGGGTGGAGAGCAGCTCTGTACCATGCAGCCTGTAGTCTGACACTGGAACTTCTCTGACAGGGGACACATCAGGCTGTAATATAACAAGCATTACAAAGAACTGGGCTATTCCCTACCTCCCATGCCCCATAAATTTTCTAGGTATTTCACTGATATTCAGCATATTAGTATGCTTAGTGCAGGTATTATTTATGAACTAATATCCTCAAGCCTGGACATTTCTGCACATGGACATAGCAGATTCTTCAGGTATCATTAAAGATGACTACATATAGAAGCTATTGAATTAGTTGTGCCAATGGTAAGGTGGGCAGCTGAGGGTCTGCAGGATTGGCATTTTGGAGTTAAAAGTGTTTGAATTCTCCAGAAATCCTGTTGGAAGTACTTAATGTCATTTTTTTGGAGCTCATCTGTTCTTGACTATGATCTATGAATAGTACACTACAAAATACTGTGCATTAAGACCTAGTGAACACAATCAACCAGCAGGTCCCTGTCCCTGACTGATAGCTACTAAAGCAATACAACCTTGAAGAAAACTTCATCGAAAAAGAGAATTATGTCAAGCTGGCTCAAAAGCTAGCTATTTGATAAAGAATCTGATTCTGCCAGGAAGAGTTAGGCATGTACTGAGAAGACCTAGCAGATTCAGCTGCCTCATCAAATGACTTAATCAGAGGGCTGCTTAGCTCTTGCACAGTGATTGGGTGTAGGTAAGACTCGGCTATTGCCTAGTAGCTCACACAGCCAAGTAAGGCAAGTGTTTGATTTAAGAGATGAAGAGAACCAAACTCATATTTGAGTATGAACGAGCAGCAAGTATGACCTATTCCAAGCCTGAGAAACAAACTGCTGCTTCTTATTGCTGCACAATCTTTCCATGACTCTGTCAAAGGCAATCCTTAGATTGCGCTACATTTATGTTTTTTGGGGTGGAGGGTGGGGGAGGTGGGGGGTGGAATCTGACCTAAACCATGAATAATTTGTGTTTCTCAAAGGAAAAACAGACTTCAAATAGATATTTCTAACTTACCTCTACGATTAACAGGATCCTTAGCTACATATGCAATATAGTCTGAAGTATCCTGTCAAAAAATTAAGATATCTACAATGAATGCAAAAAAATATTTTCACTGGTTACAGCAAAAGATCACAGTCCAGAGTAAGTACAGTCCTGTGGGCAGAGCCCCAAATGACATATTTTGCTCTACAGTTGCATACTACTTAAACCTCATATAAATGTTTATGGGTTTTGGTACTGATTGCACCACTTTACCTTTTAGAGAATGTGATCTAATCCAGCAGAATTTTAAAATCTCTTCTGTCAATTAAACAAACTCAACAGGATTTGGCTCAGGCCTCATTTAGGAGGGAGTAGAATTACAAGTCCTTATCTTCAAACTACCCAGAGATTTCGGTTCATAACATGAATAATCATCTGGTTCTGTGGCAGAAAGAGTGGGAGTAACAGTGCTGCTCCCAGAAATACTGAGCAATGGCATTTATTCATGTGTGACAAGCAGGTGTTTACTTTACTGACAGCAGTGCCATATGGCACAGAGGTGCTCAGCCCCTGCTTGGCTCTGACAAGCAGTATCCCAGGACACCCTCCGCCAGCCCTTAGGCTGCTCCCTGCCACACCTGTTGCCACACGCCTGGTGGATTTTCTGGCAAAAGCACATAGACATCTTCTTGGGGGATTTTTTTGCTTCCTCTCCTGCCGCCCTTATGCTCCTGTGCACAAGTGGTGCAGACTTCTATCATTATGCAGATGAAACAGAAAGGCCTGTGTTTCTGGGAAATACTCAGGCCTGCTGATAAATCTGAAAAATGCCATATTGCCTTGAAGGAATCAGGAAGTCCTGGTTAGATCTGGTATTTCCTGACATGCCTGGCTAGTCAGGTACAACTAAACACAAGGGATATACAGGATACACTACAGCTGGCTGTGTATATCTACCCAACGCCTTTTGAGGGGACTGACCCAAGACCTTTCCCAATTATGCCAAGATCTAATGTCATAACGAACATCATTCTTCAGCTAAAAGACAGACTTCTTCAGCACAGTTTTTTCTAGCGCAAGCACACACCACCACCACCCACCCAAAACAAGTCACTGTACCAAATGTCTGTACCATTTCCTTCCTAAGGAGAGAGCAAGGGAAATGACGAAGCACAGTCTTGGTTCTGGTGACAGATGTGTAACCATATCATTTAATGCATTGTTGGAAGGCACTCAGACACAGCAGCAGTGAGGTTAGTCTGTTAAAAAAGCATTGCCCTACCATTTTGTCTAGTAATTTCTCACACATCCTGTGGCACAGTGTCTGGGCAGTGACTACAGTGGAAGAAAGGATTCATATCAACAAGCAAGGGGAAAACAAAAGTGACTATGTCTATAGTAGCAAATAATACAGAGCCCTTGTCTCTCTGTGCTGTTTTCTCACAGCATGCCCTGAAACTCTCTGAGGGACCAGCACACGCTTAGCATCAACCCCAAGAGACCACTATGAGGGAAGAGAGAGAATGTGTTGGTGCAAATTGCACTGTGTTATTTATTTCAGGGCTAGAAAGACTAGAAAATGGGCCACAGTTCAATTCATTTACTGCTTCAGGCATAGTTAATGGATACATTTATGCCTGAGTAAATCATAGATCTATCTCATAGCTAGCGTGGGTGTGACAGTCTGAGACCACCTACTCCTTATTTCGTCCAAAGCTCTGCGATTGAAGCTGACTATAACAAACCATGAAGCACCTAAGGTGGGCACTTTTCACCATGGCTCAGTTAGAAGACCCCCATCCAAAGACTATACAGGGATTGGCTGATGCAGCAAAGTGATACTTGACATTCAAGGACTGAAAACAAGCATGAATAAACTATAATTTTCAACCTAAAGATATTGCATTGTGGTGTTAAAATTTGGAGGTATGGCTGAAGCTGAAAAACTACTGCCTTCAGGGACCTCTGAGAGACCTGCCTTATTAGACTTTACGAGATCCTCTGTCCCAAAATTTCTGCAGATATCTTCAAAAACACATGCCTTGTCTGGCAGCCTGGAAACAGCCACCTGAAATTACTATGGAGCAAAATTGCTTAGTGTATCATAAGGAGGGGCTGAAGAGAGCTAAAGTGGATTGAGAACACAGTCTTGGAAGTGAACTAAAAATGGTTCTGAAATGGTGTATAGAAGGATTTGGTACGGAGATTTTTAAGCTGTTCTCCAAACCTGTGGAACAATTCTCCAGGGGTTATATTTTGAATAATACAATTAATGGTAATGGAGTGTGAGGAAGGTAATAAAGCTAATTGCTCTCACAAATGGGAGGCAAATATCCAGAGCGGGAAGGTTGATGGGGTAGAGAAGTGAGAGCAGTCTCACTTCCTAATAAACCAAACTCCAAAATTACTTCAAAACAAGGGAATCACTTACTGAAGAAGCATGGGCACAGATAAAATTTTCTAGGTCACTATGGCCTTTCTCCAACCAGTTTAAAACACATATAAGGAGATAAACTTATGGTCTGGAGCCCAGCTGTGGCTGGGAGACACAGTTTGCTGGTGGCAGTCCTCCACCAAGTGGAAATCACTTGAAAGTTATGAAAGTTATGAAAGTTATATCCAGGAGGCCCTCTGATGAGTAAATAAAGCTGCAACCTAAATCACATCCTTGCATTTTATCATCTTCTGTGTGCACCCAGGACAAAGAACTACCTGCTTTATGCACAAGCTTTTGATTTAAAGTTGGTCCTTACTAAACCACGGAGATAAGCTCGTAGAACAACAATAGATCCTCATAAATACCTTCTTCCTCCCAACTCCAGAATGAATTCATGCAGTAGTCTTATTGGGGACACAAACTTACAATTTCACTGTATCTTGTAGGCTCCCTTGCACCATGCAATTTTATTTCTCTGGTAGCACACTGACTCAGTAGCGAGATTTTTCTCTCTCTAAAACATTTGGAAGATCTTGTTTACTCCAAATCCAGAACTCCACTGCTGTTCCTCTCCTCTTTCCTGGTAAATCATTTCATCAGTGGGCAGTGTGAAATGGTGTTTCCAGGACTTAGCATTTGGGATGGCAGATGGGCAGCAAAGAACCTTCTTATGGAGGCAGGGAACTGTGCTAATCACTCCTCTGCCCACTTCAGGAATTGTTCATTTACAGCATCTATTGCAATCTGTTGTATTTCAAAGCTGCTGTTGATCCATTTTTTGTTCCCCAAATTATTGTGATATTGTGTCCTTTTCCCTTCTGTAATCGTACTGAGCTCAGCAAAGCTACACTAAGACTGAAATTCATCTTTATGTTTTCTGACAATAGCAAAATGAACAGAGAAAGCACCAAGCATCTTCACCTTAACAGAGTTGAACTGAGAGGCACAAAGCAGGCTAGAAATTGCCTTACCTCTAGAACATGACTGATACATGACAGATAATCATATGATGAAGAAAAAGGTACTCATTCAATTAATCTAAGTTTAAAAGCTTTCAAACCTCTAGGGTAAGAGGTGAGCACTATCACTAATTTATAATTTTCCCCTTGCTTCCTGAGTGACAAATACATTTTAAGCCCATTTATTAATATACCTTTGGATGAACAGCTTATAAAAATAAGGAAAAGCACAATAATCAGGAATCTGCCCTTTGATCTAAATGAATCAAATTTGTAGGTGTATCTAAAAGCTTTGCAAAACAAGAGAGGAAGATCTGTGCTTTTCCTGAAAGCCTGTCTTCAAGCTGCATGAGAGCATCAAATATACCTGCAGGCAGAATTTAGCACAGTCTTCTCAATGCACACTTACGCTTGAGAAGAAGAAAAATAAAAAAACAAGCATGCATTACTATAAATATTATAAATATAACTGCAACATGTTCTATTACTGTAAAAAGTGCAAGATGAGAAACAGTCAGGATAAAAATCCATACAACGCCCATATGACTATACTACATTACTCTGAAAAAGGAAGCCCTGCTTACCAGTTATTATGTGAATGCTTATAGTCCCTTGATCCTTTTTGTTTCAGTCATTCAAAGGGGAGGATCTATGAACGCTTGTGAGGCGCTCCCCTCAAAGAGTACTTGATGGCAACAATCAAGAAAAATTTATGAAAGAAGAAACAGGAGCTACTGTGGTTATATTTTTCTGTTAGTAAGATATGCACTAAATTTTATCACACAGTCCTCATAAAGCAGTATCTATGTGGGAGAAGGCTTTAGAGAAATGCTTACCGGATCACCTCCAGACGCAAAGGAGATGGATTGCATATGGTGATTTGCTATGATCTGTATGGATCAAAAAGAATAAGTGTGAGTCAGATCCTTTTCTTACAGTTTGCAATTTTGATTTCTTTTTTTGCTTGTATGCTGGTGAAAATCCAAAATCAAGATCAAAATTACCTACAAGGACTTAAAAGAGTAGAATGATAATATAAACAAACTTTAGGATGAATGTATCTATTCTGCTGTTTTTAAAAATGTACCAGGACACTGTAAAATTGCTAAACATGCTCAGAACTCCAGTAAATCAAACAGACCTGTCAGGGAGTATCTTTGGAGAAATTCTAATCTGCTAAAACTCACTTTCTTTATTACAAATAATGATAAATGAAACAAAAGGTCCTATTCATCAAACCATTTTTCTGCTGATGCCACTCTGGTGAAATCAATGAAACCATGCCAACCTGTACACCAGCTAAGGCTCCTAACATTGCATCCAACATCTACTGTCATTTTATGTTTCAAACATCAACATGTTTGCAATATACAAACAGAATTGTGAATCTAGCTGCAGTGTAGCATTGTGGACAAATTCACAGGCACACTCCAGGGCATTTGAAATTCAAATTGCTTATGTACAATTTGAACTAATATGATATTTCTCTGGGAAGAGACAAATTGTCCTGAACCTCTAATAAAAGCAGAACATCTCTGCTATTCTGAGAATTAACTTACGGAATTTTTTAATAATGAAATCATGTAACAACCAAGAAAGAAAATATCATTTGAAAGAAACTTTCATTTGATATTTGAGTCACAAAAGCCATGCCAAGGAATTAATCTGGGTTGGGACAGGCCCCTGTTTAGTGCCTATGGAGAGGGAACTGTTGCAGTGGGGATCCTGCAACACGCATACATATACAAAAAACCATTATGGAAAAAACAAAATAGGCTAGAAAGATATTCTCTGGGCTGTTTCCTCTAATCTGCTTCTTAAAGACCTGAACTATCAACTACCATCCTTGTAAAGAAAAAAGCCTTTCTCTGTATCTTGCTGCTTTGCTAAGTCAGAGAGAGCTGATTACTATTTGTAGTGTTTCTTTTGTATAAAGAGCCCTTCATTTCCAAAAGCCCTGCTTGTCCCACAACAGCCTCTGAAGATGTGGTTAGTTTTTAAGTGTTCACTGGTGAATTAGTGTTCTGTTACTCATCAGTGACAATTTCCTTCTGTTTTTCCCATAAAGATAAAGTAACAGTAGAGTATATGCAATATAGAATACATATAGCATGTAGAATAGCCTAACAATAGAACTGATGTTCTATTTCATATTACCACTGTCTTGACTTATGCAAATAACCCAATCTTTTACTTCAGCATCATATAAAAGACAGATTATTTCAGATTGTCACTAAACTAATTTTTTCCAAATTTTAAGAAAGCTGAAAAGTGCTTGAAACCATTATTTCAAGTCAGGGTTTTTATTGTTTTAACTCCACAGCTTATTTGGTTTAGCTTAGTTTGAGGTAGGGGTATTCCCCACCTCACTTCTGCCAATACCAAAATACTGAAAAGAGACACAGCAAATTACCAATGCCTTGCATTGCTCAAAATAAAATAATTCGCTAATTTTGGCATATAGTTCAGAAACCTTTCAATCTATGTCAACTTGCATTTTAAAGAAATAAACAAAACAAAATCGTCTACCACTCATCCCTGTTTAATATGTTCACAAAACTGTTCTGCAGGGGTACGTGCAGTTACTTTCCTTCTACCACAAGGGCCAACAACACTGTCTTTTCTTCCAGATCTGCTGGGAAAAAGAGGCCAATAAAAGTTTGCAGCCATCTTCCTGCTGGGGGCCTCAAAGGGCAAAGCTGCTAGGCCGTGCTCATCTGCAAATCAAATCCTCGGCATAAACAAGAAACAGGGGCGGCCACAGCCAGACTAGGGAGCACTGAGAAACCAGACATTTCCCAGGCCTGCAGCACCCAGAAGAATCTGCCTCAAAAAGAATGATATGAGAGAAAGATCAACAGTTTTGTCAACTCAGAGAAAAGGCAAAACATGTGGGGGATGACTCTTCTCTGGAATAAATCAGTTTAACTACATTTCTGCCCTAGCATTGGTTGACTACAAGGTGACTTTCAGGATTTGGCACTTTCCTAGTAGACCTAATTAACATCAAGTGCTTATGCTTCTGATGGGGGGTAACTGTCCTTATGAAAAGCACTGCTGTGTATATTCCATAGTAAAGCTACAAACTACTGCAGCCCGTCATAGCACTCCTCCCACAGTCTCAGTGCTCACTGTAGAAGATTTCTAAATAAGGATAAGATAAGGATAAATAAGGATAATGTTTTCTAAATAAGGATAAGAATGAAGATATACAAATGAAAACATAGTAATAAACAGCAAGCTTTTTCTTAGTATATATATCTTTTCTTGTTTTTTAACCCTGAGGCTCCAAAGGACAATAGGAATTTTACTTTTTCCTCTCTGGCTGTATCTGGGCAGAAAGTTGCGTGCCCCAACGCAGTATGTGGTTCACAGCAAATAGCACAGCAGTGACTACGCATGTCTGTCTGCTTCCTCTTTATATATACTCTGAGCAAGGATTTTTCTCGTCTCATACATCATTCACAAACCACTGCAGTGATTCCCCAAAGTCTGTCTATACCTTCAACACAGAGAAGAAGAAATGAGTTACTTTAAAAATGCTGCCCTGTCTCTCTAAAAGACTGGCCTTTCACTGCACTGCAAAATCCCTGAGGCTGTATTTTTAGCCGTGCCTCAGGAATAGTTTGCCCTTTAAGACTCCAAATGGGAAGAAAACAACAAAATTGGGAATGTACATTCAGTATTTTAGTTTTTACTCCAAGCACATCTCTTTTACCACTCTGAAAGTTCGTAATCTTATTCAGTAAGAACTCCCATGACCAGAAAATGGTATTTCACATCATAGGTCTTTTAAGAGCAAAACCAATCTACCTGAAACATGGCATGAAGAAAATAATTCATCAAAGTTCTTTTGATTAGTGAATTTATCTGACTTCCACTCTGATTTATATTTTGGGTTCATTCATTTTATGATATTATTGAGGAATAATGACTTTGAGCAACGGAGTATTTGGCAGACAGCAAATAATTGTGCAGCAGGCTGTTCATCAAAAGCCTCACAAATTAATACAGAAGTTACACTCACCTGTTTTGTATCTGGATTCATTAGATTTAAGCTGCTGGTGGAGATATTCAACATTATGCTCATTCCTGCAAACTGAAGATTGCTCTTTCCCAAGATGCTAGAAAGGACTTTGCTTGGTGGCTGTGAGGAGGGGGGGAAAAAGCAGATTTTTGTTCTCTGTTTTTTTTTAATGACCTTCATTGTATGCAGGGTTAGTGGTGATCTTAAAGGCTTCTCAAAAGTTTATCACTTTTCAAAGATCATTTAATTGCCACAGCTGTTTTCCTCTGGAAATTATTTCTCTCTCTATTTATACTACTACTAACTACTACTACTACTACAACAATAATAATAATAATGTAGTAGTAGTAGTAGTAGTAGTAGTAGTAGTAGTAGTGATACTAGCCAAGCAGTTATTCATCTACCCTTGACCAAAAATATAGGGGTTTTGTGAGACAGCAAGGTCTCGTCTTCACCAAGGGACCAAGTAAGCTGCCTAAGATGAATGCCTTCAGTCAATATCTTAAAATGACAATGTTCTTATTCTGTAAAAATAGCTTCAACTCTCAAAAAGAAATCTGTTGTTTGCTTTGCATCTACCAACTGTTCTACCCCCTTGCCACATGGAAAGTGGGACTGTAGTGATACTGGGATGCTCACAAAATGGGATATGGAGTGTTATGTACTAGATGACCTCTAAAGGTCCCTTCCAACCCAAACCATTCTGTGACTTTGCTTGCAAACTTAACAGTAGATAAAAGCCAGATATAGATGAAATAATACCTCTGTATGCTGGGGTACAACATGCATCTAAAGATTCTCAGAGAATAAGTCTAAGAATGTAATACAGGGAATGTAATAATATTGATAAGTTTTGTAGGCATTTCACCATCTTTTAGGAGGTTTTTTGCAATAGATGTTATGCTGTCAAAGCAAAATTCACAAACTTCTCTCCTTTGACAACTATGGGGAGCCACATAGCTGCATGAGAGCAGCCTCATTCAAGTAACCACAGCCTGTAAAAAATCAGACTGCCCAGCAGTAACAGACCAAGTCCTTCCACTTGCTCTACTTTCACTGATGAATATTTATACTGGTCATTAGGACATAAAAGCAAAACTGTGACTGGAGGCAGTGTTCTTCTGCCACTATATTTGCATTTGTCCTAAGCTGCCTGCAAGCTTACATAGTTTTGTTCGTAGCAGGATGGACACACCTGAGCTTCTGTAGTCCTGAAATTTTACATACTTTCAATTTTAGTTTCTTTTCCTTCTGATTAACTCATTAAAAATACACTACCTACATACTGCTCCTGTGTAACCTGTGCTGCACTATTTCAACCATGTCATGTTACAGAGCTAGTCCTTCATTAACTTTGCAATAAAAAAAACTCTTTTGAATATTCTTGTATCTCTTCTTTCCTTAATCCGTCATGATTCCCAGGTCATGCCTAAGGATCACCTATCCACAGTGTGGGTAAAGTGTGAAAACTTGGCCTCAGGAAGTACATGTCACCTTAACCAAATTCATATGCCACTACTGGCAGAAACATGATGAATATACATACCAGAGACATGTCTTTCACATTTATCTGAAGTTCTGTTGCTATGTCTTTTCAATAACTGATAAGCAACATTACTTGTAAAACCTGTAATGCAGCACGGTGTGTCACTAGGCACTTGGAACTCTGTTTAACTTATTTTTCCAACTATATTTTGTGTCATTTTGCTATCCAAGAAGAAAGATACTTTCGTCTTTACTTTCTGATTTAAAATGAAAAGCCAGAGAACCAAGAAAAGCCAATGAGATAAATTTGGTGGTGGTGAAACCGTAACCTTAATTTCTGAGTCAATTTCCCATGACACCATGACACATGTTGTCACATATGATTGATTTTACCAGGGGATGATTCTCCATTGCAAACAAGCGGCATTTCATCCCATCCCTTTTTGCTGAGATTCTGCCTAGATGGTGGAGCAGCTGGGGAGGCAGGCAGACCTTTCCCTTCACCTGCCCATTCTCCTCCCATGCCTAAGAACACACACGAGGCCTATAATTAACTACTTTCTATGCTTCTTCCCTTAGAGACAGCATTACATCCCAGCTTTGCCAGCAGGCCTCTGGAAGAGACTCTCCCTGTCTGAAGCCTCTAACTCCCAGCACACAAACAAAAATAAAAGCATGGTAACAAAATGTCAGGTACACAGTGGACTCACCATCAGCGCTGGGCACTGAGCATCAGCCACAGGTATTTACGGAAAGAACACAGGGAACAAAGGATCACCTCATATGCTATTTCCATTTCCAGAAATCAGTGATTACCAAACTCATTAAATGTCATCAGTAGATTTATGCTTCAATAACAAATCTAGTCACTCTCAAAACTATATATGTTTTGGGCTTCTGCGGTATCTTCCAGCACCTATTTTCATAATTTAGTTATGCATTTTACGAAAAGGCATCCCATTTTTGTTTTAACTCTTCCACCTCCAATCTACAAAAGAAATAAAATAAAAGGAGGAGGTTTCTACGGAAGGAGCATAAAGGCACAGCCTTCATCCTGGATGTATTTATACTTCCAGATGCCAAGAAAAGCAGATCCTGACCAAAAGGGCAAGCAACAATATACAGTGGGTGAAAACAGCCAATACTTTAAATGATTAATCATCTGCAATTCTCAAAGCTGCCTTAAAGTCACCTGCCTGCTGTGCCTGGTCTCCACTGTGCTGAACACAGAAAATACAGTCAACTGCACTACAAGAGAAAAAAATACCTTTCGTTTCTTGAAGGCTCTTTTGGCACCAGGCATGGCTTCACAAACACGACTGATTGCTTCCCTGAAGAGACAGAAAAAAGCTTTATGGCAAAAGAATGTGTGGGTTTCTTCATTACACTTGAGATGCACTGGAAAGAACAACTTCGACTGTATTTCTGTTCACAAGTGAGGACAGCTAGCAGGTCAGTTAGCTTTGTTCTAAAAAATAAAATGTTTCCTCACACTATTAAAAAGACCTTTTCTCACTGTAAATTAGCATATTGCTCTTAATACCATCCTTCAAGTCTCACTTTTGTACACTGCTTAACATCTTCTTTTTGAAAAAAATGTTTATTTTAATAAGAGAGTTAGAAATCATAATTTTTCTTACTACTATACTATGCACTTTTCCAATGAGAGCAAAACCACCAGGCTTTAGATAGTATCAGAACCCAAAATATTCCTGGTAATATGTCCATTCTATACAGTACATGAGATGTACAACATTTTAATTGATACTAGTTCAATACAATCTGAGTAATTTATTAGTGGCCTTATGTTTACATTATAAAGAAAATTAAATTAAATCTTTATAATTTACATTATAAAGAAAATTAATTTTTTAATATTGCTTCATTTTTCCCATCACACTCAGGTCGACTGAAAGAAATGTATGTCCAAAACTGATCTGAATCCATACCCTTTCATAGAAGAGTAACTGCACACCAAAAAACTCTTGAAATCATACTGCTTCAAACAAATCTTATAGTTCCTTTCAGTATTTAGCAACTTATTATCTGAATAGTCAGTCTGGTCAGTGTTTAGAATTTGCTGCTGTACACACAGACCTTGTTCTGACCACCAGGTACAAGGCTTTAATAGGCTTGTCCCCCTGATACTGCAAGACAGAATGGCTTCACAGGAATGAGCAAAGGTGACTCCAAACCTTATTTAACTATTTTTAATATGTATTGAGACTAACAACACATTATATTTAGAGCCAAAACCATGAAAATAACACATATTTTATGCAAAAACCCCCTCCAAAACCGCAAACCAAACCAACCAACCAAAAAAAACCCAACCCAAACTAGAAAACAACAGAATGGGAGACAATGAACTACAAGCTAAAGAATAGTCAATCAAAACCTTGAAACATCATCTGGATAAAGACATAAATGATTTTAACTTTGTGCCATATGCAGTGTATTTCAACTATGCACAGGATCAACAGGTGAGTCAGGAGAACAATGTCATACACTTATAGCAGCATTCAATTCATAACGACTCAGCAAGCGCTACAGATTGTATCAGGTGGCAATCAGTAATTGCTATATCATTATGCCTTGTGAGCTTTTAGCTAGGATCCAATCCAAAGTTTGAATCACCTGAAAGAATCACATTTTATTGGTTTGGGGAAGTGGGTGTTTGTGGGAATGGAACATGACTTGAAGCAGGTTTACAGTCCTGCCATTCTGAAGAAGTGTGAGATTTATAGCAAGAGATGCTATAAAGATGCATCTCTTGCTAAAAATGGTTAAAAAATCTTTTTTAAGATGGTTAAAAAATCTTTCAAGCACATTATCTTCCTTAGGTCTAGAGGAGAGGTTGATTGTTCCATAACTGGTCTTATTCCCCCAGCTACATCTGTTTATCTAATAAAATTGCTTCTCACTACAAATCCTGCCTTACATATGTACTCAGGCCATTATAGCTACAACTGCACCCCATTTCATGGTTCAGTGCTTGTACTTAGTTCCCACCTTTACCACAATTTCTTTTTACTCCAAACAAGCATTTTAAAGTAATTGCTAGATTTTCTTACAAAGCAAGTAAAAAGCAGTTGGTTTAAAAGAACAGGTCTGATGAATTTAGAAATAAAGCACAGCAAGCATCACACAGCGATCACCATGATACTGAGACATAGGTCACTCCTGAAAATGTAATCAGGGAAAAGTAAATAGTATACCTCTCAATAGAAAAATTCACCATAAATGCTTGTCTTTGACTCAAGAAAAACAAACAGACATCATCTTTTACAGAGTCAGCCTCCCTGGCTAATGAGCTAAAACTTGTTGTTTCCCAGCTCTTTCTTCTGCTGAAGCAAACCATTTGGAGGTAATGGAATGGGAAGTCCAGGCCAGTGGCAGTCTCCAGCCCACTTCAGTCTTTCAGACCCATGCCTCTTGCTTCACCAGATATGTCTTCGTTTCCCAGGCATTTTGACTGCAAGTTGCTCTCAGAGAGACATCACCAACACTTGTCTCATCTTTGTCTCTTCCAGTGCTCCAACTGGTGCATTGAGATACCTTGCAGGTTTTGCGTCTCACAGGAAAGACTTGGATTTCAGAGATATATTCTTGAGACATAAATTAGTCTATAACTTCCTTTCTCTTCCTATTTGCCCCCATCATCTTCTCTCTCTAGTGGCAGCATGGAACTTATAGAAAGACAAGGGGATTTCCAGGCCACTGCACCCAAGAAAAAATGTGTGCAATCTTGTGATTTTTCTAGTGCAGGGTTGGGTTTTGTAGCAGTTTTGCTACTAGCTCTTCTATCTGCCAGCTCCTGACAAACAGACATTAAGTGTGTTACTCAATAGATCCATCTGACTCAAGGACCTTGTTGATCAAAACTACCACTTGAGCATATGTGAGGAAACACACTAGCTGAAAAGGCTGAAGGCCAGGGCAAGACTTGGCAAGGCAGCCTTGACTACTCCTTGCACGCCCTGTCTCGGTAGAGCAGAGAAAGCACTGAGAGTGGAAAAGCTGGGCTACACATCCTTTCACTCAGTAAAAAAGTACTATACAATTTCCAGCTACCTGTCTTCCTTTTGGTAAAATATCTCAGTTTTACAGAACTCAGTGTTCCCAAAGGCTGTGGGAAGACTGGGACCCTTTGGGTTTTGAAACTCTGTGAATACTAAATGTATTCAAGCAACTGCAGAGTTAAAGTTAACAATGCTTTTAGTGAAAATGCAGGGAACTTCAGAAAACATATTCATAGAGCAATTCTGTGTAATCAAGGTCAGAGTGTCCTGGCAGCAACTCTTCGCATGCCTGAAACAGAAGGCACAGTACTTTTCCTGTGTGGGAGTGAAGGAGTCTAAAAGCAGTATTTGAAAAAATAATAAAAAAAAAAAGGACAACTGAACATCTGTCACTGCACTGATATGCATTTTATCCAAAGGCCACCAAGATGATTAGAGGGATGGAGCACCTTTCCTACGAGGACGGGCTGAGAGAATTGGGATTGTTCAGCCTTGAGAAGTGAAGGCTTTAAGGTGAACTAATGTGGCCTTGCAGTACCTGAAGGGAGCCTACAACAAAGATGGAGAGAGATTTTTACAAGGGCATTTAGTGGTAAGACAAGGAGGAATGGCTTCAAACTGAAAGGGTAGGTTTAGACAAGATGTTAGGAAGAAATTTTCCACTGTGAGGGAGGTGAGGCACTGGAACAGGTTTCCCAAAGAAACTGTGGGTGCCCCATCTCTGGAAGTGTTCAAGGCCAGGTTGGATGGGACTCTGAGCAACCTGGTCCAGCGAAAGGTATCCCTGCCCTTGGCAGGGGGATTGGAACTCAATGGTCTTTAAAGTCCCTTCCAACCCAAACCATTCTATGATTCTATAATAGTTTCCAGATCACTCTGTTCAGAATACTCCAGATCATTTTGGGGGTGAGGTTGTGCACAGATAGCCTGGCGATGTGGAAAGACTGGCCTAAAGATTTTTTCCCAGCTTGCATTGCCAGGTAGCACAGGGCAGATGTAACCTTTTTTTTTTTTGCAGCAAACCAAATTTGCAAATGTCTAAGCAGCACAAACACCTGAGTCACAAATCAAGCCCAGGAACAGGTATTGCTGGTAGGCTGCCATCACCTGACTTGTGCAAAGAAACACTCGCCTAAGTAAGGCAAAAATAAAAGTTCTGTATATATCTGCATGGCTAAATATTGTGCAGTTTGGTAAAGTTGGATGTGACTACATTTGGTTCCTTTCCAATATGAAAATTATTTGACACAGACACATATTACACCTTTCTAAGCTACATCCTGCTTCATTAGCTAGGCTCAGACGAAAATCAGTATAGAGTTATGCCGATCTCTTGTAAAATTAGTTACTGTGCTGTCTGCAGTAGGGACCACATGCTGAGTTCCAAATCTGTCCAAGAGTATTTTCTGCTTTGCAGATGGCCATACTGTGGAGTCATTTTCTTGGCACAAAACATGTTGCATATTTTGAATATAATTTCAGCATTCAAGTGTATTCAGTAAAAAAATCACCAATATTCATTTTCTGAGACTGACCAACCCTTCTTTAAAGTGGCTTGACATCTGAGACAGAAAAAGGGGCATTTTATATTGCCATTTAGTTCCATTAAAAAGGCTAATGCCCTGGTGTCATTCATAGCTTTAGTGATATTTTATTCTGTTATACAAAGTATAACAGGAAGCTCAAATGTGCTCCTCTAGGAAACATCATCACATGAAAATACTCTCCATTTTTTGATTGTGATGTTTTATTGTTCCTGTTCTTAATTAATAGGATTTAATTAATTAAACCCCAGAATTGCAGAACTCTTATTTCAGGGAAATAACAGATACATACAAAACCCACAGATTTTCTCAACATATTTGGAAAAAGTAAAGCCATCTCAAATAATGAGGTAAGAAAATGTGACTACTTTTTGTCTGAAATGCTTTGTGTAACAATACTTAAAACCTACTAATACTCTTTTGTTAAGATATTCTACTGTCCTGTAGTTCCCAAGTTTATATTTCCCCACCTCAAAAGCTTAGGACTACACAGGTTGAAAAACAGACATCAAAAGAAAGACTTTCTAAATGGAAGAATTGTTCAGAAGGCTCACAGTTATTTCTTAACATTACTAAGTTCCTGTCAATTTTAGTAACTTTTAATCATTACCAAGTATTGTACCAGTATTTGCTGAGGAGAAACAAAGTCTGTACTAAATATAAAAATAACTTGCTTCTGAGAAAATAGAAAAAAAAAACAGAGACAAAACCCATATTTTTAGAAGTCTGTTTAATAATTGGAATATTTTTTGTTCATTTGCAAAGGCAAATGAGCATGTGCTGTCTGAAGTAGCACAGGGGACATTCCCAACGTCTGAAGACTAAACCAGTATTTGATGGAAGATTGACCATGTCTGGAGGATGGAAGGCTGAAACAGTAGCTCAGGAGAACGAATCGCAGGGTGTGGAGAGGAAGGAGAGGCTAACTCTGCGGCGGAGATGCACCTACTGCCACAAATCCAGAGCACTGTGCAGCAGCACCCCTGAAGGGAATCCCCCACAGAATCTAGTGCAGAGAGACTGAGTGATGCCATTTGTCACCATCCTGACCGAAGTGAAGCCTGTCTTGATAGGAAGCCTGGAAGAAAACTTTTAAACTTGTGGAATAAGGTGACATCAAGCAGATGTGTCACACAAGCTGATGTCACTCGTAGATCAAGATGACAACTCTTCTTTTTCTTTTTGTCAGCTCCTCATTTTGTTTCTTCAAATGGAGTTTTCTCACATGTAGAAAATCTAAAAGCAGAAAATGAAAGGAAGCTGGCCAAATTAATTTTTGGTTTACTGAATAAACTTTATACACTCAAGTGGTTGGCTTTGGCAACTATTAGGCATAGAATACCACATCATTAGATGTGTAGTATGCAATCTATCTAATGATAGTTATTCCTATGCTCCTGCATCTTCAGTGTGAGATTTCCATTAATCTCCTAAGAGAAACAAATGCACCTCAAAAGACTCTTTTGCTTTTACTGGCAAAGAAACTTTTTATCCACTGGTATGCTCTGTTCTCTGTATTTATAGATGACCTAACCTTTTAAGGAATATTTGAGACAGTTTCTGTACAATTTGTACCTTCTTTCATAACATGCAAGTAAGTTTCAGAAAATCCAGTTTCATTCATCAGTAATGGAGCAGTCTACCTGATCTTGATGATTTCTTCCAACACAGTAGTTCTGAACAATGGTCTTACTTTAGGAAATGTAGAGTGAAACTTGTTTATCCTACCAGCACACCTCAGCTATATCTCTAAACTCTGCATGCATACACAGCTTTGATGAATATAAAGTAAAGGCATATAAAACCTTGGTGTTGAATGCACAGCTACAAAACCTTCCTTACAGACAACCCTCCAACTGTCAAGAATATGGTCAATGACACAAAAAAAAAAATCTAAACTGAAATGTACTTTAAGTTTTAGATCTGCTAAGGAGCTCAATCCTTTAATTTCTTTTATGACCACCAGGCTTTTCTCCACTCAGCCTGGTCTCTAGCTATTTATCATAGTCCTGGCCAGAGAAATGGAGAGAGAGAAATTAAAACTGTTTTCTGTTGCTAAATCCGTTGCTAGGATCATAGTAATCTCCAAACTGGGTCCAGCCTCAGATCATTCACTAAAGTATTTTCTCTCTCAAAGAGTAGACATTAGCAGATACTTCAAAGGCAGACACAAGAAACTTTACAAAAGAAAAGTGAAAACATTTAGTCTAACAAATATTTTTCTCTAATGCCTAACTGGCTTCACATCCAAAGCAGGACTTTGGAGACAGGTATCTTACAAAAGCTCTGTATAAGACAGATGATACTTTATAAATATCTGAGCTGTGTTTGCCAAAAAGGACTATTCAGTGTTGATGAACTCTCTGGTGTGACTGGACATGTCATGCGAACAACACACAAATTCCTTATGCCATCGATTCTTTGTGAAATCAAGCTGCTAGGTGTTATTAGCAGAACATGAGAGTGTCTCGGTTTCCAGGTTTCTGTGATTTGTTAGCTTTGTACTGCAGTTTGCATTTAAAACATGTTAAGGCCACTCTGCTTCAGGTCCTGCCTCTGCAGACTCATGTGGAGTCATCATCTTTCTGAAAGTCCAGGATACAGCTATATCCCTAACAGCTTCCCTGACTATTTGGCTTTCAACTTTCCACTTTCCCCATCCCCCAAGAGGCTCTTTGTTTTCTTACAAAGGCAAATGGAGTGGGGGAGATCAATTAATTGCTCCCACTCTGGCTTTGTATTACCATATTATTCCATAATTCCAAATACTAGGTAACAATTTCCACACTAATACTACATTGAAAATGAAAGATTCCAGTCTTAGGCACACAAAACCCTATTTATTCTACCCCATTGCTGTGCTAATAACAGCTTAACTAGCAAATATAAATTATTCTCAAACTACCAGGCACTATAGCTGTCACTGCCCCACTCAGAGGTGCGCTGTATGAACTATAAGGCTGTCTCCATCCACTTTTGAGACTCCTGCTTCCTGGTGAACTGAGCAGCGGCCAGCACCCCATGCTTCCCACAGCTTTAACTCTGAACTAACTGGGCACACCTTGTCCTGCATACAGCTGTGTATGCAAACTGCAAAAGGTCTATGTGTTCTGCCATCCTCCAAGCACCACCCCACATCCAGAGCTCACATGGAAGAAGGCAGAGAGAAAACACACTCACCTTCAAGCAACACAGCATGTTAAGGAGGATACCAAATACAGAATTCACTGCAGATAACAGATTACCTATCTGCATTCAAAAATCACAGGAGAAACATTCTTCCTTTCAATGTCTTCCACCCTTTTTTCAGTAATGCTTGCTGGCAATTAATTTCTGCAAACAATACAGATACAGGTGAAACAGTACATCAACTGAACTCATTCATATTGTTTAGCATTGGACACAAATACAGCTCTAAACTTTGGATTTCCACCATCTCGTCTCCAGGGATATTGGCACAAATGAATTTGTTTTAATAATTTTATTAATAAAGTTCAGGCCCCATATTTGGAGCAGAATATTTTTCAAACTGTCCATCCCAATACAGTTAATGGAGACGACTGAGATCAGAGTTTGGATTTGGGTCCACTGCTGATATGAGGCATTTCAGTCCTCTGACCTATTGCTATTAAAACAGCATGCAACATATGTTTTACTCAGCATGGGGAGGTGTGACTTTATGATGCTGCATGCAATAAATTGATGGCACTCAATTAAATGCCAATGAACATGCATCCTTGTAGTTCAGACCTGGATGTACAACAAACAGTGCATGCAACATCGAATTCCAACAAGTGCGTAAGTCACTCATGCTTACAACACAAAAGTGAGGACTCATTATTCTACAGCACATTTAACAATAAGCATACAAACATTTTACATGAACTGCAAACACTGCACATGTTGCAAAAGAATTTTACCTGATTTTTAACTTTTTTTTTTTATAAAAAGCTGAAAGGCACAAAGGGCCTGGCCACAGAAGCTTAAGAGTGGCCCCTTTCTATGACGATGATGGTAGGTTTCGGATGAACTTTAACCACTTGCCACCAGCAGTTAGCTCAGTAGTCTCGTGCTAGTCCTCCTGTTCCTCCACTATGTTGAAAATTAAATGCTTTTGTTTGTCTTGCTGCCCAAGAAAGTCATCTTGACTTCACATGTGTTACAAGAATTATCACTGGGTAATTAAAGATGCAACACGTGGATTTAGCTGGCTTTCATTTATCATTATGTGTAACGGCTGACCGTCGTCTGGCGCATCCATTTATTTGCTCAAGAATTCACATGACATTACATTCATTACAGGAAAGAATAAATGCAATACAAGTGATTAATCTAGTTCCTCTATTTCTCCTGTAGTGAGAGAACATTGTGACTTCAAATGTGGAATGATAAAGGCAAAAAACTGTTAGAAATTGTAAATAACTGTTCATTTTTCCTCAAACTCAAAATTAGGACAGTAATAGCAGTGCAAGGCACCACCAAGGTTACTCAGATCTGATGAAGAGCATGCCAAGTAAAGTGTTTGCTCACTGCTCTCACATGAAGATAAATGCATTACTGTAAGTTTTAACATTTTAATGTACAAAAAGTGAAAAGGCAAAACAAACACAAGTTACAGGATAGGATAGGTAAGACAGCATTAGATGGCACAAGTTGATATTTCACAGGACAGCTATAAGGAAGGAAAGACTGCTGACAAAACTATTTACTCTGGGGCTTTGATGCAGGTCCTGAAATTGAAGCCAAAGTTCTTCATTTGTCAGATACGTCCATGCATGCACACTGATGTATATACTTTCCTAATGCATTATAACAGCTGTGATTTTCAAAGCCATTCAAATTATCTACACAACCTTTTCCCATGAATTTCTTATCTCTAATTCACCAGATAAGTGGAAATCTCAGTCCGATTTTTAAGTAATTTCTAAGTGCTCACTCAACAATTTAAGTGCCATTTACAAGCACTAATTCATTTAATCACAGAGTTGTCTGTGACTGGGACTAACAGTTTGTCTAAAATAATACCCAGAGTTTTCAAGCAGAGCCAAAGACTACATGTCTTACCCTCCCATTACTGAGTTTCACAAGCTTTTTCTTCTAGGAATTGATGCTGCTTATTTTACTTTGGGGATTTGTTCATCCTCAAAGCTGACAGAGACATAAAAGGACATGTGCAGTAACTAGAAGGCAGAAAAAAAGCAAATTTAGGATTCCTAATAACTGACTTCCTATGTTTAAGCTCTGCAACATGGAGAAAAAGTAAGGTTGAAAAAGGAGGCAGGGGTAGGCATGCGACACAGTGCTAGAAAGGGAGTAAGTGCTTTGTATGTGTCAAATATGATGTCTACTTATTAGGAAGAAATGCATCCAGGCTTCCACACTAAATCAAGAAACTTGACTCATTTTTTCTGTTTTTTAATCATACTTAGTAAATACTGCATAATGCCAGAAGTTAGAACAAGACAGATCACTTTCTTCTAAGACTGGTCTTGAAAGGTCTCGAAAAAATAACAGATCAAACAGGTGTGATGCATGCAGTAGGATCAATTTATAAAGTTGCAGGTCAGAAAGGGATCGCAGCTGCTGTGACACCTGTTTCTCTGGTTAGAGGAAACAGCACAGAGAAGTTTACACAGAGAAGCTTTTACTGCAGCTGTGGACCGAGGCTCCTTGCCTGATGTAGTCACAGCTAACACTACAGACCTAAGCCTTGGCCACACCACATCAGAAGCCATCAGGCTACCAGGACAGGTTTTTTTACTGCTGGAAAGCTGCAGAGAAGTCAGCAATGGACGTACCTAAAAATACATGTATGATGCAATAGATATAAATGTAACTTTCAGGTGCTTTTATTTTATTTGTAATCAAAGGTCTG
Organism: Corvus hawaiiensis; assembly: GCF_020740725.1. Classification (NCBI taxonomy): domain Eukaryota; kingdom Metazoa; phylum Chordata; class Aves; order Passeriformes; family Corvidae; genus Corvus; species Corvus hawaiiensis. The sequence goes on along the minus strand of NC_063255.1, from coordinate 35,847,982 downwards.
CACAGGCCACTTGGTGCCAGCTGTCTTCTTAAGAGGGAATTGGTGCCTGTAATATCAGAACATCAGCCTTATTAATTCAGGACATACCTTGAGGCCTATGTTATGTTTCTTAATACACACCAGAAAGTTAATTAGCATGTGTAAATTTTAGCAATTTCTTAATAATATTTTCTTAATAAACAATAGGCTTGTACATTAAATACTACATGACAAAGCATGTGAGTACTGAAAACCTAGGACATGACAAGGGGATTTCTAGAGCCAGATGAATTAATGAAATGCAGATTAAGATGCTAGGTCCTGATTCAAAAGCTACCTAAAAACCTAAATATCTTAGATCAGGAACTACATTACATAAATGATGAGATTTCATTGTTTCATGGTAAACAGAAAATCATGAATGAAAAATAAAAAAGCAAAACAGGAAGATATGGCTTTCTGCTTGAAAAAAAAAATACTTTGCTCTGGATATAATTACAGGAACATGGGATAACAAAATGATTTCATGTAGTGAAATATGCTATAACTTCAACAGAAAAAAAATGTAATGCCAAATTTGTTTCACAGTAAAAGCCAAGAAGATTTTTGGTTTTTTATTGGAGGAACTACAAGGCAAAGATATTTAGTTTGTGTAGACCATATTGCTTCAGATCACCAAATATGCTTATGCATTCATGTCCGAGTAGTGCCTTTAAACTAGATAATGAGAAAAGTACAACACTATTCCAATGAAAGCATACAGTGAAGGAAACTGTGCAGAAAAATAAAGATTAATTCACTTCCAGATATAGAAAACAAACCAATAATTATCACAACTGTTTCATAAGCCAGTATCACTGAACTTCCAAGTGGTAAACATAAATGTACCACCTGCATTGGAACTACAAGTCTGCTTTAGATATGAAATAATTTTCAAAGGTCACTGCTGAAATACATCAGAAATGTACATGCTACGTTTTAAAAAGTACAGTAGTAAAATTATCAAATGCCTCCATAGTCTGCAATGCTTGAAAAACAGGATTCTGTCATTTACCTGTCCTTTTGCTTCTACGCCTCTCTTCAGTGCAGTATCTTGACAAATTAATGGTTAATTTTTTGTGAGGACTTATATAGTCCAATTCAAAGCTGCTGTATGCAAGTGTAACTCAAAGTCAATGCATATAGACCATATGATTTGCATCCAAGCCTAAAACCAAGTGATTTTTCTCATTTAATAAAAGAAATATTTAGCTGTTTATGGCATGATAAATGGTTTATGACAGATTTATTTATAGTCAACTGTAAGATGCCTCAAAGAGGTGAAATTCAAGCACTGTATTCAGTCATATCACTTTATATGTGTTTCTTTGAAAAGTATTTCTTTATCATTTCAAATCCAGAATTCGAAGAAGTGGTCTCCAGTTGCTAGAAGACATCAGTGCTACATTCCTCTGAAATCAATGACTCAGCTTTTCAAGTGAAAATGCCTGCAAAACACCATTCCTATAGTTCTCAGAAAATATTCTTCATAGAAAAAAATGATTCATGGACACTTCTACTTCTTTAGTGTTGTACTTATGTACTGCTCTTACAAAAATACCAGAACGAATTTAAAAGAATTGCCATAGGAATCTAATACAAGCTTATTGTTTCTTACATACAGTTTGAAAAAGAAACATTCTCTGGCTTTGTCTCTGGTATCATCGTGGTGATACATTTTCATTTATATCCTTTGTGCAGATAGTTTGTTATCTGACAACTTTTCATAAGAAATTACTATAAAAACCCATAAAAATAAACTCCAAACCAGCTCCCTAGATTAATTTTGAGATCATAGATTTTAAGCATATTCTAATTCTCCCTGGCTTAAATGTCCTGAAATTGGTACCCAGATAAGTGCCTTACTTGGCATAACAAATGGCAAAAATTTTCTAAAGTAGTTCCTGGCATATCAAAAATCCAAAGAGAAAATATCTTTTAAGTCCTGTTGAAACTGTATTAATACCATGTAAGGGATTTACCTGTAAAAGCAAAATTGAAAAGCGGACTTACTGTATCCAAAAATTCTTTACTGTGTGTTTTGCCATCTTTCTGGCCTTTCCACTCTGGGGACACAATTCAGAAGTTACTTTAAAAAACATAGTTGTACAAAGTCTTACCTTGCAACCTGCATTCTAGTACTGAAGTCAAGAGATCTCATTGACCGTAAGACTTCTATACACCCCAAGTACTGTAAGGAAAAAGAAACAGTTGGAAAATGTATTATAATTATGCTTGAGTTCTGGGAGAAAATGCAACTAACCATTAAAAGGCAATGTGCAATTATTATTTTTACATTTGATTTATCCTATGTCTAAATTTGCTATTGTATGTCACAGATTTGTTCCATAAACATTTTATTTTATTTGTCACATTTCATTCAACATATAATTTTATTTTTAACCTAGTCACTTTAATACACCCAATTTAAAATGTGTTGATGTGCTTTTTTAGTTTTCTTCTGTCTTAATTGATCCATTTTAGATATAATCAAAGTAAAAAATAATCTTAATGAGAAAAGAAGTGTGGTAAAGGAAATTCATCTAGGACAAACTTATTTAACAGGGAGAGAACTAAGTCTCATTAGAACAAAAAAGGCAAATTATAACAGCGAAAGCTGAAAAGAACACCAGCAACCAAATTCCTTAATAAACAGCTCAGGGATAGATGTGATTTAGTATTTTCATTTATTATAGTAGTAAAAAGATGAAAAATGCTAATCCAATATACTAATAACCCATGCTGGGAAATGGCTTTAACAGGGTCATTCAAGAAAGGAATGACATGAAGGTTAGCTAATATTAAGACAAGACCAGACTTTTTGACCCAGATTTCTGCCCTGCATCTCTGTGGGAAAAAGGGAGAACCATCATGAAAGATGTTAAAATTCAACAGTATCTATCACTGGGAGTGAGAAAAGCTCAGGTGCATCTTCTAGATTTGCTTCCAAAAGTGGGCATAACTTGCATATGCTAAAGTCTACAGGAGCTAAAGCTCTTATCAGGTATTTGGATAGTGGCTTTGTACACACTGCCTCATGACTGGCATATCCCATGGCAGTGTCTTTGCGTGTAGGTTAAGTATTCAACCATATACTTGACTTTTGACAGTCAAGGGAATTGGGGATGAGTCTTTACATCATGAGCCTAATAATGATGATCATGACCCTATTCTACCATTGTGTTTTTATATCAGCTCTTATATCAGTTTTGTATCAGTTTTTCTATATTCACTGCATAATGCAATTTATTTGGGTATGAAAATGGTGCAAAAATCAAGTGAGGCCACAATTTTTGGCTGTTTGAGAATTTTATTTTTGCTGAAAAAGTAATCTTTTAATTAGAGAATTACTGCATCAGTAACTATAATATCTACAATTTCAGAAAATATTTTCCATAGAAGCATGTATGTCATAAACTGTTTACAGGCTGAGGAAATATCTAGTTTGTTTTCACATATCCATTATTATTTCATTTATTTCTATCAAAGGCTATGAAGTCATTACAATACTGAATAAAATTAGCTTGAATATCAACTGACTCTTATTCGTTAAATTGCTTGAACTTGCATTATTATAGCACACAGTTTCTGAGAAGGGTTATCTCAAGACTCATTTCCTAGAATATTTTAGAAATCTCCTGCAAATTTATGTTTTCTGAAAGTTTATAAAATGGTAGTGAAAAGTATCTTGTCTAAAGAGACCCTGGCACATGGAGCTTTCAAGTTAAAAATCATACTCTCAAACTGTCATCTATGAGTGCAAAATTAGACAATCCTTGTATTTTATTACAAATAAATTCCTTTTTTTACATCTACTTCTGCCTCAGTACTTAAAACATATTCATGCTCTGATGAAGGGAGTTACGCCATTAACTCTATTTTTAATTATCTCAGAGGGTGATTTGATTTTCTTGGAGATTAAATTCTTTAGCATCACTTGAGATAATCAGCTGAAATCATTTAACTTATGCCAATAAACAGCAATGATCAATGTTTTCCTGTTTTCTTTCCTTGTCATTTTGTTTTAGTCTATGATGCTTTCATAAATTAATTTTGCCAATTATTTATTTCATACAAAATGCTTTTATAATTAAATATGCTGTAAATGGTATGACTATTTAAAGGTATCCCTGTGATTTTTTTTTGTTAAAGAAATTTCATTATTTCATCAACCTGTTAATTTAGACCTCTCAATACTAAAACACTCTTGGATTGCACTTGTTCCTTCACTTACCTATATTTGCCACAAGTCTTTTAAAGCAAAGTAATTGTACAAGTTTGAGAACCAGGTCCAGCATTTTGGAAGCAAACTCTGGAAGGTATTTTGACAAGTACATGCAGGCGTGCAAATAAATACACAAAAACATGTGCACACAAGTCACTGTCAAAATAAACGGACAAATAAGTAGACAAAAACTCATAAACATACTTAGAAGACGTGCATTCAGACTCCTTTGAGTCATACTACCTCATCTGCATTAACAAAAGTAGAGACAAGATCAGACTGAAGGAAGGTCAGATGGAAAAATTACCCTGTACTTGTTTTTATGTATATCACAGAGACAGCTGAACACAACATAGTAAGGATTGCAGTTTCCTGACTGATCAATGCAAAGATGGCAACTGATTTTCTGGGATAAAAGATGTGAACACTTAATCACCACGGCATGTTTTCAAGTAACGAAATTACTATAAAAATTGACATTCAAAAGGTCCAAAGGCCAACTACAGGGACATATAACTCACCTACTGCTATGCTTCAATTATTCCCCAAGACCAACACTGCTGTCTAAAAATATCCATTTGAAGTACATCCTGACAAGGATCCACAGAAAGAAGACATACAACCAAGATAGCAAGGAAATAAATTATTCATTTATTTCAACAAATAAATACCCTGATTAAAAAGAAATGCTATCTTTTGCTTTAGGCATTCCATGAAACATTTAAAATATAGTTATAAAACAGTCTACTTCTAAAAAAAGCTCCTCTTCACCCAGCACTTAATGTATATTCTAACCAATCAGCTACTGTGCACTGTGAAATTTATGAGCTCCCGCTATCATCCTCCCTCTCACTGCTCAGGAACCAAATATATCGAGATGCAGCCCACCTTGAAGTAGGAGGATTTGGGACTACTAGTTCCAAGATTTCTCAGAAAACATTCTGCCTTCTGTTGACTTTCTAATATTTGAATGAGTTTCCAGCTTGTGTACGTTGAAAGGTACTATGTCCCAAGGAAAAAGTCTTTCACATGAATGAATACCTTCCCATTCAGAGGTTTTAGATTCATAACTTGTACTTTTCATGCTAAACAGTACCTTGGAGGAAGCAGAGTGCCACATACAGGTGGGACTATGTAGCTCTCATTCCATGTGGTTCCAACATCCTTACTAGTTACAATTTTGACAGATTAGTGTAAGAGAAGGCTATATGTCCCAGATTTCTGGTTTGTCCCATATGTGAAGACTTCTTCTGTACTCCCTAAAGTACCTGTCTTCCTTATGGCTCAGAAAATTCTTGTTCAGCAACTAAAACTTTTTACTGAAGCCTGTCTAAGAGAGGATATTGAGTTCTCCCAACACTTGTCAGAAACAGACATGAATGCTGGCTGGGTGCATTTGTGTACTTGGAGCCAAGAGGAAAAAAGAAAAAAAGAGAATAGTCATTGTCAGAGAAGCCTTTTGCTCCAGAAATATGAACAACCTTGTTCGGTGCTTCCTAACAAGCTCTTCAAAATACCAAGTTACTGGAAGAAATTCTCCACTGTTGGACCAAGAAGCTAGCAGTAACAACTGCAAGAAATACATTTATAAAAACATAGCAAGACTTATTCTATTATTGCATCAGGATGTAGCTCCATACAACACTGAAGCAGTCCAGCCTACATACACGTCTAGCAGATGAGTGTCTGCCTTGTACATAGCATGAAGATCTACCCATCAGCTACTCTCAAACAAAATAAGAACTCCGAGTCTCTGAATCTGAACTACCAGAGTAGCATTAACTCATCAAAACTGCATGGTTACTCTTAGTAAATTAAGATTTACTGGTTTTAATCTGTGTAACCAGACAACCATCATCAGATCTGAGTGGTTCACTACTCTGCAGCTTGTACCTGCCCTGTACAAGTCATGTAGGAGATAACATGGTTGCATCACCAAACAGACATACACTTGCATTGTTAGACAAAAATTAGCCTGTGCCTTCAAATATTGACGTATCCCAAGTACGCTCTAAGATTACACAGCTGCAGATAATAGCCTGGGGACTCAAAAATTAGATTGTGATTTCTGGAGTTCTGTGTGTTGTATGGAGATACAAGTTTTGAAAACAGATATAAAACACCTTGTCATAAGCTGGGCAATTCACTGCAGTTTTCTCACCCATGGGCTTAGGCTGTGCTTTTATTTGTCATGTGCAAAAGAGAAAAAGTGAGCATCTTTTACTTGCCACATCTGGTTCTCTGGTCCTCATGTGTATCTCAAGATCTCAAGTCATATGCCTACATTTTCTTTTCTTTTTTCTTTTTTCTTTTTTTTTCTTTTTTCTTTTCTTTCTTTTTTCTTTTTTTTTTTTTTTTTTTTTTTTTTGAGGGGTGGGGGAATTTGCTTGTTTGGTTTTGTGGGTTTTATTGTTTTACATTTTATTCTCATTAGCCAAAGTGCTAATCCAGAATTACATTATGCCATGGAAGTAAAGGAGTAGTTAGTTAGTACGAATTGACTAGTGCTAGTTAACTATGGCTGAGGACTCCCTTATTTAAAAATAAGAGCTTTTATTTCAGATTCTATTGCTACTACTGCAATATGCATTTATTTATGCATCAAAGTGACAGTTCCTTCTAATTTCAGGTATCACCATCAACAGCTAAAGGAGCTTGTGAAATGTGCACTGAGAGTTCCACAATGTTTCACAATACTTAAAAATTACTTTCAGGTTTGCTGTCATATTAAGACTCAAATCCAGATGCACACTAACAAGCAGGCCATAATATAAAAATAGCAACAGCCCAGAACTTGATTTCAAGATAGTAAGCTTGTCCACATGTAACTGTGGATACAGTCAGGATTTTTAATAACCATATTGATGTGTGAAAAGGAGAAGGGGAGGGAAAAAAAAAAACCCCAACACAAAAACAGCCTCAGCCAAAAGCAGCCCAAGGCATAGCCAGAGACTGCGAGATTGACAAGTATTTTATAAAATGAATTTTTCTCTTTAGCAAATTAATATGAAACTCAATCCTTCAATCCCTTTGATATCATGTCAGATGAAATTCCCAGCTTAACTGAATTTACAAAACCCACTTTCTAAACCACTGAAGTAGGGAAAAAAACACCCACAAAAATTTTTTTTTAAAAACTTTAAAAAAAATTTTAACCAAATTTTAAAAGATAATTAAAAAAAGAGGGACAAGCCTAAGAAGGGGCTGCAATCAGAAAGTGTTCCCTTTAATAAAATAAATTAAATTAAAGAAAAATAGTAAGTGCCACAATGCTTTCTAGTTTTTTAATTGTGCTTTACATGAACATTTATTACCCTGAATACCTTACTAGCTTGACTGAGACATGCACCACAAAATTACTTAACTCTGCTAATCAGCAAGACATGGGTACAAAAAGAGAAGATAGCTTACCAAAACATACATTTCCTTCTTTACTTCATAGGGAGATCATAGTGTAGTTGTATGTATTTTATTTATATGATTTGATTGAATCAACACTTGAAACCTTTTAAATATAGAGGTACTGCATTCATACTGAAGAAAAGTACATGTAAAGGCCCCTTATAATATGCTAGTAATTAACCCAAGGATGTGGCTCAGCTACCCAACTAGGACACAATCTGGGAATCTGATCAATCTTTCTGGACTCAATGATTAGCAAGACCTGCATTCTAACGTGCAAAAACCTTTTTTCTTTGTTTTTGTGGGCTTCGTTTGTTTCTTTGGTTTTTGGGGCTTTGCTTCTTTGTTTTGTGGGGTTTTGCTTCTTTGTTTTCTTTTTTACTTTAAGAGCTTCCCATTGCTAAGAGGGTGTTGTCAAATGTCAGGGAAACCTTTTCCTGGCAGGTGGACAACCATTGTCCTACCATTATCACAGCAAACATTTCACCCAAACTCTGGCATCACAGAAGTCTGTGGGATACCCTCTCACTTCAGGTGTTGCTGAAAATGCAAAGTCTTTGATTGGCAGAAGAGGCAGCCTTTGAAAATGCTGGCTACCATCAGCTGAGCAGATAGCAGTGTTGTTAGGAGAAGGTCCTACATGCACAAAACCATTCAGATTTATGCTAGTTTACCTAGACACTTCCAGTAGAAGAATGGAATGGAAAATTTGTTCTGTGACATTTCTAATGTAGACTAAGTTATAATATTAGAAAAAGCTGTGGGCAGAACCAAGACTAGATATTCAGAGAGAAATAAATTGGTATAAGCAGTAGTCAGAGAGTTTTAAGTCAGATGCTAGAGATTTCAGTTTCTCTAAAAAGTTTGAATAGTTTGGAATATAAATGTATTTGTCTTTAAATTCTCTGCTTAACTATCACCTAACACCATATTAAAATATTAGCTAACATGGGTGTTACTCTCCCAGCCATGCCATAGCCTCTTGCCCTTCCCTCCCCTTGGGGCAAGACGTATCTTCAGACACATATGCAGGTCTCTGGGGGCACCTGATGACTGTGCTCTACCAGTACATGCCAATGCCCTCAGTCTGTACCTCTGCCCCGTGCTTTCCTGCTATATGCAAAACAGCATACCTGGTTGTGGAAGCAGCAATCCTGCATGAAAGAAACACTGGCAGCCTTGTTCTGAATGAGGAAAAGGCCCTATATTTAGACGCTGTCAGAATCCGGCACCAAAAATGTGTCATAAACATATGCTGCCATGAAAAACAGAAAGGCTCTCTTCCGTGCTTTCATACTTTTGCAGTTGGTAATTTTTATACCAGTAATCATGTACAGAGCTTTACAGTGAATCAATATTTCCCCCAAAGGTTTTTTTCTCATTAAAGAATGCATGTTCCAATCAAGATAGAAAACTCTAAGTAAGGATTGATTGAGTGGAAACGGAACAGAAAATCTTCTTTGGGGTTCAACTACAGATAAGCCTCAACCGTTCAGTGTAAATTTATCATCACAAAAATCCTCCCTGAGACAAGTAAACCAACAGAGCTTTCACACTAGCAGAAATGATGATGGATATGACAGTCAATTGCATTCCTCTTGAAAACAGGTGGTTCGCTTCTATAGCAGTGGACGAGAGAACACAGTTCTCCCAAGAATACCTCCAACTCTGGCCAACACCTTCCTATTTCCTCTTGCACAGTAACTGGTTTCTACAGCAAAAAAACAGGTTATATGTCTCAATATATTCAGATTAACAATTCTTAAGTGGCAAATAATAGCCAACACTTTCTATGAATTGTCTTACCCTATGAAAGCATACTGGCAGCATCTCACAATCAACTCAACAGTAAGGATTCAGAATCCCTTAAAAAAGGCAAATGATTCAGCTAGGAAAAGAAGAAGGTATTTTATCTTATCTTGAAAAGCAATTTAGTAAGTCAACTCTGAGGTCTCATTCTTGCTAGTGAGGGGAAAGACATAACCGAGAAACAAATTTTGTGTCTGACTATTTTCTAATCTCCATCTCAAATGGGGTTGAAAACAAAACATCTTCAAATAAAATACTTTTTTCTTATTTCTTACTTGCAGGTGAGTGAAACAAGATTGCCAACATCATGCCAAAAAATATTTATGTAGTAGACATGTTAAACGAATGAGGCCTTCATAAGATTTCAGAAAAATCCCATATTGGTAGTTTTGCATGAACAATATTTCTTATGTTCTTATCTTACAGATAACTGTTCTTGCATGCAAAACCTCAGAAATGTTAGAATCAGAAGTTCACATACTGGACAGTGACTTATTCTATTATTTTAAATGTAAACACATTTGGTATTAAGCCTCAATTTTTTGTATGGGCCAAAAATTTCCTTTAAAAAAGCACTATATTTGAGGGAAAAAACCCACAAGTTTTAGTTCTATACTTTTTAGGTTTAATTTTAAAAACACATAATAACAGTGAATGCAATTATTGCAGTTTGAACCACTTAGATTATGCACTGCAGTAGCATAGATGAATTGCTTCATTTTCACAGCTGCATACTTTAATTCAGTGAACACTTTCCAGACTCTATTGCTGCTACCTTGAATATCCACTAAGATATACTTCCCTTTAAAGCACCATGCAGATTAGTTCCAGCAGCTTATGTTCTGCATCAGAATTCCTTTAACACAAACACAAAAAAGCTTCTGCAGCCAAAACAATATGCTTCAATAGTTGGAAATCATATTAGACATTTGAAACTGTAAATATGGACACTGTAAATATATCTAACTATTAAAGAACTTGTTCTTCCTCAGTCATTAGAGAGTAAGAGAGTCATTAGGAAGTAGAACTTCCTGTTGATGAGTATCACTAAAGCACAGACTCACAAGATGGACGATCTAACAGGTGCTTTTCCACTACGCCAAATACAAACCCATGTTAAGTATCTGAAATGCATATACTGTTCTGCTTTCTAAACTGTGCATTTGGAGGTGTGATGTAGGAAGGACCTGTCACTGTTAAAACTGAAAATCCAAAACATGCAGGGAGGGAGAGGGAGTACTTTTTTATATGAATGCCACACATACCTCTTGTCTTCATCACAAGAGTTCAGCAATTAAACCAGATCTTTTTTCTGAGTCTTTATCAATATTTAACTCTCCTATGCTGAAGCTATAGTTTCTTGTGTTCTTAGTAAGAGTCCCCAAAAGATGACTTCCACTGTGCAGAAAAAAGGGATACGGGGAGAGATTTCCAAGGCTGGATTTAAATAATGAAAAATCTCTAGAAGGTATCCTTGCAGCATAAAGGCTATGAAGAAGCAGAGCAGCTCTGGGAGGCTGGGGGTACCACCAGGCCCTTAATGGCCCCAAGCAGGCTCACTTGAGACCCCTTTTTACTGCCACTCCCAAAACTTCCAAGGCCAGGGTCATCTCAGAATTGGCACCTGCAGCTTCCAGCCTTTGCCCAATACCAGGCAGCCCTGCCTTTCCATCTTTTCCATCTTTTCTTTCCTTGCCAGAAATAAATATATTGCAAGAGAGCATTCATACAATGTTTCTAGTTACTTAGTGCTTGATGCTTACTTTTTCTACACAATTAATTTACAAAAAAAAAAGTTAGTAAAAGTGAATAACATGGTAGCATCTGCATTCAACATGTGGTGACAAAACATGGGCCCTACAGTTGGTGACAAAAACAGTGTTTCTAAAACATTCCAATTCCTTGGGAAGTTACAGGTGATTCTAAAATGTCCTGTGGTTCATGAAAGCAATTCATCTATAAAAAAAGAGACAATACTGCTTCTTTTAATTACTTTATCACAGATAAACAGTGTCAAACGTCAGTCAGGAAGGATGTTGCTGCCCCATAAGACATGCTCTCTCTTGTGTAATTCCTAAATTAGTAAGAGCTAAAAATAGAAATAAAGGCATCTTAGTACAACAACATATCCAAAGGATGGAAATGATGCTGAATAAGCTAAGACAACATCTTAAGATAAAGCTCTCTCTTTTGGTCTGGTCCTTGTTATTTAAGGTATTTGTTCAACTTATGTCTCTAATTTCAGGATTTATTCTCAGGTAAAAAAAAAGATAAAAATACTTGTATCAGTAAATCCAATGTGATGATGCTGTACCAAAAAACCAACCTAGATAGCTTTTTATGTCTACCTCACATTATTTTCTTTGTGTCACTCTACACCCTGTCTACTTCTATTTTTTATGGTTCTGGTTGCCATTTCTGTCTAATTTCAAATCTGTTTTTTTCAATCTTTAAACTTTTAGCTGTGACTTGGATTGTCTGATTCAGCCTTTTGAGACTGAAATCTTACCTGGCCCTATGAAAATTTGTTTGAAAAGCCTAGGGGAATATCTAGCTTATTAAACAAACATTCTAGATTATCCTTACTGAATTGCACCTAGTCCCTCCAGAAAACAAGGGATTACTGGAAATTGTGCTTGCACTGAGTCCCATCATTATTCCTATCACAACACAAATGGACAGGCTCTGCCTCAGATCTGACCTGACTGCAGCTGACAAAGGTCGAGCTGCATTACATTTTGTCATAAATATATAGCATCAAATGAAATTAATATTGCATGACTATGCAGAATTGCAGAGAAGAAATACTGAACCCCTCCCTCTACGAAATTTATTTCATCGCATGGGGCAGTAAATCACCTTGAAAGAGCATTAGCAGCTGGGAAGGCTGGTTGTCTCTGACACTACACCAAAGCAGATCTGAGCTTTTTCTCATTGTAAACAAGAAAATTTAATATTGATACTTTGTGCATTCACTTGAACTTTCAGCTATAAATGAAGCCAGGCTGGAGCACAAGTATAGCTTTGTGTTAGTGGAGACAAGATTTCTCTTCGGCTAGGGGAGAAAGAAGCACCCCACCACTGGGACGAAGGAGAGCCTTGTCTCCAGCAGCAAAGAAGGGCATGGGTTTTCCTGAAGATCTTGATTCATCTGTGTGTTTTCTTTATGTTTGTAGTGGCAAATATTTACATTGGGCACATGATATTCTTACTGTAAACATTGTTGGAAGGCGAGTAAAAAAATCAACAATCCAATTCCCAAGGAAAAACAGAGCAGGAATTCTGCCTGAATGCAATTTTACCTCCTACACTGACCAGCTAAATTCATTTAGGGATTTTAAAATTGTAGGACATACATAACTAGCAGGATAAATAACTAGCAAGAGTATAATTTTTGCTTTAAACAAAAATACTCCGTGCAAACACTCCAAATGTACTGGAGAACAGACATTCGTGTTGACAGCTGAATCCTTCAACTCTGAAATCAATACATGCTTTGCTTTGTACAGAACGTGTGCAAATGTACAGTAATAGTACTTGATTCATGTAATTAGAATAATATTATAATTAAAGACTCTATGGTATGATTTCTGCTCGTAGAATCTGATCTAGTTTCTCTGAGAAATGTTCTCTTCCTGTTATTGGGCTGTACAACAGACCCACAGCAGTTCAGGTCCATGAAGATCAAAAGAAAGGTTTTCAACTGAGCAACAGGCAGCAATATAATTCTTTCATAGTCCAAATAACAGTAAAGGAAAATGGAAAGGATACTAACTGATCTCTCAAGAACATGGAACAATAGGAGGGATTATTTACTTAACCAATGCTGTCTTTGTCACTTACTTCTCTCTCCCCTAATCTGCATGCATGCAGCTTTAAAATTCACAGTGATAAGCCAGTTTCATTAGTTTTTGTTAACACTGTTTGGGTACCCGGGTTGAGGGTAGCAGACTCTGAAGTAAAAACTCAGTATTCTATCCTATTATTACCATATGACTGAAACACACAACACATTTTGTAAACATGTAAACCTCATTACAAACAGGATGCTTTGGGACTATGTTTTTTTGTTATTAGAATTACATGCACTAAATCCTACTGAGTATGTTTTTAGTCAGGCCATGCCAAACAATCAGTGATTAACCAACAGCACTACCTTAATTTGACTGACAAAAGCTGAATTTAAATCTGATTAAAAGAAAGCCAAACAAATTTGCACAAGTCTTTTCTACAAAGAAGATAAATTTAACCAAAAAGAGATATGAAAAAGTCTTGCTGTGAAGTTCTCTTTTTTAGTGAGAGTAAATCAATTCTGGTTAAAACAGAAAGGGAAAAAAAAAAAGAAATATTTTTTCAAAGAGTCCTGAAGTCTTCTAGAGGAAGGCAACATATGATGCAGTTCCCACTTTGTTAGCTCCATTTAAGGCTGTGCTTTGCAGTTTGGGTTAGCCACTAAAGAGACACAGCCATTCAGTTCATCCCTAAGCACACACTTAACTTCCAGTGTACAAAGGTAGCCTCAATTATTTCAATGAGAATGCTCTCGTAAACAGTGTCATGCAGGAATGTTTGCAGAACTGAAGCCTTTACTTGGTGATGTGTTTGAACAGCTTCACAATGATGTCTGTTTTCCACATCAGATATAAACTGCTGTTATTCCCTCCCAAGGAATGAAAGTGTTAAAAATGTTAAAGAAATAATTTCAGTTAGGATTGTATTCTTGAAATATTTTGCTATAATATTAATAATTTCCTGTCCTTTTAATTGAAATATTATTTGCCTAACTTGCAGTGATTCTTTTGGATGAAACAGTTCTTCCTTCCTCTCTCTCAGATACTATATTTCTATCTGGCTTTTAAAACTAGATTTACCCAGGTCTGTTCTATACTACTGTGTTGGCTTTAAATCTTACAGGCTTTTTCAGACACACTTCATATAGGTATATAAAATTAGACAGTATTTTTGGTTTCTTTAGTTTTCAACTTCATTTTAAACTCATTGACACTTGTTACAAAATCCAGCCATGAGTTACCTGAAGACAGAAATGCATTTGCCTCTCGACTGTTGTGCTCTTATTCAAATGAAACAAACTCCAAAATGTCTATAGCATTACCCAATTATACTCATCAGTAGATATTCATCACCAGAAACAACAGATTACAATGAAACATTTAACTGTTGTTACATTACTCTGGGTTTTTTACACTTTTTTTATTCTATGTATTTGTTTTTCTGACAACATGAACATGTATAATCTCTCCCTGTAGTAATCAGTCCCACTATAGGGAAAGCGCTGAGCTCTTCAAGGACTTCCATCACAGCAAACATTTTTTTTTTCATTAATTCATTATTTGTTAAACTGTCCAGCAATAGCATTAAGTAAGATATCAGTACCTGACCACCTTATGTCCCCAATATGATTATGATCATTGTCTAATTTGTTACTAAAATGTTTTTTGGGGTAGTTTTCTGAAAATTTTTATGTTATAATATATAAAAATGCAACATGAAATCCACTGGGAGGAAAAAATGCAGAAAGTGCCAGCACTTTTAGGGTTGAAAACAATTACATTGCAGCAGACCACGGAGATCAGAATATAGCTACAGTTTACCATAATCCTACACCTTTTTAAGCACAGAGTTACACTGCCTATTTTAAAAATGAGTAATATGTGAAAATGTGGGAACAGCAGTGAAGTTTCAGATTTTTCATACATTGCACGTAGGAATTTTGTGTCTCTTACTTCAGAAGATTCCAATGTGAGTTATCAAACTGCCCAGTAGTTACAATTAACCCTGTCCCATGACTAATTTTCTGTCTTAAATGTGGATTAATGAGAAAATTGTAACCCAGTGCACATTTGCACAAAAAAAAAAAAAGACAAAAGCTTTGCTGGTTAACAACAAATCTAATTTTTGTCTCCTTTAACAAATGGCATATGGAATTTTCTGCAAGGCATATGGTACTAATTAAACATGGTATGAGTCCCCCAAACAGTCAGTATAGCCATGAGGTACCCAAAGAATGTTACCCCTCAGTATCCATTATCTGTGTATTGATTTGATAGTCTGAATGGATAAAAGTCCTGGTTGCAAACAATGTTTAAGGGTTTGGGAACTGCACTTCTATTCTTATCCATATGAATGCTGCAGTTGCCAAGGAAAACTGAGATACAAAATAAGCAAGCAAATTGGGAATTAATCAAGACCAGTTTATTTTCATTCATTCATTAACCACTTATTTGGGTATTTATTTTCAACCTTTGTTTTTACATTTAGAGTACTGTTCTGCAACTCTTATGCCAGAAACCACAAAGTTAAATTAATCCTCCTATTTTTTTAATGGAAACAATAACCTAGATTCCATACATTTTAATGACTAATAAACTATTAACAAACACCTAAAAGTAAGTTGTTTAATTGATTTGGAAAATTCTGATATATACAGTGTACTTTCACGTACTCAACATCAATTGCACTAATTAAATATTTGTTCTACTATCTCTGTTAGATATGGGTAAATGACTTTAAATGCTAATCCACTTCTATATAACTTTAATTCTCTTTTCAATTCAAAGATACCACCTTCCTCTAGCATATAGTAGGCCAACTACTGAAAAGATTAGGAAATTGAATACTGTGTTTGTTCTGATTCATAGTGATCACTTCAGGTAAAACAAACAGCAGCAGTGTATTCTCACAGTAATTTTTGGGCTTATAATATCCTAAGAAAAATAAAAAGTAAAATGGTTGAGTCCCCTGAGCTAATGTGAAAATGGTAATGACCTTCTGTTAACCAGAGTATTTCTGTGCAAAAGAACATCAGAGTCTCAACACCACTATGTCTAGCATCAGTGGGTTATTTTTATCAAGACACTTCTTGAAGAGTAACAGAGCAGCAGTTTGTGGCTTCAAAGGTGGCACTGACTCCTTTGTAGTTCCAGTAAATTTCAGAGTAGTAAAAAAGACAGTACAGTACAATTTCAACAGAGCTCTGAATTGGCCAACTTACTCAATCTACCACCACCTGCTAAATCTATTATCACCACTAACACAAAGAAATGAAAACTGCTTCCTAGTCCCCCAACAGTTAAATATGCACTCTGCTTTTGATAATGAGACTTGAGAAAAAGCAGTGAGAGTTAAGTAACAAGGGTGTCACTCAGTCTTAAAGCATCCTGAAATAAAGTCACCTGTGACTCTTACACCAAAAATAAGATAACACTAAAAATAGACCTGTAATATTAATAGCCTGCTGCAAAACAGTTTAACACTTAAGATACAAAAGCCTCTTGGCAAATGAAACATGGCAACTGGAGAATGAATTCTGGACAATAATGTTATTTTTACACTTTCTGGATACTATGCTGAATGGTGTAACCAGACTCTCACCTAACTGCAGAAACACTGCACATACACTTATCTTGAAGGCTCTACTTTAACAGGTGGTTTCAAAATATTTTCAAAGCATATGGAAACATTAAGTTTACCCTGTAAACTTAAGACCCTCTGCTCTTGACATGCTGTATCAATGAACTGAAAAGAGCAATAACATTTAAGGTGGCTGAATCCTCATTATGTAAAACAAGCTGCATTTTCCTGCTCTACCCATAACATCATTTCTAATTGTGAAACACAATAAGAACTGTGCTTTCTGCCTTACGGCTGTAAGATTTCAAATATCATTTCACTTTAAAAAAACACTTGCCCTTAGAGGTTTTTCAAACTGAAAAATTCATGCATGATTAACAGTTCTCCTCACATCAAGAAGTCTTTTTTTCCTCCTGTATATTGCACCAGACATATTGAAAGCCTACGTGTCCAAGATATATACAGTATGTTAGGTAACACTGAAAACCTAAATTCAGAAGAAGGCTAAAAAACCCAAACCAAATCAGCTTTTAGCTTAGGAAAAAGATTTTTACACAGCTGTAGAACATTATTTGCAGTTTTGCTTTAATGTTACAAATTAACACAGCTTCCCAACCCTGCCTTCCTGCATTTACATTTCATGTATTATGCACAAAAAAAAAAAAAAAAAATTCAAATAGAGATCCTTTCAGCCTGACTATCCTGTCAGCAAAACCAGCAGAGAATTTTTCATTGATAAAAGCAGAGAATGGAAGAAAACAGACCAACCTTCACAATGTACGTCACACCAGGTCCCAGGATCTTCTCACTCGAGTGCAGCCATCCTCGAGAGGATTTATTGGCAAAACTGCTAGTTTGATTCCAATCTTCACTTGCCAGGTGCATTTCCTCTGACCGTGCTTTTTTCCCCATACTCATCTTGCTCACGTCCTGCTGAGAACACGAAGTGGCAGAGACAAGGTTACATGTGTTGTCTGAAGCCCCTGCTGCTGAACTAGAAGCACTCGAGCTTCCCTGCAATTTGGAGACAGCAAGCTCCTTTACTGCAGAGGAGAGGTTTTTGATACCCAAAAGGCTCCCCGTGCTAGAGAGTTTCAAGTGGGACACTTTATGGATGAGGGTACACAGGGTGCTGGGTCCATCTTCTTGGTCCTTGCGGAGAACCTCTGGTGAGACCAGGTACGAAGGTGAAGTTGTAGCAACTGCTGAGACCTTGCTGTTCATGGGCAAATTGTGAATAAGATCATCAACAGATGTCACAGAATCATTTCTGAAGCGGTTATACTTGGTACGTTGAAGCATGCCCTTCTATCTGCTTTCCTGCATATGTTCTGGCAAGTCTGATGCCAATGCAGGAGATGCCTGTACTAACATAGCAGGCAATTCATAACGACACGGATGGATAACAAGAGTTTAGGGTAAAAAAGAAAAGAGTATAAGGAAAAGCAAAAAAAAAAAAGTATATTTTTAAGAAATTTCTTTTGGTTCCCTGTTAAGGTTGGGTGAAGTAACAGTTTTCTGTGACTGAGATCCCAGTCCTGCTTAGAGCTGCCAACTCGCTCTCAGCAAAAGCATGACTCACACAAATGAGAAGGACCCTTTTCAACAAAAGGCTGTGAACACTGCAAATCACTTCCTGTAGCCAAAAAAAAAGGAGAGAGAAGAAAAAAAAACCCACATCCACCCACTTACAGCACACTAGCACCAATCAATTTTCAAATTCCCTTTTCCTATCTTCTCAAACAGATACTTCCTCCCAACCTTTAATTCCTATCCCCTCCCACCACCCTTTTAGTACCAAAGGCAATTACCTTTAAAACTGAATTAATAGCCTCTATGAAACACCACTCTTTATTCTTCTGCTAAAATGTTCTTCCACCTCACATATTTGTGAACCTATAAAGAAATCACAATTAGATAGCAAATATCTGGATAATATTTACATACATATAGTCCCCCTCTCCTGCCCCTGCAGCAAAACACAGGCACCTTAAAGACTTTCAGAACAGATGAGCAGAACTAAAGAACATATACATTTTTTTCCACAAAAGCAGTCTAACAGTGCCTTTTTGTCAATGCTGTTCCTCACAGAAACTGTTATATCAAAATTTTGATAGAGAAAGAAATCCTTCTCCCCTGTTACTTCACAAGAACATTCTATTTTAATGCAGGAATTACATAAGTACCTATGTGTGAAGAAAAGTATTTTTCTGATGTCCAACAACAGGCTTAACAGATGTTTTTTCTTTCACAACTGATATTCACTCCGAAGAAAAACATGAAGAGGATCTTCAATTCACTGGAATGTTTGGTTTAGTTCTGAAAAACTGAAAAAAAAAAACCCCTGAAAGAATATTAAAAGTCCAGGTAGCAGCAAACTGACATCCTGCAGTGAAAAATAAAAAAAAAAAGCGCCTTTATTAAGTATAAATGTCAGTCACAAACATTTGATCTGGAGAAGTAGCAAACCATGCAGAAAACAGGTATTTCATTTCCCCTGCAATTTCTTTAAAAGTCAAAATGTTTACGGCAATGTGATACACAATGCCCATCACAAGCCATATGGCTTTTTCCTATAAATCAATCTGCTTTGCAAAACATTTTTTGGATGTAGGACAATACACTGCATTATAAACAAATTCAGACCAGAGAAGTTGTAGAGTGCAAAGTAATTTTTTTCATAAATTACTAACTGCAGCACAACTTAAAGGAAAAAATCCTATGGAATTCCTTCCTTCTCCCATGGCTAAAGTCTGCAGTATACAAAATGCAAATACAGTGAAACAGCCGGCTCAAATACAGGTATTTAATTAGTATATTCATGACATACTGAATTAAGTCAGCACCTCTTATCCCAGCAGTGATGAATAACAGCAATGTCCTAGTCAATGTAAAGCAGTTTTCTACTGATCTGCAGAACAGCCTTTCATCACCACACTGCAAACCTGCTACAGCATCCTCACAGCATTCATTCCTCTCGTCATCCTCCTAGCACAGCAACAGCAAATATACACACCACAGCCTATTTTTACGTGTCTCTACTGCCCAGAAAACCCTACTGCTCCCGAACGGCTCTCTTCATTAGAAGCGGCTAGCAGGACCGCAAAATGTGAATGAGATGCTGCGCGTGTGAATGAAAGGACTGGCTAGCATCCCCACATTTCTGTGAATGAAGCGAGGCCTCGCAGCCTCTGCCAGGCAATCCCTTGGGTGCTCACCAGCCCAGCCAATACCAGCCGGCTTTGATGACTCATTCAGCAAAGCCTTGCTAAATAGTGGAAGATCCCATTTCGAGCACAGGCGGCACCTTTTTTTGCTGCAACACCACAAAATGAAGCCGGCGTGTAAGCAGACTGGAGGGGGTCGCGAAGCCCTTGTGGAACACAGGGTGTTGCCACAGAAATGCCTGGGGTGTCCACAGGAGCAGCAGGTGAGGAAAACCGTGGAGTTAGATGTGGGTTTCTCCCCGACTGTGTTCATTCAGCCAATTCATTTACATTCAGGATAGGAACATGAATGCGCACATTTCGTTTGATGTTCGATTGCTCTCTGTGCGCCCGCAGATTCACAGATTTTACAGGTTTGTCTTCAGAGACCTCTGACAAAAACAAAACAAACAAACAAAAAACCCACAACAAACAAACAAAAACCCCACCCAACCAACAAAAAACCCCATAAAAATAACCACAAAAACAAACCCAAAGCCCTGCTTGAGAAAAAATTACATATGCTTATTTCTCCCTTATTTACCCTGTTAGCACAGTAGATATTTAAAGGCAGTATGATCATCACTCCATGGGATGGTAGGCAAAGGGAAAGCTAGAGGACAAAAGCTTCCCAGAGCACCAGCAAAAGGTCTAATTTTTGAAACTTTCCCTAGACACAGAAACGCTTCCAAGGCATCCACTGGATGCAGAGCTCTCCTGCAAATCCGACATTAGACACTGCAGAGGAGTAGAAGCCACTGAATTACACAGGGCTTGCAATCCGGTGCCTGTTTCAGTGTGTGATTGGGAAACTGTCTCCTTTACAAATTCAGCCCTAAGGTGGGAGAACCGAACATTTTAAAACCTTGCCTTTTATAGTTCCTGGGACTAGAAACAGTACATAATTTTGCCCTACAGGCAGCAGGTTCAAATCGAACTCCAGGAAATAATGAATGAAATTACGAGACTGTGTAATGGGCATAAACTGCAATTTAAATTAGGATCTAGCTCGTTCTAGCTATTGCCAGAGCATTTATAATGTCTTCTGCATTTCCAACACTGTGTCTGGAGCTTGCACACTGACTGTACCACGCCTGCCTTAAACAAGCTCATTGCTGCTATTATCATAGCAAGACAGCAAGACATTCAGAGCACTATTTATTTGTTACTTCTATTTGCAAGCAATTCTAAGTCCGTGCATAAAGTGAATCCAAGTTGAAAATGGGCCTTTTTCTTTTCTTCTTATTTCTTTTTGCAAGGCTGTGAGCCCAACACTACAACACTATTAATAAATGGCCATGGAACAATTACTTCTTTGTTGACCCAGTAATAAAATGGCAGGTGGAAATTCAGTGTCAGTAAGTGCAAAATAATATATAATCCTAGAAATACATACACAGTCAGGGGGTGTACACTGCCTCTGACAAAATACAGCATTTCTTACGAACCACTGGTAATTTTGGCATCTTAGACCATTCCTTCCTTTTTGATTTTTTTTTCTGGTTTTTTTTTTCAGCTCTGTTTTTTCATGGATACTCTCCTTACCCTGATTCAGTTTTTGTTTCACGTCACTGTTCCTCCTTTTCTTCCTCCAAGCAGCTCTTACGAGCTTATCCTTAGCTGCTACATTTTTCCTTCTGTATCTAAACAACCTCTGCAGCCTGTATTTCAGAAGCTAGTAATTTTTATTAACTGGAAAGGGCAAGGAAAGAAATTTTGCTGGGGGCATGATTAGAGGGAGAAACAACATTTTGCTGAGGTTTAAATGGTTTTAAACTGCTGTGAATGTAGGAGACATTACCAATACACAAGCTAAACCAGGTAGGATGATGTGACCACCATAAAGAGGAAACACAGGGAATACAACCACTGTGTTCCCCAACCTATAGTAAGAAACTCTCCCGAATGCAAAAAAGGTGACTTTCAGTGATCATATTCAGAGAAATATTAATCATATAATCAGAATTGGCAAAAATACCTTTGTTCCTGTAACACACTGTGGTCAAGTATGTACTCTATACAAGTAAGTGCTAGAAACTATTGAAATTCTGCTGAAAAACTATTTGCATTTTCAGGGTTATTGCCCAGTAGCAATAAAATTACTTGCAGACTAAACTGAATTTAAGACAAATGAGAAAGACCTTGATTTTGGACCAAAAAAACCCTCCAAACTGAATTTGGGTCAGTTATAAGACACACTGAATATGTCAGACAAACATAAATATAGATGTTGCTAAGAGTTTTAATACTACACAAAAAAAGTAGCCAGAGGGCCATCATAGTTGACATTCTCCTTTATGACAAGCCCAATTAGTGTTACTGTGATGTAACATTAAGTCATCAGCAAACAGGATGCTATTCCCCACATTGTAATATGATGGACACAAGTGTTAATGCTCTGCTTTAGTAAACGTTCTTGAAGAATCTTTAATATTAACAAATGGTCAATTAATCAAATAAAAAGATAGCATTTATATAGTACAAAGATTTCTAATATCCTGTGGGAACATATCTTCTTTCAATAATTAAGAAGGAAAAATATCAGCATTCTTTGCACAACACGAGATAGATGTATATCAGAAATCTCTTATCCATGTATTTATTAATCAGCCTAATCCAGCTTCCTTTATGTGAGACAACCTCAGACAATATAGAAACAAAAAAGCAAGATAACATCAAGATAAGCTAAAAGGCATTATGATCTAATCTTCTTAAGAAGATGCATAGCTATCTTAATTAAAAAAAAAAAAATTCTAAACAGTTTTATCTGTTCTGTTTGTACACACTTAATATATCATATTCCGTATTCCTGTTTCTCTGATTTATGTGCACACAGAACTCAGTTACATCCTACTGTGATTTCAAGGGGGGCTCATCACATGGCTGCCAGAAATATTGAAAGGCACTGAACTTCCCATCACTGCCATGACTATATACCTCAACTTCAAAACATTTTGCAGGAATAAAAGCATAGACTGGGCTCACATCACTTAGATTTTTTTTCCATAATGGATGTTTGAGTCTGATCTGAGCTTACTGTCCTATACAAAAAAACGTGAAGGCCTGTAAGTAAAGGTTGCTGTTTTCCCATAGCAAAAAACCAACCAACCAATCAAAATCCAAGGAATATCCCCTCCCCGCAAAAAGGCCAACCTGAAACCAAAGCTATTCTAACAAATTCTAGTTAATTTATTACCAAAAAAAAAAAAAAAAGTGTTATAAATTGCCCCCACCTCCCTTTCATCCTCACCCCTTTTCTTTCACTGTATCAGAGTTTTGCTGTTTCCGTGGCAACATTATTGCTAAGGGTGGGCTGCATCAGGAAATAGGAGAATTATCTGTGGTTTTGCAAGTTATTTCTCTAGAAAACCATATTTTTGGAAGTATTACTATCCAAGATCACTGATCATTAATCATTAATGATGAACTTCCAACTTAAATTACATCAGTGCAAATTAAGGTCTCAAATACGCCTACAAATTTTTGTGCAGATGTTTATATTTTGAACCAGAAGCTGACCCTAAACAATGTTTAGGAGGCTGTTTTTTCTGTTAGTTGGAAATACTGAAACAATTTTGTCTTTAGACATGTTCACCACATGAAATATGACATGAAATATTTGGAAGAAAATGAAACTTGTAATTCCTTCTGCTCCATTAGTGGTTCCTAAGGGCCTACTGTTAAAAGTCAATACGCTACAGAAGTTCAGAGAAAAGATGGATCTGAGATAATACCCAAATCCGAACATGTCAGTGAGCTTTTGTGAAGAAGGATCAGACAGGGAAATGCACTAAAATCTGAAAACCAACACTAAATCAACTCTTACTAACCCCCAAATTTTACAGTAAATTATTCCTTTCTTTCAGCTGGACACTGAAGCTAGAGAATTAGCAGCAGTGTAACAGAGGTGTATTTCCTAAAAAAATACACAGTCTAAAGCTCTGTCATGTCTGTCTGGCTACCTGCACCCACTGCAGACCTTTGTATCTAACAGGTCTTTTCCACCCTAAATGATCCTGTGTTTCTCTAGTTTTTCCTCTTTCTCTCTGTCCCAAGCTTCCACCCTCTGCACCAAAAGTCACACTCTAGCTGGAGCTTTGCCCTAGAGACAGACTCTGCTTCTCTAAGAAATACATCCCAGTCACATTTTCTTTTGTGTCCACAAACCGTGGCATGGTGTACAAAATGTACTGCGTTGTGAATAATGTAATAAGAGGCCCATAACACGGTCCCACAATTTATTCATACTGATGGAAATGGTGCTTCTTCTGGGCATAATGTATTAATGTCCAAGTGTCTCCAGGTGTTTCTATTTTAAACAATCAGAAAAACCAGTGATTTGGAGGAGAAAGCAAATAGCAACCTAGTTCACTGACAAATTATGCTAGAAATTTTTTTGCTGTCTTCTTCAGATTGAAAGCCAGTCATTTACTTATTTGTTAACCTAGCATCTTTTTGGTTCTCATTCAAGAAATGCATTTAATAATGCAGTAGTTTTCTTTTCTACATTGTAATAAGGTGTCTATTTTTGGGTTTTGATAGTTTTTTTCCGCATTTTATTTTTATTTTGTTCATATCTTTTTTCCCTAAGAATGGTTTGCAAAGTTTCTTTTAAAAACTCCTCTGTATATGAAATCTGACTTCACAAATTTCCTATTGATTCCAATAGGAGTCAAATTTTATTCTCCATTTTCAAATCTAAATGCAAGTCTGGGAATTTTAATTGTGTCTGACCTTTTGTACAAGATTTCTTAGATTGTTTTCCACTCATAAAGTGTGCTTACTTTTATGAAAATGTAAATGTCTTTGTTTATATTTTGTTTTTAAAACCATGAAAAAATTATTTATACTTATACAGCTTAGACACCAGTATATTCTTTACCACCATAAGAAGGTTTATGCTCTAGTATCTACTCTATTAGGATATAAATACTGGCAAGAAGAGCAGCAATGAAAAGGATATGTGAAAAAATGCATAGTTCACTTTGTTGTAACTCTTGGTATCAGGAAGGGCTAACTGTACCTTGTCTGAGCAGACAGCAATCCATTAAAAAAGACTTCCCCAAACCCATTAGTTTCCCCTCCTCTAATTAAAAGGTTATCCTCGAAACTGTAAGAACCAAAAACCAACGGAGAGTATAAATTACCATCTTTGTCTTATGTTGCACATCAGATCAAAATTCTGGCAGTGTGTGTAGAGATTTGGGGACAGCAGAGCTGTTCAGACTGCATCACCTTTGCCACGTTGCCATAAAGTGGCATGCTGTGGCATCTGGCTGAAGAATAGCACAGAAAAAACTGTTGTGGGGTTGTGGGGGTGCCTTTCTCATAGATCAGTTCTAGACCTCAAACCACTTCACAGTCATGAACGTTGAAGAGGGAGAAGAAATGAATCGCATAGGCCAGGACAAGTGTCTAATACCCACTTGTACCCACTTCACCCTGAAACAGAATCCATTAAATTGTGTCACAAAACGATACATACTTTCTTGGCAAACATGGAGCTACACGCAAAGCTGTTACCGATCAGCTTCAGTACTGAAAGAATTCTGGCAGTTCTGCAGTAGTGGATAACAGCACCAGTGGAGGGTTATTCACAGCAGCACTCACAGCACTCATTCCCAGTGAATTGAGAATAAGGACTACTTCTGCATTATTTGTACATATAGCTGATATGAATCACCATACCTGTTTATGCTAATGCTGCTTGTTATCTGACCTGAAGTGATGGTTCACTTCTTTCTGGCTACAGTCAAATGAAAGAGGCATCTGCAGACAAGTGTATATGTGCAGGTATGCCCACATGCCTGCATGTGTTAAGGATTCATTCTTTTCTTAGCTGGGCTGCTTTTCTTCCTTGCATTTGAGTTGGCCTACCTTAGAGACAACAATACATATGGAAAGTAGGATGGCAAATCTGTGAAAGACATGATAATGAGGCAGGGCTGGATGGCAGGATTTAAACATCTGTTTAAATGTTCACTTAATTGGATTGAAGTTTACAAATTACATTGCTAGTAATGTAAGGAAAGGCACTAAGTGAAATGGCTGGAGATGTGAAGACTGGGAAATTCTGTTTTAAGCTCCATGAACTGAACCAGAGCAGAAGGCAGGCAAGCACCCTTAACTCTAAAAGGGACTCCAAGATTAAAAAATGTTTAGAATGGCAGAGAAATTGAGACAAAGATGTGTTTACTGCTCTACTGTCATACACAGCAACTTGTATATTTCTTTGTTGTAGTATTCAGAAAATGTGTTTTGTTTGCTCAAGCAGGGCAAGCCCCTGAGAAGCTTCAGTACAATTAAGGCTCAGTTGGCATGAAAACTGTTGGCATTCTGAGGGTCAGCAGTTCTCCAAAGAACCTTAGGCATATGCACTAGGACCAGATTTCAGTAACAGTAAAGACACATAGCAAAGGATGTACAGAAGAAAGGCTGGAGCAAAAACATGTCAAGTGCTTGAACAGACATGCAGAAACCAAAGCCCACTGGCCAAGCACAGGTAATTGATGGGTATCCAGGTCAGAGGAGATACCAGAATGGGGAAAAATGGTCAGCTATGAGGGTCTGTGGAGAAATCATGCATCAACAGCCCAACCCTAGAACTGCCCAGTTCTCACTTTGAATTGGGTTTCAATAAAGTACTGGTGCCAGGATGAAGACGTAGAGGAGAAATGCCACTGAGACACAGACCCCAGCTCACATTTCCAGATGAGAGAAAGGAAAAAGAGATGCTGAAACCACCACACGGCCTGAGAAGGCGTGCTATGGCAATTAGAAAAGCAGAAGGAAAAATCCTACCAAGTGCACTGAAAACCATCAGCCTTATTACCCAGTGGCAACAGTAGTGCTGTTGTCTCCAGTTAGTTCAAGTTTAAATGACAGCACATCTGAGACTGACTGAACACTATCATTACAGTCAACATGTTAGCACTGCATAGATGTTGATTGTCTGCTGTTATTATTCACTTTGACTAGGATATGAAAGGGTAAGGATCCATACTGTTATGAAATTATCATGTGCCATTGAAGCAACCTGTTACATGTCTGTTTTAACAGTTTTTACTGACCACT
Source organism: Corvus hawaiiensis (assembly GCF_020740725.1). Classification (NCBI taxonomy): domain Eukaryota; kingdom Metazoa; phylum Chordata; class Aves; order Passeriformes; family Corvidae; genus Corvus; species Corvus hawaiiensis. Next base: position 35,820,877 of record NC_063255.1, on the reverse strand, counting down.
GTGAACTGCAACTGTCCTTAAACTAAGACTTTATTTTAATGACTAGCAGAACTTTATCTGTCGAGGACTACCAAGACAGAGTCACAGTGATTCCTTGTCCTAGTAAAGCTGCTCCTCTACCCAAATGTAAGAAACTTTACCAATAAAACCACAACTTTGCACCTAACAGTGTGCAAATATTAAGCCTGCTTTTGAACAGCACCTGACCAACATATGCTTGATTGAAATACCTAAACTGGAAGAAATCTGTTGTTTAGCTACAAGCATGAGGACTGCATGCAGCAACAAAATCCTTATGTACAATTAAATCAAAAACTCAACAGTTAAGGCAAAAGTAAGTCTACTATATAAAATTTTGTTTCAGAATATTTATACATGTCTGTGTCATAATACATATACAGACCACTATGATGAGAGTCAAATGAGAGAACAGGAGGATATTGGGAGGTTTCAGTATAGTGATGCATAGGTAGATGGTAATGTTCCTGGACTTACACTCTTTCTTACCTTGCCAATAGCATTTTAATTTTGTGTTTACATTTTTTGGCCAAAACAATAGTTCATTTTTTTTAAGGAAGAGCAAAAGAATATTCTGCTAGAAAAACACTTCCTACATGCACAAAAAAGCATAACCTGTATTTAACTGCTCTATACTACATCTTTCTAACCCTTTCTAGCATGCAGATGGAAATGTCTACACACAACCATTCCACACAAGCTTTCAGTCACACAAAACTAACACCTGCCCTCTGCTGTCCAAGATGCAAACAAAGCTGGAAGGAGCTCTTTCTTTCTACAGAGCACATTAATTCTCTCTAGAGCATTAGCATCTACAGGCTGCTTAATCACCTCCCAGGCAGCAAATCACACTCACAAGATGGAATAAGGAGAATGAAAAAAGTTCCGGCAAGGCCACGTGCTGGTTTTGGCTGGGGTAGAGTTAATTTTCACCACAATGCCTAGTATGGGTCTGTGTTTTGGATTTCTGCTGAACATAGGGTTGATATACAGAGATGTTTTTGTTATTGCTGAGCAGGGCTCACACAGGGCCAAGGCCTTTTCTGCTTTTCACACTGCCATGCTGGTGAGGAGACTAGGGGTGCAGGGGAGGTTGGGAGGAGACAAAGCCAGGACAGGTGACCCAAACTGACCAAGGGATATTCCAGACTATGACATCATGCTCAGGATATAAAATGGGAGAGGAGAAGGGAAAAGGGGAGATGCTTGGAGTGATTGTGTCTGTCTTCCCAAGTAACCATTAAATGTAATGGTGCCCTGCTCTGCTGGAAATGGCTGAACACCTGCCTGCCCATGGGAAGCACTGAATTAATTCCTTGTTTTGCTTTGCTAGTGTGCAAACCCTATTTAACTGTGTGTATCCCAATCCACAAGTTTCCTACCTTTTGCCCTTCCAATTCTCCCTGATCCCACTTCTGGGGGAGTGAGCACTTCTGTGTAGTGCCTGGTTGCTGGCTGGGGTTAAACTGCAACACCATATTATGGCAGCAAGAAGTGAGTGTGGACCATCAAAATATAAGACCACAGTTTAAGAGGGCAGCAATGTCATGCCTGAGTGTGTCATCTGTTCAGAAGCACAGAGTACTGACCAGCAACCCAATATCTATTGCTCCTTCAGCTTTTTGTGTTCATGAAAGAAAGCAGTCTATAAAATATCATCAGTACATAAACCATCTTGCTCAGCCTTGGGGGTGTCCTTTGCAACAGAAATTCTCTCTCCATCACTTAAGGAAAAGAAGGGATATATACTGCCAGGAAAGGTGATGCAGAAGCATGACATATGAGCAGTGTAGGTAGGATCATATGGTTGGTCTTTCTGTAATTATGCCCAGAAAAACATATTGTAGTTACAAAACTGCAAATAGATCAAAAGGATGATTGAAAAAAAAACCCAGGTAAATTTTTGTATATAGATAGTCAAAAATAAAGAGGCTGTTTCAAGTTTTCCTTTTTATCAGTTAATTTTTACTTCAAGACAAAAAAAAATGAAACTTCCCAGTACAGCAGATGCCTATAATCCTAATAATAAATAAGCACTGGGTTAAACCAGCAGAATATTCATTTGGCATCGCCAGAGATGTAACTGAACTTCACCAAATGAAAATACTTTTTAAGGGTTGTTAAGTGCCTTTTTGGGAAAGCTATTGCTTTTCTAAACTATCATTAATTTGTTTGTTTTTAATAGAACTTTGGCCAAAGAAAATTAAAATTAGTTCCTACCATAAAAAGCATCTACCATAAAAGCATCCTTTACATATACACAGTGACTGTGAGATACATGACGCTTTAGCCTGTTTTCCATTCCTTGGTTACCTCTGCAGCTGCTCAGTACCCTCTACCTGCATATCATCATTAGATTGACAGTTAATGAAACCACTGACCAAATTCAGCCAAAAACTACAAAGAAGGGGAGGTTTGGAAGATGTTAAGTAACAACACACTCATGGAATAAGCAGGAAGAGAAAAAGGTGAAATTATACCTATATCTCCAGAGAGAGAGGCACCACAATATTAGCCTGTATTTCTTGAAGTCTAACGCTTTTAATAAACATGCTTTCCATATTATCTGAGGTATTACCAGTATTACAAAACTTCACAGATAAATGTCAAGACACTGGCAATATAATCAACATGGTTAGCAGGAGTTGTTTTGCTGTCATTTTACTGGAACAAAAAGATTTTGTATATGCCACAGAGCAGGGCTTGCATTTGCGAGTAAGAATCATAGAATCATTAATGACTTTCCAATAAAAGTTTGAAATTTTAGATCCCATTTTCCTTCCTCTGAAATCTTAAGGCTGTTCATAATGCCCTTTATCTATCTTACGAAGTATGCCAACCTGCCTGTCACCCGTGTCTTCATGCAGAGTGGAATAAACCTGTTATCAATGCTTAAAAGAGACACTTGACAGTACCTTGGCACACCATCATACTTTGGCACACTTGTTTTCACTATGGTTACCTCATCTAATATCTCTCATGCTAACACTCAAAAATTTTACATCTGATGTAGTGATCTGTTCACCCATTGCTTTTCCTATCCCATATTGTTCCCCCCGGCTTTCCCTTGCCCCTAGTCCTGGCCACTCCCTCAGGTTCTCCCTATTGGTTCCTGTACCCCAACTCCGCCCATGTACTGCCCCTGCGATCTGACAAAACCCCCCTGCGCCCAGATCACAAGGTCTCTCTGCCTCTGGGAGTTGCCGGGACAAGATGTAACCATTAAAGATCCTCTGAAATCATTATGGAGAGATCCTTCTCGCCTCCTTTGCCGTCACTGTGTTGTAGAGCTGATAGCTGCTGGAGCAAGAGTGCAGAGCCATCTGAAAAGGACTACGGGAGGACAGAATGGCTGCCCTGCCCTCAGCAGCTCTGCTGAGCTCTCAGAGAAAGCTGCGGCTTGCTAAACTAAACCTAGCACTACAACAATCTGAGTTTGCCAAGTTCCACATACAAAAGCAATTACTTCAGTTCATCCTTCAGACATTCATCTCACCATGATCATGATTACTGTCCCTAAATAGAATACACATCTCATGATTTCTCACTAGTTTGGCAAAACTCAACCACTGGTCCAGGTGTTCAGCTGCACATTCATTTCAATGCAACTAAATATGATACTGTGCAATTTGCAGTTTACCAGCTGGCTTGAAGTAAGCTTAACAGTTAATAATTCCTAGAACAAAAGGTAAAAAGGAGCTGCTGTTAATATCGTCTCTGTTCTTTCATTTAACACAAGGAACATGTCTTCTGTGAGTGAATTCTTACTAGAACTAGTCAGTGACTTTCAAGGAAAATAGCTGGTGTTTATTAAAACTTCAGAGAGGCTGTCACAACTCTAGGTGAATTGCTCCTGTAATCAGCCACCCAATTGCTTACTGTTGCAAAAGCACAAAACAAAACCACTGCACATTACACTTTCAAATCTGTTCTTAGCATGGGGAGAGAAGGTCAGTATTAGGTATAGTTTTTCTGGATAATTCTTAAGGCTTAAATCAATCCCTTAGTAGCTACAATCCATTAGTGCTGGGCATACTCCTACATTATGCAGTCTGATGATGCAGACAGATTTGCTCCCACCTGCTGTGATTCATGCGGTCCAGTCAAATAATACAGTAGCATTATTCAACAAGCTGCAGCAAGGTAGTCTAATATTGGCCTTTCTGGCATTGCCTTCTAAAATACAGCCATATAATAAATATTTTTAGTATAAAAAAGTCACATGAAAAATTATCTTACTGTTTGTTTGGAGATCTTCTTGCACACAGAGCAAGCAGACAAAATGTGTTTATAGATTTAATTATATATAGACACACATGCACACACATGCTTTTCTCCCTCTCTACCTCTCTAGCCAATATAAAGAAGTTACAGTTCATTTCCAAGGCTGTTTTTCCTCTTAGTGTATACAGCTATTCTGACTCCTACTATGCCTGCAGTTTTGCTTTAATTCGAACATACTTCATAAAGATCAAGTGGCAAACTCTGCAGGTATCTTATGTAATTCATTTGTCTTCCTCATCACTATGCAACACTGCATGATGGGAAAACTATGCACATATTTTGGCTTATTAATTAATATTGCTTCCCCTAATTCTCTCTTGAAAATGTATTCCCATTGCAGAACGTCTGTGTCAGTATTTAGAGCATATCACACACTTCAGACTACCTCTTGAAATTAGCAAGAATATTAAACCAATTTTAATTTAATTTAAGACTGTTAGATTAAAAATACGCAGCAGTTAGGGATGCCATTTTTTTTCCTCTTAATTTGGAGTCACATCACTTCAAAATCAACATTTGATTCCATAAGACATTCGAGTGTACTTGACATGGAGATTGGTTCTGGTGTTCGTATGGTTAATCTGCTGAGTCGTGACTACTTGTAACTGTCAAATTCTCTCCAAGGATAAATAATTAAAGCTTCTGGAAGAATAAGCACACAGGAAGCAGTGGAGATTGGATGTACGTAGGTGTTGAGGGCATTAATTTTTATCCAATCGCTGAATAAAAAGCACATTATTCATGCAACCTTGTTCATTCACTGCTACGTGACCTGCACCACAATAGGAGACTGCAGCATCCAGTGCTGAATTCAAGGCATTCAAGGCAACGAGGAAAGGACTCCAACAGTACCAGCACAGAAGAGCAAAATGCTACACTGTAGGTGTAGCATGCAGCCTTTGGTTAATGCTTTAGCTCTTATGACTAATGCTAGAATGACACAAAAATACTTTTTCTCATTGAATATTTTTCTTTGGATGCAGTAAAAATAGCAAATATTAGCCTTAAGGTAGAAGGATCTGTTCACTTTCTTTTCAGCATGTATCTCCCACGTGTCAATGACAACGATCAGATAAAAAAATCCAAACTCATAGCAAATAACGAATAAAAGAATTCATTAATTGGTGAAGCAAAACAAATGCAATGCCTTGTAATATCTGTGGTACAAAACTTTTGACACAAAATGTTTCAATAAAGTGAATACTGAAAGGTGTAAAATCTACAAAGCAATTTTAGCTGTGAAGCTCAAAAAAGCCTGTTATAAGTTCCTGAGGGTTTTTAAAGCACAAGAACAACTCCCTGTTCCAAAATAGATTCCTCCGCCTTCACATTGCTATTCCTATCCCATGTTAACTCACTACAAATTCTATCTTTGGCTTGATGCCTCATATGCGTGTTAACTAACTACTGTTAGATGTAATTGTTTATTTGCTTGATTATTTGTATACCACATACAAAGGTGAAACTCAAACAAGACTCTAGTGAAAAAATCAACCCATAAATGCTAAAATTTTGGGTATCTATAAGCATACATTAAGGTCCATGTTTACTGGAAAGCAAGGCACCTGCTAAAAGTGTTCATATCATCTCCCACAACTACCTACTCACTCTGGCATTTTTAAATACCAGATCAGTTACATCACTCTTAGTAGCAGATGTAACAGCTTCATATCTTATATCCAAGCACAGGCACAAAAGATTTTAACTTTCATTTTTAATGAAAAGTAATGATCTTTTAGAAAGGCTTGAAAGCTGCAGAATTCCCTAATGACAAATTCGGGTGCTTGAAATGTTATCAGAATAAAAACTCATTTTATTTTTACATAAAAACAGAACTCTCCACAGATTTCAAGCATACAGGAAGGAGGGAAATTAATTTGTTTCTTATCACAAACCAAAAAAAGAAACTGAAAAAGAACCAAAGGGGATTTAAAAATGAAAACCCCTGTTATTTAAATATATAAATAATGTAAATTTTAAATATATATATTATATATACAAAATGCTACATCTGCAGAAAAAAAAATGCATGCACGTGAGAAAAAGAATTAAGGTCCTCACAGTAGGAAAAGAGAAAATCATATATGGGCAGTCGAGAAGTAGAAGAAGAAAATGAAAACAGAAATTTGGATATCTATTAATGGTTGTAATAGAACAAATTTAATTTAGAAGTAATTGGTAAATTTGAAAATAGCAAAGTCCTCAAGGAGACACATTAAACAATTAGTTGGAAAAACACAAAGTGTTTTATCCTACTGCCAGACTTAAGCGTTTGGAGAACCTCTCAGAGTTGAGAATGGTCTTTTCAAAAGCATTGCTATCAGACAGACTTAAGAATCAGCATGAAAGTTTGGATAACAAACTCCTCCCCTCCACCTGCATTAAAGCTAAGGAGAGCATTGCAGAGCATATGAAATATGACATTGAAAATGGCAAAGTTTGTCCTGTGTGTTCTTCATTGGTCAGACTCTTCACTGAAACTCTAGTACAAAAATTTATTGCTAGGACAGGACAACATGAGATGTAATTAATCAAAAGAGCATAAAATTTTCCCGTCTCCCAATGATGTAGTACTAATGATTACCATTGTTGTTAAACATTTGCCTTACATTTTGAAGGAAATTAATCAACATTGCAATAAATCATATTATATAATTAAACATTGTTAATGCTGGGAACCAAGATTACTGAGCTCCTAGGTAACGCCACATTTGTGTGATGTTAAGAACTGTGTGACATTGCTTGGGAGAAAATAGCTTTCCTAATGTCAATAAAGAATGTAATATAATCTCCCTCTGCCGTTTCAAAATTGAAAAATGATTAACTGGAATGGAAGAGTAACACAGGACTAATTCTCCATTTATCATGGCCAGGTCATAAAATGCTGGTCATATCCATGATAAGTTCATTTCGGGGCTTAGCTCAAGAAATGTTAGTAACTTGGGAAAAGGGCACTGCTAATATTGCTGTAAGCCAGATTTTTTTGACTGCATATTTTATAGAAAAGAGAATATTCTCTCAATGTTCATGGCATAGATAAAAAAAAGAAAGATAAAGATTTTCAATTTTAAAAAGCTGGCTAAGATCCCATGGCTTTTAAAATTCACTATTGCCATATGTGGTACTTGTGAAAATTCAATTCCTAGATATCAAGAGGTGGACCAACATAAGTCTTTTCTGAGCAACAAAGAAAGGTGATGAATGAAAACTATGAATGTTTGCTTGGAAAGTTCAGATATGCCAATGAGAATTCAATGTGTTTAAAATAGCCACAGAAAGCCATCTCAAGTATAATTATGGAATCTCAGCAGAAATGCAACGTGTCCATAAACAGTACAACTGTTTTTATCCCACCCATATATAGCACATGTTTCTGACACGTTAATATGCAGATTGCAGGTGGGAGTTTCTAGGTTCAAAGCTAGTTTTTCCACTGAGTGGCATGTTCCCAAAATTCATTTTCAACCCACCTAATTTTAGGCACTTAGTGGAGGGGCTAAAGTTAGAAACCAAGTCATCCTAAACTCTCTCTACAGGCTATGGAAAGATAGTGACTAAGGGCTCGTAAGATTTTAGTGCAGCTGAATTACATCTAGTGAATGCCTGTTCAGTATTCAGACTGAAGCTATCTGCTTATTAGCAGATCAAATGTTTGAATATTGTTCAGAACAAACAAATTCCATCTAATCATTAAATGAGCTGTATACTTTCTCCCCTTATTCAGTCTTCTCAATAGCTACTTCTGTGAACAGCAACTTGCTGGCCTTTCAATCATCATTCTTTCTCTTTTTATTATCTTCCTAAAGAGATAATTCTTCCTCCTTTCTACTCTTGTTTCCTTAGGTAGCAAATAAGTAAAATCTAGTCCCTAACATAGTAGCACAACAGAGTTGGGTTATTTTTGTAACTACAGGTGAATGAGCAACTTGCCCACCTAATGGCTTAGATTACTTTAAAATTATCTGTAGCTCCCAAATACTTTGATTAGTGTTCAATAATTTTTTATTCTCACAACCAAAACCTCTGCTGGAAGCCTGGGAAGGTATCATTATTTATCAATTTTACTCTAAAAAGCAAGATCTCTGACAAAGAACGTGTCACAGTTAAATTTATTTTATAGGATGAAACAGTAAGTATTGGAAAATGGTAATAGGAAAAGTAAGGGCATTTATTGCCTTTTGCATTTTATACTAAAAATGTGAATACAGGAAACCATATAGTCAGTGTATAAAATGCAATGATACATTTTCCAAGCCAAATATAGTTGACTAAATCGAGGCAGAAACATGGGCTGCAACTACAAAAATAGAACAAAGGAAATGTGGGGGAAAAAACCCAACAAACTCAAATGTACTTAAATTTTAAATATCTTTTTATATAATTATCTTCTAATTACTAATTTACAAAACATACTTATTAAAACATTTGTTTCAGAAAAATAAAAAACCCCAAACAGACATATATCCTGAGACAAAAAAATATATTCCTACAGTTTCAGTTCTACATGCCATCATAGCCACTCAGAAATCTATCTGTACAGCTTTCCTCATTACCATTTTTGATATTCTAGGAAGTCCATACATAAGATACTCCAGGTATTTACCTTGCATATTAAAGTATTTGTCATACATGCAATATACTAGCTTTCATTCGGAAAAAAAAAAAAATCGGGAAACTTCTCCTTTGTTATTGCATCCTATGAGAATCTGAGAGGCAACTCCACAATCAGTCTTGCAGCAGACCTTTTTTTACCTGTGCAGGGCCCCACTACATTTAAAGGAATTAATTGTGGATATATACTGATTCTATAAACACTATTATAAACACTTCAGAAGGGCACTGTATTTTCTTACTTTCATTGTGAGAAGATAGCAAAACTTCTGGAAGTGAAGTAATACATAAATGAATAAGTTAATTAATAAACATTCATTTCATGCAATTATAAAATGGAATGATATTTCAGTTCTCTTGTGAAACTTTTACTGCTCACTATTCCCTCGGATAGGATATGCTTTACAGAATAATCTAAGACAAAGATCAGGACCAAGTAAATACTATGCTACTCTCATTTACAATGTTAAGGAGTCAGTTAAGTTCAGTGAAGCCCATTAATTAATAATATGGAAATAGAGCAAGATTACAGGAATTTTTCTCACCTGCTTTATAAGGCTCGTCTTAAACTCAGCAAAACAAAATGTCTAGATTCATTTAAAACCAAACTGAAATCCTGCTACCATTATCTTCCTTCTAATTCTCATCATCTTCACTATTCATATTTCAGTGATATATGTCATGCACCATATCAACAGAATAGAAGGCATTACATGAAAACAGAAAGAAAAAAAGGAAACACCCCCCCACACACAAAACCAAAAAAAACCCAAACAAAAAAAACCACCATAGAAACTTTGCAGTCAAAGAAAATCCCATGCTGCTAAACACTCTTGAAAGGATACCTGAAATGTATGGAAAGTAGTGAGGAAGTAAATGCACTTTTTGACCTCTAGGCTAAAAAATGAACATATTCACTCTTACGATGTGTACATACTCTTTAGTATACCACTGAGAGAAATTCACAGACATCTAAGAATGCAAGGAATTTATGCACATAACCCATCTCAAATCATGAATCTTCTTTCTACACTAAAAAAAGTACGCTAATATTTCATACATACACCAAAGCTGGGACTTAATACTCACTACTATTTTTAACAGGAAAATACAGAGTATCTGCAGGAACAGAATTAAAGCTGTGTTTTCCCTGATTTTAAATGGAGGAGGAGAATTTCATTCAAAAAGCCTTTTCTGTCCCTGGCAGTTATTTGCACTGGGAAAGTACTAGACAGTTGCCTTCCCAACTAATAGGTCCTGAGAATATGGTTGCATGTGTGATTGCAGTGGAGAACTCCTGATTGAATTACTAAAGAGAATTTGATCTCCTCCCCAAGCTGCAGAAAGAGGCATCCTCCAATTACAAACAGGGCAGATTGAGATGCAACAATTGAATGGTAAGGAACAATCAGTCATAGATCTCACTCAGAGTGCCACAAATATGACATTCAACCATCTCAAAGAAACTGTGCTCACGCTTACCAGATGCTAACACATCCACTTCATTTAGTTTTGCCTTCTGCACAGTGAAAAATATTGTAATTTTGTAGTAATTACTGTCAAACTCACAGCTCTAATTATATTCTGCAATTTTAAAGTGCTTGCATATGCATTTAATGCTTCCAAAGATGTCACCCTAAATACTGACATTTTCTGTTCATTCGCAGAAGATATACAGCATTAATAGCCAATGCAACAGCACTTTAATGTAAAACAAATCACCAAGGAAAGTAAGGTTCAAGCAAACACTTTTGCATTTTAAACTGAGGTACACCTACATATTTATATTTGCATTGTTGCAAAATACCCAGCTTCTTCCTTTTAGTCTGCTTCATGCAGCAGCAGAACTCTGACACCACCAAAATGCACGATGAAGAACTGCTGAGTTTAGATTAAGCTTCAGGCTCTCCTCTTCTATCTTTATTTTGGTCACCATAAAAGTGAGCCAAACACAAGGGCAAAAATAATTTGATCCTCTTACTGTCTAAATTCTCTTACGCTTTGAATTACCATAGTAGAGTAGGTTCAACATTTGGTTGCTCGATTGTACAATCCATATTGCAATTTATATACGCTCTAAAAAAACTTCATCTTGAACAACAGTTGGAGCAAAACACATCCTTATTCTGTAACAAGTTGAAACTGGAATACACAAAATATTCCCTACTGATGAAACCATATGTCTTCATCTAACATGCTGTATTTATAAAAGCTCAGTCATATGATTGACTATATTAAAAAAAGGCAACACATTTAAACATATTTAAAGCGTTACTACCTGACTTATCTCCTGGAAGCTTCACAAAATTCCCATTTTGCAAGGTACTCTGAAACAGGACAAAGTGCTGTATTTTGTCAATCATGAGGAATATGTGCTTTGGAAAATATGGGTAAACTATGGATTTGTTTAAGCATCTCTATCAGTCTTCAACTGATTGGTGAGGAGCCTTGCTACTACTTCCTACTCTTCAGGAAGACCTTTCCCCTCCTGCATCCCACATCTCCAGGAAGGAGCTGACTGCATTGGCGAACCAATTCTATGACAATGTTAAACTGCCACATTCCTAATTCCTACATTCAGTCCAGTGGCTCTGTTTTAATTTTACCTTTTCAGAAAGTACAATATTGAACACCCTGAAGGTTAATTTTTTCCACTTTTCCAGATATTGGGTTGAGGGCTTAAATAAGGGGATATAGCTTCAAGTTAATTAAAGGCTGTCATTTGTTGTTGCTAATTTGTGGTAATTGGCTTTGGTTATGTACTGATTAAATAAATGAGAGCACATGTTTAAATAACAGATGATATATTACAGGACTGTTTCCTTTAATTTATCATCAATCATATGGAGCATTTTTTATAACAGGTTTATTTTAGCATTATGCCATTCCAAAATTCTTCTCTCAAGTCTTTTTTCTCCTCTTGTGGCTCCATATGCTGATTGAAAAAATGTTAAAAGGTACCATGGTAACGCTTGCTATGCTATAAGACATATTGAAGAAAGTTTTCAGACTCCTCAGGCATAACTAAGACATTAAAAAAATGCACAATAGTGTCAGAAAAATACTCCAGAGATATAGTGCTAGTATCCAGAGATACTATTTTGAGATTTCATAGACTTGTTAATTATATATATTTTACATTAAGAAATTATAATACACAGAGAGTGGAAAAAATGTCCTAATGAAAGCCAATTTGGTATTTCACAGATGCAACATATTTTGTGACTTAAAATACAGTTCCAGTGCTCTCAAAGTGTGAACTGGCAATTTTGAAGTCTAAACTTCACTGCGTAGCATCCAACTACCAACATCAATGATCAATGTCATTAAAAAAGAAATGATACACATAAGGATTAATTTTGAGGGACAACAGGTTAATCTGGCTGGAAATTCAAAAGCACATACTGGTTTTGTCTTTATGAAAGCCCACCTCTCTCATCAAAGACCTAAATGACCAACCAGCTACACTGTTTAGACTGCTCTTGTTCCCTTAAAAATCAGACTAACCCGATCTTCACTGGGGGCTCCCTTGCAGCAGCACAGATTAGTAGCTGATATCAAGCAGGAGAAAACAGCAGGATCAAGCCAGAGCACCAATCCCATATGCAGCCTTTCTTCTCACAAGAAAAAGCACACATCTAAATCCATACTATGCTTGCACATTTCTGCCAATGGAAGCCCATGGAGAAAGGGCTCTAACTCCTGCCTTCAGGCTGGATAATAGTCTGAGTTCACACTTACTATTTAATTTTCTTTCAATTGCAAACCCACCCCACATATGATACTAATATAAATAGTAATAACACAGCAGTGTCATCTGCATTTTTGCAATAGGACTCATTTCAGATTTGTTTTGCATTACGCATATGTACAAAATGGTGGACCTGACAACACAACACCTCTGAAATCCATTTCTTCTTAAATGAAATGAAATGTTTCTTATCTGTCAAGTCTCAAACTCCAAGTATAACACTGTCTACCCAAAGCAAAGTAATTTTTGTAAGGAGGTTGTGTAACACTGAACCAAAAAAACAAAGTGACTTCATCTCAAGCAACAGTTAGTTTACGTAATGTCCCGAAACACACCCTCCCCCCCTTACTCCTCTTTTTATTTCTTGTATCTTCCCAAAACAGATTTTTAAGTCCAAAACCAAAGTACATTCTCAAGGCTGTATACATTTTATGGCTTCTTTAAAAAGTACTGTTCCAGATTTATAACCTTACCATAATGCAGTTGCAAACCAAGAGCAGTTACAACATCTAACACAGTTCTTTCTGCATACAGCTGTAGGATTTGATAGTAAAGTTATACTCTGTAGGAAAGCTAAATATACCAAAGACTTAGCAATGATCTTAATATACCAATTTATAAGGTAATTTATTTACCTTGTGTGAGGTAAAAAAATAAGGTAATTTATGAGGAGCCTGAAAGGGGAACCTCTGACCAAGTTTTAATGTGTGGCAACTGTGTGTTGCACATTGCAGCTCAGTAAAAATGTGTCTGCCATTTCTACACCCACTGTCGTTTCCATAGAAGATAAATTTATGACACATTTTGGCCAGTCCTTGGTCTGTGGCATACAGGAATGAAGAACCCAGGATGCATTCTGGCAGGCACATTCCACAGGCATAGATATACACACAGTTCCACAGTGCAGATTCAGTTGAAAATGTGAATTAAGCTTACACATCCCCACCCCTCCGCCTGTCAAACACTTGCACTGCAGTGGTTATGTTACCAAGCACCTCATTCCAGAAAGCATGTAAAGAGACAAATTAGAGTATTTTTTTCTGCCTTCACAAAGAATCAAGCTATTGTTTCCCACAGCCTTTAATGCTTCATCTAAAATTAAAATCAACATGGCCAGCAGTAAGTAAAGGGATTTTTTTTTTTTTTAAATAGACAATCCATAAAGTCTGAACTACCAGCAGTATTTTGATAATCCGTGCATCATATAACCTCTGTCCTGAGTCTGAAGGCAGGAAGAGTCATGAGGGTTCTAGCTCTGTGCTGTACAGCTGGTAGCATGAGTGGGACCAGTGGGTCAAAAGTGGCATTGTTGTGCCAGAAATGCAGGCGATTCCAGCATCACAAAAGGGAGGTTGAGTTGGAAAAATGGCTGGGGGAGAAGGGAAATGGAAATCCCTCTAGCTCCCTCTGTAAGGTGGCACAAAGTTCTGGCAGGGTTTGAATTTACGGTAAAAGACAAAAAAGGAGGTATTATAGACATGACAGTTCTAAGATACAGCTGAAAAAGGTTAGTGTCAGGGAAAAGCAAGGACCAACAGCTCCCTAAGGGAAGGAGTGCTGGGACGCCAGTGTGTGACACAGACAGCAGGTTTAGGGTCCTGGGCCAGGCACAGGCATGCCTGTGACACAGAGGGAACTGCAGCTCAGGCCAGACCCAGCTAGAAGCAGTTCCTGCAGGCTAGGCTTGACCCCAGCACATTCTGCCCATGGTGCTGCCTGGGAGCCTCTTCCCACCACTGTCACCAGTGGGAAGGGGTCATCAGCAACTGACTCAGCCACCACAATCAAGTCCACCCAAAGGGAGGCATGTTCCCACGACTCACAGACCATGATGGAAACACCAGAAAACACCACTGTAGACAAGAATTGTTTCCAAAGTTGCAGTCAGTCCATGCTTTGAACCTCTGATAAAAAGATTATGCCCCAAAATAAAAGTTTTAAAAAATCATTTTCAAAAAAACAGTAGCCCCGAGGCCTAATATTTTGAGCCTGCATGCCTCTCTTACAGTGATGATAAGTTCCTGGGAGAAACACCAAGGTGCAGGAGCTGCACTACCAGACTAAGCCAGCAGAACCTTGCAGTTTGGTGTGCTCCAGCATGAAGGAAAGTTCACAACATGCATCTAGTTATCAACAGTGGAATAAGATGTAAAACTACTTGAAAAATATTATGAAACAAAACATGTGTTGATATTCCATTGTTCACTTACATCTTAGTCCAAAATCTGCTGAGATGGCTAAAGACTTTTCACTGATTTCAATCAAGTTCATATGAATAGTTAAGAGGTGGGAAGGGAAAATCCCATTTTTAGCACATCTGCAAGATGGCAAAACAGGATCTGACTCAGTATCCATGACAACACCACTAATATTCCACTAAAAACACAAAACGGCATTAAGTTTTAATACCACTAAAGCAAGATGAATCAGTTTGCCTGTGTTTCTCTTCTATGAATTTGCTGAACTTTTTCTTTTTTTTTTTTTAAGGTAAGCCTGTAAATGCATGCAAGTAATGATCTACAATTCAAGTATGGCCAAGGAAGACTTCAATCAAGGATATTCTTAGGAAAACTAATAGTTTAGGGCAGAGGCAATCCCTTTCATAACAGAAAGGGATACTGCTGTAAAAACAGGAGAACATTTCAAACTGAGCATATTTCCAATATATGCCATTTCTAGAGGTGAAGTTATCTGAGGAAGGCTCGTATCAGATTTGTAAGATAGCCCCATGAACAAATGTCCTGAATGAAATGCAGAGGTTAATTTGATGTACATTTTTAGTCTGAGAAGGAGTAAAGACAGATTCTAACAAAATGTATTTCCAGGTAGAATCTTCTTCCCATCTACGTTGTAACTGTTAAATTATTTTCTGTATAGATACTGCATGATAATGCACAATGGAAGTTTAACTGATGGATGTTTTTCTTTACATGATTGACTAAAAAGCGGATGGAAGGAAGTGTTGAGCACTAAGAAACTAAAAATATGTATACTTAATTGTGAACTATAAGAAAGGTTTACCTGCCAAGACAAAATCAAAATTTTGTGTACCCCCTGCAATAGATGACTTTTCAATATCTAAAATACAGAAAGAGGGGAATCACCAGGAACTCTTGAAGTAGAGACATATAAGCAGGGAAATAAACAGAAAATAAAAATATAGAATTAGCTTGCAAAATGCAGGATCCAAAATCGTGGGGAAGAATTCAAATAGCTACTCAGTGCAAGGCAAATATTTTGAAATAGGCCAAGCTGAAAGTGACCATTGGAGAACAACAAATTAGATGAGTTTCCTTAAAGCAAAGCAACAGACTGACTGAAGTTCTGGGATAATAATTCTTACAGGAACAGAAAGAATGAGATAACCACAAATGACTGACAAAATCACTTTAGGAACAGTGTATCTCATACAGCACATGTTTATCCCACAGAAAACTGGTAAGTACTGCTATGAACTTAAGGAAGATGCTCATAATAAATATAAACCATTTAGCTCATTCATTGGATCAGGGATAGGACTACATATGCAAGAAAGATACTTAAAATCCAAAAGGACAAAGGAAAGATTCAGGCTGGGGAAAATACAAAAATATGAGTTTATGTAAGCAGAATTAACTGTTCCCAAAGTTTCTGAAAATTAAGTTTTGTTTAATGCCAATAAAATAAAGGATTGATTCGAAATGCCAGGAAAAACTGACACTAATTAAATGTGTTGCATTTTATCCCAGTTCTACCAGTGGTTCAAAAAGATCACAGCCCTGGGCCTGACTCATCACTGAAGCTTTCGTGCCACACACAGAATGGAGAAGGGAAGGGAAAATCTGTCACTTGTGTAGGTGGCTCCACAAAATGGGGAAACCCTGCTGTCTGACAGGAAGACATTTTACATTTTTTATGGTAATGGAGTGGGAACTCTGGTCCTTTATGTTCATTTTATGATATTTAGATCCTCCTGCCTTCCAAACCTTTGTAAATGTTCCCACATTGTGACACAGGTAATAAGCACAAGAATTGCTATTCTTTGAGATGAAAATGTAGGTGTTCCCTGCCCATTATCTTCAAAAATTCTGTTATCATCCAGTCTTCTTCAAATGGGAGTACACCAATTAATACTGCCTTAACCAAAACCCGCAAGTACTGGCTTTGAAAGAGAAGCTTGTCATTTACCATGAGATCAGTGAGCCCTCCAGTGGCTATTCTAAACCTTTAATTGTAACAATAACAGTAAGAAAAAATATTTGTATGTATGTGGATTATTCAGATTACACTTGATTTCATTTGTATTCTGTCATCTTCTATTACTTTAACTAAACAACACTTTAGGCAACCTTTATAATACTTGCAAACAGATGTATTTTCAGCTCACAAACACTTTCACTCCTGTGCATGTACAAAATTTTTAAGTGATACATTTTAAACATTTCAGTAACTTCACAAAAGTCAATGAGCAATATTTACGTAAGGGGAGGGAATACTGATGCATTGGGTTAAAATCAAAATCTTAGCCTATAATTCTGCAGGATATAAACCATATCTCTTGAAACTACAAACATCTGGGACAATGAATAAATATTCACAGGCCTTTTCAATGTAAAACCCAGCACATGGCAGATTTAACATAAATAAAAAATGCCTCTTCTCATAAAGGAACTTGTTCAGCCATGGAACTCCTTGCAACAAGATACTGTGGAGAGAAGGTATTTGGCTCAAAGACGACCTGAAAATTCATGAAGCAAAAATCCATATGGGCAAAGAAATCCCTCATCAGAATCTAGTCTAAGATGGGAATGTGTCATCACATACTTTTCTGACTCTTACACTCTTCCATTACAGAAGGTAACCACTACACAAAGCTGCTTGGCTAAAAGGATCTTTCCTCAGTTCAAACACTGACATATTAAAGTTTAAGTAAAACCTTACTCGAAGTATTTAAACACTGTATGAAAAATATCCAGTAAATGAAGAACTCTCCACTAAAGTGTTTTTGCCCTTGATCCACTTTAAGACACTGTCATGTTGCACAGCTTCCAGGAAAAATCGGAGCAGGACTGTGCCTCATTTGACAGAATCTTCTTCTGCTTGACTCTCCAGTTATTATACAGTATCATCCTGAATTTGTTATATGAGCATTGGTTGCTATGGAAATCATCTGCTAAATTCTGCATTATTGATTTTGTTTAACATGGGAGTTGAATCATAAGAACCATTATGGTTGGCAAAGACCTTCAAGATCATTGAGTCCGACGTTCGACAGAAGTTGATGTTGTCAACTAAACCACAGAACTAAGTGCCATGTCCAGTTGTTTCTCGAACAGCTCCAGGTTTGGTGACTTCACCACCTCCCTGGGCAGCCCATTCCAATGGCTTGACAACCCTTTCCATGAAGAAATTCTTCCTGGTGTCCAACCTGAACCTCACCTAGCACAGTCTGAGCCTAGGTTCTCTTGTCCTGTCACTGGTTGCGTGGGAGAAGAGGCTGACCCCCACCTGGCTACACCCCCCTGTGAGGCAGCTCTGGAGAAGGATAAGGCCTCCCCTGAGCCTCCAGGCTAAACAATTTCAGCTCCCTCAGTGGCTCCTCACAGGACTTGTGCTCCAGACCCTTCACCAGCTCTCCCCTGAACATGTTCCAGCACCACAGTGTCTTTCTTGTTGTGAGAGGCCCAGAACTGGACACACAATTCAAGGTGTGGCCTCACCAGTGCCAAGTTCAGGGGGCCATCCCTGCCCTGGTCCTGCTGGCCACACTACTGCTGATCCAGGCCAGGATGCCATTGGCCTTCTTGGCCACCTGGGCACAGCTGGCTCCTGTTCAGCCACTGTCAAACATCACCCCCACATCCTTTTCCAGCCATTCTGCCCCCAGCCAGTAGTACTGCCTGGAGTTCAGACACAAGGACCCATCACTTCACCTTGTTGAACCTCATGGAATTGGCCTCTGCTCATCAATCTAGCCTTGTCCAGATCCCTCTGCAGAGCCTTCCTACCCTCCAGAGGATCAACACTCCTGCCCACTTTGGTGTCACCGACAAACTTACTGAGGGTGCATTCAATCCCCTCATCCAGACCATTGATAAAGATGTAAACAGGAGTGGCACCAACACTGAGGCCTGGGGAACCCCACTACTGACAGGCCACCAACTGGGTGTAACTCCATTCGCCACCACTCTCTGGGTCCGGTCTTTGCTTTAACTCAGCGAAGAGAGCGCCTGTCCAAGCCATGGGCTGCCAGCTTCTCCAGGAGAATGCTCTGGGAGACAGTATCAAAGCCTTTGCTGAAGTCTAGGTAGTCCAGATAGCATCCACACTATTTCCCTCCTCCACTGGGCAGGCCATCTAGTCATAAAAGGAGATGAGGTTGGTCAAGCAGGACCTCCCTTTCTTAAACCCACACTGGGTAGG
Organism: Corvus hawaiiensis; assembly: GCF_020740725.1. Classification (NCBI taxonomy): domain Eukaryota; kingdom Metazoa; phylum Chordata; class Aves; order Passeriformes; family Corvidae; genus Corvus; species Corvus hawaiiensis. The sequence continues at coordinate 35,801,811 of NC_063255.1, read as the reverse complement.
CCCAATCCCCTGGTTGTTCTGTATGTGCTGTGTGATGGCACTCAAGATAATCCGTTTCATAACCTTCCCAGGCCTCTTATTTCCTGGATCCTCCTTCCAACCCTTCCTGTAGATGGACATCACACTGGCCAACCTCCAGTTGTCTGGGGCCCCCCTGGTTAACCAGGGCTGATGATAAATGATGGAGAGTGGCTTGGTGAGCTCTTTCTCCACTCCCTCAGTACGCCTTGGTGAATCCCATCCAGTCCCATACACTTGTGATTGTCCAAGTGGCACAGCAGGTCATTAACTACTTCCTCCTGGATTGCAGGGGTCTATCCTGCTCTCCATCCCTGTCTACCAGGGCTGGCTGCCCTGAGGATAACTGGACCTTCTGTTAATAACTGAGGCAAAATTGCCATCAAGCAACTCAGCCTTTTCCTCTTCCTTGGTGACAATTTTTCCCCCCAAATCCAATAAATGATGAAGATTTTCCTTGGGTCTCTTTTAAGTTGTTAATGTATTTATTTAAAAAGTTTTTATTATCTTTCAAAGGCCAGAATGAGTTCTAGCTGAGCTCTTGCCTTTCTAATCTTCTCTCTACATGACCTAACAACACTGTTGTACTTTGCCTGAGTTGCCTGCCCCATCTTCCAAAGGTCATAAAATCTCTTTTATTCCATGAGTTCCAGTAGAAGTTTCTTCTTCAGTCAGGCTGGTCTTCTTCCCTGCCAGCTCACCTTTTAGCAAACAGGGAGAACCTGCTCCTGTGCCTTTTAAGATTTCCTTCTTAAAGCAGATCCAGACTTCCTGGAACCCTTTGTTACTAAGCACTGTTTCCCAAGTGACTGACTGAACCAGTGTCCTCAACAGGCCAAAGTCTGCCCTCAGGAAGTTCAAAGCAGAGGTTCTGTTGATCCCCTTACTTTTTTCACCAAGAATAGAGAAACTCCATCATTCCATGGTCAACGTGCCCAAGATGGCCTCTGACCACCACTTCTCCCACAGCCTTTCTCTGTTTGTAAACAGCAGGTCTGGAAGGGCATGCCCTGGTAGGTTCCCTTACCAGCTGTGTCAGAAGTTACCTTCCACACTCTCCAGGAACCTCCTAGACTGTCTCCTCTCCACTGTGCTGTGCTTCCAGCAGACACTTGGCAAGGTAAAATCTCCCACAAGAACAAGGGCTAGAGGTCATGAAACATCCACTGATAGAATATTTCACTTCATCCTGGTTGGGTGGTCTGTAACAGATTCCCAGCAGGATCTCTGCCTTGCTGGCCATCCCTCTGATCGTCACCACAGGCACTCAGCCTCATCCCCACTGTCCCTGAGCTCTGTACAGCGGAAACCCTCCCCAATGCACAGAGCCACCCCACGGCCTCTCCTTCCTTGCCTATCTCTTCTGAAGAGCTTGTAGCCATCCACTGCAGCACCCCAGTCATCCCCCCACATTTCTATGATGATAACTACGTCACAGCTTCCTGCTGCCAATGGCTTCCATTGTTTGTTACCCATGCTGGGTGAATTGGTGCACTTCAGCTGGGCTGTCAATGTCAGACACAACAGTGGCATGTCACCCCAGGCTCGTAAGTGTCACTTTTTAGATCTAAGCTGTAGTTTTTTGAGTAGGTTCTGATCACTACTTCCACAACAAAATTCATAAAAACAGAATGAGAGAATTCAATCTCAATGAAATGACACAGATCAACAATAGCCTCCAAGCTCTGCAAGGATCTGAGTGGATCACAAACATTCTGTATTTCTATACTCATCCGCAAGCTGGGCTCTTTCATGACTTGGGAATAATTTATTTAAGAATCTATTCAAGGACACCTTCAAAATGAAATTCTTCAACCAGCATAGGTAGTGCAAGGAGCATGCATCATAACTGGCTCTATTTGTCAAATGAGTTTATCCTCTCTCAGAGGGCAATCCTCAGTGATTCAACTGGATTATTTTCAACACTTACATTGTTTTATTCACAGTCAGCTAGACCATCAAAACATAGCATCATTTTTTAGTCTCTCTACAATTTTGTGCGAACTGAAACAAAACAAAAAGAATCTGTCTTCTGCTTTTACTAAGGGGATGTTAATTAGCACACAAATAACACTTATGATAAAGTCCGTCAAATTAAGTAAGGCAGTAAATTCAAATTTAACTATCTAAATTGAGGTAAATTCTGAAGATCAAATCTTCAGAGACAAATACTGTTAATATTACACAAACAAGCAGCCTGAGAGTACTTTGAGGACTACTAGTGTTGTGGAATACTAGGCAAACACCATATGAAGCCAGCAAATGAAATCAACAAATGAAAAATTAACCTGACTGAATATAAGAACTATGTGAGGCTGGTTTTCTATTGACTCATGATTTGTGGCTTTATGCCTCAGAAAGCATGTGCACCAAACGCTGAGAGATATTTACCCCTAAAGCATTTATGCAAAGCTTTTTTCCCCATGTAGATTCTCTGTCCAATAAAATGCAAGTTTAACTGTAACATCATCCCCCATCAGAGTTCTTCTGCTCTATTTGTCTGCCTGTTATCATGAAACCTGCAAAAATTTACCAGCATTTGTCTTAAGTTTGACCAAACAAGCCAACAGGTTCAAAAGCTAGTTGAGGATCAAAACTCATGAAAAGTACAATTGTGTAAGCCTTGCTTCCATAAGAAACAATGAAAATATAAAACCACAGATAACAGTTCATCAATATGTGCTATGAATGTGATTCACATTCAAATTACTCAAAAGTTATTAACTGTGTATATGATTATGACTCATGAAGACAGTACAAAAGGTTCCTTGACTCTGATCTTGCTGTTCTATTCAGAAAAATACATTCAAGAATCTGACATTAGTGTTTTATAAGGACATGTTTGAAAACTGAAGCACAGTAAAAGTACATATAACTTATTTTTTTTAAATGTCTCACAGAACTGAACAGGAAAAGCTGCAGAGAATTTTAATCAGAGACTGCTATGCACAACATGGGAAATTTTGCATCTCCCCCTTTTTCTGACAAAAAACACAGAAAATGTTTTCATGTACTGTAACTTACATCCTGAACTCTGCATATGCCATAGTTAAGGTGCACATAGGCCCTTCATTGTAACACTTTTATTTATCATAGCCTACACATCTCTGGATGCCCTTAGTCACAAGCAAACAGCTTACATCGAGGATTTAAATCTGCTCCTGTCTAGATACACAAAATTATCCCCCACAATAATGTTCATAGTCCATCTTTAGTTCTAAAGAGCCTCTGTGCTGACTACAGTCATGCTGTTCTCATACAGAGTGCAGAATACTAGTGCTCAATTTTATACATGCCTGTGTTACAGCTACAGGAGACAGAGAGGGCAGCTCAAGAATATTCTCTTCGTGTTCTGCCATTTTATCTTGTGTTTCAACAGCAACTTAATGACAGCTGCTGCCCTAATCAGACAGAAGCTTACATTCCAGTTGAGCAGCTTGCTCACATTTCTCCTAACACATCTATACCCCTAAGGCTATGTGGAATATTTTTTAGTCTGTGCTATAGCAAACTTCTTTGATAAATGCTTTAATACGTGCCTTCAACATGCCGAAGCAAAAGTGTATGATAAAGCTTTTCTCTTCCATAAATATGGGTATTCGTGGTTTCATTCAATTCTGACCTGGTTCAGAAGCTTTGGAGTGAGGATTCAATTCATCTCTTGATAACCTTAATCTTAATTCTTAAAACTAACTTCTCTGAATTTAAAAAAATATAACAATTAAAATTAAAACGTCATCCTAGAGCACTGGGGAGAAAAAATTACTTTTGTTCTACACTCAGTGTTTGCAAAAGTTACAGTAGGAAAGCATAACTAACACAACCATAGAAAGCAGGCCTCAAAGAAACCACTGATCGGAGACAGGATCAGCTTGACCTAAAACATTACTGCAGAAAGCATTTTTTTCTGAAATGTTCTAAGACATTTAAATTACGTACTGGTAAAAAATGTTTCCTAAGGTCTAGCACAAAGCTGCCCTGACAAAGTTCAAGCATTTTTGTTCTCTCCACACTGTGTACAGAACAGTTTATTCCCTTCTTTGCAATGTGACTGACACAGCCTTTGTGTGTAACAGTATCCTGAAGACAATGATGAAGAGCCCTGTTTCACACAGTACCACACAGTGTGGCTGAGGCTGGACCTCTGGAGGGAGGTCATGTGGTCTGACAGCCCTGCTCAAGCAGGATCACCTACAGCCCATTGCCCAGAATCACATCCAGACGGCTTTGGAAGGTCTCCAAAGCTGGAGACTACAGCAGCTCTCTGCCAGTGCCCCATCTGCCTCACAGTAAAGAAGGCTTCCTGATGTTCATGAGGAACATCCCATGTTTCAGTTTGTGCCCACTGCCTCTGGTCCTTTCACTGGGCAGCACTGCAATGAGCCTGGTTCTGTTCTTCTTTGCACCCTGCCTTCAGGTTTTCACACACAGGTTCTCACCTTTGTAGCCCTTCATTGAACTCTCCCAAGCAGCTCCATCTTTCTCTTGCACTAGGGAGCCTAAAGCTGGGCTCCAGCAGAGGCCTCGCTTGTGCTGTATGGAGGGGCAGGATCACCTCCCCCAACCTGCTGGCAACAGTCATCCTACTGCAACCCTGGGCACTGCTAGACATCCTTGCTGCAAGGACACAGTGCTGGCTCACATTCAGCTTGGTGTTCATCAGCATTCCCAAGTCCTTTTCTGGAAAACACATCTCCAGCTGGAGGGTTCCCACCATGTACTGGTGCCTGTGGTTGTTCCCCGCCCCAGTGCAGGACTTTGCTCTTCCACTTGTTCCCCTTGTTGTTCCCCTCATTCTCCTCAACTTCATGAAAGTCCTCTCAGCCTATTTCTGCAGTTCCTTGATCTGGCAGCACAAGCCTGCAGTTTCTCAGTTACTCCTCCCAGCTAGGTGTCACCTGCGAACTTGCTGGGAGTACACTCTGCCCCACTGTGGAAGTCATTAATGAGGATGTTGAAAAGGCTCAGGCCCAGTTTTGACCCCTGGGACACACACCTACTTACTGGTCTCTTGTGTCATATGTCACCATACTCTGGGCGTAGCCATTCACCTGAGGTCATTGTCTGCACAGTCTATACATCAACTGCTTCTCTTTGAAGGTATTACCCACAGTCAAAAGCCTTACTGAAGTCTACAAAAACAATGACTGCTGTCTCCCAGGCTCTTTAACAAGTTGGTCAAGAGCATGATATTGCCTTGCTGAATGCATACTTACTCCTGATGCCTTCTCATTGTTCATCTGGAAATGATTCTCAAGCTTAACTATTCAACAGGTTTAACCATTTAGCAAGCTCACTGGTTTTTTCCAGTAATTTTACAAATTATATCCCTAACACTACTATTCTCATTTTAGGAAAAGGATAGCAAATTAATAGTAGAACTTAGCAAGTTCCTGGTACTGTTGCATTATTTATAATTCTCCAGAGTTTTAAAGTCCTGTCTGGAAAAAGAACTGATGAAAGCAGAAGCTGAAATGACACTCCAGTATTAAATAAGTAACCCTCGGTTACTAAAACCAATATGTTCATTTTTTAGCTCCACCAGGTGCCTGACAAACACACTTGGTCAGTCCTGAGGAACAGAGATTTTCAAATTAATCAGAGGGATCTCAAATATGATTGCATAGATATCTAAGAATCATTTTGATCCTCTTCAAAATTATTATTAGGTATGAGTACTTGCAACAGAAGGAAAAGTTGCTTTAAAGGGACTCCAGGTTTTCACTTCTGAATGAGCTCAATGAGAAAGGCTTACACATAGCCTTACATAAAGGTCAATTTTCTCTCATGTTCAATATGCATGAGATAAGCAGAAAGCTTATAAAGAAAACAGGGAGATGAAATGTCTTTCATCCAGTAGAACCCATCATGGTGGTTTAATCTTTTTTCCCCATTACTACACAATGACATTCCTAACAGAAATCATTGTGTATGTTCTGCCTCAAGTATTTAAAAAGTTGTGCTGCCTGAAATAAGGCTAAAAAACTCCAAACCTCTCTGTTTTGAATAATCCAACCAAAACTTTAGAAAACTTTCAGGTGGTTTGTACTTTTACAATTATACTGGAATATATATTCCTTTGTTACATTGATGCCATGAAGATTTTTGCCTTTTCTTTTATGCCCCTGTTATATCTATTTTCAATTCCTGTATTCTTAGTGCTTTTTGCCTACATTCTTGGACTTGTTTGTTCAGCTAGGAGACTAAACATTTTATAAGTTTCATAGTTACGGATCAGTGTGCCCCAGACCCCAAGGTCCTCTCCAGAACACATTCTGTAAACTAAGATAGAACCATCCATGGGAAGATTCCTTAGGGAGGGGGGCTCATTCAAGCCACTCATTGGGGAATTTTTGATAGATATGCTAATTAGTAAGACCTATAATGTTATACCAGATCTTTTCGGGGGGGGGCATTGTGGTGTGCACTGAGGTGCCTTCGACCTGGACGTGGTGCACCTAAAGATCCTTAAAATAAATACCAAGCTAAAATCCCTTTTTCCCTTCTAACCATGTTTCACTCTTGATTTTAAGACCAGGAAAAAGCATCAACATGAGTTTCACACATTTAACTGTATCAGTTCAAAAACATTGACTTAATTTTGCCTGTAAATGACCTGTGCCCAACAAGCTCTAATATGCAGTCCAATTAAGAGAAAAATATTACTGCTAGATTACGATAAGCACTCCCTTTAATGATTATACGGTGTGAAACTGGCTTAAACTTTATTGTTTAAGACAAGCTGCAGTGCCAAGCAGAAACAATGCTGCTAAAAAAATCATCCCTATTACCCACGCATGTGTATCTGCAGTCATGCATCACATGGCTTTGGTTGTTTTTTTCCTCTATCAGAACTGTTTTCAGACACATGCATTACATAACCCCGGGCAGTACCCACGTTTCTGGCAGCACGATGGAAGCAGAAACTTCTTGAAAGACTTATCTCCTTTTTCTGCAGAGGCCCAGCAGGGAGAGGAGAGAGCAGCACACCACAGGGAGGGGGCATGGACCCTGAGGGGAAATTTAGGTTTGACGTTAAGAAACTCTTTACTGCGAGGGCGTGAAGCACTGAACAGGCTGCTCGGGAGAGGCTGTGCATGCCCCATCTCGGGGCGTGTTCAGGGCCAGGTTGGATGGGGCTGAGCAACCTGGTCTGGTGCAAGGTATCCCTGTCCATGGTGGGTGGTTGGAACTACATAATCTTTAAGGCCCCTTCCAACTCCTCACCACTCTATGGCTCTATGATTCTATGAAAGCAACCGTAAGATTGCTCTTTCTGGCCACGTTCCCACCGCCCTTATCTCATCCCGCAGGGCAGAAACAGCAAGCGTATCTGGGGAGCTGCAACGCCTCTTAGCAGACCCTAGCGGCCTGCTACGCACGTATTCCCAGGGATGCGTTTGATGGTTTGTTTCGCCGGGTAAGGATGTTTGCAAACTGAAATCCTGTCCGCAGTTCCCACCCTGCTCTGGGTACATCTGCACCCCACGTTTTATCTGTTTTCACCCTGAGCAAGTACGACCGACACTGCGGCCACTCCCGATAGCTGCAGCCAGGGCACCATTGGCTTACAGCAGCTACCCGGCAGGCCGGGGCCAGCGTACTTTTAATGTGAACGCGACGCTTTGTTAAGAGGACGAGGCGTCTCTCGCTCGCTACCCTGAAAGAAGCAGGCCCCCCGGACACCGGGGACCAAGCCGAGCCGGGCCCCGCCAAGTGGTGCAGGGCAGGGCAAAGCAAGATACGGCAAGGCCGGACTGGGCTGGGCCAGGCCGAGTCAAGCACCGCAAAGCAGTGGCGGTGAGCGCCGGAGCGAGCTACGCATGCGCGGGCCGGGCGTACCCTGCCCGGCCCAGCCGTCCCGCCGTCCGCTCGAGAAACCGCTGGAAGGGCCCCCGCCCGCCCCGGCCGCCGCTGGCCAATCACGGCGCGTCCGCGCCTCTTCCCCCACCCGCCCCGGCCCCCCCTCGTGCCGGCGCCGCCGCTCTGCCCGACCGCCACCGCCCGTTACGTAACGCTGCCCGCCCGCCGCGGCTGCCGGGGATTGGTTGGGAGCGGCGAGCGGGCGAGTCACGCGGCGGCGGGCTCGGGTGGGGCGCGGCGGCGCGGCACGCGATTGGCCGGCCCCAGCGAGAGCCAATGGGAGCCGAGCCGCTGGATTCAAACGTTGAGGGGCGCGGAAGGGGGCAGTTAGTGCGCGAGGTGTTCGTGAGGGGGTCACCAGAGGGCTGTGCTGCTGCTCCAGCCTGTGCTGCTGCCCGCCATGGCCCACAAGCAGATCTACTATTCTGATAAGTACTTTGACGAGCAGTACGAGTACCGGTAAGAGGCTGCGGGAGAGTGCAGGAGGGCTAGCTGAATGGATTGGGAAGAGCCACTCCCTAGGAGGGCGGCTCAGGCAGGCGCCTTGGCCGAGCTGTGCGGACTGTTCTCAGGGAATGAGGGCTCCGCCGGGAGAATGGAGCCAGCGAGGGCGCAAGGCCAGGGGGGAGGGGCTGTGCCGAGCCTCCCCATGGGGTGTTTCCGCGTGGCTTTGAACTGGCTGAAAGAAGGGGGTGGGTGATCCAATGCTCTTTTCGGCTGGTCCGGACCGCTGGGCAAGCGGCCACAGGGTGATGGCGGAGGGGCGGCACTCGCTGCGCGACTCCAGGGAGGGGATTGTGGCAGAGCCTGGGATGGAGCAGCGTCGGCCCCTGCGGACGAGGGACTGTTGAAGTTTAACTCCCTAGGCTTACTTGAAAGCTGTATTACAACTATTTTAGAAGTCCAAAGTTCCTATTTTTCAAGTAGCTGATATGGCAGCCTGTTGCTAGGAGCGCATGCTTCTCTCACTGTAGCTCCATTGAATTTCTTCTAGAAGGCAGATTGGCTTCAAGTATGCAGTTGCTTTACAGCTATAACGTTTAATACTCGTAAATAATTTTAAACTAGATTATGGGACGGGTGTCATAATCAAATTCATGCCAAGACTCTGTACTCTTGTTTTCTTCATAGGGAAACTGAGTATTCATAAGCTGCTTACTGTCTTTCAGTGCAAATCTGTTCTAGTTTTCTAGTGTACATTATGTTGTGTGTGTGTTTAATAATTAAACCTCTCCAGACATGTGATGCTGCCACGAGAACTTTCAAAACAAGTGCCAAAATCTCATCTGATGTCTGAAGAAGAATGGAGACGACTTGGTGTTCAGCAGAGTCTTGGCTGGGTTCACTATATGATCCATGAGCCAGGTGAGCACATCTGAACAGAATTAGACAAACGAAAAAGTCAAATACCACCTACCTGGTGTTCAGTTGAAGTATGTGATGCATAACTCCTACTGTGGGATCCATTTGGAGTTCACTACTGAATGTTTAGACTCTCTCTCCTTGCTATTTTAGTCCACTGCCAACAAAGGCAATGTAATCTTTATTTTCAACCTTCACATCCTGCTTCCAGACTTGCAAAATGCAAGCCTTGTCCTACATGTGTATTGTTTAACTGTAGAGAAAAAATACCAGACTGGAAAGTGTTCCTGCCTCTGCCCATAGAAACAAGCTTTTTGTGAGTTCTTAAATAACGGGGGTATGCAATGACTGAATCAAAGTTAATGTAGCAGCATATCTTTAAATCATAAAGCTGACACACCTACTTTTACTTTCCATGAGGCATTTAGAATTAAGAAGATCGATAATAATGTAAGCTGGCTGTATTAACCAGAGTGGATTTTGTTGGTGTTTGATGTGTACCTAACAGACAGTATCAGCAGTTTGTTAGTCTAAGTTACAGTAGCAGAGGTTATCAAATACAGAGTATTTTATAATGTCTCTTTACATTAGACTATTTCCCCAGTACTTCTCTTCTACAGAAGTTTATGATACTGCCAGCATTGAGTATAAAAATGAAAGCTTGACTGTTGCAAGGGTACTGCCGACTTGGTCTGTTAATATTGCATGTGGGGCCATATTTGGGCTTACTAATTATTTATTTGAAAGTAAGCTTCAACTATCATTCTAAATTAAAGAAATCCCTTTAATCAAGACTTGGACAAACTGACACTTTGTTCAACTTTTCTTTCTGCAGAACCACATATTCTGCTCTTCAGAAGACCTCTTCCAAAGGATGAGCAGAAATAAGCCATCACCTCTTGAATCTTCTGGAACTATGTATATGAGTGTATATATGTTGGTAGTATTCAGTGAATACTTTGAATTTACAAAACATACATCCAAACCTGTGCATGAGCTGTATTATTCACAGCAACAAAGCTCAGTCAAATGCAATTCCAAGTAGGCTGCTATGATGTTCAAAGAGTGATGACTGTACTGTTAATTGTTAATGTAAATGCCTCTCTGACTTAAATTGTGTTAATGTTTGTGTTGCTTGCTCTAATTAGCTCATTGCTTGTTAATGTTCTGTAACTTTTGCACTCATATATTCTGCTGTAGTGTAGTATGTTCAAATCCAGTAGTTCAACTGTTCAGGAGTAAGTAGGCTTAAGAAATAAACCGTTTTTAATGTTCTATGAAACTTAAGTGTCTGGAGTTGCAATTTATTGGATAAAACAAATATTCATTGTCCAACATTTTTTTAAGAGTACCTAGTTCAAAAAAAAAAAAAATTTGGTGAACCTTATTCAATGATTACTTGTTATAAACTTAGGGTTGAGTAGTACTCAGTATTTCAAAGAGCTATTTTTATGCTCCTTTGTTTGCCAATACCAGTCAATTTTCTATCACAAGGTTTTTACACTGGGGTTTTAGCCTGCTCTTCCTGTCTTGCATTCAAATTGTCACTGGCATCTTGGGACTCTGTAGTTATAGCCATGCAACCACTTTTTTTTTTTTTTTTTTTAAAGAAGGTGCTTCAGTGTATTGAGTAACAGGTTCATTTCAAAGGTGAATTGCAGTACAGTTGTGCAAAAGTTGGAAGGCCAACAAAAGCAGGGCTGAAGTGTGTGCTCTCTCTGTGTAATGTGTGCTTTCATGGAGGCAGACAGAAGTAAGTAACCTGGCACGTTTGGTGAGGAAAAGAACCCTTGTAGTCTTTCCTCCAAAAGCGCCCAAAGATGTCTGTCTCAAGTGCTGATCTGTACCAGGCCCGGTCAGAGCAGAGCTGTCCAAGTCTGCTTTAAGGCATGCTTTTCCCCAGAACGTGACCACCGGAGTCCTGGGTGGTTGTCACCGATGCATGCCTGCCTTTATTCCGTGCTTTCGCTCCTGTGGGACAGAGGCGGCTGCACCTGCCGGCAGGGCGGCTCCGATGGGGCCGAGCCCCAGCCGCTGCCCGGGCTGCTTTCCCCGAGTACGGGCCCTCCGGCCGCGGCGGGTGCGGGCCCTCCGGCCGCGGCCATTCGCGCACCGCCCCGGGCGCGCGGACGGAGCGGGGCCGTGGCGTCATCGCGCGCGCCCTGCGCCGGGCCGGCGGCGGGAGCGGGGCCGCGCCCCCCGCGCCATGTCGGCCGAGAGGCGGCCGCGCTCGGGCCGCGGCGGCGAGGTAAGGGCGGCAGCACCACCCGCAGTCCCCTGCCCTCTTCCCGGCTCTTCTCGGCGCGGAGTCGCTCGCCGGGAGCCGCCTGGGGCGGGAGATGCGGGTGGATCTCCTCGGCTCGCGCCGAGCTGCCGCTCCCCGCCCCGGGGGCCGCTCACTAGCCCGGGCCGAGCGCGCCGGCTGCCCATACACTTCCCCGGGCAGGGTAGCTCCCACTGCGCCTTGGGTCAGCCTTTGGTTCAGGACAGGGAGAGGAGTCCTTCTGGAAGGTCAAAACCGGGGGGGGAGGGGTCGCTCAGGTTGGAGCAGAGCGAGGCGCTTTCTACCACTTGGGGTGGGGAACTCTAGACATTTCTGCCAGTGAGCTCAAGTGTGGAAACATCTCTTCATTTAGAGTGGAGGGTCTCCTGGAAGGACAGGTAGACATCCCAGGCATTCTAAGGCTGGGTGCCCAGATTCTAACCAGTTGCAGTAGTGGACCTATTACCTGGTTCGGGGATGTTAGTGATCAACCTACGGTCACAGTTGCTTCCTGCGTGTTTTGATGACCTGGCGGTAAATAGTTCGAGTCTCATTTCATTCAATATATACATATCCAGTTTAAGTCGATGGTAATTCAGAACAAATGGAAAACTTGTCTTAATAAATTTGTGTTGTGCTAGAAGCAACAAGGCTATTAAATGAAGTGTTCCATTTCAGGCGGACTGCCTTAAAATACAGATGTGCACAAAGACATTATTGTTACATACTTTCAGAGTTTGGTTAACAGAAATGCTAGTATATTTTTGAGTTTTAGCTTGTACTGTTCAAATGCGAAGTAAGAATTTGTATATTTGCATTTACTGCATCTTGTTTTAAGCAAGCCTTTGTCCTTTATATAGCTTACCTTTGTGAGTGTTTCATGATAAATGAGGCTATTTAATAACTTTCCAGAGCAGTCACATATTTTTTTGAGTTCCTTGGTTTTGTTTTCATCTTATTTCTCCATTTCCTTTTGGTGAGCTTTATTGTTTTGCATGTTTTATTAGAAGAGAGCAAACTAACACTTTCCAATGACAGTTAAGCTCACAAGTCTGAGTATTTTTCACTTAATAACATTAATCTCCAAATGCATGTAGCCAAAAAACGTTTTGTTTCTCAGGGCATCAAGTTGTCAGCAGAGGTCAAACCATTTGTTCCAAAACACGCGGCGGTAACTGTGGCATGGTCAGAACCCTCAGAAGCATGTGTCTTTCCTAGGTATTTAACTACATGCTACCGATTTGTTCAGGAACCATCTTTGGATAAGTATGTATATTTTCTGAATCTTATTTCTTGGGGGATTTAACCTTCTGGTTTTGAACAGTGAGTAGTCTTACGAAGCGAGGTTCAGTACATTATTAGTCCAACTGTAGAAATGCTTCTGCATTATCTTCATGATTTAGTTTTTTACATTTATGTTCTCTGGGCATATACCGGGTACCTTGTCTTTTGCTCACAAGGGCCTGTACTGTTTCAGAGCATTAATGTGGATTTGGTGGTCTGTAATGATTGGTCTGGTTTTTGTGTGTTTTGGAAGGAGCTGAATCCAGTCCTTGGATAAAAGTTGTGTTATGACCGGGCTGAGGTAGATGTAGTTGTACACGAGCAAAAAGATTCTTCAAGAAGGTTTCTCATCCTGTAAATATATGATATATGGGGCCTCTCCTGGATCTCCTCTCCACAACCTGTGCATCCTCAGAAAGGCAGTTTTACTGAAAATGCTACAGGTTTCTGAAAGTTTTGGTGTTTTTCTATTAGAGCCCAAGAACAGTATTCGTGGTAGACTTACAAAAGTATTTTTTTAACCCAGAGCAAACTAGAAGAAAGCCTGTATAATAGGATAGGAAGTAACTGAGTCTTGTAAGAATCTGATGATGTTACATAATTCTCTCATTGCTTCTCAGGACCCTAAGCATTGGATTAATTATACAATTACTGCAAAGTTGTTGGTGTTTCCTTAAAAATTCAGAACATTAGTGAACAAAATCATTGTAGGCCTTCTTTTTATCCTGCAGGGAATCTCAGTATTTTCAACCTATTTTCATTTGTACTAGAAATTTAATGTTGAGGTGAGTATGGCCTGTTCTATGCGTTAGAGAAAGGCCACAGCATTAGCATTAAATCAATTACTATGAAAAAAACCCCAACACAGACAACAGTAGTCTCCTAATGAGTGTTTTGCCTTGTTGTGAGACATAGTTATATTTTTGAGTCTCATTTGGTATATTTCTACTTCGTGTGTAAACTGATTATAAGCATCGTTTTGACTACATTCTATCAGAATTGCAACGGGCAGTATGAAGTGTGTTATCTGAAGTCTTTTGTACTGATGGGAAACTTTCTGTGTCATTATCCACACAAAATTCTGAGGTTGGCAGCTTCGTGGTGAACAGCTTTAAAACCTGAGTGTAACTTCTTGAAGCTGAGAAATTTCTATTCTCCCTAATGAAATCTAGACTCTCTAAATATATATTTTCTGGACAAAGTGTAGAAGGAAATTGAAAGGGAATTTTTGAGCATACATTTGAAGGAAAGAGGCGTGCCCCAGACATGTTGTGTATTCATAAATTGTGATGGTTACATGGAGGTCAGTTAATTATTATTATTTTGTAATTCTACATTGTATTTCATACATGTTTCACACTCCATAGATTGTTATACTCCTACTTTGTTACTGTCATTTTAAGACAGGTTTTAATGTTTGCTTTTTTGCAGTCAAATATGCGATGCATGTCATGTCCTTACGCTGTGCTTTTAGTTTGTTTCACAAGAAAAAGCTTACTGAAAATAAGCATGAAGAATCTTGGTAACCTTAAACAGGCATGAGAACTATAACTGCAAAGCAGACTAGTTTTGACACCTGGAAATGGATAACATCTGTGTTTTAAGATATTTACTTAATTACACGTTCTCCCAAACCAAAATTAATTGTTTTTGAAGAAGTCTGTAGCAGTGAGTAAATACTTAACTGAAATAACATGGAATAGTTTTCTTTTGAAATAGAGCTTTCTTGTCAAACGAATTCTTTAGACAAGGAATATGTTTGTCTAGGCAACAAGTAGACTTGCCCCAGGATGACTTTCATTTCTTTCTCAATATCCATCACTTAGTGTTCTGGGAGATCCTGCCTTCCGTGAATACTCCAGCTGCTCTTACTCACCTGATGTTGTTGCAAATGTGTATCCAGGAGCTGGCTCACAATATCAGTCTAACAACTCAACACACTATAATGGTTCAGGAATAGTCAGCGAATCTGCTGAGCAAACATGTCTGGTCAGACAAGAAAGTAAGAGCCTTTCAAAGGTGAGCAAATCTGTGTTTTTTTAAAAATTAATATTAAATTCTTACTTTAAATCAGTCTTTGTAAATGTTTGGTTCATACTTTTAAAGTGAATCATCATTCTTTCTTGTAGAGGTCATGAATGGTATTTAAAGAGGATAGTAGTATAGTGTGCCCAACTTCAGAATACTAAAAAGTTCATGTAATTCTACGCTTCAAATTAATACAGTTTTTCAAGCAGCATTTTTGGAACATGAGGGGAAATATTTTTTTTTTCCTCAGAAAGCAGCATCTAAGGTGGGGGGTCAGGGGGGAAAGGCCATTCATTTGTGAGCTGTGCTTTCTTTCCTCACTCTTTGGGCATGGGGGGAAGGGAAAAGGGCTTTCTTTAAGCCCAGTGGCAGCTTCCATGAACCTTACTTAAGAGAGACCTGTGTAATCATCTGTTTGACTGGTAAGTGATAAGACCACTTCTGTTGTTGAAGGATTTCCAAGACTGGCTACAGGTTGAAGACAATCCACAAGAATGGAGGAACTTGTGTTGCCGTGGAGAGGGAGGAAAGGTTCATGTTAGAAATGTACTCTTTTTCAGTCAAAAGTAAAACAGATGTTCAGTAAACACCTTCAGTCATTTGTGTGTGTGTCTGTTCGGAGATAAATTTCCTGAAACTTGCAAAATATTTTCAAAAAAAAAATAGACAAACCTTTCAAAATATAAAAAGGAAAAAACCCTAATGTATTACAAACTAATTTCCCTCCATGGTTAGACATTGTGCCTCTTAAATTTGTTGTGTTTAGTGTTGTTGTTTCCAGTAGTTGCATCTAATCTGTTCTGCAGTCACATCCTTCTGGTGGACCTCACTATCTAGGCAGAGACTTGGTAATTTCACTGTGGTCAAGCTTCTGTAGAGGAGTTGTAAGACTAGGTCGTAAGCATGCATTACTAGACATAACATAACAAAGTCTAGACACCTAAAATTACTCGTTTTCTTGCTGAGAGGAGGATTAAGCACTGAATCTGTCTGGGGAGAGGATGAGCTCAGCATTAGCACAGGTGATGTAATATGAAGAAACTTAGTTAAGCGTCTGGGGGGAGTTCTGTGATCTTTGTAGGGGCTTGGTCTGAGCTTTGTACTGTTTTACAGGTTTTTTGTCATTTTTCCCTGGCGTGTTTTTTTGTGAACTTCAGAGAAGTGATTCATCTTTGTAGCTTTGCATTAATTTGATTATGTCTCCTAACGCTTCAACAATTTACCTTTGGAGATCAAATAGTGCCTTGTCCTGCCACCTAAGTAAACAATTTTGCTGCCAAATGTACTTCGAATTTAGTCCAACATCCTATAATCAGAGTTAAGCCATTCGTTTATGTTGGTATAGTATAGTTTGCATAGATGCAAACCTGGCGCTTATTCCTAGCTCACTGATCCCTAAGTCCAGCTCTGCCAAACCTTGTTTCGTGGAAGAATCATAAGATTTCCACAGCTGTGCAGTCAGTATGTGTGAATGTGTGTTCTTTACAGGGATCATGTAGGTGTGTCTTCTCTAACTTCTTTGCTCCAAGTTTTTTGGATGTTGTGACATTGTCTTACACAGTTTTGTACTTGATGTGTGATTTAGTTAAAAGATTACATGCTTTTAAGATTTTGGCTCTGCTCTAAAAGAAATTTTGTTTTAGAAAATCAGACTGGATGATAATACCAAACAATTTCAAATTATTGGAAATGCTCTGATGAATGAGATCTTAAAAGTGCAGTTGTCTAGAAGCATATGTATATATCCATCTTATTTGAGCTATAATATATGCTAAAAATGGCACAGGTAACAAGGTAGATGAAATTAAATGGCACATCTCTAAATGGCTGTTCGTAGTTTTATTGGTTACTTGTGGTTATGGTATACTAACTATTTGTGTTGTATTAACTTGATGGTCAAACTCCAGATGCAGAGGTGGTTAACTGTAACTCATGGCAAACTTGCTGGCTTTACAAAATTTAAGTAAAACCAACTAAATATGTTGCAAATACTTGCAGCAGAGGAGATCAAAAGAAGGGGAGAAAAAACTGGACAAGAAAAGGCATGATGGAGGTGAATCTTCGGTCAGAATTGTGAACAGGACTTCATTCCAGACATCTACATGCAGCAGAGATTCTGTGAAGCCAGGTACAAACATGTTGTTTGGTTATAAGTACATGGAATAGATGTAGAATGGTTGTCTGTGCAATACACTGTAGTTTGTGACTATGTTTCTAAGTATAGAACAGTTAAGGAAAAAGATACTTGTTCTGTGTGACTCTTTTGAGAGGGAATGGTGACCTGTCTTTTCCTGATTGAACAAATTCACATCGACTGATACAAAAAATTTCTAAAACAAGCATCTGAAATTTATAGTTGCTTGTTGAGTCAGTGTTGTGTATGCATGTTGATTATAATTGCTAGGTTTTTTTATTTAATATGAGCTGTGCATAGCAACAGTCCTCAGTGATGATTACTGTAGTTATGTAAACTAGTGTACCATAAAACGTACCTAGAAATAATCACAAGCAAATTTAATTTCTTAGACTTTACGTGCTTTATTTAGACAGGTTCAATAAAACTACAAACAAGAAGTCAACTGAAACTCCAAAACCAGAGTCTCGTCCTGTACCCACATTTGAAGCTAGCATTCTGGATTTCCACAAGTCACAGAGTTTGGGAAGCAGTGAGATACTGAATGTACGCCATAAAAGTACACCAGTAAGTTTGGTGGAAAGTAACACTGTCCTTAGTCAACCTCACATGTCTCTTCTGCTGAACACTGAGGTTAGCCTGTGCTAACCCGTGTTGCAGAACTCCTAGGAATAAAACTTGTCAAAAGTACAGGCATTTCTGAATGCAAGTATTTTGCATTCAGTATGGCAGTTTACGACCTATGTAAGTACCTTGCAAGCAAGGAGGTTCAGAGCTAGAGGTTTCAGGGCTCTTCTAGGCAGTGTTGTCAGTGCTTGCTGTCTCTTACCCTTTCTTACTGTTCTTTCCTTGTCTGTGCTGGCCATAGATAGAGGAAAGCCAGGTTCCACTAGAACATAGATATGTACTGATGTGGTCTGTATTGCCTATAGAGACCACATATGTTCCTGTACTTTCTTAGCAGCTTACTGTTTTCTTTTTCACCTGGAAATAATAGTAAGTAGTCACTTATTCAATAGTTTCAACACATTAAAAAAAAAACAAAGTGTGGTGTTGTACTTAATTGCTTTATGCTAAATGTTAAAATAAGAAACTGAATTCCAGAAGGAGAAAAAAATTGTTGAGCGTTATTCTTTATTTCCTTGGTTCCCTGTTTGTTAGTAAATAAAACACTGAAGTGTTCAGCAGTATGTCCTGTATATTGAATCAAAGTTTTCAGTAGTGATTAATGATTAATAATTCTGAAGGATCCAGACAGAATAATATTTCTGATGCTTCTGAGTGGAAGACTGTCTGTAATGAAAAAAGACCTTTCTGCTAACTCTTGAGTTTCATTTTTCATTACTTGTTTGAGTTTGATGATGGAATTTGTTTTTAGCATACATGAAACATCAAAATATTTTCTTGTCTATTGTTAGATCCTTGTTTTGATGCTTTTTTAAAATATAAGGCATAATCTTGCTTGTACACCAGTGAAGAGACACCTGCTCAAATTTTGTATTACTGTAGGTCTGAAATAATGGTTCTGCTAAGACAAGCAATAAAAAGGCTAAAAGGGTCCCTATGCCTTTATCTGTAGATGGGTTGAGGATTTTTTGGTTTATGGTGGTTTTTTGTGTTTAGCTCTGTTTCGGTCAGTGATTCTAATCCTTTTATGATACCTGATCATCTGTTTTGCAGGAAGATACTTCTGCAATAAGCAAAGCTTCACCACAAGCTTCAGATGAAGCAAGAGCCAGTTTAATTCCCTCTTCATTTGATGATAGAGGTAAGTTCTCCAAAGAAAAATGATTTGCTTGCATTTTTAACTGCTTGTGTCTCATCAGTTTGGAAAACTAAAGTGTTCTGAGGAGCTGTTGATGTGTAAAGTAAAAAAAGGATTTAGGAGCAAGCTCATTATAAAAGAAAAAACCCTGAAAAAAATAATGCTGTATCACTTTCTTTCCGGTGAAATGACCACTTATCACTCATTCTGGCTCATATATGTCATCAGCTGGGATTGTAGAATTGAAGAATTATTGGACCATAACCCTAACACTGCCAAGTCCACAACTAAACCATGTCCTTAAGTGCCAAGCCTCCACACGTTTTAAATACCTCCAGGAATGGTGACTCAACTACTACTCTAGGCCGCCCTTTCTAGTGCTTGATAACCCTTTTGCTGAAGAAATTTTTCCTAATGTCCAGTCCAAAACTGCCTTGGTGGAACTTGAGGGCATTTCCCCTTGTCCTGTCTGTTGCTGCCTGGGAGAAGAGACTGACCCCCACCTGTCTAGACCCTTCTTTCAGGTGGTTGTGGAGAGTGATGAGGTCTCCCCTGAGCCTCCTTTTCTCCAGGCTAAGCAATCCCAGCTCGCTCAGCTGCTCCTCACAGGGCTTGTGTTCCAGACCCTTCCCCAGCTCCATTGCCCTTCTCTGGACACACTCCAGCACCACAGTGTCTTTCCTGTAGTGAGGGGCCTAGAACTGGACACAGGATTCGAGGAGTGGCCTCACCATTGCCAAGTACAGAGGGACAATCTCTGCCCTGGCCCTGCTGACCCCACTGTTGCTGATACAGGTCAGGATACCATTGGCCTTCTTGGCTACCTGGGCGCACTCTGGCTCAGTTCAGCTGCTGTTCACCAGCATCCCCAGGTTCTTTTCCACTGGGCAGTTTTCCTGCTGCTCTTCCCTAAGTCTGTAGCACTGCATGAGATTGTTGTGGCTGAAGGACAGAACCTATCATTTCACCTTGCTGAACCTCATGCAGTTGACTTCCGCCCATCAATCCAGCCTTGCCCGGATCCCTCTGCAGAGCCTTCCTACCCTCCAACATAAAACGCTCCTGCCCAGTGTGGTGTCACCTATGAATTTGCTACGGGTGCACTTGCTCCTCTTGTCCTGGTCATTGATACACAGGACTGGCCCCAATACTGATCACAGGAGAAAGTAAAGAAAACTGGCTCCAATATTGAGTCCCATTTTGTCATGTCATTGATGCTCAAGGGAGCATATTCCTGTAGTTGCCTCTCATGTTATTTCAGGTGAGGAAAGGAACATGTATTGGTTATTGGAAGTCTATTGAGTCATACCAGATGTTTACCATGAATAAATGAGAGACGTATATTTGGTCAGTCTTTATATGCAGATTTGTTTTGAATAGTTGGCACTCTAGAGTTTAGTATGTACCTAAAACTTCTTTTGTGTCATATTTTATTTCTTTTAAGAGAACTGTAATGCCAAAGCACCTCCCTTTTTTTGTGTTTGTTTTGGGAGTTTGGGTGGGGAAGAGGGGCTTTGGGGTTTTTTTTGTTTACCTGTTGTCTGACTGTGGGAATGAAGACCTTTTTTTTTAACTGCCACAAGCTATCACGTGGCTAGTTTCATGTGAAAACAGTTCTGTTCATCAGGACTCTGTCTTGGAGGCATCATATACGTTAAGATTGAACTAAGTGCCTCTCACTGGATTTCTGTGCATACACAGATATGCACCAGTCTGAACAGTTTGGTCCTTATCTTCCCAGTAACTTCAGTAAGGATTCAGAAAGGACAGGAGAATCTGCCGAAATGCCTTGAAGGACCTTCTAAAGATAAAGTTATTCCAGAAATTTTGAAGTCATGGTTTGGTGTTTTGAAGTTTGAAGTGGTTTGAAGTCTGGTAATGGTGTTTTTTTAGTTAAATACTATTATAAATTCTTGTCCCTGAGAAACAAATAACAGTTTCTGGTGGGTTGACTGTGGCAGCAGTCAGACTCCCACCCAGCTGTTCTCTGGCTCTCCCTCCTCAGCAGGACAGGAGGAGGAAATAAGATAAAGAAGCTTGTGAACAGAAATAAGGACAGGGAGATTGCTTGCTTGTCAGGCAAAACAGACTCAACTTGGTGAAGATTAATTTATTGACAGTTAAAAATAGGGTCTGATGGTGAGAAGCAAAAACAGAACTAAACCCACTTTCCTCCCACCCTCTCTTCTTCCTAATATCTCCTTCGTGCCCTGAGTGACACAGAGAAAGGCCACTCTGCCACTTCTTTCTCTGCAGGGTTGCAGGGGCACAGTTGCCTCCGCATGGTCTTCACAGGGGCTGCAGGAGAACCTCTGCTCTGGTGCCTGAGCACCTCCTCCCCCTCCTTCTTCACTGACCTTGGTGTCTGCTGGGCTGCTGCATTCAGGGTTTTTCTTACCATTGGCCTTCCAACTCCTGTACCTCATTCTGTCTAAACACAAGCACCACCAGCGTGGCTGATGGGCCCAGCTGGGGCTAGCAATGGGTCTGTGTTGGAGCTGGCTGGGGCTGGCCATGTCCATCTCCTCACAGCAGCTAATGCAGACTCCCCCTGCTACCGAAACTTTGCCATCTAAAACCATTACGCTATTTTATTGTTCAAGGGAAGTTTTTTCTTAAGAAAAATCTAGATTGTGTTCTATGTTTGCTTTGCGTTAGGAATATTTACAAAATTAATTATGTCTTTCTAAACACTGATACACCTCAATGGTACTAGGTGACGTTCTTGTACACTGAGGCACATTGAGAAGTATTTCAGCTGGTACATGTGTCTGTAGCACAGGGAAGGTTTTAGGAAATAAAAAGTACTGATGTGGCCTTGTGCATGAAAGCTGCATGACTGTTAGGAGAAATATTAAGGGAATTTTGTATATAAACATAGCAGAAGTTTCAGTATTTTGGAGAGGATCATGGGAGTATGGAGTTAGGGTGATACAGTACAGATCTCAAAATACTGTTTAATTGTGTTTATGTGTAGTGTGGGACAGTATACGGAGTAGTTACAATTCAGGAGGCTTGCTGGAGAAATGAAATGTGTGTTTTATTCCAGTCCTTCTTCAGAAAGAATATGGCTCTGCTTTACTTGCTAGGCCTTGATTAATTAATTACCAATGCTTTTCCTTTTGAGTATTTGAGGCATGTTTTTGAGACGTCTTTGTGTTTCCTTTTTTCCCAATGTCATTTCCCGAAGCACCTGCAGATGGCTCTGCTCAGCCACGTGTGTCTTGGGCCGTGGTACTTTCGCAGCCCCCAAAGAAAATTGTTTCATCACCAATATCTGAAGGTCTTTCCAGAGGCAAAGGGAAGCAGGAGAGTGAACCAAAGGTACTTCTCTGCTCTCACCTAATTTCTGTCACTGTGTTTGTGTCTCTTTGCTGGCATTTTTTCCCTGGGCTCTGTACAGTATCCACTTCTTTTAAGAGATAATGTAAAGTCAGCTTGTTCTTACTAGAATTTTTCTTGTAGTGGAAAAGAATCACAGGGTATCAAAAAGACAGTGCTACTCCAGGAATAAGAACTTTCAGCTCTGAGGCTGGATTTTTCTCAAATTCCTGACCCTCAGAATGAGACATGAAACATGGAAACTCTTGCTTTACTTGGCTGAATATTTCCTAATTAAATCCCAGTAGTCCCAATATATTCTGAAAACAATGCAGTATGCTGCAACTGAAGAATTCTTCCTGTAGCTATGAATTTCTAAGAGATATTGAATTTTCCTTGTCCACTTAATGTCCCAGCCTGGTTTGATTAAGATACCCTTTAGTAGTGTAAGGCTAGTCACTTGCATATATTTTGGTAGGTGATACTGAAAAAGATTAGTTTTTAAAGGTCATGCCTCGTGGTCTTTTTCAGCAGTCAGAAACAAAAAATAATGCGAGCGAAACTGAGCCTGAAGAAGGGTCAGAAAAGAAGAAAAAAAAGAAGAAAAAGAAGAAAAAACCCAAGTCACCCACTGATGTAGAAGGACCTCAAAGTGAATCTAATACAATACAGGAGCCACCAAAGATTGAGGTAAACTGAAGAAGTTTTTGTTGCTGTTCTTTTAAGTGTTATGAGTGTACTAGAAGACCAAATGCCAGCACAGCTTTGTAGAAATTTAAGTTCAAATCCTATTTGTAGACGATGTTGGTATAGTTTTATTTCAATTGAGATGTTTTCAGAGGTTGCTGGTAGGAAACTGTTGTACTTTTTAAATTACCACATATTTGTTGAGCACAATTTCCTAAATTAAAAATACTCTGTAGCAATTGTTGCTTGCGGAATATACTAGGTGCTACAGTGTGCCACAGTTTTAAAGATTGTGGCACCAGTATTACAATTCTAATTGTCTCACATATGGAAGCAATTTCTGTGTAACACAATTGACAATGCTTACATTTCTAGCTATAATTTCAGTGTCTTTCCAAATTCATGTAGCTGTTACAGGCATATTAGTACTTTGATACTTCTGTGTATCGGTATTCCAAAGGCATGAGCCTCTCCCATGTTAGAGGATTGTTTTCTGGTCTGTGGTTTGACAGTGCTTCACTGAAGGCCCAATATTGTACAGCATATGCATGTGTTGATTTACATGTTTGATCTAGCGAACATAATATTCAGTCTCCGAAATGACAGCATAAAGAAGCAGAACTTGTGTCTACATGGTTTCATTGTGTGGTTCCTTGTCCAGGAATGGCACAAGAAATTAGTATTAACAGACCTCTTTGTTAGAGAATTATGGGTAAAATCAAAGATCTGCTGGTTTTTTTCTTCAGAAGAGTATCCCCATTTTTGCTATATGCTACCACATGGTGCCTGACCTATGAATGGACATTGTCTAGACTGCAAGAGAATGGCAGAAGCCATGGAAAATAAGCAGAATGGTAATGCAACTATTGAAGTCAAAATCGGGAAAAAATTGCCTAGAATCATGGAACAAGACACACACATTGCACTGAAATCCATGATGTGGATGCAGCAGCTCTTGTGGCAGTGGGGGAAAGCTTTGTGACCCTCTTGGTTTGCTGGGAATGCTTGTGTCCTCATCAGCTTGAAAAATGGGTGAGATGCTTGTATGATGCTCTTGAAATAATAAACATGAAGAGATGATACACGTGGAGCTTCTGGGCACCCAGGAGGCTTCAGAAGGTTCTGCTTATGTGCAGCAGCTCAACAGAGCCATGTATTTGATTGCTCACTAGTTTTATACAGGTCAGACATTTATAGGCACTGCTAATAAGTATAAGTGGATACATCTGGAGAAAGCCAAGCCTGTATTTTCATATGCATTGGTAGGTCCTTACCTAGATGTTTTTCTTCAGTTAAATATTGAGGCTGCTATTGATAATCAGGTGAGTGCTAGTAGTACTGGTCAGACATGCAAATGGTGCTGGGAATTACTAGGAAAATAAAAAGGAAAATGGATTATGACAGTACAGAATTTCAGGGCATATCTGATATAAATGTAGTGTGGATTTTATTTTCTTACATTCCCCCCATTCCTTAAAAAACATACATATTTGAACTAAAAAAGATAGACAAAAGGCCCCAAAAATAATCAAAGGTATGAAGCAATTTCTGTGGGAGGCAAGACTGAACAAAATTAGGACTCTAAGTATGCAAAAGAGATGGCTAAATGGGAATATGACAATGTTAAGAAAATAAGAAGGAAATTATTTGACCTTTCTCCTAATTTTTGATGTTCTTACAGATGATAACTTACGAGCAAATACAGGGAGGTGTAACATCACACTGAGTGCTACATTTTAATTATTTGGTTTTCTACTGGATGTTTCAAATGCCAGAAATCTCTTTGCATTTCAGAAGCAATCAGACAGACTTACTTGACTCTTCTGGTTGAAGATGTCACTAAGCTGAAGAGAGTGTATTTGTGAAATACTTTTTCACTTCCTTGCAGTTGCTTTTTGGCTTATTTGTGAGCTTCTTTAAAATTATTTCATTGGTTAAAGTCTGTCAGTCCTTGTGCTACAGCTCCCTAGCTTGGGGTGTTTAAATGAAGCCTTTCAGGCTGGAAAAAGTCTTGGTGTGTTCAGTAGTACTGTATCACAGCTAAAAAGGCCTCTCAGGAAGTGGGAAGAGAAACAAAAACCTAGTTGGTGGATTGGGATCGTTATGATGGAGACAGTGGATATAGGGTGACCAGAATAGAGCAGACTTCAGCCTGTCTGCACTTGATTAATCCAGATTCTGCATATGTATCTTCTGCTAATAAAACTTACTTTTGTATGTAAGCCATAATAATTTGAGTAATTCCTGTGTTTATTTCTGTACTCTAGTACATACTGCCTGTTTTGTTCTTCACCACTCACGTAATTAAGGCAGAGTTGCACAGCTGGAGACTGTACTGGAAGAAGAGGGAAGTTGTTTGCAAGGCTTTTAAATTATTTGAAAAACACTCCTTTAGGAGTTGTTTACCTCTAATTATTTCTATCAGCTGACAGCCATAACCAGCTGCTGTTGGAAGCACCTCTGTTACAAGCTGTTTCAGCCCTGAATAAGCTGCTGCATAGAAGACTTAACCATTGTAATAT
The DNA here is from genome assembly GCF_020740725.1 of Corvus hawaiiensis. Lineage (NCBI taxonomy): Eukaryota > Metazoa > Chordata > Aves > Passeriformes > Corvidae > Corvus > Corvus hawaiiensis. The sequence continues at coordinate 35,776,564 of NC_063255.1, read as the reverse complement.
TTGTCATAGCTGGTGGCACTACCCTTGGCTTCTGGATTTTTGTACAGTGAAACAAATTATGATGAATGTTTGATAAGCAGGGAGAAAATCGTTGGGAGTGTAGGAAAAACAGTTTTGAAAATACGGATTGTTCTTATGAAATCATCTGGTTTATTTGTTTAGGATGTTGAGGAGTTTCCTCATCTGGCAGCTGCTTCTGAGAGGAGAAACAGAGTAGGACCTCAGAAACCGTCGTTTACTTCTGCAGTCAGAAAGCAGTCTGAAGTAAGTAATCCTGCGACACTGTGTGAGTCAAATGTCAGTTACGAATCCAAGTTGTTTGTGTTTTTTGGGGGTTTTTTTACATGACTGAAATAAATCCTAAGAATTAATTTAGAAATGCATTCAATATGCGAATGAATCCTAAGCATAAATCACAATGATTGGACATATGATTGTTTTGTCAAAGCAAGTAGCATAAATAATAATGGTAACATTCCAGATTTCAGTTGCTTTGAAATTCGTTTTGCTGCTAAAAATTTTGGTACTTGGTTTTATTTCCCTGTGAATTTTAGTGGTTTAAAAAAATCCCAAAACACAAGAAAACAAAATCATTGTTTGCTTTGTTTGAGGCAATAAATAGCTTTGACAAGGAAGAGCGAGTAGCAAAAGGCACAGCAATTGCTTAAAAAAGATTTATTATAACAAAAGGTGCTCTACAGACATGCAACTCAGATGAAAGCAACCCCTTACCTTTGTAGACGTAAGTGGGATATAACCCCTCAAAGCTTACATAAACTGTAGAGACATGTGATTATTAGGCTATTCATATGCCTGTAACAAGTATTTGAAAATGAAGCTGCCTTGCTAGTTTTTTCTTCCAAATCTGAAAAAAAAACCCCATGAATGTGATTAAATAGTATGGCAGCCAATAAATGGTCGCTCTTCTAGAAGGCCACATCGGGTCTTCCCAGAGCCTTCTGTTTTCCAGGCTGAACAACCCCAAGTCTCCATATTTTATCATAAGAGAGGTGTTCCAGCCCTCTGACCATTTCTCTGGCCCTCCTCTGGACCTGCTGTAGCATGTCCATATATTTCCAGGTAGGGACACACAAGAGCAGAGTAGAGGTAGAGAATCACTCCTCTCAATTGGTGGGCCACGCTTCTTTATACACAGCCCAGGACACGTTTGAGTCTCTGGGCTGTGAGTGCCCATGGCTGGGTCATGTCCAGCCTCTCACTTGCCAGCACCCCAGATCCTTCTCAGCAGAGCTGCTCTCCATCTGTTCATCCCCCAGCCTGTGCTCATACTGGGAGTTGCCCTGACCCAAGTGCATCACCTTGCACTTGGCCTTGCTGAACTTAATGAGTTTCACACAGGCACACCCCTCAAACCTGTCAGGAATGCCATCCATCATTCTGAATGGCATCCCTTTCCTAAAGTGTACTTCTTGGCTTGGTGTCATTCACAGACTTGCTGAAGGTGCACTCAGTTTGAATTTAATAGCATCTTCACCCTTTTCCGTGTGTCTGTTTTGAAATATTTTTTCTTCCTTCCTGTCACCTTTCATCTTTAAAATTCAAAGATCCATCTCTCCGAAGAACCTTGTGATAGTTGGTCTCCCTCTCTGGATGAAACTCCCAGGGTGGATGGACTGTCAGGGAAACAAGTTTCATCTTCTGTATCAGAAAGAAAGAAAACTCAGGTAAATGAATTCGTGTTTGAAGAGAAATTCACAACTCAGAATGACAAAGGCAGTGAGCCTATTTAAATATAAAACTAAGTCCATTCTCATCTTGGATTCTGTATTTATACTTTGAGATAAGGGATATGGTCCTCTTGATTAGAAGCAATCAGTAGTAGTAATTGCTAGCCCCCAGGATATGATGCAGCGTTTAGGGAAAACCACAAACTTTTCATTAATATCTGTGGATTTCAGATAACCAGGAATTTTTCTTTCACCTGTTTTACTTGGTCATGGCATACATCCAGTCCAAACTGTTTGTCATAAGGAGCTGGGAACCTCCTAAAAGTGGTTCTAACAGAACAAGGAGGTAAGGAGATCCCTTTATCTTGGGGCAAGGAGGAGGAATACAGAGCGAGGTCAGGAGGTAGTTTCGTGTTGGTAAGTAGGTTCTGGCACAGCTCTGATGCAAAGTGGGATTCTATTTGAAGACTGAGGAGGTCATGTTCTGTAACCCTGTTGTAAGAGAAATTACAATGAATTGATTCTCCCAGATAAGACTTCTGGAAGTGCAAAATCTGGCAGTCATTTCCTTAGCATGTTTTGCTGTGGTAGTTTGTCTGTTAATAGTCTTAGCCACACTATTCATTTATAGTCTATTCATATTCTGCCTCATTAAATATGGATCATGGCTTTTGCCTTCTCTTCAAAGCAGAGAGAAAGATGAGTGCTTATGAGGAGATGGTGCAAGATGATGACCTCTCTTTTTAGTGAGACATTGGAGATAATGATTTATGTGCCTTGCAGTCACATACCCTGGAAGAATCACCGTAGTTTTTTTATACTTCTAATAAAACTTTAAATTCTGATAAGCCTTTTATCTCATTCAAAAATAGATGGCAGTCTGACCAAAGTGGGACCCTGACATAAAAGCCTTCCTTTATTGAAGACTTTATATTTTTATGCTTTGTTGCAGTAGCTTTTTAAAAAGTTACCTGAACTGTTCCTGATATTTTTATATTTTTGACATTAAAGTTGATGTTTATTTGAAGATCATCGAGTGACATTAAAGATCAGAAGTATTGTGGATAAAGATGTTAAAAGATGTATTACACCATAAAAAATAACAGTCTTTACGTTCTGAAGTGGAGGGCATTACTAATTGGTTCTGAACTGTTCAGGAAACATCCAGGAGCAGTGGTAAGAAGAGTCAAATTCCTGTGCAGTTGGATTTGGGTGGCATGCTTGCAGTCTTGGAGCAGAAGCAGCAAACAGAGAAGTCAAAACAGTCTCCTAAACCTGTGGTATTTTCAGGTATTGGTTACTATGAAGTTTCTTTTCTTTCACCTTAAGCTATTTTTAAGTATTCAGACATTAAATGTAGTCGGATTTCTGAGCTGTGATGATCTCTATGCAGGCAAGAGCACAGTTCACCAGATACAGGAGAAAGTGAAGGTTCTTGAAAAATTTAAAAAGCATGGCAGTCTGAATTGTTTGATGGAAGACTTGTGGAAAGAAATATCTTAAGGACACTGATTTGTAAAAGAGTGCCTTGTATAAATATGAGGCATGATTGAAATGTTGCTTTGACAGAAATACCAATGTTTGTGGAGGTTTTTGCTCTGCCTTAAGTATGTGTGTTATTGTTCTGATCTGAAGAGGCAGGCAGGGGCTACACAGTAAAAAAGGCTTTCTTAATCTCTTCTGATGCTGAAAATCATAGAGCTGTGACTTGATTGAAAACGCTCCTTTTTAAGCACAGAGTTACATGAGAGTCAGGCAGCCTAAGCCAAGGGATGAGTTCTGACATACCTCTTAATTGTGAAATAATTGATGTTAACAAAACGCTAGGTTTTGTTAATGGAGAGCATCTTTCAGTCCTTTTGGATGTATAACCAGGATGCAGAAAAAAATAGCTCAGTGCCTTTCTCATTATAGGTCAAAGTTTAATCTTGATTATGCTAGTGTAGTATATTTTGCAGAAGGAACTGTGATATTTGCTAGCATTCAATGATGGTAAAATTTCTCTTATTTCAGCAAAGATTTTTTTTTAGAAATTATTTCAGACAGAGATCTAATCACAAGAGGTTTCATCTCACAATAATTAATGTGATAGCTGAGATTTTAAATATGAAGCTCAAGATTACCAAGCACCGATGAGATTTTTCCTTCACTAAGCTGAGAGAAACTGTAAGATGCTTTTTTAAAATACTTTTTTTTTCATTTGATCTCTCTTTTTTTCATTTGAGTCAATCAGACTTAATGCTGCAGAGGCACTAATAACCAGTTTTGTTTCTACAAAATTACACAGTACACGTATTGATGAGTAGGTGATGGGCCACAAAGGTGTGGGTAAAAATACCTCTTTCTAATCCTAAGTTTCCTGTGCCTGAATCTGCTGCAGAAGAGCAATTGATATGGCATGTTTGTATCCTGGAAGCATAAAGACATATGTTACCTTAGCTTTGTAAGTTTTTGATGTTCAGTGTACCCATTAAATTGGTGTGTGCCAAAGTACAACTGTAGGTTGTGAAGTGGCATTGTGCTGGCCTCTGTTACCAGAAGAGGACAGTGAACAAGAACAGAAAGGAGTGTGACCACAGACAGTTGTTTTTATTCCACTTACTACTTCACATGATAAATAATACTGGTAAAGTCATCAAGTTTAGGAGCATGAAAACTGTGAACTTGAAATGGTGATGTACACATGAAGGAAATTTGTGTCTGCAGGGTGTATGCTTATTTATTGCTTCAAATCCAGCTTCAGTTTTTGTAGCCACGTGTGCTGCATAATGTTCTTGGCAGTGTGTTGTCAGTTTGCCTTTGATACACAGAGCCAAAAAAGAAACATTAGGTGTAGCAGTTTTGTGACGTAAACTGTTTATAGTAAGAGTACTGCATGTGGTGTGGGAGGATCTGCATATAAATACT